>NC_045767.1:128909293-129519377 GCF_008692025.1 Phocoena sinus | reverse complement strand
GCTTAAGTGTATTTTTTTTTAACATCTTTATTGGAGTGTAATTGCTTTACAATGGTGTGTTCGTTTCTGCTTTATAACAAAGTGAAACAGTTATACATATGTTCCCATATCCCCTCCCTCTTGTGTCTCCCTCCCACCCTCCCTATCCCACCCCTCCAGTTGGTCACCAAGCACCGAGCTGATCTCCCTGTGCTATGCAGCTGCTTCCCACTAGCTATCTGTTTTATGTTTGGTAGTGTATATATGTCCATGCCTTTCTCTTGCTTTGTCACAGCTTACCCTTCCCCCTCCCCATATCCTCAAGTCCATTCTCTAGTAGGTCTGTGTCTTTATTCTTGTCCTACCCCTAGGTTCTTCATGACATTTTTTTTTCTTAGATTCCATATATGTATATATGTTAGCATATGGTATTTGTCTTTCTCTTTCTGACTTACTTCACTCTGTATGACAGACTCTAGGTCCATCCACCTCACTACAAATAACTCAATTTCATTTCTTTTTATGGCTGAGTAATATTCCATTGTGTATATGTGCCACATCTTCTTTATCCATTCATCCGATGATGGACACTTAGGTTGTTTCCATCTCCTGGGTATTGTAAATAGAGCTGCAGTGAACATTTTGGTACATGACTCTTTTTGAATTATGGTTTTCTCAGGGCATGCTGGGTCATATGGTAGTTCTATCTGTAGTTTTTTAGGGAACCTCCATACTGTTCTCCACAGTGGCTGTACCAATTCACATTCCCACCAGCAGTGCAAGAGTGTTCCCTTTTCTCCGCACCCTCTCCAGCATTTATTGTTTCTAGGTTTTTTGATGATGGCCATTCTGACTGGTGTGAGATGATATCTCATTGTAGTTTTGATTTGCATTTCTCTAATGATTAATGATGTTGAGTATTCTTTCATGTGTTTGTTGGCAATCTGTATATCTTCTCTGGAGAAATGTCTATTTAGGTCTTCTGCCCATTTTTGGATTGGGTTGTTTGTTTTTTTGTTATTGAGCTGCATAAGCTGCTTGTAAAGTTTGGAGATTAATCCTTTGTCAGTTGCTTCATTTGCAAATATTTTCTCCCATTAGTGTATTTTTAAAAGTTATGTTTTGGTTAGTTGAGATATTCCTATTACCAACCTATTTCCAAAGTCATTTTGTTGTCTATGTTTAGAACTTACTAAGGGACTGTTCTGAACAAATTAAGGGTGACTCCAGTTCTTATTTAGGGCTTACTAATTAAGTTACGGTGTCCCCTAAGGTCCTGACCCTGTCTCTTCGCCCTTCCTCTTTTGACACATTTTTTCCCTAGGTCATCTTATCCACCCTGGTGGCTGTAACGTTGGCTACCTGCTGATGTTCCTAAGTCTCCGTCTCCATCCAGATCTCTTTCCAGACCTATGTCTATTCACTTATCAGACATTTCTATTAAATATTATTTAAATTTTAAAGATATGTAGATAGACAATTCGTAATCTTCATGTTCTTCCCTCCCCCAAACACCAATTTCTTTTCTGAATGACATTACTTCTTAACAGTCCATTCCGGAAAACACAGAATCAACCTCATTTCTTCCTGCTCCTGTGATGTTCCCACTCATCACAGTCATTACAGTCTCCACTCTACTTCAGATGTCTCAGTTACATTTCCTCCTGTCTATCCCTTTTCCACTGAATGAATTTGGATCTTCATTACCTCTGAAGGGAAAAATTAAAACCTTTTAATGGGTTCTCCAGCTTCTCTTCTTTCCCATCTCCAATCTACCCTCCACACTGTTGCCCGAGTGTAATTATGAGCCTTCCTCACTAAAGGTGTCACTATCTTCCTGTCACACAAAGAGAAGGGCTAAACTCCTTAACACATCAACCAAAACTTTAGCAAATAAGCCTTAACTTATTACCATTTTAGAAATCTCTAAATTTCCCCATTTCTCCTTCAGTTAAACTATAATGGGGGGATTTTATTTATTCTTTAAGACCCAGGCCAAATGGCATATCGTTTGGCAGAGTGAGTTGCCCATTCTGTAGCATATTTGTACTTTTTCTTACTGCTATTGTAGACATAATTACATTTTTTATAGTAATTAGCTAACGTGTCTGGTGGGCTACAGCCAGAGCTTCTCTAGGGTAGGTATTGTGTTTTTTACATCTTTGCAATCCTCAAAACTTGATTTAAGAGCCTAGAACACAGGAGATATTTAATAAACGTTTGCTGATGGAATGAATGCGTGACTTGGGAAGCTCTGTGAGTTTCTAGGGTGGCCTTCTTGAGGTTTGCAGGAATTACCACTAGATGTCACTAGCACATTTCCAATAGCAATATACCTGAGGCAGGGAGAACTAACTTTAACTGAGCACCTACTGTGTGCCAGGCCCTTTTTAATAATTCTGTGAAGTAGGTATTATTATCAGAAACCTACCTTGGAAGCAGATGCTAGGAATGATTAATAGGTCATACAGCTAGTATGATGTAAAGGGAGGATTAAAATCTACAGGTGTCTGTTATCAAAACCTATGGTTCTCCACAGTGGCAGCCACATTCTGTTTCTTTCCTGATAATTGCGCCTCCGGCCTCCACATGATAAATAGCATTTGCCACATTTTCTAACAAATTAAATCTTTACTGACAAAATAAGCTGTTATTGGGTTAGGCACTCTTATTTAAGACCTTTCGAGTTAAAAGTCAGAGACTTGGCTTCTCTAATAAGCTTTTCCTGAATAGTTTGAAAACAGACTACCATTCGAAGAAAGCTTTTTAATTAAACATGAGAATGTAAGTTTTGAACACGAGCAGTTAGATTTCTATATCATTACTAGATTTTTTTTTTTCAATTACCATTTGAAAATGGAGGTCTACTGTTTATAAGGTGATAGATTTAGTAATTAGGGCTGAATACATGAATAAGATAGAGTCCCTACCTTCAACGGCTTGTAAAACGATGATATCTCCTTGATGCAAAGTCAGGAACATCATGGTATTTTTACTGTGGAGGGTATTTAATCTGAGACTCTGAAGTTTAAATAGCACTTAGAGATACTAATCCGTTTGATAATGTGACCATCTATTCTTGGACCTTAAATACTTAGAAGCACACACTTGAGCATGGTGAAAGTGCACTAGCTCCTGCCTACTCACTCAAGATGTCATGTTTTATTTTTAGACCCAACTCTGCCTATACAGAGTCCCAAGCAAGACCCAGAACTTGAGGAGATATACATTTGTAGAAGTTCCAATCAGAGAACGGTTGTAAGAAAGTATGATGAGATGGTGCTTAGACTTGAATGCTTGACTTGCACTTGGATGGACCCAGTCATCGTATTTTCCAGCCCTGAGCACACGGTGGCCCCAAGGCAGTCAGCCATTAAACAAATGAAAGAGAGATGAGAGAGAGGGAGGTGGCTCATGCCTCTCCATAAATTTTACAGCTTCTCTTTAGTTTAGTCAACTTCTGTATCATATCAGACTCTCTAAACTTTCTGCCAAATTCAGTAGTCGTTGTTAATGTTTTTGCTTTTGCTATTGTTAATTATTTAAAGACGTTAAACCAACAACTAATTTTAAGTTGTACATTTATATACAACATGATAAAGTTCTCCACAGATTTTTTTAAAGATAAGGAATTAATGCAGTCCTGGAAACAGTTTATCTCCCTCACTTAATGTTTTATGTTGGTGAGCTTGAATTTTATGTGAAATTAAATTATGCGATTTGAAAGTTATCAATATAAAAGGCTAATACATCTTCAGTTTATTCCAAAAATTAGAAGTAATGTCAAACCCCTATAGTAAAAATGCATAAAGAAAAGCATAATGTCAAAGTTAAAGGGCCAACTGAATAATAAATTGTGTTTATGTTATTTGTACAGAAAGATATCTCTTTAGAAAAGAAACAAAAATACCCATCAACCTTGATCAATATTTGCATTGAATTAAGAGAGTTTTAAATTATGTGAGGTTATTAGCAACATGTTTCTCAAATAAAATGTGCCCAGTTGGTTCTCCTTTCTCATCAGAAAACAGCAACAGCTTATGGGGTTTTTTTGTTGTTGTTTTTGCGGTACATGGGCCTCTCCCTACTGTGGCGTCTCCCGTTGTGGAGCACAGGCTCCGGATGCGCAGGCTCAGCAGCCATGGCTCACGGGCCCAGCCGCTCTGCGGCATGTGGGATTTTCCCGGACCGGGGCACGAACCCGTGTCCCCTGCATCGGCAGGCAGACCCTCAACCACTGCGCCACCAGGGAAGTCCAGCTTATGTTTTTTAAAAACTGATACATCTAGAGAAATGCTCGGTGTGTACACATCTTCCATCTTTTACTTTCTACTTTTGCCTGGCATAGTGTACATACTCAAAACATTTATTTATTGAGATGTTGAATCCATAAATAAACGAGTGGTTGGGTTAATCAAGAAAGTTAGAGGAAGATTTGGTGGATCATTCAGTGGCTTCCTTCTCTTGCTCCCTTGCCATCCCTGCTATTTTGCACTGAAAACAAACCAAAAAAATCACTATGGAAGCTCTAGGAATCCCTAGTGTATAGATTGCACACAACGAGAGACAAGACAGCTTAGTGATGAGAATGACCTGGAGCAAATCCCAGCTGTGTCACTTACTAGCTCTTGTGAAAACAATAACAAAGCATTAGAAATTGTGCTTCAGTTTTCTTATCCTTAAAATGGGAGGTAATAACAATATCTACCTCACGGGGTTATTGTGAAGATGAAGTGAGCTTGAATAGGCAAAGCCATTTGAACAGTAGATATCATTAATGTTTTAAAGGTGATTGTTGTTGTATTTAAAGTGCAGAATCAGAAAGGTTAAGGACAAACTATCCAATAGATTTCCTGGTTTGTTTGTTTGTTTTCTCAAGTGATAAGCAAAACACAGAGGTCCTTTTCTTATTACAATTAACTAGATTTACTGAGTCGGAAGCTTTGGAAGTTTAGTTTAGTTTTGTTTTTAATAATTCCAAGAGAAAAAATATGAGCTAAAAATGATCTTACCTAACCATAACTGAGAGATTAGTGATTTTAATAGTTTATTATATTTATTAAGCTATTCTAATATAGTCAAGTTTTTATGTTTCTTTGCTCTAAAGAAAAAAATGAGTAAAAACTCTATTTGTGAGGCTGTCAATGAATCATACCTAAAGAAACCTTCTGCATTCAGGTCATGAGCCACAAAAAGGTACCACCTGATGGCAGAATGTTCTGATTGCAGGTAAAAAGCTAAACAAAAACAAGCGGCTTTTAGTGCTAAGCTAACAAACTGAAACAATAAAGTAGTACCGTGCATTCCCACAACACCCATTTATTTACGTAAATCTTGGTTTCCTATAAATGAGCCTTGAGGCTTAGCAGGATTAGAAAACAGTTGGAGATTGTGAATACAGCCATTGAAGGTGAGTTTCCAGAGGTGGGTTCGAATCCTGACTTCACCTCTTAGCTGTTGAATTGACTTTAAGCAAGATAGTCAACTTATTCATGGCTCAGACTCCTTGCTTAGTACCTACCTCGGAGTTATTGTGAATTAAATAGCTTATTTTTATAAGGTTCTTAGAATAGTATCTAATGCAGAGTTAAGTGCCATATAGAGTGCTTATTAAGTAGATAGTAGTACTATACTGCATATTCATTTCAGTGGGGTTTATGAGACCAAAACTGTCTTTTAAAGATATACTAGTGGTTTCTCAGGTGTTTCATACAGGTTTACAAAGTCCAAGCTCTGAAAGGTACTTCGCTTTTGTAACCTTGTATTGTAAGAAGGAATTTCATGTAGTACTAATCAACCAACACCGTAAGGTAGAAAAAAAATTACTAAGGTAGAAAACAAATTACTAAGAGCATCAGTTTTTTGTGGTGTTAACCACACTTAAAAAATCCTGGCTTTGCTACTCATCACTTACATGGCCTTTGAAAAGTTATTTATTTTCTTAAAACCTATTTTCTTATTTTAGTTCAATAGTAAGAAAAGAAAAAATATTATATGTGATTTGTATCGTACTTTACTTTCTAGCAAAATTCAATGGCTCCTTCTCTATCACCCAAGTGATTAACACTTGCCATCTTTGATATATCAAAATACACACCCAAAATCTGTTATAAGTCATTTTATATTTATATGGTTCTAAATTTTATTGTATATTAGATAGCAAAACATTTATATTATGTATGTCCAACAAATATTTGATTTTCTTGTTGATATATCTGAGATTGAATATTTTCTTCCAATCATTAGTACTGTGCTAAGGAAAGATGCATGTGCTAAGCTAACAAACTGAATGGGAGTATGTATGGGTACTCCAAAAATAAAAGGAGAAATTTTAGAAAATTCTAGTGAACATTATATCTGTTTTTCTTCTCCATTGTGGTAGTTACAGAGATTAATCTTCAAGTTTCTTCTAGACTAGATAACTTCATAGGAAGCTAAAGCACTGAATGGAAAATAAACTTTTATGGATAAACATCTTTATATATTTGCCCAAAGAAAGCCGTCTGTTTATATGAACAAAGGCTTCATTCATAATTATACTCCAGTACTCTTTCTGTTTTGCATAATACCTAACTTGCAACTTTCTCGTTGATATAGGTGTTAGACTATGTCATTTTGAAGATGAGTATTATGATCAACTCTTTCCAACAGTTTTTTGTAGAAGAGGTTTTCTGTAGTGAAATTTAGACAAATTGTTCAAATTTTGAAACCTTGATAATATAGCCTCATTCCATTCACAGGCAGTCTAGGTAAGGAAAATATGCTCTAGGATTCTCAGTGAATGTGCCAGTCAGTGTTTAAAAGATAACTTAAATTTCCTTCTTTAACAGAGTTGGGAAAAGTGAGTTCTTGAAGTTGCAATCTGCAGTTTTGATATTCATGTATAAAAGGGGGCAGATGTTCTTTTCTGCTAAATCATTCCCATAATACACTTTCCCTGTATTCAGAGATGAATATGCTTACTGTCAAGCCTTGGCAGAAGGTTTCAGGAAAACATTGATTAAACTCCATGGGTGAAAAAAGGAGAGAAGAAGATTAGCCATTTAAAATGTAATGTTCTTTCAACCTTTTCTTAACCTCTCTCCTCTTACACATTTTCTTTGATTCATACTATTAAGCCTAAAATCAACTATCATTTTTAATGTATTTTCACACAATTTAATTTATATATATATATATATAATATATATGTGGTCAGTATCAAATCCCTGAGAACATTGCTAGACCACCTTTTTAACATTAATCTTCACTCATATTTATAGAATTTGTGTAGCTTTTAAATATATCTCAGAGATGTTAAAAAGAGGATAAAAAATAGTTCATTAACGATTCAAAATATGTTTTCTATAATCAAAATAAATGATTGGGTAAGTTTGTGAAATCAGTATTTCAAACCAGAGGTAACTCTAGATGCTGGCTAACAAGTATTTTGTACAGGTTATATATGTATAAATAGAAGAAAATCAACAAATATATGAATATTTATTATTACACAGTAGATTAATAGAACTAAGTTTATAGAGGTACATGGATAAATAAAATAATTGGTATATGGTAGGTAAGTAGACAGATAAATAGCTGTATCTATACATAAGTTATAGTACGTAATTTATGTTTATAAATATGTGTGAGTATAGTATGTTTTTATAAAAGAATTCCTAGTTGGAAAATTATGAAGAAAATTAGGAGGATATATCAGGGACTGGGAAGTTTAGAAAAATGGAGAATTTCAAACTTCATGGTGTTTTATAAACTGTCTAGTTTCACCTCCATAATTTCAAAATATACTGACTTGTGCAACTGAATTTACATGATGACTAAAATAGTTTAAGCTTGGTTTAAATATAACGGATATTACTTATAAGATATTCATCCAAATGGGGGGAGGTATTTACATTTTAATAACAATTTACATGATAATTTGCATATAGTATTCAAGGATCAATGACTATACCAGTTTTAATCCTTTAATTCAGTATTTATTAAATTCTTGCTATTATCAAAGAACTCAGAGTTAAATAAATTTTTGAACATGATTCTTGACCACAACAAAGTACAGTTGGAACAAAATTTGTGTATTGTTTATGGAAGTAATTGCATGAGACATAGGCTTCAGAGAGAGAGAGTTTTACTATGTAATTGTATCAACATGGTAATGACAAAAACTGAAAGACAGTGAGAACAGAGTGAATATGAAGGATGATTTGACCCATCTTAGATACTAATTCAGTGTTACCTGAAAGGAAGAAACAAAGATGATTGCAAAGTTTTAAGTGTGATAGGGCTAATCATGTGACAAATAAAAGGAACTCAGAGGAAAGCTAAAATGTGGGTGATAGTTTAGTTTTAAACATTTTTAAAAGATAGAGTGAGTACTTGTGAAAATTCTCACTGTTTAGTTCATGAGAGGAATCTGTCAGAAGATAGAACAATTCTGGGAAGGCATCTTCAAACGGGAGATAGTTGAATCAAGGAGAGAAATTGAGATCTTCAGTGTGTAAGAAAAATAACCAGATCAGAAATAACCAGGATACTTTATTTACATGTCCAGTATGATTAGGGGGAGGAACCTGAGATGGAGATAGAAAAATAATCAGAAGCAAACAAAATAAAATCAAGATGGTGTCAGTAATCAAGGGGAGGGTTTCAAGAGGAAAGAATGAAACCTCAGAAACATCTGTTCTCTTTTCTGTATTCTAAATAGATAAAAGTCTCTCTCTCTGTCTCTCTCTCTGTCTCTGTCTCTGTCTCTGTCTCTCTCTCCCTCTCCCTCTCTCTCTCTCCCTCCCTCCCTCTCCCCACCTCCCCCCTCCCCCTCTCCCTTCCCCTTCCCTCCACCCCTAGCCCACCCCCTGCCTCTCTCCTATTCTGATTTGGAAAAGGGTCATAAAAAAATGGGTGTTTAAAGTGTTTTGATGTTTTAATTTGCATATTTGGGCTTTCTTAACTAAGTTCTGCATCTTTTGTCCTCAGGTGAGGACTTTAAATACTTCTCCCAGGGAGATGCAAGAGGGAGGAGATGTGGGGATATATGTATATGTATAGCTGATTCACTTTGTTATAAAGCAGAAACTAGCACACCATTGTAAAGCAGTTATACTCCAATAAAGATGTTTAAATAAATAAATAAATAAATAAATATTTGTCCCTCCTACTCCCCATTGGAGATTTATGTTATATTATCAAGCTCAGTGATACAAATGATCTCTTGTAACCTTTTTCCTACTATTACCAATTTGATGATTAGATTCATGATGGCAAAATAATAATGAAAAATGACTTGTTTCTGTTCCTAGTTCATATTCTTGAATATTACTCGTTCTACTAATATAGATCAAAAGATTTTTCAAAGCTCTGACACTTCCAACACAGTCTAGCATTAAGAATCTATCTGCTCCATCAACCTGAAGAAGCTGTTAGCTAAGAGGAAATGCTCCATATTTTCTCCCTGTTATAGTAGAAGAATATGACTGTTAATTAGTTTTACCATTTTAAAGACAGGTGACACTATATATAAAGAAATTAAAAATATTTCACTTGGGCTCTGTGCTGTGTCTCCATCAACTGAATGAAAATATCTTTCCCAGGTTTTCAGAATAGACATTATTAATTTTAGCATCTAATCATAAATAGGGATTTTGAGTGAAAATACACTTACTTTTTTAACTTTTAAATGATTTATACCAAAAAATATTGTTTAAAAATACAACCCTTTACTTTGAAAAGGAAAGTACTTTTCAAAAAATAATTCATGCTAGCAATACAATTGCTCTCAATCATTGAGAAAATTTTGTTTATAGTGTCTATTTATCACAGATACATTCCTTCTTTCCCAAAACAATCACTCAAGTTAGACATTTGTAAAAATTTATTTTAACGTTCTTTCTGGGCACAGGTAAGTTCCTTCAAAGAAGAAAAACTATATGCAGTTCATTTCTAGGTCACAAACCTTGCATCTAGAGGAGTTCAAAAAGTTAATGAATAACCAAACTTTTTTTCTTCCATTTTGCACTTTAAAGGATAACACAACCCACAAGTATTTTATTTTTTAAAATAGGATAGAACATAGACTTTTAGAATAGAATGTAGACTTATTACATATACTGCTTCTATATTTTACCTGCTAGAAGCAGCTGTATTTGAAATTTGAAACGTTCCCAAACTTACTTTTAGTTAAAACTAAAATACATGTACAATTGTTTTTGCTTAATATATATTTAAAACTATATTAAAGAGAAAATATAGCTTTACTATATTTTACTCTTTACTTTTATTCCTAGCTTTTTATAATCTTGATGTATTCCTGTTTTTTTTCTCTCTCTCATTTAAATATGGATTATCCTTTCTACTCAAAACTATTGGAGAGCCTTATTTGGAAATTAATTTAAGACTACCCCCCTAAAATAATTTCTAGTGGATTTATTCTGACATCCACAAATAGTTAACTTCTAATTTCATCATATGTATAACTGATTCACTTTGCTGTACACCTGAAACTAACACAACATTGTAAATCAACTCTACTCCAATAAAATTTTTTTTAAAAAGTCAACATACAGAAAAGAGATGATTCATTATATATGATACTTATCACTCCAGTCCATTTTACATGTGAAAGATCATTTTGGGCAGAAGATCCTAACTTATTTCAGAGAGAATGAAGAAGAAAGTACTTGTGTGGTTTGTTTCTCCCTAAAAGTTAAGAATTTTGAAATTATTTTTTAACATTTTATAAACATATCCCACTTTGTTACTTGGGATGAAATTTGGATTCCGAGGAACTAATTCTATTTCAGAAATATGTGCATGTCTTTAAAAGTTAGTATAACAAATGAGGCCTGATTGGCTATGGTTTGGATAAAAAAGTCAATAGTAAATACGAATGGACCACTTGATACTATCACCAAGTCTTAACCTGAGCTCTATTAACTTTGCAGACTCGTAGATACGGAAGTAATTATTGACCAAACTTAAGATAGTTTACCGCTGACTCTCATTTGTTGAGTTTAATGATCAACATTTCCATGAAGGTATATAATTCATTACTAATGTATAACATATTTCAGCAACTTGACAGTTTTTTTCTGACTTTTCCACATATTTTGGTGCCTCAGTAATGTACAACTTGAAAAACCGTATGCAAGTATCAAACATGTTTTCTATTAGTTGAACATGAATCTTAAAAGATTCCTGTTTTTAAAATGATGCAAACAACCAAAACTAGGAGAAACTCTATCAAATATAATCTGAGGCAAGTGATAACCACAGCCCATCACTATAAATATGGATCTTATTCCTTTGGGAGAGTTTTTTGCTTTCTTATTCCAAAGAGATAACATTTAACTAATTACCAAGAAGGTCAAAGGCAAATAATATTTTTCTGTGTCCCTGCCCCTGACTTAGCATGTTAGGAAAGAGCATTTATATTAAAAAAAAAAAAAGATGAGAATCAGACAATATCCTTCCCTCCTGAAAGCACACAGTCACTAAATAGGCTGTAGGACAGCAAGTCTTACCTTGAAGGAAGGTGGTAGTGTTGATTGACATCTTAGAATGAACAATTTTAAGTTCTGCATCAAGGCTATTTCATTAGTTCAAATGACTTTGTCTAAATCTGAGCAGAAAATTCATGGGACCTGGCCAAATTCTTATACAGGTCAGATTTCTACTCTATTGAATAAATATTGGAAGAACAGTAGGATAAAATTATAGCTGGACCTTTACTGTGCTACAATCATGCTTGTTCAATGGTATCTTTTTATGAAAACCAAGTATATTTCATTTCAGCTCTTTTACTATATCTGTTCCAATGAACATACCCATGAATTTTATGAACAAATTGATTTTCCTTCAAAGAGCATAGTTTTCATTAAGTATTTCACATTTTGTCTCATTACTCACTTTGGAGTTTGATTAGTTAGATTCATTACAGCACTGCAACATAAAAACATTTTTCATTCAAGGAATTGCTTGTGATAAAAAATACAAAAGAATCAGTAAATTATTTATCAGAATACTTTAATTCTTTGTTGTAATCTAAATGCTTTTATAGGAATCAGAATTTTGACATGAGTATAGTCGTTTAACTAATGTAGGAAGTTATTTAATATAAAATGAGATAATCACCTTTGTATTTAATTAAGTAATTAGGACATTTAAATGTCCCATGTTATAACAAGGAGTTAGGAAACCTGGAGTCTGACATGAGGTCTGGCTCAGACTAGGCACCTACTGAATATTCCTTAATTTTGTAAATCCTGAGTTTGAACAAGTTGCTTAATCTCTCCGTTTCCTTATAATTAAATGCATTGTGTGATACTCTTTCAGAATAACTATGCACTATCCCTGATTCTATTCCCTTACAGTTGCTTCTGTACTAGTTGAAGGGAGTTAAAATTCAGTTGTTTAATTTTGCCACTATAACAATTTATAAAAGGAGAGTACCTTAGAATTTGCTGTATGTAACTGAGACAGATTTATGTATCTATGAAATTACAGTCAGTGTTTTGGAGCTAACATCGATATAGTGTCAACCTAATTTAATTAAACGCAGAACTAGTAGGCTGGCACTGCCTCAATATTTTCTGCTGTCCATTCTTTTGTTTATCTAATTATATACCATTATAAAGAGTTCATATTTACTGTGAGCAGAACACACTGGCACAGATTAAGTACAGTGATAGAATTGCTTTGAATGATGACATCTATCTTTTCCATGACTCCTATGGATTTCATTGCTAGAATATGTTACTAAAATATAATATTTATCTTACTCTAAAGTAAAATCAGTGCATCCTTTCCTGATGCACACACTGTATACTAATTGTTAATATATTTTTCCATTCTAAATGTTATTAAACTGTAGTAGAGTATTACTGCCTTAAATATTTTAGTTATTGTCATTAATCCTCTTCAGAAGGGAGATACATCCATGCAACTGAAAATAATATAAATATAACAGCATGAGAAATCCTGCATTGTTTATTTTAAAACTATGTCTGGCTTAAAAAATTAGAGATGCATATTTTTCCTTTGAGACTCATCTTACTGAACTGAGTACATAATTTCTCGTACCTGCATGCCTTTACACATGCAGCTGTCATCTCTGCTCAAGATACAGTTCGATGTCCTCTTCACCCCATTGACGTTTTCCATCTGGCGAGCTCTGAGGAGCCCTTGAAGACTTGACTCAAACAATCATCCCACTCAGACTGACCTAGCAGTTGCTCATCTGTGCTCCCACTCTAGGATATTCTTGCCTCAATTATGGTACATAGTACAATGTATAAATGTACCTGATTGACTCCTTATCATTTCACAATTTGATAAACTCTTTGAATATAAGAACTATGTCTTATTATTTTTTAAATGTATTTCATTGAAGTATAGTTTATTTATGATGCTGTGTTAATTTCTGCTGTACAGCACAGCATTTCAGTTATACATATATATACATTCTTTTACATATGCTTTTCCGTTATAATTTTCCACAGGATATTGAATATAGTCTCCTGTGCTATAGAGCAGAACCTTGTTGTTTATTTGTTCTGTATATAATAGTTTGCCTCTGCTAATCCCAAACTCCTAATCCACCCCCCACCCACCCCCTCTCCCCCTTGGCAACCACAAGTCTGTTCTCTTTGTCTGTGAGTTGTCTTATTTTTATATCTTAGCACCTAGAACAATCTCTGCCATGGAAGTAAACGCTCATTTAATGTGTATGAATGGATGAACAACTGAATCAACAAAGATTTTCATGTTTGGTTTGCTAAGTCTCAGTAACCAGAGTTGGGAAGAGTTGCATGAAGTTAAGCATCACGAACTGAGAGTCAAAGTCTTTTTCCTAGATGGATTTACATTTTATGATATCAAAGCTTGATCCACTTTAAAATTCTTTCTGACGTATCTTGAACAAGAGAAAAGCCTTCTTTTATGCTTTAACCTAATTCTGTTATCCTTCTTTGAACTACCTTTCTATCTCTACATGCTACTTGTTTTTAAGGGAAAGCAAGGTTAATGTATTTGAAAAACTTCATGGAAAGTAAGTCCTACGTGGGTTGCAAATGCAAATAGAAATATTGAATTTGAGCTAGATTCTCTCTATAAACTTATAATTTTATTTCTTTTATAGTTTAAAGCTATTACATGAGATTAAACCTGGCTTCTATTTCAATAAATATATCAAATTAGTACCTATTATAAATGTACAATTTCTATTATACGTTTAAATTAGTATAATTTTTAAAAATGCATTGTATCAGGAGTTACGAAATAGTTACTGCTTTTTTTAAGTAGTATATAATATACTGTATTTTAACTTGTATATTATTTACATGAAACATTATGTGTAATAATGTATATCTGAGGACTAAACTCTCATTAAAACTAATTTATATATAGAAGCTTACTTTGCAGTAAAATCTAACATTATTTCTACTAAAAAACATATCTCAGCAATTTTATTGTTATTAGTGTTATAAACATTGCATATCAATAGGTCCTATAATAAACAGTATAGTTTATGCAGCAGTAGAGATCCATATGTACCCTGTGTTCGTAATACAAAGTATACGAACGTTCATGTTTGTAAAGCAGATTAATTAAGAAGTATTTGCTTTACCAGAGGATTTTTTACTCTAGAATCTATTTCTTATCTATCTTGCTTGCCTAGTGCCTTTACAAAATACTCAGATTTAAGAAAAATGCCTTACATAAAAATTTCAGAAATTCATTTTTTACGTCCCACAGATGTGTAGTTAGATGTATATAGCCCAGGGGATTCATCCAGAATGAATTTATTTTATAGTTTACAAATAAATATGAATAAGAAAAATGGTAGCTATTTTGCATTTTAACCTAGAGAAATGAGAACTTCTGTACATCATTGTAAAATTTTAAAAACTACCTATATAGATTTTTTTAAAAAGTCTACTTAACCCTGGCAATAGAATTAGCTCTTGTTAAAACTTATTTCAAATTCAGTGCCCCAATAAATCACAAGAGGCCTAATAAAAGTCTGAGTTTAAGCCCAGAATATATTAAGTGTATATTCTCCTTAAAAATTTTTGCTTTCATAGACATTTTAGATAGTAAATTGACCAAAACTATATTCCAATATATAGGCACTTGATATCTATCCATTTATTTTGATAATAAGAGAAAAAAACCTAAAGATAAATCAGAGTGAGATCTATGAATAGTTTCTATCTAAAAGTAAATTTTCCATATATACTGTTTTAAAACAATTTTTTTCTAATAATAAAGGTAATGCAACTTCACTGTCATAAGTGTAAGAAATATGTATAAAAATGAATAAAATAAATCTATCTGTAAGTTTAACATCCAAAGATACCTCTGTTAACACTCCAACAAGTAGGAGATTATTCGTATTTTCCACGTCTACTTACACAAGAAAATTTAGATGAAGAAACATACCATAACTCCAACACACTGTCCATCTTTCAGCATTTTTTCTTTTACATATTTTCTCTATTTTTCTATATGTGTATGTAGTATAGGCTCATATTTGTATTTTTATACTTTACAGTGATAAGAATTTCCAAACATTTGTCAGGTTCCACATTAGCAAAACTTTTTCTGTGGCTTAATACCATAAATTAACTTAAATAATCGTAAAAGAAAAATAAGGGAAGGTTTCAAACATGAAATTATATGGCCCTAAAATAAGACAAAATTTGTCATTTTATTCATTAGGAGATAGTCACAATTTAGAATGATAAAGTACTTTTAAATTTTCACATATTCATTTATTGAACAGACAAGATGAGAAGGAATATTTTATATGAATTTTCATAAAGGATGGCAGGCAATTGAGATAAGAGCAACTATTCTGTCACAAACTTTGGATTATCAATTATGCTGTGCCTGTTACCATGTAGCACTATGTACTTCACAGCAAAGTACTCAACACAATTATGGATGATAATAAAGTAAAAAGTAAATCTGAGATTGAAGATGTAGTACCTGTATGCGAAAACTTGAAGTAGACAAGATAGGTTTTTCAGGGCATATTTTTGTTATCATTCAGGAGGAAAATAGAGTCACAAAAGCAAGAATGTCTAGGACGATGCCTATGACAAAGACCATTTATCCTGAGTTTGGAAACAGCTCTTTGTAATTGATTCAGTCCCTGCTCCTTCATCATCCCCTGGAGAGCAACAAGCTGAACCATGTGTCATCTCATACAAAGTACAATCAGAGAGAGGTGGTTGCCAGAAAACTACTGTGCTTTCACCTTTGAATCTGCAAATAATCTACAAACCCTCATGCTTCCTCTCTGAAATTACCAAGGGGACCATATGGAAAAATAAGTTCATGCAATATGAGAGAGAATTGAGAGATCCTGAAAAAATATGAATTTAATCAGTTTTACTATTCAGGAGACTGTGCTCCTTCTATTTCAAAACAGGTTCCTGTAACCGTACTGTCCATGTGCCAAATAATCAGCCTCCCCTCGTTTGTCATTCTGCTGCAGGTGCATTTCCTCAGAAAGGCCATGAGCTTAAGTATTATCATTCACACAGAAATCAATTTCTTTTGACGGCAAAGTGTTGCAGGCACAAATTTGCATTTGTGGTGTGGTAATTTGAAAAAATTCTACAAATTGGAGATTTTGAATGCCCTTGCTACTTCTTTTCTATCTTTTATACATTTTGCTGCTGGAAAAAAAGAAAACTCTCAGTTCTTTTATGGAGTGTTATATAGTTGTATTTATTTTGTAAAATTATTTTGAAGTTAATAAAATACTTCCCAGCTCAGGGTCGTTCTGTCTCCTGTGTAATGACCAAAAAAGATGTATTCACTGGTCATGGTTAATCAAAGAATTAGAAAAATGTATTTGGTTCAATCAAGCAAATAGTTCTTGGATACCTACTAGGTATAACGTATTGTTATAGATGCAATGGAATATTGATGTGCCTCAGATATCAAAAATCATATTGCTTTTGGACACGTATAAGGTCACATTAACATAAATGCTCAAATTCCCATTGTACTTACAATACTCCTGAGCCCTTAGACCTTTTGAAAAGTGCTCTGATAAAATATTTATGGCAGGCCCCAGAGAATCTGAAGTGTTGAGTTTAACCCTGTTAGTCCTGTGGCTGCTCTCCCACATGAAACCAAGGGCTTGTGCCACGTCCGTCATCCAGGCTCTGCTGTGAGGATGCTACTCGACGTCATCTTCCACTAAAATCTGCTTTGACCCAGTTTCACACGCTTCCTCCTCCATCAGTCCCTTCAGTCTGCCTATCTAATCCCTCCCTGCCAGGCCAACAAAAAAAACCAAATCCATGACATTCTTTTATAAACCTTAGCAGTTTTTTCATTTCGTGAGGCTCTTATATTCAATTGTATTTTCTCCTTCAACTTAAAAAAATTAATTTGCACATTTTACAAAGATAAATAGATATAAACTTCAATAATTTATCAGGAACTTCCTGAATTTTCTTCAGGCTCAACCAAAGCCTCTCCCACTAAACAAAAAGAATTTCTACTCTAGTGGCCTAAATGGGGGGAGTTACAAGATGCAATCATGATGTGCTTACTAAGCTAAAACGTAAGTAACTTGTTTTGGAGATTTAAAAAAAAAATAAACAAGAAATGTTTGGTTCTAATTCTAAGGGTCAGATAAGGCTTGGCATTGGAGATAGCATTGAAATGAGCATGGAAGAATGAGTCATATTTTGAATTAATTTGGAGAGAGGAAAGTGGAGGGTCAGGCATTGTTATACCCAGTTGCAATACAAAAGACACAGAGACATTTAGGTTGCTTCCATGTCCTGGCTATTGTAAATAGTGCTGCAGTGAACATTAGTGTCCATGTATCTCTTTGAATTATGGTTTTCTCTGGCTATATGTCCAGGAGTGGGATTGCTGGATCATATGGTAGCTCTATTTTTACTTTTTCAGGGAACCTCCATACTGTTCTCCACAGTGGCTGTATCAATTTACATTCCCACCAACAGTGTAGGAGGGTTCCTTTTTCTCTACACCCTCTCCAGCGTTTATTATTTGTAGACTTTTTGATGATGGCCATTCTGACCGGTGTGAGGTGGTAACTCATTATAGTTTTGATTTGCAGTTCTCTAATAAATAGTGATGTTGAGCATCTTTTCATGTGCTTTTTGGCCATCTCTCTGTCTTCTTTGGAGAAGGGAAAGGGCCTATAACTCCAAATTTCTAAATGTTCTCTGGATAGCAGGCTAAGTGGAAAGTAATTGTGTGAAAACAGTTAGACTAGAGCTAGACTGTGATGATTTAAGATGCTTTGGATTCTACACCGAAAAACTAGGACATTTCTTAGTTCATGTAACAAGAAGGTGTAGCGATAAGGTGGGTTCAGGGATAGTGAACTGAATCATACAGTGAAAGCGTGCCTTCAGCTCCACTTCTCTGCAGTTCTTTCCCCTCTTTATTTCTATATGGCTGAATTAATTTCAAGCATCACATTCACAGTCAACAGTGTCCAAAGGTAGGGGCTAAAGCTTTTTTTATGTTTTTTATTAAGAATTTTGCCTTGAAATTTTACCCAGTAGACCCTTCCTCCTGTGTCAATGGCTAAAATCCTTCCATAAATCTATTCAGAAAATGATCAGTGATATGGGAATGGAATTGCCAATTCCTAGATGAATTGATTCCCAGATTCCCCCAAAGAAGAGGCCACCTGATATGTGCACAAAATCAGGTTTGTGTTAGCAAGAAGGAAATTGGGGAAAGTATAGATAACCAGCTAAGTCTGACTGAGAAATAACAGGATGAGAGCTGCATTTTAGAGCATAACTATGGAAATAGTTTGGGATAAGTTAGAGGGTGTACAAACAAGAAGCAAAGAAATCATAAGAGGTTAATGCAATAATGGTGTAAGAGACAATGAAAATTTAAACTAAGGCATGGAACCAAAGTAAGAGTGAGCAGAGGGATAGCTAAGAGAAGATTTTCAAATGAAGCACAGACATCACCAATGGTCTCTTGGACATGAAAAGTGAGGGAAAAGATGGGTAACCCCAGGGTTGAAAATGGAAATTCAGCAATATCATTAACTGAGTTGATAAAGACAGGAGTAGAATAGGGAAAAATGGTTACAATGTGCACAATGATATGAGGATTATCACCTTGAGAAAATGATGAGTCCCTTCTCTTTCATCTACATTGAGAAACTTAACTAGAAACTGCATTGATTAGGAACTTTGAAATTCTAGACGTGAAATTTTCCCTTAGAATTGAATTTATTCTTTATTTGTGTGTCATCTTTTTCCAGTACTTCATGAAATTCATTTCAAGAAATGTCTTATTAATCATTATTTTAATAAATGTTACTGACTATATAAACAGAGCCCTAAAATCCTCTCAGGTATATAGTTTTAACATACATTTTTTGAATACTTGTTAAGAAAAATCAAGCAGCACAGTATAAAAAGGGGGTACTATAGCTATGTCCATGATATTTACATTCAATTTCAATTGATTTTAAAAATTATCAGATCCTATGTCAGCAGATTTGGAGAACTTTTTTTTTTTTTTGATAAAGAACAAAATCTAAATTGCTGAGTTCTGGCAGAGAGCGTGGTGAGAAGCAGATCGCTGCCTTCCACCCCGGGGCAGGTGAACGCGGGGAGGGGGGAGGGGGAGGGGTGCCCGGGACAGGCCACCAGGGACGTGGTGCCTCTGGGCATCGGGCATGGCAGGGTGAGAAGCATGGCGGCCACTGGAACGCCGTGGAGGGCCCTGAGAGCCTCGAGGGCCCGGGAAGGCGGGGCTACGTGGACACCAGCTCGGCCACTCTTAGGCCTTGGAGCCTGTGAGGATCCGGGACCTGAGGTGACGTCTCTGTCCCTGTTGGACGAGACCTCACGACGTCCGGTCAACGATGGACAAAGTCCTGAATGGGCCGGAAGGTGAGCAGAGCTCCGGTCGTCGACGGGTGGAATGGAATGGTAGCGGGTCACCAGGCACTTGGTCGTCGTTCTACCAAGACCTCGACGTCGGAAGATAGAAATGGTAGAAAAACGTACCACATGCGGCCAATAGGAAGTGCCTGCCACTCTTTGGGAAGATTTACTGGCCGTTTATAGAAGACCTGTGTATATAACATGAAAAAGCTGCTCTGAACTTTCCCCCCAACCTTTCAAAAGAAAACTTTCGCCACATCTAGGCCTTCTAGATGTGAAGAGGTTGCCGCCCTATGATAGAGTCAGAAAGTCACATGTCTTGTAAATGCCCATCTGTTTAAAAAAAAAAAAAAAAAAAAAACCGTAAAAAAGAAATGTCTTCTGGAAATGACTTTCGAAATGGAGTTGTTTGACCACGTCTAGAAGCGACATCAGGAGCCACAGAGGTCCACCTTTGTTCAGTGGGTTAGAGGACATGGGATGGAAGACGCTGAGGTGGGGGAGAAAAGAAGGTTTTATGCCAGAATGGTCACACTTAGAAGACCATTCTAAGTGTGGTCATATTAGAACCATTGTTTCGTGTGTGCTTTGTACTCCTCACTGCTGTATATATAGTTGACAGTAAATACTTTTTTGAAATATCTAGGCTTTCTAGGTGTTTTGAAGTGCTGGATATATGTGCAAAGTAGGGGTAAGTAAAAACACATTGTGTATGTATCTTTTTGTTAAAATTCATATGAAATGTTTTGGGATGGGAGCAGGTTGGCCAAGCCACCTGTCTGAACAGTATGCGCTGAGTTCAAGGTCGGGGGAGGGTAAGGAAGTGCAAAGAGCTCTGTGCCAGTGTGTCTACAGTGAGGCAACATTAACCGTTGTCTTTTTTATGTTCGTGCATTTTGTTTCACTTTGCAGTGCATATAGTGTATTTAATGGACAAATGAGTCCTCATTTTGCAGCATCTAGTCTCCAGATGTTAAAGAGGTTGCCAGTATATGACAAAGTAGTTAGTAAAATTAGCACATTTTGTACACTTTGTGTTGAAATTCATAGGAAAGCTTGTTTTCTGTAAATGACTTGGATATGAATTTGTTTAGCCACCTCTAAGCATTACACATGCTTGAACTTGTCCACTGGATTGGTGGTGGAGAGAAGGAAGTGAGGGAGGGAATGGGTCAGGCCAAAATGGTCATATTTAGAAGATACCTCTCATTATAACCATCGTTACATGTGTGCAATTGCATTTAACAGTGCTGTGTACGTAGTGGACAAGTAAGTTCTTATATGAAATATCTAGTCTTTCTAGATGTTTAGAAGTGCTTGATGTATTGAAAAGTAGAAGCAGTAGAATAATGCGTCTTCTAAATAGCTTTTAAAAACTGATGGGAAATAACTGTCTTTGGAAATGGAATTGTTAAACCTCCTCTCTGAACAGTATACTCTGTGCTTGTTCATTGGGTAGAGGGAGATGGGAGGGAAGATTGCAAAAGATGATTTGCTAGTGTGTACTAGAACATTTCAGCTTGTCCATTGCTCTAAATGTTACATGCATTTTGTTTAACTTTATATATTATGTATATACTGGACAAATGGATCCCAATTTTATAATATCTAGTCTCTAGATATCAAAGAGGTCGCCAAAGTATGACAGAAGTAGAGTTAGTAAACTAACAAATTTTGTACACTTTGTGTTAAAATTCATTGAAAGGCCATCCTCTGAAAAGGACCTTTGGAAGTGAAATTGTAAATTGCATCTAGGTGATACATGTGCCTATACTTGCCCACTGTTGGATGGCGGAAAGGAGGTACTGGGAGAAATGAAAGGTTCTAGACTAGAATGTTCCTATGTAGAAGACACTTTCAGATATAACCATTGTTACCTGTGTGTAGATGATTCAACGCGACTGTGTATATACTGGACAAACTTAAGTCCTTATTTGAAACATCTAGTCTTTCTAGATGTTTAGAAGTGCGCAAAGTATGTTAAAAGTAGAGATAGTGAAATAACATATTTTGTAGGTATACCCTTTTGTTAAAATTCATATGAAATACGGTCTTTTAGAAATGGAATGATCAAAATGATCAAACCCCCTTTCTCATCAGTACACATTATTTTATTTGTGCTGGTTCAGGAAGAAAGAAGAAAGTGCAAAGGGCTTTATACCAAGACTAATCGTTGTCTGGTATGTCTCTGCATTTTGTTTTACTTCGCTTTGACTTTACCTAGATGTTAAAGAGGTTGCCAGTGTATGACAAAAATAGCCGATAAATACATTGTGTACACTTTGTGTTAAAATTCACAGGAAAGACTTCTGAAAACAACTGGAGGAAGTGAAATTGTTAAAATCCCCTCTAAGCATTACAGACGCTTATTACTCTTGTCCACTGGGTTGATAGAGATGAGAAGGGGAAAGGGTTCTAGGCCACGGTGTTCCTGTTTAGGAGACGCTTTGCGATTATAGCCTTTGTGTACAGTTTATTCACTGCTACTACATGTATATATAGTGGACAAACTTTAATCTGTATTTGAAACATCTCGTCTTTCTAGATGTGTAAAAGTGCACAACGTATGTTGCAAGTAAAGAGTTTAACACCTTTTAAGTTTTTTTTCTGTTAATTCATAGGAATCATTGTATTTGGGGAGTGGAAATTGTTAAACTTGAGTTTTAGAGAGTGAGCTGACTGTTCACTTGGTGGTGGGGAGGGCAGCAGACAGGGAAGGAAGTGCAGAGAAGAGTTCCGTGCCCATGAGTCTTTAGACAGCTCAGACTGTCTAACGATCGTTTTATTTGTGCGTTTTAGTTTAAAAATATTGCTGTGTATTAAAGAATAAGTAAGTCCTAATGCCCAAGGTATATTAAAAGTAGAGGTAGTAAAATAATCCCTTAATAAATGCCCTTTTGTTAGTTTTTAGGAAGGAGCTGTGTCTTCTGGGAGCGTCTAAGTTAATCCACCTCTAGAAGCTAGATGTAGTCCTGTACTTAGTCGCTGATATGCTGGAGGAGGGGTAAGAGGAAGGGTGAAGGGAAGGGCTCTTGGCTAATATCTCCATATCTAGAAGACAGTTTTAGATTATAACCATAGGTCTAAATGTGCATTTTTGTAAAGTACCAATGTTTATTATGGACAAGGTTCATTCATTATTTTGCAACATCTAGGCTTTTTAGGTGTCCTGAGGTGACAACGTATGATAAAAAGTAGAGCTAGTGAATTAACCAGTTTGTAAATATCTTTGTTATAATTGATAAAAAAGCAGCATCTTGGACATGGAATTGTTAAACCAGCTTTGAGAAATGTACATCAGGACTTGTTCATTAGGTTGGCAGCAGGGGGGCAGAAGGAAGTATAAAAGGGAGGGGTGTATGTGGATGTGTTCATATTTTTACTTTGATGATAGCCATTGATGTGTGTGCATCTCTTAGCTGTACTATAGGAATACACTGTTAAGTAATTCAGTGGAAACATACCTCCTTGCTAATACTTTAATAGTTTAGATCGGATAATGAATCCGCTTAAAAGCATTATATGTTTGTGTACTCTGTTGCTTTATGTCTCATTTTTAATTGAACATTATGGGAATGTAGTATTTTAATCATAGCTCTGCCATTATCTTTATCTGTAGGCCTGTTGCCATTTTTGTCTTTCCTGGAATTTTTGTCTCCAAGAAAGGATTCCATTTTATTTTTTCCTTTCAGATTGCGTTGGTGTTGGTATTCTTGGTTACCAAAATACTCATAGCTTTGGGACTTTGAAATGGTAAATATTCATGATGTGTGAAAAAGCATGATATATAACTGTATGATCTTAATTATATAAAAACGGATGCTTAGTTGTGTTTAAATACACAAACGAGACCTAGAAGGACACATCAAATGGTAAACTGCTGTGATGATGGATGACTTTGTTTTTTGCTTCTTGTGTTCTTTGGTTTCCTATTATGCACAGGTTAACTTTTAAGCAATAAATGTTATTTTAAAAACCTTAAAAAAATCCAAATTGCTTATTTCTATTTGTTGTTTTAAATACATAAATTAATATTCACTGTTTCAATCTAGCCTTTATAACTGTAATTAGCCAACACTCACAGTATACTCCTGCTTGAACTTTTGTAGACCTTCCAACTTATATCTGAATTTCATAATATTCCCCACTGTGACTAGATAATAAAGGAAACTGTTTTATACCTGAACAGGTTCTTGTCAATCCTAAAGATTTGTCATGGTGATCTGCTTTTTTGCTGTTCTTTGTAGTTTCTCCCCTTCCTGGTCTTCATGGTCATTTCTCTCTCTCGCTCGCTCTCTCTCTCTCTCTCTCTCTCTCTCTCTCTCATATAGCCTTTCATCTTTACATTGTAAAATATTTTGTATAGTTAAAATATATGTACCTAAAATTCTATGACAAACTAAATTTGATATGTTCAACGGTCTCAATTAACTCATACCTCACTGAGCCTTTCAAAGGCTTACTTGGTATATGACTGAAGAGCTGACAAAAAAAGCCTTGTATATTGCAAGAGAAGCAATTAACTATTTTCCCACTGTGGGAAAGGAAATAGCTATTTGTCTTACATAAATTGCTAATATTAGTAATGACTAGTTAAAGATCTGAGCATAAGGCAAAGTTTGGGAAATTAAATTGTTCTCGTTTATTTTTTATTAGACATACCGTTTCCGTTAAAGCATTTTATATACATCATTTTCTTTCCACCGCTCTATCTACAACTTTGATGCATCATGAATAGACATAAAATAGACATTCACATACTATATACACAAAAAGAATAAAAACACAATTTTTGTGGCTCTGTATATGTGCGTATGTATATTAGAGCAAACAAACATACAATTCTTTTGGATCTGAATATGTACACATGCATTTTGTAGAAAGCGGTGCTTTAGAGACACTTATTTTTTGTTCTGAAAAGCAATGGAGTGAATAATGGAATAGATCATCTAATATGCCACCCATATTCACATTTTCTCAACTGTCCTCAAAATTCACAGCTATTTTTATTTTACTTTTTCAGCATAGGATCCAATTAAGCTATTTTTATTCATAGCTATTTTTATTTTATTTTTTCATAGCTATTTTTATTTTATTTTTTCATAGCTATTTTTATTTTATTTTTTCAGCATAGGATCCAATTAAGACTCATGCACTGTATTTAGTTTTCATGGTACTTTAATCTCCCTTCATCTGAATAGTCCTTCCCTCCTTTTTTGGTGTCTTTTGATATTAATATTTGTGAAGATTCCAACTATAATGTTGTATAGAACGCTTCTCAATCTGGCTTTGTCTGGTAGTTTCCTCATTGTTTGATTCAGGTTATTTGTGGCAAGAATATTGTATAGGCGATATGTATACAAGCAGCATATAATGTCCTTGTTTTTCATAGATACACACTGAATTATTTAAGCATCAAGTATCCTGGTATATGCAACTACTTGCAAATGGTTCAGCAAAAGAAAAAAAAACTGTGTGTGTGTGTATATCTGTCTGTATCTATCTACAGAGAGCATGAGAAAAAGAATCAGATACAGAGCAAGGGACAAAGCAAGTGGTAACAACTGGTGAATCTAGGTGAAGAGTTTACCAATCATCATTGAACTAATCTTTCAACTTTTAAAGATAGGTTTGAAATATTTGAAAATAAAACATTATTTTTATTTTGAAATTGAAACATTTCAAAATAAAAAGCTGGAGAAACAATGAGTGGGACAGTGAAAGGCATTTGATATAGAATTGATAAACTGAGGTAGAGCAGCCATTCAGCCACTTGCTGGCTCTGTGATTTTGGATAAATCATTGAAATATCTAAACTCATATATCTCAACTTCAAAATGAAGATGAAAATACTGAATTTATATGCCATTTTAAAGATTAAAAATGATAACAAACACCAAAGCTCTTCACACAGTACAACTGGATATAAAATACCAAACAACTGCAGATTCTTCTCAAACTGGAAGCCCAGTGCATTCTATTATCTTACAGAAAGACCTGGGAAATGAATAAGGAATATATTCATCATTTTAAAAAGTGATGGAAGTTTAAATTGGTTTGTTGTTCTATTAGAGAAATGAATTTTGTGTAGTTCAGATGACCTTGGTGACTAAATATAATGAAGTTCAAGGGTGACTAGTGTATAGCTTATTAATCTAAGAAGTCAGTAAAAAAAAAAAAACCATACAAATATAAGACGAATAAGGATTCTTATAGTGTACAAAAGGTCATAGAGGGCATTAATATAAGAATGTGAACAATTCAGGGCTGAATCTAAATTAGGAAACTGACACGAGGATATTTAAAGCTAATGTTATAGCAGTAGAGAACTCCCTCTAACTTCAGATTGATTTCACAATTGCCCTGAAACTAGAATGGGGTCTGAAGAATTGATTCATTCATTCTGTGGGTAGATATTTATTGAGCACCTTTTTTTTTTCTTCTAAGCCCTCTGTTAGTGTTACAGTATAAAAATGAATGACAAGAACATCCCTGCCATCAAGAGGTTCACAGTCAAGTGGAGCAGACATATATAGGCAGTTAAATTTATGTCTTCCCTTGGGGTAACTACTGTATTTGGGTGCTCATTTCAAAGCAGCATCTAAACATTTCTTGGAGTATTGGGACAGTTTTGTGAAAGTAGTTACATTTGACATAGAACTTTTGGTTTAGAACAGATGATTTCACATGTAAAAGGGGGAAAAAGTAACTACTCCTGATCTTAAAATATAAGACATTTTAGAGACTTAAGACTCCTTTACCCTTAGATTGTATAAATTCTAGGTCAACAATTAATAAGAAAATATATACTGAAATAAGTTTTTTCTATGTAGACTTTAGATTTGCATTTCTTGGGGATAGAATTTTTGCTGCCTGATTTGGTTGGGGCTTTATCTATGTGTGAAACAAACTCACTAGCATATTGAAGCTAAACTCTAAATTTTCAAATAGTATTTAAAAGATGGAAGTGTCCTGGATGTTGTTATCCAAGTGAAAGCTTTTGCTGTCATTCTTCCTCTTTCTTATCTTCTATTCTTCTTTCTTTTCTTTAAAAGAAATATTAATTGGTTTTGTTCTCTTTTCTTCTTCCCTCTGATCTCTTTCCTCCTTTCTCTTTCCCTTTCCTTCCAGTCTTTAGAAGTAAGGTCTGATGAGCCAGGAACAAAGAGAATTCAGGGTTCAAGGGGTGTCATAATCATCGGTGGGTCTGAGAACTCATTGGGGTGGGGGATCAGGTAATAGAGTCAGACGCTGGTTACACAGGGAATGTGCAAGCAAATAATTATATTAATGATAATGGACATTGACTTCTCACTGTTAGAGACGAGATTTACAAATATGGAAGTAGTGAAGGCAGATTGACATCTGTGGTGTTGGGTTGGACTTGGAGGCATTAACATGAACTTTTGATTTTTAATAGGAAAAAATATTGATATAGATAGATGTCTGTATGTGTGTATGCTTATCTGTACACATATTTCCTAGCTTTGTCTTTTGAGAGGGCCAAGAAGCAATGACATGCAGAAGCAATGTTTTCACCAAGCACCCAGATCTTAAATATGCCTCTCTACTCCGAGACCCCAGAGTTCTTGGAGTAATGATTGGTTACAGGGGTGGGGCAGTAAAAGTCCAGGATGAGTCTGCACACAACCCTATTTTACAAACCAGTACTCACAAGATGATGGATTGTTGTCCAAAAAGAAAAAAGAACAAAAATTGAGGAGCTGGCCTAAGGAATCTTCACTAAGCAAATGTAGGACAATTTGAGCATCAAAATAAATACTGATAATAAGATTATTACCTATGGGATAAAATAGAAACCCTTGAGTCCCTACTGACATAAAAAATAAATATTAATTAAACAAATGGGGAGAAGGGAAAGTTCTTCCTTACAATAGAATGCCAACTAATAGATGTAGATGAATGGTGAATTAGAAAATCAGATAACCAACATAACAATAATTGATTTAGATAAGAATTGTCGATGGGTGCTAACTAGACAGTGAAAATTTGGAGAATAGAATAATTTCAGAGTCTTGAAATAGCACCTCCCCAAATACTTATTAATTGCAAAGGGGAAAATGGTAACTTTGCAGTTGTGGTTGAAGCCATCATCTTAACTAAAGCGTCACTGGTAATGGAACAATTGACATCATTTTTGTAATATACCTCATAAAATTCAGAATCTGAAACTAATCATAAAGAAATGTCAGATAAGCTAAAACTGAGAGGCATTCTATAAACGAACTGGTCATACTCTTAAAATGTATGAAGTTCACAAAAGTGAAGGTAAGATTTAGGAGCAGTTCCAGATCGAAGGGGACTAAAGGGATATGACCAAAAAATACAACATATATTCTTGGATTGGATCCTAGACCAGGAAGAAAAGATATCTGAAGAGGGAATTATTGGGACCATTGTCAAAATTTGAATGGGATTTGTGTGTTAAATGGTAGTCTAGATGGCGGTATTGTCTTCAGTGTTAATTTACTGACTTAGATGGTTGTACTCAGGTTTTATAGAGTATCCTTTTAACTTAGAAAAGTCACACTAAAATTTTTAGAGTTTATAGGGAATCCTATCTACAACTTATATTCGATTAAGTAAGAATGCAATAAAAATATTACACACACATATATACACAGGAGAGAGAGAGAGAGAGAGAGAAGCAGGGGAGAGTGGAAGGGAAGGAGGAAGAGAGGGAGGGGGGAAGGCGAAGCAAAAGTAGTAAGATATTCACAAGTAGGGGCCCTGGGTACTGGATGAAAGCAGTTATTTATGTTATTTTTCCTCTTGTTAGTAACCAATTATAGATTAATATCTCCTGTGTTTGCTTATAAAACCCTTCTCACCACCTTCATGGAGTTCTGATGTGTTCCAGATATTGAATCATAGGCAAGGAGATTCCTTTCCCTTTTAAAATTATTAATGGAATTTAACCAAGCTTTCTTTTTCCTTTATCTCTCTCTCTCTCTCATTTCTCCCTTCCTTCCTCCTCTTTTTCTCATTTTCTTTTCCTTCTCTTCTTACTTCCTTTCATTTTTCTTCTCAACTTCCTTTATTTTAAAATTTTTACTGTTACTATTTTAGGTCTTTTATGCCACTTTATCCCCTGTTTGACATGAATAGAAGTAATAGAGATACATTAAAAAAATCAAATAAAATGCAAGGCTCTTTTCATTGCTAATTTCTAATTCCTTTTTTAAACGTGTGGGTACGTGTGTGTATTTGGGTATATTCTTATATGTTCACTATCTTATGTGATTTGAGGAAATTAAGATTTTGTTCTTTTGAATGATTTCCTACAAGTTATTTATATTCTCTATATCTTTCTAAAATTTCAGAATATAACTAATGAAATCTGATTCTTTTTCAAAAAATAGTCTTATTTATTACATTGATGACAATGAACTTGTAAAATATAGCCTGTTTTGATTGTGCACAGCAGTCATCAGTTCATTATAAATGAGCAAGATTAGAAAAGTATAATATTGGAAATCACAAGTCGCAAATAGTTGATAATCCCTGTAGTAGTCATGAGTTCAGATTTCACAGAGACCTCCAAAACTTCAAAGCCAAGAGCATTGGTATTTTATGTGTTCATTAAATTCTTTCCCATGTTAAATTGCCAATTAATGGAAGTGGTACCCAGACAAACTCACCATGTCCGAAATTCAGTAGCAGATATCTGATTAGGTCTCTTCCTCTTTCTCAACCAATTTACAAGGATCTGTTACAAAAAGTGTTTCACTACCTTGTTAAATAAGTTAAATTTAATTAAATTAAAATTGTCATAGTGGAGTGACAAGTATTTTTACCTTGTACTCTGAATCTATTCAAATATATTTTATTGTAAATTTACTCTGATTAGTTGTAAGATAGTTTGAAGCACTTTCTAGGATACAAATGTAAAATTTCATTTATGTTAAAATCCACATGTTACGGGGCTTCCCTGGTGGCGCAGTGGTTGGGAGTCCGCCTGCCGATGCAGGGGACGCGGGTTCGTGCCCCGGTCTGGGAAGATCCCACATGCCGCGGAGCGGCTGGGCCCGTGAGCCATGGCCGCTGAGCCTGCGCGTCCGGAGCCTGTCCTCCGCAACGGGAGAGGCCACAGCAGTGAGAGGCCCGCGTGGCGCATGAAAAAAAAAAAAAAAAAAAAAAAAATCCACATGTTAAATCCCAAGTGATCCTACTCCTTTTTAAAAAAAAACCTTTTATTTTACTGTAAAGCAATACGATAAAGCAATAGTTTGGGTAAAGAAAGTAACTGGGAGAGGTAGTGGTAGGTAAAAGAATACTGTTAAAGAAGGGTCTTTGTAAGCCTCCTGCAAATCTACCATTATGTGGAGATCTTAGGGAAATGGCCAGAAATGCAGATAAAACTGCTAGATTTGGGGATTTAACCACATAGGGAAAATGATCCAAGCACTATTTATTAATTGTCTATTTTGTGCTAAGCATCATGCTATTTACTTTCCTCAGAACAGCTGTTTGAGAAGGATTTATTTCTTTAATTTGTAGAAGAAGCAAGTTGGAGTGAGAGACTTTGAGTGATACTTCTAAATGCTCTGTCTGAGATTTGCATTTTTATTTTAACATATATTGAACAGAAAGAGAAAAAAGGTAAGAGGTAGGAGAATCCAGGAAAGGGTATAAATGTATTCACTGTAAGGGGGATCTTAGGAGTGGAGTATTGGAGTCCTGAAGTGTTCTTGATTAATAAAAGCTATCTTTCAACACCACCAGCAAAATGCATTAAAAATATTACAAATATCTGAGGCAACATTTAAGAGCAGAGTTGGTAAGTACAACCTAAAAAATCAAATTTAGGAAATTATGTTAAACTAGACAGTTACCTAATGTCTCATATGGATTTGTGGTAGGCAGGAAGAACAGTGATTAAAACTAAGGGCAACACAATTGATTTCCTAAAACCCTTTTATATAAATGTGCCAGCTACTATTTTTTAGCTTGTCCATTAAGACTAGTTTCCTTTAAGGAAACTAGTCCATTAAGACTAGTTTCCTTTACAGGTTCTTAAAATTTCTTGTTCATGAGCAAAGTTATCTGAGGAAAAATTACATGTGCCCTGGGGATAAGTAAAATATTTCTTATGAATTTGTAAGATGAAATGATTCTTATTAAATAGGTCTTTGATGGATGCACAGAAATAATGAAAAATTATGCTTTATTCCTAATAATTAGTGTATATGAAATAATTATTTTAAAATTTAGACATCAGGTTCTTTTTGCGAATTAGACAAATTGTTTTCTTCCTTTTGATGCTCTGCGACTCAACAGCATTGTGTGTGTAGGAGGGACAGTTTCCCTTACAACACTAAGCAATTCTCAAACACCAGAAGATAGAATCAGCTCCCACAGGTAAAGGGTTCATTCCCACAAGACCACCCTCTCCTTCAGATGCCAGTTGCAAACCGAGGTTGTTACCTGTGCTTCTGCAGACTGGCTACAAATTGAAGGTTCCAGTAAACCCCTCCGACTCAGGATACCAATGGCAAGTCCAGGTTGTTACCTGTACTTCTGACTGGCTATAAATCAAAGGTTCCCACCTCCCTCTCCTTGGGTTCAATTAATTTGCTAGAAGAGCTCATGGAATTCAGGAAAACCTGTTTACTCACTAGATTACCAATTTATTACAAAGGATATTAAAGGATATGAATTAGCAGCCAGATGAAGAGATACATAGGGCGAAGTCCCAGCCTAAGGGACTTCTGTCCTTGTGGCTCTTGGGTCCTGGCATGGTGACATGTGGAAATGTTCTGGTTCTCCAATGTGGAAGCTCCTTGAACCCCTTCCTTTTGGACTTTTGTGGAGGCTTCATTATGTAGGCATGGTTGATTAACTCGTTGGCCATTGGTGATTGATTCAAACTTAGCCCCTCTACCCTCCCTGGAAATCAGGGTCTGGGACTGAAAATTCCAACCCTCTATTCACAGTTGGTGCCCCTGGCAACCAGCCAGCCTTACGTGCTTTGCAGATGCATCTTTGTTAATATAAATCCAGTTGTGGTGGGAAAGGCTTGTCATGAATAGCAAGACATCTCTTTCACATTTATGGCTCTGGAACTCTGAAGCATTTTCAGGAACTGAAGACAAGAGCCCAATATTATAACAAAAGATACTCGCATGGCTCTTATCACTCAGGAAATTCCAAGGGTTTTGGGAGCTGGAATTGTGGATGAAAACCAAATATATATGAGAAGTATATTTTAGTCATCTGAATATATATATATATATATGGATATATATAAATATATTTCTTATAAATCACAATATTCCACCCCTCATACTGTACTATATGATATTTGAAAATATTGTATAGTGATGAGGAAAAGATAATAGAGAAGCAGGAAATTAATAGATTAATTCATTTTGGAGTATTTGTTATAGCTTTATAAATGATATTCAAAATATTAAATACATTTGACCTAAAATATTAACTTAGTGGTATTATTTAATAATGGTCTTTTAGGACTGTGATAATAAAATTATTTTTTAAGCTTTTATTTAGATTTTCAGATTCAGAATAATAATTTTTAGAAGCTATGCGTTGTGAGTTACCCTGTATTTTTGGTATTAGAATTATTTACATTCCCCTTGTCTGAGTCAATCTAAAAAATAAAATAATTTCTACCTTTGGGAATTCAAATAAGTATTAGTCTATCAGGCTTGATTAAGGAGTGGATTTTGAACATTCCATATACGCTTCATCTTCCTCCAAGTGAAAATTAATTATTCAATTGAAGTGAAACCATCTGTGGTAATAAAAGTTAGAGACTGCAGACCGCATTTTTACATCGATTGCCTTTGGTGACTACAGCCCATTCCTACATGATGTTCTAATGTCGCCTGTTGTTGAGGATGCCATCTAGTTGAGTCCTGTGGCAACCCTGTGTTGAGCAAGTCTATTGGCACCATTTTTACAACAGCATTTGCTCACTTTATGTCTTTGTGTCACATTTTGGTAATTCTTACGTTTCAAACTTTCCACCAGCAAAAAGATGATGACTTACCGAAGGCTCAGATGATGGTTAACATTTTTTATCAGTGAAGTATTTTAAATTAAGGTATGAATATTATTTTTTTAGACATAATGTATTGCACACTTAATAGACTACAATATAGTGTAAGCATAACTTTTATGTGCACTGAGAAACCAAAATATTTGTGTGACTAGCTTTATTGGGATATTCAATTTCTTGTGGCCTAGAACTGAAGCCACATTATCTCCATGGTATCCCTGTATTACTCTTCTGTTTACTCTTTAATCTTTGATTTGCAAATCTTTGATTTGCCTTTAGTTTCAATGTTTTATTATAGTGGACTTTCACAAGGGAGGGTGGTAGGATCTGTTACTTGTCCTGCCGTCCCTCCTTTCTCTTCCAGGCAGACCTAATCTGTATGCCAACTACTTGCAAATGTTCATTTCCAGGTTAAATTTGTCTTCTGGAACACTCATTGGGTAGCTCTTGTTTCCTAAAAGCTGACTTGATAGACAATGAAATCTTGGCCTTTGCCCTTAAGCCTGGTCCTTTTATAGGTTGTTTTATATGCCATTCACTATTTACAGTAACCAGATAGGTTTCTAATTATGAAAAATTGGTTTTGTTTCTTACTTATTTAATATTTCTATTCATAAAGTTGTTCTTAGAAGAAAATAAAATAACCCTATACTTTAAAAATAACTTTTTAGTTTAAAGTTATTTATGTCTTTAACCCAGAGAGTGTCGAGTCTTTGAGAAGAAATATGGACCAATCTTAAAATTTTTAGTGTCAAAATGATGCTCTACCATATAATACCTGAATATTTACCTAAGAAATAATACCTGAATATAGTTTTTGTCATTATGTTTTTAAGATAATTTTGCTAATTTCAATTTAATTTTTATAAATTACTTTTACTGGATTTATAGATGTACTTAAGGGTAAAACGTACCCCACATATCTGATTTCCTAATCTTAAAAACGTTATATAGGTATATTTTTTTCCAAGTCATCATTACATAGATATAAAATTACAGAGATAAAAAAATCATCAATACTAACAAACACCTATATGCTGCTTGCTATACTAGATACTCTTCCATTTACATATATTACTTCGTTTAATCCTCATACAACCCCTTGAGGTAGGTAAAATCCCTAATCTATAGATTAGGAAACTGGGACACATGGCTTAAATAACTTTCCCCCAGAAGTGGTAGGGCAAAATTGAAGCCCAGTAGTGAGGCTCTAAATTCTCTGTATAAACTGCCTCTCACAGTAGGATTATGATGATGACTATTATTATTTCCATCATCTTTATTATTTCATATGTTCCTGGTAATTTAATTTCTTTACCACTTTTTCATGTATTCTTTCACTGGGTCAAGGTCTCCAGTTCTTGATACCGCTAATTTTATTCTAGTACGTTAGCTCCCATCTACTTTCATTCAGCAACCTGTATATCTTGACTAAATACTTCTTTAATACTTCGCTTTCCCATGTTGTTTCCTTTTATTTCCTGTGAGACTATGTACTAGAAAATTTCTTATTAAATTTATTTATTCCCATCCCTGGACTGGGATGTGCTGGTGCTCATAGAGCCTCTGTAGAGGATGATAGTGGAAGGTCATTTATTAGGAAATCAGGAATCATATTTGGTCTAGGACAGTGTTCAGCAAAATACAGCCAGTGGGGCAAATGGAGCTTGCTGCTTATTTTTGTATGGCTTGCAATTAAGAATACATTTTGTGTTTTTCAATGGTTGAAATAACTAAGTAAAATATTTTATAACACACAAAATTCAAATTTTAGCATCCATAAATAAAGTGTAATGGAACACAGACCTGCCCATTTGTTTATGCATTGCCTACTTTCACACTACAGTGACAGAGGTTGAGTAGTTGGGGAAAGCCCTGTGGCCCACACAGGCTAACATACTTACTCTGATTCTTCACAGATAAAGTTTGTCAACCCCCAGTCTAGAACCTTTATGTTCTAATGTGTTCGCTCCTTCCTGACTTGAAGAGTTCAGTCTCTGCCAGATAGTGTTACCCAGTTCACCTGCCACCAGCTCAGACCTCATGCATTTTCAATCTTGCTCTAATTCTTGTATAACTTCGCCTTATGGAAAAACAAACTCTTTTAGGCAGAATGATCCCATATTTATCTATCCTTGTTAATATCCTTAAGCAGTTAAAACTTTTATTGTTGTTGTTCAAAACTAGACTTGTTTTGCGGAACTGAAGTACTAGTAGTCATTTTTAAGAAAATATATAGAAAGAAAATGCTTAATACTGTAAGTTAAAATTAATAAGTAATAAAACACTTTTGGTTTTCCTTTTCACAGTTCCAGCAGCTTTATAAGGCATTTCTCGTTGTCTAATTATATATTATTGTATTTATCAGTGTTATCATCTTTCTAATAGTGATTCTTATTTTCTTTTAGGATTTAAATATGTTACTTGGCATATAATGATAACAGATACTTTCTCTTTGTACTTTCTTTTTGTACTTTGATGTTCAATGTGCAGAAATCTTAAACTGTCTGAACATCAAATACAATTCAACAAGTGATAACACGCTTCATTTATATGTATATCTCCATCTATATGGTAATGTCACAGACAGCACTTAGGGAACCTACTACCAGTTGGCTGGGTCTTGTCTTTCTAGCATTTGTAACTTTTATTGCAAATGAAATGTCAAACCTAATGGCCTAAATATGACACCCAATCTGAGATCCCTATCTCCCTGCCATAGGCATGTTCTTTACAGGTAGCATAAGAAGCACTCAAACATCTCTTTGATTGTTCGTGTTCCTTTTCAAAGTCTTCCTATATTTAGCAGAGAATAAGGCAAAGCAGATCTCCAAAAGTTATTAGATTGAAGCATTTTTCAGGAAATAGGAGGATCCTAATCTTCACTTAAACTTGAATTTGTACTAAGTTATAGAACAAGGTTAAAAGTAATATATTCCACTTCTCAGAAAGCAGTATTTGGTAAAATGCCATGTTGATTCTGATATTTACATCTACTCAGCCTACTGTCTTTGTGAAACAAGAGAAGGATTGTATTAGATCAGATAAAATTACAGTGTTAGATTCAGGGGCACCACTATTGAATGCGTCTCACTCAGCGAAGCAAAGGAGCAGTATTTTGTACTTTCAAACTATTTAAGTATCCATCCGTTAATATTAAGTATGATATTTGAAGTTTAAAATACACTGAGTGCCATCTTATGCGCTCCCTTGTGTAAACATATTTTTATTCTATGAGGGTTACCCTTGTTGGCACAGAAGCACCCTGCAAGGCAGAATTGTTTTGCATTTCAGGAAGAGGAATGGTATTAGTTTTGGTCCCTTTTCAGAAAAGTCAGCAATCAGCTTTGCTCCAGAACTCTTGTCGTCAAATTTATTCACTGTCTCCCAACTTCGTAAACTTCTTTCCCCTTTTATCCTCAGAGGAAATTCTGCTCTAATGTCATAGTATTATATACTATGTCATTTCTACTGTATGGCACGTAGAAAATCTTTGTGTCAGTTTACCAAAATTTTCCTGTGAAATATAATGGGAAAATCTTGGAATTTAGAAAATCTCTCTCTTTCTCACGCACATACACATGCACACACGCGTGCGTCCACACACACACACACAATTTTTCAAGACTTTAGTTTTGCTAGGGTCTCAGTAGTTGCTATTTGAATCTCGGAGTTGCATAGTGACTCCTTTTATTCCTGCCTCGCTGCTGTGATTTCCCACAAAGTAATAAGTACCATTGAAACAATTAATGGGAGAGTCACAAGACATGTGAGACCTAGGAGTTACTGGGAACAAAAACACATTGGTTTACTATTTCAAAAATATCTCCCCTTTAAACTTCTTGCCAGGACTGTAACTTCTCACTCTCATCATGACCCCCTCTTCCTCTCATTCCAGACCTTCATGCAATTTAAGCTTCCTACAGTACAGCTCAGATCATATTTCTCCCCTTCTCACACTCTCAATGATTTCCCACTGCCTGTTAAATTAAGTACTTAGCTGAGTTTTAGCGTTTGAGAGGTTACTAATATGCCCTGACTAGCTTTAAATTTGTCTTTCCTCTTATACATTCCCTGGGCTTCAGCAACCAGAACCTTCCCACTGATTAGAATGTGCCCTCTTATAACTCTGCCTGTCTACACATGACTGGCCTAAATTCACAATTTTATTAAGTCAATATGCTCAATTAAAAATGTCATATCTCAGCCTCTCTTGCAAGTAGTATTGAGCATGTCTCACTGTTAGGATCAATGTTGGTTAAATACAAGTTGAAACGTCTTTAAAAATTAGGCAGATTCGATTGGCCTGTGCCTCTTTGACTTTGTTTGACATGTTCATCTACTTTCTGCATGAAATGTAGACATAAAGGTTGAAGCTGTAGGGCCCATCTTGAAACTTGAAAAAGCTAAGAGGACCTAAAACACCTGTACCCTGACATCTTGGGACATTGTATTAGACCTGAACGCCTACTTCTTGGCTTAAGGTTGCATCAGAGAAAACATACCCTTATTATTTGAAATACTCTGTTATTTGGATATTTTGTTACATCAAGGCAAACTCAATCCTTAAATGTTGTGGATATTTACAGGTGCTTGGTGGATCCTGCATTGTATACAAATCCAATAAAAAAGGGCAAGAAAAGTATATACCAAAAGATCAAAAAAGTGCAGAGACAAACACGTGTGAAAGGACTTGTACCTCCGCCTGGAAACATACAACTGTGATATTTTTTAGTGAAATGAGCAGAAGGGTGGGTAACACCCAAAAAGAAAGAAGGAGATAACTCACATATCTCATACTTTGGGTGTGAATTTTTTTGTGTACGATAGCACCTGATTCAAGGCAGCTCTAGGTTTAAACCATTTTTAACAGTTTATTTAGATTGATATTTTAGAGTTTATTATTCATGTTTTCTCCTTGCAAATAAAAACTCAAAACCATTTTTTCCTAATGAATTTTTAGTAAATAATCCCTGTAAAGAATGTATACCCACGCTATTTCCCATAACTGATCTTCCTTGGTGAGTTGGGGGAAATTCATAGTATTGAACTGTTCTGTGCTTTTAGAATGCAAGCCTGGAACATACAACCTGCAAGCAGTCCACCATGTTCTGGTCCGGGAAGTGAATGACCATTTTCTAAGGCAGCTGCCAGTTCCATATTGTTCACTGGGCATGATAAAATTATATGATCTTTAACCAACTTCCTAGGCACAACCCAGCCTGGGCACACTGCCTGAGCAAGGAATGAGGACCTGCTGACCACATGGTCCTCCTGATTCACAAATGGTTTCGGAGAGCTGCCTACAAAATATGCACGTTGTAGTCTTTGCAACAGTGTTGCAAATCTATCTAAACCTAGGACAAATTTTTTTTCCATAAGAGACAGAATAGAAACATCCTTGCAAAGTAATCAGTATAATAGCTTATTATCACATCCCAAACAGGACTCTGAAGATTATAACTAGAAAGAAACTCGGAAAAAGGACATATATTGTATTAAACACATTTCATTCCTAAATATTTGCCCCTTCATCTGATAGGAGAATATAGCTGGAAATTTAAACTACAGAATTATGCCTAGAGACCTAAAAGTCTAAGTTATTGTTTACACAAGTTCAACTAATTGCTTGATGTAAATAATTACTTAGCAGATAATATCAGTAGACATCTGCTTGCTTAATTGTAGAGAGGTTTCTGTTGAGTAGCCTAGCTTCATAAATTAATGCTGAAACTTGGCTGAGTCACAAAGTAAGCAAAACAAACACTGATTGTAGTCAGAAGCCACAGAAATATTGAAAGTCACAGAAATATTTCTGAAATAGACTTTTAACAAATTGTCAGCTTAACTTATTTTCCACCTACTCAATTTACGAACATACATAGTATCCTGGAATTTCCATTTTCAGAGTTTTGTCTCAACTATCATAGTACCCCAAGCCTCAAATAATTTGATTCCCCGGAGCTCAATTTTTCATTTCCAGGAATGTGACACTTCTCTGTACTGTTTTTTACCTAAATTATATATCTCATATAAAAGAGTGGAATATCTAGGCCAAATTTAAATGCGATATTCACCTGACAATTCGATGTAATAAAATAATCTAATATACATAATTATTTTGTTAAGCTATGAATCATAAAACTGTCACCATGAAGAAGAATAATTTTGGATAGGACAAGTTTAATGCATTCTAATATTATTTATTTGTTATGTCGATCCATTTAAGGTTTTATGATGCTCTCCTTGAGAAATTCAGAGTTAACCTTTGCTACCTGATACATGTTTTTTCCTCTAAAGATATTCATTCTTCCTTACATTCAATAAAATAAAAATTTCTAGGTTCTGATGTATTTTACAAGGCAAATTACATTTTTTAACCTAAGTTTTATAATGGTCCAATGATATAAATTGATATTTTTAAATGTTATATGAAATGCAGAAGCAATATTAAAAATACCATGACCCTCACAATGTTGTATTATATATTATTAATAGCTTTGAGTTTAGAAACAGGAACTCTAGATTCTATTGTCTGATTTCACTGTTTAGTGACTTAAAAAGTCAAAATAATCCAGCATATTAGAAATACGTAAATATGCATATGTTTAAAAAGGAATTTTGTTAATCTATACAAATGGATAAAAACATATTAAACATTGATATTCAAAAATATATATCAATACTTAAAAGTCTTTTTAAAAATATATTTATTTAACTCTGGCTTCAGAATACATTTTGCATATTTTAATAACATTTTACTTAATATTTTCTCATATTCTAGTAATAAATTTAGGTTATTGAAGAAAACTAATTATTGAGTAAAAAAAGTGTATCTGACCTACATTTACCTTTTGGCCTTGCTCGTCTGCAAAATGAAATGCTCGTGGAACAACCATATGTTTATTGTCTAGTGACTATATTTAAAGAGCTCTGCTAAGTAATTAGACATGAGGCTAAAATGAAGATTTTGATACATTTATTATTTGTGACTTTAAAGCGATTGAATGAATGTTTGGCCAGATCACTTTGGTCTCCTAGGAAATAGAAATTAGTCAAGGAAAATCTCATAAGTAAATATATAAAAATGATAGTGGGCTTTCAGAGGCATTCGCAGTCCTTGCTATGCTCCAGGAAAAGACTCCAGTGTGTGTCACTGCTCTCTTCAGGGAGCCTGGAATAGAGCTGCTTTATGTCTCTGTTCCTGACTACAGGGCAGGTTATTTATTCTGCTTCAACTTCCTATTTTCCTTCTTCACTCAAAAGGACAAAAAGAGAAAGGACGAGTGGGAGAAAATAATTTAACAGACACCTAATCAGTAAGCAGCAATGTGTTGTATTGTCATTTCTCCAAAAAACCTTAAATGAATTGAAATAAATTAGAGAAAAAAGTCAAGCTAAATGTATATTTGATTTTGTTCGTTGTTCAAGAGTCTTAAAATTGCAGAGTTTTTATTTATATATTTGAACAGAATTTATTTTCATAATTACACTTATTTATTGAAAATAAATTAGAAAATAAGAATAGGCAGGAAGAAATCACCTCTAGTGTCAAATATATCCTTAGGTAACTGAAAGGCTTTTGATGTTTAAGAATTTGAAAGAGGTAAATACTAATGAGAATTCTGATCATTAAAGTCACATCGCTTTGAAAAACAGTTTTAATTAAAGGGTTAAATCAACCAACTCCATAAATAATATATTCTAATTTGGGTGATACTCTCTCCTTTTCTTTTTGTTTTTTAAACAGAGTCTAAAATTTTTGCTCTTCATACTTTAGGACATTTATCTTACATTATCATCATTATATTCATTTAGTGTATACTTTTAATTCCTCAGTATGGTATTATTGATTTGTGATCCATATTTCTCTTATTGAAAGAAAATAATTCTAACCCATTCCCAAGAATCAAGAGAGAGATTTTGATAAAAGAAAAATTTTGCCAAGCTACTATACTTTTATTTCCATAATTTAAACTAAAAAGTATGAGTGTTTTAAAATTATTATCTCCCTATCTGTTTAAATATTGTCATGCGATTGATAAAATCAGATCATCCAAATTAATTCATTTTGTGGTTCTTCAAGTTTTCACTTATCGCAAATATTTATTGAGCACCTCCTATAGGACGGGCCGCATGCTAGTTTTCTTATCTAACACGTGTGTCAGATGATTTTTACCTGTGTATTATTTATTAATCATAGACTTTTAAATCTGGAGGGGATTTACAAAATTGTAGTGTAAGTTAGATTTCTCATTTTGAATATTAAAAATATAACAAAATAACAATAAATCTCCAGAGAATTTAAATGACTTCCCCAGGTGGTTGATAAACCAACTCTCTGAAATAAGATTAAATTATGAACATAGATGTTAAGAAATTTGGCTGTTACTATAAAATCAAACTAAAATGCATTAGAGTTGGCAAGGGAAGGAAAATTTTACTTATAGAGATTGTTTCTACTCAGGAGAATAGGTTTTTCCCTAATTTGTTTAAGGTTGCCATAATGGTTATCCTCAAAATTTCCCAATAGAATTATCTTAATATAGTTACAATAGTTTCAAAGAGTAAGAGATTAAAAAAATTTTTTTACCCAAGTTTAGGAAAGGAACAAATATAAATGATCCTTATAAAAATTCATAAATATAAAGAATACCCATCATAATTCCTTACCTGTAGCTATCAACTAGAGTTGGTTTTGCATAAAACCCATCACTTGGGAGAACTCTTTGTTTATAGTTTAAATAAATTGAATGAATTTTAAAAATAAATATGAAGTTGTACATAAAAAAGTCTACACAGGTCTGGAAATAAAATTAGGATTAGTTAAAGTTGCAAATAATATCAAGTAAGGATTAGGGGCAAAGTTTTCAAATGTTTATGTCTTTAAATTTTGCTCTGTTGTTTTTAAATGTAACATTCCTTTATGATACCTTTTCAGTTGATTTTATAGAAATAATATATAATTTGTATTATTGCCCATTTTATCTCTGTGTTAGAATGAATGCTTAATTTCTTTCTGAAGAGAATGTTGCCCTGCCAAGTGGACCTCTTACTGGAATTAAGTGTGAAACAAAGATTGCAAACAAGTAAATCCATCCCACCCTTGCTCCGCAGTGAACTGGCTAACAGGCTAACAGAACCTCTTCCTCTCAGTAACCATAAACTTGAACTCACTGTTGCTCAAAACCTTTTACAGATTTTGCCTGAGGGAACATGCTCAGTTCTTCCATTTCTTGACCCTATCTAAGAATCTGATAAAGGCTAATAGTGCTATCTAGCAGCTTCCTAGAGAAACACACACCTATAGCGTAATACCATGCTCCCCAATACACACAATTGTCCAGAGGTTCATAGACTTCTCTGATGTACAAACCCCTACCCTGGTATTCTAAGCTCCTCTTGGATTAGGGCAGACTACCATACAGCTTGCACCGGACTGCATCTTATTAATGCTCCGTGAAATTCCTTTTATTGAATTATGTTCTGGTAAGAAGCTATCAACCTTTATTGAACTGCATTGTAACAAACAGCCCCATAAAATCCATCACAGTGTTTACTGTCAGGATGGTTTTAGAGGGTTGTTTATTACATTAAGCAGTAACTTTCTGTGAGGACCCACAGAAGAATCTTCTCCATGGTGTCAACATCAGGAATGACTTAGGCAACTGGTTTGTTTTACCTAATGAACACTGCAGTTGATCCCTTTTCCCTTTTCTAGAAAGCTCTGTGACCCTACTTTAAGCCAGGCATAAGAACTTTAGAGGGTATGTTTTATGCTAATTTAATTCCTGACCCCATTGTATTTTCCTATTATTATTTTCACATTGCATCATTTTTAAATTTTAATTTATTTCTCGGTGCTGTATTTTGCTTTGGAAGCTGCCTTAACTCTGTTTTAGACATGGAGGGCTATGAATAAATAAAATATTCTGGGCTTATTTTTTCTTTCTTTAACTTTTTTTCTTTTTTGGGGGAGAGGAAGGGGGTCTGGAAAATTTTTATGGTTCTAATAATTCTCTCCATTAACAACACTTAGAAGTGAAGAGGATTAGGTCATATGCTTATGACCTACATATAAAATCCTGGGAAAAGAACTGTTAAAAAAAAAACAAAAAATAAATATAATATTATAAACATCACATAGGACTAATATAAAAATGTTAACCAACCAAATAATTCATCATTTTTGATATTAAAACCAGAGGAAATGGGCTTTGATTGCAGGAAGAAAAACATAAATTGTACATACAGACAGATTATTCACTTAATAAACATATTGAGTGCCACTGCAAAACAGAGCGCTGGACTGCATGAGCACAGAGGTAAATAAGACACCATCTCTGTCCTCAGCAGACTTATGTGACCAGGCAGTAATGCAGCGTGGTATGTATGAGGAGGGCGAAGATAGCCTGTCTGGATTTGAAACCAGGGTCGGCAACATATTAGCTGTATAACACCTCTAAGCTTCTTTCTCATAGTTGTGAAGACACATTACACCTGTGATGTGCTTAGGAGGCAGTTGTTATTTATCAAGTCCTAGACTACTGAAACTAAGAAGCAACACAACATCACTAGAAGCTGGAGGGAAGTGACACACACACACACAAAAGACCAAAAAAAGAAAAAACCCAAAACAATTCTGAAGTGCTACATGTATTAGAGAGACCATGGAACCTCAGAACTGGTGCAAAGAACTATTAGATTGGCCAATTTGGTACAGGGCTGAAGAGTTTCCAAAGTGCTTTCACATACAGACTGTTCTATTTGTTTCTCACACAGTCCCATCTTCAGGAAGACAAAACTGAGCTTCAGGGAATCTTAGTACCTTTAATACTTCATATTGCATGGCCGTTAGATCTTCTGGCTGGAAATGTAGTGCTTTTTATACTCCAGAAGGAGAGCTTAAAGAACATTTAGCAAGACATCTCACTTTAAAAGATTTGCTTATTATGTGGATCAGATCAACCTCAGATCGAAACACAGCCAGTGAAATATAATTCCATACCACAAAAGTCTCCTGAAACAGCCATTTTAGACAACTGAGGCGGATATTAGTATACTCCCCCTTAATACCTGTATGACTGCAAAAAAAAAAAAAGAAAAAAAGAAAAAGAGGGCTTCCCTGGTGGCACAGTGGTTGAGAATCTGCCTGCCAGTGCAGGGTACACGGGTTCGAGCCCTGATCTGGGAAGATCCCACATGCCGCAGAGCAACTGGACCCGTGAGCCACAACTACTGAGCCTGTGCATCTGGAGCCTGTGCTCCACAACAAGAGAGGCCGCGACAGTGAGAGGCCCACGCATCGCGAAGAGTGGCCCCTGCTCACTGCAACTAGAGAAAGCCCTCGCACAGAAACGAAGACCCAACACAGCCAAAAATAAATAAATAAATTTATTAAAAAAGAAAAAAAGAAAACCCAAAACTCGTCATTTGACTCCTATAGAAGTGCTTTGTAAAGCTTGAGAAAGTTCTTGTTTTAATAGTACAATTATAGTGCTTACAAATATTTATTTTCTTCTCAGTTTCTAGAAAACATTGTCTATAACAGTACTATAACAGGTTTATTATTCATAATAATTTTTCAGTGTTGAAGTAATGGTGTTTTGGTTTTCTTGGAAAATTGTATCCTAATTATATTCTAAACTAAGTTGTCCAAAGCCTTGTACTACTTTGCTTATTTTATTTTGCTAAATATTCTGAAAGCTGAATGAAGATCTTGTTCAGAGGTCTTGGGGGCAAAAACAATAAGGTTGACCTGTTCCAAGTATTACATATTTATAGGAATAGCTAATGCTTAATAAATTGCTATTATCATGCTTTTTATAATTGCTGATAAATCTTTTTTAAAACCTTTTATTGTACCCTGTACTTAGAGTAGCAGCAGGGACTTACTTAATCTCATTTCTGGTATAGCTTAGAACATCACCTAACATTAAGTAGGTATTCTGTAAATATTCAATCAATATCACCTGAATGAATGATCTAATTATTCATTTGCCTAAAGTGTTTATGATTTAAGCATTAGACCCCACAAAATATTACCTGGGTTGTGTGCCTATCAGAAGAGTCATAATGTACCTATCGTTGTTAACATTGTGATAGATTGAGCATACCTATCTATATGTGCTCCAGAAAGGGAGATCTGTCACTCTTACTATGACAGAGAAAACAAAACAAAACAAAATGCTAGGAATTACCAGAGTAATAGTAAGAGTAAAGAAGTTATAGATAGAACATCTAGGCATATAATCTGTAAGAATTTCAATTTTCTAGAAGTTATCTGAAAACCTCCCAAAATGTATACCTGATGATTTTAGATCTATTCATGGGGTCTGTAGAGTCACTTAATAGACTAAAAAAATAGACATTGATACATAGTAGATAAATGTAGCTCCTAAAACTTGTCATAGCCTTGGTTTGATAGGTCATTACATTCTTGTCTTTATCAAGTAAAACAGTTTATAACTGTTTTCTATTCTTCATTTGATATAGGTAGAATCCAAGTTTTCCAAGAGGTATCGTGCCCTGGATTTAAAATCAGGTTTAGAGCACATAGATGTCTTATTTTGATGCCAATGTATTCATTCTTAATTAGGACAGGAGATGCTGAAAATTTATTTAGTGATAAAGTTAATACTTCTCTCCCTGTAGCATCTGGTCTCCAGTGGCCTGGAGTCATTGTCTAACCTGAATTTAAGAATAGTTGAGAAAATTGTTCTATATGACCTTGTTTGAATTATTGTCATTGATATAGTAAGTCTCTTTAATTTATCTGGAAATTGCCTGAATATCCTGGTGTCCTTGGACCAATATTTCTGTGAATCCAAATGAAGTATCTGAGAACCTCAGAGAAATACAATCTGATTAGTGCTGTTTTCTTTTTTTAAATTTCAACTTATATTTGTTCCTTCCCAAAAGATTATATACACATATATACAAGCTTATGATTTACAGGCATATGGATTTTTAACAATGATGTAAAACATAAACTGAGCATTTATTATTTGAATTTTAAAGTTTTGATTAGTAATGTATTAACATTTGAATTTAAGTGAGTGATTTTACTTCTTTTTATCTTAAAATTTTTAATATTATTAGAAGTATTTTAAATATTTAGAAATATCAGGTCCAGGATAACTGAATAATCTGGACTTTATGTGCAGTTATATTCTAGATACAAAACACCTGGAGATATAAAAGTTTGAAGTGATAAATGCAAAAATTTTATGTTCTAGATGGTTTGTTTTGAGAACAAGAAGATATCATTTAGAAAACTTTAACTATTTAACATCTGTTATATGTTGAAATTAACTACAAAGCTTGAATTCATTTAAAATGAATGAAAAAAAGTGATGAATTTTCTTCTAGGCTTTAAGTGCCTTTTGGAAGCAGTTTCTTTTTCCCCATTCAGGGTTAAGTGACCAACTAATTCACCTAGTAACTGCTTTAAATCTCTGTTCTCCTTGGCCTCTCATATCAATCACAATCCTTTTCAGTGTCAACTATTAACTTTACCAACTGAAAGCTAAGGATATGTGACATAAATTATCTTAACTTTTGCTCCTATCATCTCACATTTTCTGTTATTATTCACTCACTTGTTGAATCTCCTTTCCTCTACTTCCCTTTATTTATCCTAGGATATTGTCTGGGAGTCCCCTTGTAGCAGCAGAAGAATCTGGCACAAGTGTGGTCCTCTTCTGTCCTGCGGGCAGGTCGCTGAGTAGCCCATGCAGATATCTGCTGGGCACTGCAGTGCCTGTCTAGTCGTGTGGACAGCTCCTCAGCACCCACTGCTGAAATCTATGAATCTTGCCATAGCTTTGCTTTTCTAAGGTGCCTGCATTCCATTCCATGGTTTCCTTATCCTAAGCCTAGTCTTCTTCAGGCCCGTTGGTTTATGGAGGGCATCTGTTTCCTTCTCAAAGATCTCTTAGGGTAAACAGGAGGAACAATCTCAGGGAAACTTCTCTAGTCATGTACAGTACTAGATGCATTTTATGGGGTTTTACTCTCTCCAATTATCAGGTTTCTTCTGAGAGTTTTAGTAACCCCAGAGACTCTAGCATCATCTAATCCCTACTCTGATCTCTTCCAAATCTCTGCAAGCTCCTTCGAACACCAGAGTGGCTTTTCCTCTTCTCATATGGCAAGAACTTACCTTCTTATATATCATTTCCTCTATCCTTGGTATACTGTGTCTTATAGCAAAACTGCTATTGCAGACATGTAAGCCTTGCCGTTGATATGTAAAGGGAATTTTTTGAAGCCTTACTTTCAAGACTATGTCTTTTCAGGACTTGAAAAACAGATTCTAAATAGAAACTCAGAGCTAAGTAATGACCTCTCTGAAACTGGAATCACATTCGCTCCTTACAGAGATGAGTATCAAGGAGTTAAAGGAGGGGGCGCTGTAAGCCAGTATGACTTACAGAGAGTAAAAAGTACATTTCTTTCGTGGTCTCAAAGTATTACCCCTTTTCAATGTGTATTACTTTACTTATTTTTATCCTTAAAAAAGTCTGGGAATTGGATAAAACTCAGTTTGAATCCTAACTTCATTGGAGTCTTAGTTTCCTCTTCTGTAAAATGTAACAACATGCCCACCTGGTTGTTATCAGAACTAAATGAGTTAATTAGAATAATTTCTGAAAATAATAACATGCTTTATAACCTGTGCTATTAACATTACTATCAGAGTAGTATTTAATATGTAGTAATTAGCTGTTGTTTGATGATTACAGGTAAAACTACAGGTAAATCACAATCACCATATTTAGCTTTTAGAAAGCTCTCTCCAGAAGTTAATTACTTTTCTCCAACTTTCCTTTCTTATTTCAAAACCAACTCCCTTACCTCTGCTCTGAGTAACATGATTTCCTGCCTCCTAAACAGGCCTTTTGCCATTAAATATTTACTTCTGTATTCAGTTTCTCTAAACTGAATTGACTCTTCTCATGTTTATAAAGCCCTTCTGGTCTAAAAAATATATATATATTGCTTCAAGCTTTCTTCTTTCTAGTACCAAATTTCTTGGATACATATTAGATATGTGTATTCTTGTGACTGCCCAGCCTTTGAACCTACTTACTAATATTGTAGAACTTCCTTACTTTATGATCTTAGTTAGGGATGGAGCATTTCTCACTAGAGTAGCTGAAAATGTCAGTTACTCACTTCTGTATCTTCCTTTACTGCTAGCATGGGGACACATGACTCAGGCTCCATTAACCTGGCATTCATATTCCAAAGACATAGTCATAGCTAGTCACTTTCAAGACAGTTTCCACAGTTTCATGGAGACTGAGAGCCTAGGACAGTAGTTAAAGTGGTATTAATGGTACCATCCTTCGTCCAGAGCTGGCTGACTTGATAGTGCAAACTTTACTCTCTGGTACTGAGATGTGATGGTAGTGTGTCTTTGTTGGATTCTGACTGTGATGTGCATGGCCCTGAACTTGGTTACCCAGCCTTTCTTTTAGTTCTGATAACTACTCAATATCATTTCAATAAATAACTTTTCTGCCTCACTCAGCCAGAGTTGGTTTCTGTTGCTTGCTACCAAGAACCCTGACTGAAATGAAAGAGTAGCCTACTTTCGCTGCTTCATCCCCTTTCCTTCTGTTCTGCCTTTAACTCACTGCCAACCAGATTTCGTCTGCACTGAAGCTGGTCTCTTCTAGGGCAAAGTGACCTAACTATTGCCAAATAAAAAAGCCTCACTCCTAATCCTGCAGAGACGCACCATACCACAGGACAACATTGGTCTCCCTTTCCTGTGAAACATTATCTTCTTCTCCTGATTCTTTTCCTACCCTTGACTCCTGCCTTCCAGTATTATACCTTGTCTCCTTTCCATGGACTTGAGTTTTAATTGTGGCTGTGTTTTGTCATACTCCTATAATTTCTCCATAGGAGAAATTTTCTACCTCTACAACTTCAGTTTCTCTTTGAGACTTCCAACTTCAAATCACAAGCCACATTTTTTTGTTCGTGGGTATTTTTTCCAAATTTTATTGGATGTCATACCCAGTATCAAGCCCAGATTTCAAAATGTTTGCTGGATAATGTCTACACCATATGCACCTCAGACTCAATATGTCCTATATTTAACTTTTCCACCAAACCTGCTCCACATAGGAAATTCTCTATTTTAGTTAATGGCACGTTCTCAGTTACTGAGAGTTGGCAAATATTCCGTTTTCATTTCCTTTTTGCCCCTACTTCTCATTAGCAACACAACTTGTTTCTGTCCCTGAAATCTCTTACATCACTTTTTTTTTTTGCCCACCCCCTTGACAGAATCTTGGTTTGGCTCTCATTATATTCTAATTGCCTTCTGTTGTCTTTGATTCTGTCTTCTTTGAATCTATTCCGCATTTTTGGCAGCATTATCCTCCTAAAATACAGCTGTGATAATGTTTCTTTGCTAGTCCAAAAAAATCTTGTTTTTTTACAAAACTGTGTCTAAATTATTCTTAAATTTCTAACAATTTAATAATGTCTACTGTGGACAGTGTCCTAGGTATATTGGTAACATTTATACTCATAAAAATGGACTTTCTAGCCCACTTTTAAAAAATTGAGTTGTAATTAACATACAATATTATATTAGTTTCAGGTGTACAACATACTGATTCAACACTTATTGCAGTGAAATGATCACTGCAGTAAGACCAGTTACCTTGGCTATTCGGAGTCTTTTGTATTTCCATATGAATTGTAAAATTTTTTGTTCTAATTCTGTGAAGAATGCCATTGGGAGTTTGATAGGGATTGCATTGAATCTGTAGGTTGCTCAAAACTACAATGAGATATCACCTCACACCGGTCAGAATGGCCATTATCAAAGAATCTAGAAACAATAAATGCTGGAAAGGGTGTGGTAAAAAGGGAACCCTCCTGTGCTTTGGTGGGAATGTAAATTGATACAACCACTGTGGAAAACAGTATGGAGGTTCCTTAAAAGACTAAAAGTAGAACTACCATATGACCCAGCAATCCCACTCCTGGGCATATACCCTGAGAAAACCATAATTTAAAAAGAGACGTGTACCACAATGTTCATTGCAGCACTATTTACAATAGCCAGGACATGGAACCAACCTAAATGTCCATCGATGGATGAATGGATAAAGATGTGTCACGTATATACAATGGAATATTACTCAGCCATAAATAGAAATGAAATTGAGTTATTTATAGTGAGGTGGCTGGACCTAGAGTCTGTCATACACATTGAGGTAAGTTAGAAAGAGAAAAACAAATACCATATACTAACACCTATATATGGGATCTAAAAAAAAAAAAAAGTACTGATGAACCTAGTTGCAAGACAGAATAAAGATGTAGACATAGAGAATGGACTTGAGGACACGGGGTGGGAGGGGGAAGCTGGAGTGAAGATCAAGTATCATCGACATATATATGCTACCAAATGTAAAATAGTTAGCTAGTGGGAAGCAGCCGCATAGCACAGGGAGATCAGCTCGGTGCTTTGCGATGACTTAGAGGGGTGGGATAGGGAGGATGGGAGGGGGACTCAAGAGGGAGGGGATATCGGGGACATATGTATGCGTATGGCTGATTCACTTTGGTGTACAACAGAAACTAACACAGTATTGTGAAGCAATTATACTCCAATAAAGATCTATTAAAAAAATAATAAGACCAGTTACCATCCGTCACCATACGGAGTTGCTATATTGTTGAGACTATACTCCCTGTGTGTACATTACATTGCTGTGACTTATTTATTTTATAGCTGAAAGTTTGTACCTCTTACTCCCCTTCACCTACTTTGTCTGTCCTTCTGAGCTTCATCAATCACCCCTATCCCTGCCCACAACCACCAGTTCGTTTTTTGTATCTATGAGTCTACTTGTGTTCTGTTGTGTCCATTTGTTTGTTTTTTTAGATTCCATATATAAATGAAATCATATGGCATTTTTTTCTCTGATTTATTTCAATTAGCATAATGCCCTCCAGGTTCCTCCATGTTGCCACAAATGGCAAGTTTTCCTATTTTTATGGCTGAGTAATATTCCATTGTATACATACTACATTTTGTTTATCCATTCATCTATGGGTGGACACTTAGGTGGTTTCCATATCTTGGCTATTATAAATAGTGCTGTAATGATCATTGGGGTATATATATCTTTTTGAATTAGTGTTTTTGTTTTCTTTGGATAAATACCCAGAAGCAGAATTGCTGGATCATATAGTAGTTCTATTTTAAGTTTTCTGAGGAACCTCCATACTCTTTTCCATGATGACTGTACCAATTTACAATCCCACCAACCATAAACGAAGGTTCTCTTTTCTCTATATCCTCACCAACACTTGTTTTTTGTTTTTTGATAATAGCCATGATGACAGGTGTGAGGTGGTATTTCACTGTGGTTTCAATTTACATTTCCCTATTAGTGATGTTCAGCACCATTTCGTTTGCCTGCTGGCCAACTGTATATCATCTTTGGAAAAATGTCTATTCAGGTCATCTGCCCTTTTTTTAATTGGGTTGTTTGTTTTTTGATATTGAGTTCCATGAGATTTTTATATATTTTAGATACCAGCCCTTATTGGATATATTGTTTGCAAAGTATCTTCTGCCATTCAGTAGGTTACCTTTTCATTTTGTTGGTGGTTTCCTTCACTGTACAAAAGGTTTATAGGTTAATATAGTCCCAGTTATTTATTTTGGCTTTTGTTGCCCTTCCCTGAGGAGACATATCTGAAAAAATATAGCTAATACTGATGTCAGAGAGGTTACTGCCTATGTTTTCTTCTGGGAGTTTTATGATTTAAGGTCTTTCATTGAAGTCTGTAATCCATTTATAATTAATTTTTGTATATGGTGTAAAAAAGTGGTCCCAATTCCTTCTTTTGCATGTAGCTGTCCAGTTTTCCCAACATCATTTACTGAAGAGGCTGTCTTTTCCCCATGATATATTCTTGCCTTCTTTTCCTAGATTAATTGATCAAATGAGCATGGGTGTATTTCTGATTCTCTTATTCTATACCATCAATTTGTGTGTCTGTTTTTTGCTAGCACCATAATGTTTTAAATACTATAGCTTTGAGGTATGGTTTGACATCAGGGGACCAGGAAATCTCTGGTTTTGTTCTTCTTTATCAAGATTATTCTGGCTATTCAGGGTCTTTTGTGGTTTCATACAAATTTTTAGGATTATTTGTTCTACTTCTGTGAAAAGTGCCATTGGTATTTGACCAGGATTGCATTGAATCAGTTGATTGCTTTGGGTTATATGAACATTTTAGCAGTATTGATTCTTCCAGTTCATGAGCATGGTGTATCTTACCATTTTTTTGTGTCATCTTCAATTTCTTTCACCAGTGTCTTACAGTTTTTAGATTACAGGTCTTTCACCTCCTTGGTTAAACTTATTCCTAGGTGTTTTATTCTTTTTGATGTAATTGTAAACGTATTGTTTTCTTCATTTCTCTTTCTGAGAGTTTATTATTAGTGCATAGAAATCCAAGAGATTTCTGTATATTAATTTTGTATCCTGCAACTTTACTGAATTCATTTATTAGTTCTAATAGTTTTTGGTGGTGTCTTCAGGGTTTTCTATATACAGTATAATGTCATCTGCAAATAGTGACCATTTTACTTCTTTCTTTCCAATTTGGATGCCTTTTATTTCTTTTTCTTGCTTAATTGCTGTGGCTAGAACTTCCAATACTGTGTTGAATAAAAGTGGGGAAAGTGGACACCCTTGTCTTGTTCCTGATCTTAGAGGAAAACTTTGCAGATTTTCACCATTGAGTATGATGTTAGGTGTGGGTTTGTCATATATGGGCTTTATTATATTGAGTTATATTGTCTCTGTACCCACTTTATTGAAAGCTTTTTCTTTTTAACATAAATGGAGGCTGAATTTTGTCAAATGCTTTTTCTGCATCTATTGAGATGATCATATGATTTTTATCCTTCATTTTCTTCATGTGGCATTATCACATTGATTGATTTTCAGATGTTAAACTATCCATCCTTCTATCCTTGGAATGAATCCCACCTCATCATGGTGTATGATCCTTTTAATGTGTTGTCAAATTCAGTTTGCTAATATTGTGTTGAGGATTTTGCTTCTATGTTCATCAGGGATATTGGTCTGTAATTTTCTTTTTGTGTGGTGTCCTTGTCTGGTTTGGTACCAGGGTAATGCTCACCTCATAAAGTGAGTTTGGAAGTGTTTCTTACTCTTAATTTTTTTTGCAGTAATTTGAGAAGGATAGGTACTAACTCTTCTGTAAATGTTTAGTAGAATTCACTTGTGAATCCATCTGGACCTTGACTTTTGTTTGGGGAGAGTTTTTTGATTACTGATTCAATTTCATTACTAGTATTTGATCTATTCACATTTTTTATTTATTCCTGATTCATTCCTAGAAGACTGCATGTTTCTGGGAGTTTATCCATTTCTTCAAGCTTGTCCAATTTACTGTTGTATAATTGCTCACAGTAGTCTCTTATGATTCTTTGTATTCCTGTAGTTTCAGTTGTAACTTTCCTCTTTTATTTCTGATTTTATTTATTTGGGCTCTCTCTGTACTTTTGTACTGAGGAGTTTGGCTAAAGGTTTATTAATTTTGTTTATCTCTACAAAGAACTGGCTCTTCATTTCATTGATGTTTTCTATTGGTCTTTTAGTCTCTGCTTTATTTATTTCCACTGTGATCTTTATTATTTTCTTTCTTCTACTAACTTTAAAATTTGCTTGTTCTTTTCTAGTTTCTTTAATGTACATTTAGATTGTTTATTTAAGATTTTTTTTTGTTTTTTGAGGTAGTCCTATATCACTGTGAACATCCCTCTTAGTACTGCTTTTGCTGCATTCCATAGATTTGGAACATTTCTGTTTTGATTTTCATTTGTATCAAGGTATTTTTAAAATTTGCTCTTTGATTTTTTTTTTTTTTTCTCAACTCACTGGTTGTTTAGTAGCATGTTGTTTATTCTTCACTTTTCTTTTTTTTCAGTTTTCTTATTGTAGTTCATTTCTAGTTTTTTACCATTTTTGTTGGAAAAAATGCTTGATATGATTTAAGTCTTCTTAAATTTATTGAGACTTATTTTGTTGGCCTAACATGTGATCTATCCCAGAGAATGTTTCCTCTGTACTTAAAAGGAATGTGTATTCTGATGCTTTGGGATGGAATACTCTTTCTATGTCTATTAAGCCCATGTGGTCTAATGTGTTGTTTAAGGCCAGTGTTTCTTATTGATTTTTTTTCCTGTGGATGATATATTCATTGATGTAAGTGGGGTGTTAAAGTCCCCTCCTATTACTGTATTGCTGTCTATTTCTCCCTTTATTTCTGTTAATATTTGCTTTATATATTTAGATTCTCCTATATTGGAGGTATATATATTTATAAATGTTACATCTTCTTGCTGGATTGACCCCTTTATCATTATGCAGTGTTGTTCCTTGTCTTTTGTGACAGTCTTTGTTTTAAAGTCTGTTTTGTTTTATATGAGCATTGCTACCCCAACTTTCTTTTCCTTTTCATTTGCATGGAATATCTTTTCCATTCCTTCACTCTCAGTCTGTGACTATGTGTATCTTTAGAGCTGAGGTGAATTTCATTTAGGCAGGGTATAGATGGTCTTTTTTTTTTTTTTAATCCATTCAGTACCTTGTGTCTTTTGATTGAAGCATTTAGTCCATTCACATTTAAAGTATTTATAGATAGGTATGTACTTATTGCCATTTTGTTAATTGTTTTCTGGTTGCTTTTGTAGTTCTTCTCTGATCCTGTTATCTTTTCTTTGTTTCTTCCCTTGTGGTTTGAAGTATTCCTTCAGTGTTATGTTTGGATTTCTTTTTCTTTATTTTTTGTGTATCCATTGGATGTTTTTGGTTTGTGATTACCATAAGATTCATATACATCGACCTGTATATAGAGCCATCTATTTTAAGCTGATAGATGCTTAAGTTGAAATGTATTCTAAAAACACTATGTTTTTACCTCCCCCACACCCCGACACACACATTTTATGTTTTTGATATCATGGCTTACTTTTTTTATTTTGTATATCCCTTATCTATTTATTGCAGTAATAGTTGATTGTACTACTTTTGTCTTTTAACCTTAATACTAACTTTTTTTTTTTTTAATACTAACTTTTTAAGTGGCTGATTCCCTGCCCTCACTACATATTTGCCTTTACCAGTGAGATTTTTCTTTTTATATATCTTCTTAGTCCTAGCTGTGGCCTTTTCTTTACCACTTAAAGAAGGAAGAACCTTTTAGATTTCTTGTAAGGCCAGTTTAGTGGTAATGAACTCCTATAGTTTTTGCTTGTCTGAGAAACTGTTTATCTCTCCTTTAATTCCTTGCCCAATAAAGTATTCTAGGTTGTAAGGTTTTTCCTTTCAGCATTTTAATTATAATCTGCCACTCCCTTCTGGCCTGTGAAGTTTCTGTTTAAAAAAATTAGCTGATAGTCAATGAAGTTCCCCTTATTTGTGATTAGTTGGTTTTCTCTTGCTACATTTAAGATTTTCTCTTTATTTTAAACTTTTGCCATTTTAATTATATCTTGTGGCTCTCTGATTTTTTTTTTTTTTTAATATTTTATTTGGTTGCTCCAGGTCTTAGTTGCAGCAGGCAGGCTCCTTAGTTGTGGCATGCAAACTCTTAGTTGCAGCATGCATGTGGGATCTAGTTCCCTGACCAGGGATTGAACCCTGGGCACCCCTTGCACTGGGAGTGTCGAGTCTTATACATTGCACCACCAGGGAAGTCCCTCTGAGTTCATCTTGTTTGGGATTATCTGTATTTCCTGTACCTGGATGTATTTTCCTGCCCCAGATTGGGGAGGTTTTCAGTCATTGTTTCTTCAAATACATTTTCTGTCCCTTTCCCTCTCTCTTATCCATCTGATAACCCTGTAATATAAATGTTAGTACACTTGATGTTGTCCCAGAGGTTCCTTAAACTCGTCATTTAAAGAAATTCTTTCTTTTTGCTGTTAGGATTATGTGATTTCTACTCTTCTATCATCCAGATTGCTTTCTGTTCTTCTGTGTTATCTAATCTGCTCTTCATTCCCTCTAGTGTATTTTTTAATTTCAGTTATTATATTGTTCAGTTCTGATTGGTTTTTTCTTATATTTTCTAAGTCTTTGTGGACCTTCTTACTGAAACCCGCCATTCTTCTCCCAAGTTTGGTGAGCATTCTTAGGACTGTTTCTTTGAACACTTAATCAGGTAAGTTACTTATCTTCATTTCATTTGGGTTTTTTTTCTGTGTTTTTATTCTGTTTTTCATCTGGAACATATTCATCTCTCTCCTCATTTTGCTGGACTTTCATTTTTTGTTTCTGTGAATTAGGTGAAACAGCTACATCTCATGGTCTTGAAGGAGTGGCCTTGTATTGGAGTTTCCCTTATGTACACAGCTTGCACCTGGTGGCTTTGGCAGGCCAGCTGGCATGGGCATGGGCCAGCGGCAGTCCCTGGGGAGTGCTGTACCCAAGGGCACCTTGGCAGGGTGACGGGCTGGCGCAGGCCCTGCCAAGGGGCTGTCCTTGAGCCAAGGCCACCTTGGTGGTCTATGCCACCTCTTTTGGTCAAGCCTTTTTTTTTTCTGACTGAAATGTTATTTTCCTCATATCAACCTTTCATAGCCTTATACATCTCTAAAAGCTTAGTTGACTTCCTACTTTTTCTAGGAGACTTCCCCAAATTATACATGTAGGATTTATATTGCTTTTTCTTATAGTCTCATGGAATTTGTTATCAATATTTGCATCTTTTTCCTAACATGGTACATCTTATCGTTATCTTTTCTATAATAACTAGACATAGCGTTTCTGTCAGTGTCATTTGGTTGTTTGAATATAAGTAAATTTCTATCCAGAGAAACATATACAGTGACCCTTGAACAGCATGGGGGTTGGGGAACCAACTCACTGCACAGTTGAAAATTCACATATAACTTTACAGTTGTCCCTCTGTATCTGCGATTCCACATCCCCAGAGTCAACCAACCTAGAACTGGATGGTACTACAGTACATATTTACTGAAAAAATCTGCATATAAGCGAACCCATACAGTTCAAACCTGTGTTGCTCAGGGGTCAACTCTACCTCCTTTCTCTGTGTACCCTGTCTTTGCAAAGTAATTGAATCCATGGCAGACATCTCCCATAATGATCCAGTTCTGTGATCATTGCATTTTCCTTAAAATAATGGAAGTAGAACCCAGGTTCCATATCAGTTATTCATTGGAAATTAAAAATCAACTATGTTTCTGTTCTTAATATTGTGAATATTATAAAGTCTGATAAGGAAAACCATCAAAAACGAACTCCTCTCTCCAGTATAGAAAGAACCCTGACCTAGTTCTAGCTCTACACTGGTTTAACCTCAGATAAATTATTTGATCTCCCCAAGCCTAAATTTGTTTACAATACTAATGGGGCAAATGTAGTAGAATTACTGTAAATTTCCAAAAATATAAGCAAAAGCACTATGAAAGCTGTAAAAATGTTATTTGTATATGAAATGGTACACTTATTGTGGTTATTATTGTTCAGCGTTGCCACTGCAACCAATCAAATCTTGTTGATGTGCTGCCAACTAAGACCCTGTGTTGAACTCAGTGTCACTTATAGGGTATCCTGACCCTTGTATGAGGAACAATGCCCTCTTGCTTTTATATTTTCATTTTTACTTTAGAATTATCTTCCTGCTTGTTTAGTGTTTTGTTTTGTTTTGTTTTGTTTTGGTTTTTTTCCCCACAGGCTCCTGGCCTGATTCCCCTTATGGTTGCTATGTTTTTGGTAGTAAGGTTTTTACAGTTGTGTTTTAGTCTGATGCAATTCTTGACTTACTCAACAAGAACCCAAACTATGAATCCTATTCTGATTTTACAAGAATGTTGATTCTAAATCAATTTAGCCAGTATATATATTAAAATGAACAATGTAAAAGGTTCTAATATGATATTATAGATGACAGCTCCTTATAAGAGTGAGGGGTAAGTCAAGCCAAAATATAATTGCTGTACAAAGAAGAATTTAGTAAATGCCTGTAAGATGTAAAAATAAAATTCTACAAGAATTCAGAATAGAAGGAGATCAAATCTGAGACAATAATAACAGTCATAAAAGTCTTTGTATAAAAGAGGTGACATTTGGGATGAATCTCAAAAATTGAGAAAAATTTTATTGATTGTCACAGGCATTCTTAGCACAGCAAGTCACATCACATAAATATGAAAAAGGAATATTTTCATCAACATTCATTAACAAAAGTATGTAGTAGAAAACACACACACATACACCCACACATACACAGATAATAGTTATCTGCACGTGGACTGGAATTTCACTGGAGTAATTTATGATGCATCTTATTATGAGTTTTCACCATGTTCGTCAGAAATAAGGTCAAATATGCAATCCACATCCTCTGTAAAGACCGTGGCTTACTTGTATGCTTGGAATTCACTGGAGTCTTTACCATAGGAAAATCTCAAATTATTTTTGTTGCCTTGTAAAATAGCTCACATGCCCTATCTACAAAAATTAGTTAGGTTATCTGAGAGCTTACCCTTGAATATCATTAAATAAAGGAAGAAATTTATACTGAAGCTGTTACATTTATTTCTTCATGTTCCTAACTATAAAACTTAAAATATTTAAAATAAATTATTAGGTGTTGAAGTCAGTGTTTTTGAGCCCCAGTAAATAGTAGTTTCAGTGATTTTCACTAACATATCTATATTAAGGGAGTTATTAACACTCAACCCTGATACATGTTTCAGCCATTCAGAACACTGCAATGCCAATTAGTAAAAATAGAGATCAAAAATATTTGTTAAAATGTGTGTGGACAGGTGACTGTTGTTGGATGTGCTCTGTCATAGCCAATATGGCCAATATTCAAATGTTTTTACATGTTTGAGATATCCCCTTGGGCTTCCCCAAGTATTGGTATTTCTACTTGCATAGAAGTCAAATACATAAAGTACCGGTATTTCAGCAGGCACACTGCTATTTTCGAGACCTGCTAGGGGTTTGCTAACCTTTTGGGAAATTTGGGGGTACAGTGTTACAAGTAACACTACAGATCTTCCTTACGGTCTACTGGAGAATATTAATATAACCCATGAGTAACAGATGGAAGAAATTGATTTCATGAGAAGCTATATTTTAAAATCAGATGTCTTAGATTCTTATATCTACTGTGATTTACCCATGTGCTCTGCTGCCCAAGATTTTTGTAATGCATCCTTTTTAGTTATTTTCATTATTACTCACTAGTATAAAAACACTAATACTTTTATCTTCATACTTAATGTAAGAAAATATATTCAAAGATGTATCTCCTATCCATCTCTTAGATCTATCTACGTGGACTACTGGGAGCCATAGCCCACCCAGAGTCTTTAAACTCTGTTGATTTCCCACCATACTTGTTTACCACTCTACAGTTATTCACGACGTTTCTCTTACAATTCTGCAATGACTTCTTGTTCCTAAGACAGAGTTCCTATTCTTTAAATGGACCACCAAAAGTTCCAGTATTTCTCTTCTCCCTTGCTTCTTGCCCAATAAGGCCAATGCAGCTGCAGGACGAACCTATCTATTTTCTAAATTCCCTAAATTTGTTAATTTACTCAAAACAGAAGTACTCTTCTTGATTATAGTTAACTATGGAAGTAAGTAACTAAGATTATAGTTAATTATTCAACATGGAAGAATGAAAAAACATGTTCAACTGCAAAACCTAAGGGTCAGAGATTAGATTTGTCTCTTAAAAAAACTCTTTTTATTAATACATTATTTGTTTTAAAAGTCTTCTTGAATATAATCATAAATATATTTTCCTAATGAACAGATCTCAAATCTTAGTATTTAAAGAATCATTTATATTGGGTTGGCCCCAGAGCCCTGCTTTTTAAGATTTTTTTCCCTTTTTAAAATTAATTAATTAATTTTATTTTTGGCTGTGCTGGGTCTTTGTTGCTGCGTGCAGGCTTTCTCTAGTTGTGGCAAGAGGGGGCTACTCTTCATTGCAGTGTGCGGGCTTCTCATCACGGTGGCTTCTTTTGTTGCGGAGCACGGGCTGTAGGTGTGCAGGCTTCAGTAGCTGTGGCATGTGGGCTCAGTAGTTGTTATCTCACGGGCTCTGCTTTAACTACAGGAAATTAGAGAAGAGAGAAGCACCCTGTGCTATTGTAAAGAAACAGCACAGCCTTGGCGGCTGATGCCAGAATAAGGAGAGTCTTAAGTGGCTGAGTGAGAGATGGTGGGAATACAGACAGGGAGGACAGAGGCAGAGTATGGAGGGTCGTGACAACCCACCTGTCCATACTCTACTAATCCATCTAGGCGTTACTGTAATTTTTATTAATTACTATAAGAAACAAGATATTGGTAAATATATAAATTTGATGAATTGTTCCTGTGGTAAATTGTTGCTTTTAGTGAATTGCCCATTTTGTGAAGTGGCTTTCAGTGCATTGAGCCATCTATTTTAAGGCAACCTCACCCTTCCCCCGTATTATTCTAATCATACTCACTTTCTTTGGGCTGCTCCAGTTGCATTCCCTCTACTTACCAGCATTTCTAAATATTTCCTGTTGTCCAAAATCCACTTCTTACTATTCTTCAGAATAAACTCTGTTACCCTTCAGATACAGGCTTATAAGTCAGTTCTCTGGGATTCTTCCTTGGTTCCTATATCGATCACAGGTCCTAGTTCAGAAAAGAAATCTACTCTAACAGTTCCACACACAAATGGATTTATTAGAGTAGTGCTAACTCTTGAAAATGAAGAATTGGCTGAAGTAGCAGGCTGTAGGCTGACCCTTTAAGAACAGTCCTGAAACCATACCAAAGAACTGCACTGCCAAAGGAGCTGTGTCCTCTGTCAAGATCAAGAAGCTTCATTACCAGAAAGTTGCCACCAAAGCTCCTGACCCCAGAACCACACAACCCCTACCATGATTCACGTCGGCAAAACACCTGCCAGCTGCCCTTACTTTCTCCTTATTTTGATTGGCAGGGCCTATCCTAGCTTCTGGGGAGACTTGGGAATAGAATTGGAAGCTTTCCACCCTCTGTTTGACAGGTAGGCATTCTGAAAGGGGGTTGAGAGAGTCAATTCAAAGAATTCCCTAAATTTGCCCTCTACTGGTTCCCAGCAACACGTGGCTCTTGAGCCCTTGAAATGTGACTAATGTACCTGAGGAACTGAATTCCTTACATTATTCAATTTTAATTTATTTAAATAATTTAAAAATTGAAGCAGTGCGGTATATTTTTCTGTTCAACATAACTTTATTGTTTGGGGAAGACTGTTTCACTTCAGCCATTGCACTGAATAAGATATTGCTGCTTAATCCTGGTGTGTATTTATATTTTATTTTTTTAAATTGTGGTTACCAGAAAATTTAAAATTAGATATGCACCTTACATTATATTTCCACTGGATGTTGCTACTCTAACCCCCTAGATAGGGCTAGGTCTCACTGTGTGTCCACAGAGTACCCCATATTTCCCTAATTTTGACATTCACATTTTTTATAATAATTGCTTCTCTATATGTCTTATCCCTTGGCTTGTAAAAGTAATGGGAAGAAATACTGTCTCTTCTTGTCCCCATTATTTTCCCTAGCACAATGCCCACAAAAAATGAACAATAAAATTATACCAAATGAATGAGTGTGAATAGAATAGACATTAAGAAAAAGAGCTAGGGACCCATGAAGCTTAAGGTAAACCTTCTGTTAAGATTTTATTATTTTTTTAAATCACTGAAAGCCATTACTTTTAAATAAGTTGTTGAGATTAACCATTAATTTTCATAGTTGAAAATTAATTCATAAAGTATTAAGTCAAATTCCAAATGGCTGATAATTGAACATATATTTTCTTTATACATCATATTAATTTTTTTATTAGCTTTCTTTTTTAAAGGAGAGAGAGAGAGAAAAGAAAAAGAGCTTTCTGGGATTTTTCATTAGAGATGCCACACCAGCACTGTAATTTAAAAAATAGATTCACATATAGATTCAACAATGTGGCATAACCCAATGCTACCCACAGGGTGTCTCAAGGAGTGTAAAATCATATTTTTCTGTTTCAATATGAGAGGAAATTTATAGTGTTAATTTTCATACAAGTGAGAGATTAAAACAGTTATTTCGACAGTGTCATAAAACATAAAGAGGAAAAGGATTTAATAGGAAGGTATTTTTTTTTTTAATGAGGAAGCCCTTTGGAAAATAATGTTTCAAAATTCTCATGCTTTAAAGACAATGGGGGAGGAGACTATTTCTTAGAACCTTAGGAGAATAGTAATAGTGAAAGTAGAATCTGTGCCATCATGTATATTATATAAACATAGAAATGCATGAGCCACAGGATGAAACATGAAGGTGGGAGTGTCAGATGTCATGGGATAAATATGGTACTAAAAGGAGTATCAATTTTTTTCAAAAAATTTTTTGAAGAAATTGGGGCACAAAATTTTTTTGTAAGAAGGTCTCATCGGAAAATAAGACCAAATTTAAAAGAATCTACTTTAAATGTATCAGTTTAAAGGAACTTTCAGTCTAAAGGAACTTCGGGAGTTTAAGCAAGAGAGTATTAGCTGATGTAATGACAAAATATTTCTAATCATTGAATTGTCTTCTACATTCTAAAATTAACTGAAGAAACATTTTAAAAACTATGTTGCATTAAGTGATCCTAAGTTGATTCAGTAGTAGTAAGGATTTTATGTTCCAGCAAACAAAACATCAATGCTCCTAAAGGCAGAGTTACTTAATTCTTTGGGTCCGTACACATTTTTCTTCCTCAAGGATATGTTTTCAAAATGTTTTGACAATATATATGATTAATCTACTTATTGTTTAATTTCTTGACATTCTTTATGTTCTGTGTCTTTTTTTTTTGGTAATCTTAAATTTGCAAAAGAAATTATATTTTCACATCATTTTGTATTTAACTGAGGAAGTTCCATATCACTGACTATGTAAAGTAACTAAATATTTCTTCAAGATTTTTTTGAAAGACCTTTTGGATGATATATTTTTATGAAGCTAATAAAACATTTCAGAAATGTCCATATGGAGTAAAAATATATCAGTTAAACAGCAATGACATTGCATTTAGGGTGAGTCATTTATAAATGATAAATAAATTAATCAAATAATACAATGCTTTTTAGTAAGTGTACTGTGCAGTGGCAGGGATGGGGAAAATAATGTGTGATTTGGGTACATCTTCAAGGAGAGCACAATCTAGAAGCATCTCCCTTTCCATCCATAGCCATGTCCATCTTTAAATGTCTCCCAAATCTAGGTGGCAGGAATAAGTAAAAGCAGACTTGGAGGAGACCCATACCTTTGGACCCTTCAGCATTCTCATGAACTTGTAACTCAACAGAAGCATTAAAAGCTAGAGTTATATTTTTAAATTGTTGCTGAAAACTTTGTATTTTAATACCTAAAAACTGACCAGTTATAGAAAAGTTAAAATTTTTTATTTTGCAACCAGCATATAATCTATCATAAGCAATTTTATTAGCCTGACATGAAACAAGTAGAGTGGATGATTTGTATCAATTTGGAACACAGACAAGGAATAAACATTTCACAAAATCAAATGGCAATGAAAAGGTAGTCTGTGTAGAGAACGTTAAATTCTCTTTAAGACAGATTTATATTATAGTTACATATGTACATTAATTTTACTCACAGGTATGTCTGATTATTTTAATTGTTAATATGTTGTTAATAAACAATAAGTTAAAGTATATTTCATAAGGTTGTATCAGTTATTAACTAACTACTATTGTGATATTTATAAGATCTAGTTTTAAAAAGACCCTCAGGTTTTTAAAAAGTATCCAGTTGGCCAAATGGAGCAGAAAAGTATTAACAAGAAAATTTATAAGCAGCATTTACTGAAAGTTTACTGTGCACCTGACACTGTGTTAAATACTTTATGTGAACCTGTCTTAATGAATCTTTACAACAGCCCAATGATATACCTACTTTTCAGCATCCTCATATATAATGCTGCTCCCTAAATAACTATTTCTCTTTGGACATGCCATGCATTGTAAGAATTACATTTATTTTTTTTCTAGGGAGCTGCTAACCAAATCACTGTTTGACAGTGATGTGGCAGGTTGGCTCAAGCCCGCATCTTGATCAAAGCAGAGTGAGAATGGATCTTCCACTTTATATGTAGAAATAACCTATAAGCTCAGCCTCTATGAATAAATGAATGAATGATTCCTATTACCACACTGAAGTATATAGGATCCAGGACTCAGTCACAAGACCTACAACTATTTCAGTTGTAGATGAGAGAGATGAATTAAATGAAATACCTGTTGCACATGGAAATACAAGCTGTCATCAATGTGAAGGTTTATGCGAGTCTTAAACTCACATTTAAATTCATAGATTGTACTAGGGAGGCAAACCTTGCAATATCAGGCAAACTTCGATTTTTTTTTTTACACTGGATAAAATATATCAGTTTTTCCTATTAGTTGAACTATTGTTTTAAACTCCTGGCTGCTGATATCACAGGATTACAGATTTGACTACCTATGAATATTCTTAATGTATTGGTCAGTGACATATATGTGGGGAGGTGGCGGTATTCTTGAATGTGGTCGTAAGTGCTCTGCTGCAAAAATTTTACTCTTTCCTTCCCAAGTGACCTCAGTAGATGAAGTATTTTTTAAGATAAATTGCACTGTGGTTATCATATCGAAACAGCTTAAATATAAAAATAAGAAGAGATCAGGTATGATATGATTATTAATAGGCTATTACAGTTTGTCAAACTGTGAATTCACAATTTTTTCCCTTGTGATGAGAACGCTTAGGATTTACCCTCAACAGCTTTCCTATGCTTCACACAGCAGTGGTAACTATAGGCCCCCTGTTGTAATTACATCCCTAGTAGTTATTTATCTTCACAATTCTTAATGAGGCATAATACCCTGCTAAGGTAGATGAAGTTGCGCTTCATAACTCATGTTTCAGATTGCCCACTTTACTTCTTTTGGTTCATCAGGGCTGAAATTCCATTATATACCAATCTCATCTTATTTTTAGCACATTTTATCTCATAAGTGCCATGACTAGAAATATGCCCAACATAGATATCCATCTCTATTGGTGCCCTGCCTATATTAGCTAGGATGTTAGTTTGGCTGTTGTGACAGAGATCCAAAACAACTGTCCAAAAAACCACACACAAAAAAGACCAAAATGGTAGGAAGAGTCTGTCCTACAGAGTATGGATTCAGGAATTAAAAGAAATTGAGACTATGTTTAAAATATACTTCCTTGGTTTTCCCCTTTCCCCTATGTAAGCTGTAAGACGCTTGAGGTCATTAGGGATCCACAGTAAACAAGTGAATATCACTGAAATAAAAGTCAAAGAAAACTGGGAGTTCATGCGAGAGAGAGAGAGAGAGAGAGAGATCCGTAATTTTAATCTATCTATGGAGATAAAATTTTCTTGGAAAGAATGTTGATAAAGAATAATGGTTTTGTCCCTAATATTAGGATACTGTGTTAACAGTAGGTAGTAGCTTCAATTATAACTCTATAAAAGACATTGAAAATGAGGCACATCCACAAATCTTGCTGTATAATCTTGGAATGATTGAGGCTTAAGGATCCTTGAGTTGGACATTGCATGAGAAATTATTTTCAGGAATCAGTGGTTCTTACACTGGGACAACGTTGCTCCCCGAGTGACATCTGGCGATATCTGGAGACGCTTTTGGTTGCCACAATTGAGAGAGGGCAGCTGTACATCTAATGGGTAGAGAATGCAAGGGGGCTGCTTGATATCCAGAAATTTCCACAGTAGCCTCCACAGAAAAGAATTATCCATCTCAAAATGTCAGTAGTGCCTTTGTTGAGAAATCCTTGTCTAAATCATACAACAATGTGAACTTGCTCTCAGCATGGAAAAAAAAAAAAAACCTACATTCTTTGGTCACATGTAATCCATTGACCTGCTATGTCTGTAGAGAGACTTCAAAATGTATTTGTTAGAAAGTGGTTGTTAAGAAAAGAATCCTGTTGGATTTGAAAAAGGGCGTGTGATTATCTGACAATTGCGTTTTAAAATAGTTACTTAGGTTTAACCATTTCAATATTCATGAATAATTACCAAGTACACTGGTTAGTTTTGAAATAAATCAGTGTCAACTTTTGATCCTGGTGATAGCTAGCAAAGTTGTACATATTAAAGCAGTATAAATGTGCATGCTTCGCTTTCAATTTGCTACACTTTGCTATAGCTACAGATTACTTTAATAAGGAGATAATTTTATCAAATAAAGTTTTTTATAGGTGTTTCTGAGACAAAGCCCCATTTGAAAAAAAATTTAATTGTACTGTAACATATTTATTCATTCAACAAATACACATTGATTGCCTAGTACTGTTCTTTCATTCCAGGTATTGGAGCTGTAGCAGTAAAATAACTGTCCTCATAGAATTGGATAATAAGCACACACACTCATAAGTATACACCCATACCCCACATACATCTATATGTATATAAGACAAACACATGGATAAAAGTATATCTGTGTGTGCATGAATATATGCATACGTGTGTGCTGTGTTAAAATATGTGTGTTTATATTCTGTGCTATGTTAAAAAAATAGGATAAGTGGAAAACCCAGCATTCATGTAGGAGAATAAAGACCTCTGTGACAAAATAATAACTGAGAAAATATAAACACACTGATCAAGTAGCAGATTTGATTGGTACTTGGTTATTTCTTTAAAGTCTATACCTTTTTGATCATAGTGATTACTGTCTGTTGAATCTAAAATGCACCAGATATGAGTTTAATAGTGATTAGTGATAAAAAAAAGTTACTGTCTAACTGTAGAAAATAATGTTTTGAGTAATAGAATTTGATAATTCTAAAGTAGGTAGAAAGCCTTATGAACATTTTATAATAATATATGATTAGTGCCTCTAGATGTCAAATCATTGACTGGGGTATAATTTTAATAACGATGATTAAATAACTAAAGATTTTAATAAGAAATAATATGGTTGTCAAGGCAAGCTTATTATTACTGCAATTTATAACGTGAGACAATCTAGTCATTTGTCCTTTATAAATGTAAAGCCTAAGATTGGTCTCTGTCCTCAAGAGGGCGACTTTAAGAAAAAGTACACTAAAGGATCTCATAGAGCACAGTGTAGACACAGAGTGGAGAATTATCTCCACCTGGGGGAAGTGAGGAAAGACCTTTGAACTGACTTTTAAGCTCATCAACAAGCTTGCGTAAATGGTGAATGAGATTGATTTAAACCACAGAAGACTATAAAACCTTTAACTTCAGCCTGCTTTGCTACAACAGTCCTGAGGGTCTCATTTAGATGTAGTATATCAGCAAATCCCTCCGCAGCAAACGTGTGTGTGTGCGTGTGCGTGTGTGTGTGTGTATTACAGTCCTTTTAACTTTCTTTATATTTGAAACAGAATATAAAAATTTCAATTGGTATATAAAGGATCTACTTTGGTTAATTTCTTGTAAATAAGTCCCTTAAATCTTCCTGCCAGATTTGAATATTTGCTTTATATGAGGATTTTCTACAAGTAAATTAACTGAAAAAAAACAACAACAAAGCAGTTATTTTAATGATTAACACATTCCCATAAATTAAGGCATCATGCTTTCTATAGAATGTGTTAATATCTTTCTTTCAATACATGAACATCATGAACAATACGCATTCTCCTAAAATGTACAGTATTGGTTGCTGGAAATATTTTTTTTAATAAAAATTAGTATGGGGTGTTATTTTTGACATAAATCATAACTGAAGAAAAATACTGAAATTGCACTGTTATTAATATTTATTTTTGAAAATAAAGTAGAACATTTTTATGATCCTTAAAAATGAAAGGCAGCATGTAAAGACTCTTCTGTAAGGACATAATGTCCTTATATTCCTTAATCTAGCATTTTTAATCTATTGTCTCCCACACAGATAAATCAAAACAATATTCTTTATTGTATGTAAAAATATTTTTAAATTGCCTGTGATTTACAAGACCACTTATTTTGAAATTGAATGTGCAGTTAAATATTTACTTATAGTAAAATTTGAAGGCACTCTTAAGTTATTGAGATATTCTGAATATACTTGAGATGATTTGGTAATTAAATTTTCCCTTTAATTTAAAATTAAAATCTTGAGCTGACAGTTTTGCTCATTAAAAAGCACTTGGGCCGATTACTGTCTATAGAATATACAGACACATTGTTTCAGGAGGAAATACATGACCTCAATTATTATTAATATCACTTTATTTGATATATCTCAAGCCTCGTTAGGAACACTTAAAAGTATTATCTTCAATTACAGACATTTCATGCCTCTTTAACCTGGGTTCAGTAAAAATTAAGTACATTATATATTAGTGATGTTGAAAACAACTAGTGGCAAGAATTCTTAGCATTTCCATGCAAACTGACAGTGGGAAATAGAGGACAATCTAGTTTTACTCCTAAATTTTCACTGACATTTTTCTTGTGCCAAAATCTGTACCTTGATTTGTAATTTCTCCCTCTCTCTGTCTCTGTCTCTGTCTCTGTCTCTGTCTCTCTCTCTTTCAATCAGTTCCTCTTAGGTTTTCTTTATTTCTCATTTTTGTCATTGCTAGGCTGTGGATTCGCAGGATTATTAGGCATTTTACTCCTTTATTCAACGAAGAGTTATTGAGCACAGCTCTGTGCCAGGCACTGTAAAAAGTACTGGGAATAGAGCAAAGAATGTGATAACATGAGCCCTAGCAGAAAAGACAGTCTTTAAATAAAGTTTAAAGCCAAAACTTACTCCTAGGACCTCAACTCACATAGGGATGTTTGTTTCTTTTCAAAAAATATTTCTTGAATACAGCCACAACAGTACAGACAAGGCCTTGTTCCCTTGGAACTGAAGTTCTAATGGAAAAACAGTGTAGGGAGACAGGTGAACTGGAGACAAAGAGGGGTGACTTTGACAGATCAAGTGAGAGGCCCTCTAAACAATCTTAGCTCCTGTTTAAGTAATACGGCCATCGGCCACCGATACAGATGTACCTATTTTATGGTATTGAGGAAGGAAAAATACCTCTCATTCTTTCAAATCCCTTTGATTGACCCCTTGTCTCAAAACAAGGAGCTCAAAACACAAACTAGTATGTCAATAAATTATCCTGCCAAAATAATATAGTTGCAAAATCATGAGACACTCAAACAAAATGCATACACCAAGAAATGACTTAGTTTAATTGTTTGTATACTAGGAGTCTTCTAAGCTGAACTAGTTTATACTCTGACCACATCACCTAACTGGCTCTCTAAGAAGCAGAATGGGGGAAAATTCTAGTAGAGCAAGATGAGTTTTAAAAAGATTATCGGTACCAAGTTCACACCTTTGGGTCTAAATGATATGAAATGTATGAAGGAGTAAAGTAAAAAGGCAAGAATGTCACCTTTATGTAGTCATGGTCTCTTAGGAAGAGAGAGGAAAGGGAGAAAGGAGGCCAGGAGCTACTCCTGTACAAAGAGACAGACATCAGAAGTGGGGCAGGAGAATTTTGTCATAACAACTGTAATGAGGTTTTAGTAAATGTTAACTGATTGTTTTGGCATTAATTTGAGGACAAAGTGACCATCTGAGAGAATGAAGTCATGTTTAAGTATATTGTAAGGTTTTTGATGTATGTTAATCTTTCTGTTTCTGACAAATACTTCAGTGGAGTGCATAAATGAGGAAATGGAAATTTTCTAAACAAAATATTGGAATAAAAGAATATTAGAAAGAAAATAAAGGAAGACACACATAGAAATGATTTGGCATTATCTGTTCTAAGACAAATACAGTAGTTGAACTCATTAGCTCCATGAGGACGAAAATGAGGGTTAGGCTGTCCAAGGATAGACCATTTAGGTGCTTCCAGAATCTAAAGTCTAGTAACTTAGGTCAGCCAAGCAGGCCTGAGCAGACGCAGATATAATGGCAGAACAAAGAAAAACTAGCAGCTATAAATTAATAGAAAAATGAGATGGATGAACATAGGCACAAGACAGGGTTCAAAGATGCAAAACCTTTGATGGGCAGAGCCAGGGGCTGAGTTTCCATCTATCACTTATTTATTTAAACAGTGTATTGAAGAAGAACGTATTTTGAACCAAACCTCTTCTAGGCACTGAGAATACAAACACTGAATAAAACAAAGAAAATCCTTGTTCTTATGGAGCTTACATTTCAGTTCAAGGGAACAGACAATAAATAAATTAGTAATATATAACGTAATATAATATAAATACTATGTGGAAGGGAAAAGTATAACAATTCAAATAAATCAGATTAAGCTAATGTAGAGTGATTGTGTTTGGGTGGGGTGGGAGTGGAGCTGAAAGGCATCTTGGGGAAATGTGTTCTAGGTACAAGTAATAACAATTACAAAGATCTGAGGCAAGATTCTGCTCGGTGTGTTCAAAGAACAGCAAGAGGGCTTCCCTGGTGGCGCAGTGGTTGAGAGTCCGCCTGCCGATGCAGGGGACACGGGTTCATGCCCCGGTCCGGGAAGATCCCACATGCCGCGGAGCGGCTGGGCCCGTGAGCCATGGCCGCTGAGCCTGCGCGTCCGGAGCCTGTGCTCCGCAATGGGAGAGGCCATAGCGGTGAGAGGCCCACGTACCGCAAAAAAAAAAAAAAAAAAAAAAAAAGAACAACAAGAAGTGCTTTGAGGCCAGAGTGAGAGGAAAAGTAAGTGATGATGTTGGAAGTTAGATATTGTCCAGAGTTTGGAGGACTCTCTAGGTCCAAGTAAGAGTGTTGTCTTTTATTCAAGTTGCTATCTGAAGTTCTTCCTCTTCATTCTTTCCTGAACATTTTAGTCCTAAAGCCATTATGTGGGACACAGTGAGGTAGGCATACACACCTGGGGGAGTAGGTGGTGGTGGATCAGTGCGGGTGTAGGAGCTTAAACAAGGTCAAGAGAGTGTCCTTATAGGTGTCCTGAATAACATGAGGCATTAGAGTCCCACATGAGAGGGACTGACATGTGGTGAGGAATCCAAAGTAATGAGGAGGGTTTCCATGTGGAACAATGGCCCAGTGTGGGATGTCAGAGCCTGAAGTTGTGCAGGGGTTGAAGGCAGATTTGTTTCAAAGGTGAGGCTTGATAAAATGAGTAGGTATATTAAGGATAATGAGAATCAGATTTCTGTCTACTAGAATTAGGGATGTAGGTGTGAATGCATGCCCGTACACACGTGTGCACACACACACACACACACACACACACGCACAGAGAGTGTGTGTGTATGTATCTGTATATACATAAAAATATCTACATACATATATTTTCTATTTCTATCCACTGAGAATGCCTGGGAGCAACAGGACCTCAATAGCAATGATCACACCTAGCACCCACATATTAGCTTCTAAATACTATTCTCCACCAAAAGTAACCAGGACTCATTGGAGAAATGGTTGATTCTAGAGCTTAGTCAGAAAAAGTACAAAATAAATCCAGAATAATGTATTGTGCCAGAAAGCAAAGGAATGCTCCAAGGATAATGGTGACATATCAAAATGACACAGAAACTTCCTTGAAAGGCCTGCCATTTGCCAAATATGGAGCAAATTAAGTACCGAGTAAATGGTATTTATTCATCATAACTCATTGAATAAATAGGAAACCATGAACCCATATAGCTATATATAAAAGGGATAAATTGAAATTTGATGAGGGATGGCTCATTTAAATAGTTTCAATGTATCTCCCCATAAAATACTTAATAAATGAAAAGAGAAAAGAGTAAATTTCCTTGAAGAAGCTAATCAAATAATCAAAGTTGACATCACTGGTAATGGGACAAATCAAAATTGTATGTTATGGGATAGGACACAGTGACCACACACTGTCACTTCTATAGTATTCCTCCCAAATAAGCATAATCTGAATACAAGAAAGAATAATTCAGTCCCAAATAAAGGGACATTTACAAAATAACTTTGAAACGTTCAATAGTGTTGAGGACATGAAAGTCAAGAAAAAATTGAGTACAGTAAACTGAAGGAGATAAGAGTCGTGACAAATGCAATACATTTTCCTGAACTGAATCTGTTTGCTACGAAGTACATTATTTAGACAATTGGTGACACTTGAATGAGGTCTGAGCATTAGTAATGTCAAGGTCAAATAAGTTCCTGAAATTGATGACTGTACTGAGGTTACATAGAAGAAGGCCCTTTTCTGTGTGGAAAATGTACACTAAGTCTTCAGGTGTGATGGGGCATTAGGTTGGCAACTTATTCTAAAATGGTTTAGAAAAATGTTGTTCTTAGTATTGAACATTTTATATATACAACATCTTATTGGGCATTCTATATAAATTTAAGGTTGCTAAAATTTGAGTAAAATGGGGCAAATTGTGATGGGAAGCCATTGGCAATTTTGTCTAGGGGGTGAAATGATCTTTATGTTTGAAAAGAAACATCATGGCTTCTGTGTAGACAAGATCTTTGGGATAAGGATGGAGAATGGGCAAGTATCAAAAAAGAGAGACAAATTGAGATGCTGTTGCAATAATTCAGAGAAAGATGGTGGCAGGTTGAACTAGGGATATAAGGGAAGAGCTGATGAGCATCCATTGGATTTATTACATTTTGAAACGCTATCCTACAAAACTTGCTGGATGTGGAGTATGTAGGAAAGACAAAGAGTATAGGATGATTTCAAGATTAGACAAAGGTACTTAGACCCAGAGGCTTTGATTACTGCAGCTGCCTTTAATCTGTACATTTTCCTGTTTCACTACTACTGCTCCCATATCTTAAAGGTGCGATAATACTGCAACAATATTCTGAAAATAGTTTAAGTTATTGAGAAACAGAACAAGTCATGAGTTACAGAACTGTGCCATTTTCAAAAGCCTCGACAAAGATATTACTGTTTATATTCCATCAACAAGAGTGTGCAAAGCAATGTAGCATAGTGATTGGAGTTAAGTCCTATGCTACTAGAAAAAAAAAAGGTTTTAGGTTCTAGCTCAGCCAACTATAATTTTGGACAGTTTGCTTAACCTCTAGGAACTCAGTATCCTCATATGTAAAATGAGGGATAATAATATCTACTTTATAGAATTGTATAAGGTCTAATTGATAATGTAAAGCAGTTAGCATTGAGCTAAATATTATTGTTGTGTCACTAGTGTTAGTAGTAATTGTAGAGGTAGAAGTAGCATTGTGTGATATCTCCAAAGACTTTTAATAGATTGTCTTTTTAGTTTGAAGTATTTATTAGTTTTAAAAAATGTGTGAGATAAAAAGGTGGAAACATAGCAGTTGCTATCAAGCATTATCTTTGAAATTTGTGACAATGGTTAATTGCTTTTAAATATCTTAAATTATGCACATTTCCCATAGTTTGCTTATATTCAAAGGATGACAAAAATACTTAAAAGATTTAATAATACGTTAGTCCAGGAAAATTGTCTTAAACTATATCAGTATTTCTAATATTTTAGATACACGCATTTGGTACAATATTCACTCCAGACAGGTGAATGTTCTTATTGCTTAGAGTAGAACATACTTCCTTCGACGTCTTCCTTCCTAATCCAATTTTATATTCTCTATTTACTATGCCTAATCATTATGCTAAGTCTCGTTTGGAAAGAGTTGTTCATAATTGTAAAATTGAACTGTGCCCCATTAAGCTCTTGCCTAGCTGCTTTTGAGATCCTTGGTGGTTTGGAATGTGGGGATGCATCCACATTCTCTCTGTGTCAGTTCTTTTTACCTTTTCTCTCTAATGCTGTCCCTTCAGTGTCCCTTCAGTGTTTCAGCTGTTAAGTAGTTCTAGCGTACGTCTGATATAATTTTCTAATGACTTTGTCTGATATAATTTTCTAATGACATTGTTATCACTACTTATTATATGTCAGCAGGAAATGCCACCTGTGTCTGAGAATTTGGGGCCAATAAGATTGTATATTTTACCAAAGCAAGACAGTAAATATAGAATGAAATAGAAGAAACCATTCCAGTTCTGTCCATTAACTTCTGAGATTTAATTTTATACCAACTATAACTTTAAAAAGATAAGCAATGGAAATTACATCAGCTTTATAGTTAAGCCACAAAGAGTTTTAAAATCTTTTTGACTGTTTTTAAAAATGGCAGTATTTCAACCTTTTATATGGATGTATGTACCTTTATTTATGCACTATTTGTGGATGCCTACTTTGTGCCAAGCACTTGTTTGGATGCTGGGGAGAATGTAGATATAGTCTCACTCCCGTAGATTCTGGAGTCTACTTTACAGAAAACAGTTCTGCTGTATTAGGTGTCTCAGTGTCAAAGATACAAGTTTTTCTATTGCGACATATTAGAAAGAATTAGTGTTACGTACAACCATATTAAAACTGGGTGAAATTCTTGCTACCTACCTAACCTTTGTAAATTACTTAACCATTGTGAGTTTCACGTATGACAAATATAAAATGAAGTATGCTGGTATCCCCTATAAAATGTACTCTGCATTCTAGGCAGGCATCTAGACATGCACAAGGCTTTTATGAAAAGTCCTGTGAGTAAATTTGATCCAGAAATCAGCCTGCTCAATCAAGGTAGTGTGAAGCTTATAGGCTGGATTTACGGCTTGGCTTCACAGAACTCAACTTGACACCAAAATCATTGCACAATGGGAGCATATCTTTCTTTAATTAAGTCAGGCATGCAAGTTTCTAAACCTGATGTTGGACTTTACACTAATTCTGTTTGTTGCTGTCAGGTTGGTATATCATAGCATCCCTGCCCTCAGACCAACCACATTGTTGCAGATTCTTCCACGGAGAAGCCCTAATGGTTTACCACTCTGTTGTCTCACATAGCGGCCTTCCTATTTCCATGGTGATGCTGGAGAGGGTTTGTCTGTTTGAGTTATAGACAAGGCTTTTCCAGAATTTAGAGAACTAGATCTTGGATGTAGGTTTGCTGGGGATCTTTGGGGTTAGAAAAGAGAACATACATTTTACTCTTGTGTCGTTTGTCATTATTTTTCTACTTATTTATCATTCATCTTTCTCTACCAATTTTCTCTAGAACAGAAGCTTTTTTACTTTCTTGCCCACATTGAAACAACTGTGATTAGGATGGTACCTAAAAGACCGCATACTCGCTATTTTAAATGAATAAAAATGTCAGTCTCCTTTAAATGAAATGAAATTATCTGTTCTAAAAGTGATTGTTTTTAAAAGAAAACAAGAAATCGCTTCACCTACCACTTGCTATAAGAAGGATTTATTAGAATATATCACAAAAGAATTATTTAATTAATTTTAAAGTAAATTTCTGTTTTCATTTTAGTTAACTCCTCCCTTATTTAAGATTCCATTAACCAAGGCATTCAGTTAACTGGAACTTCATATATATAATACAATGGTAATTTAAATTCACAATGAAAGTACTGAGAAATCGTAAGACCCTGAAATATTTTCCTCTACAGAAAATGAAAATTTATTTTATAAAGTTTTAGAGGATAAGGGAACTATTTAAATTTCTTTCTTGATTATAAGTAATGCATTTATATATAAAGGGTCCTAAGTGTCCTTTAATTAGAATATTTAATTAGTCCATCCCATTTATTTTGATACAGTATACCATAGGAACTTATATTTGGTGAGCCTTGTTAAAAATTACTGAATTTATAAAATTATTGTTAAACACTAAAAAATAGGACCACTTTGAACTAAATAGTAACAACTGATTGTGTTTGAATTTCTCTTGAAAATCTCCATTGGCAGCAATAAAGGAAATGTGACCCTAAAGAAAATATTATATGTTAATTAAGTATGTTAATTCTGGAGAGCCCCATAGAAATCTATGCAATTATTAAAATCCTCAGATAAATAAAAAATCGTAGGGTTTTTTATAGTTCTGTGGATTTCTGAGATGGGAGAACTCTCCAAGAACTTGGAAACTACTTAATTTTTCCACCACTAAATTTTATGACTTCATCTGCTCTGTTCCTCTCGTTCCCTTTTATAACAAAATGGTCTGTGTTCTGAATCCTAGCCTCTGTCTCCTTCTAAATAATTTTGCATCTTGAATTAGCAACCTTCTCTTGATTCCTCAAATAATTCATTGACTCTCTGCTCAAACATTTCAAATAAAATATCTACACCCAAGCTGCTGAATTGGTATGATTCTTCAGTCCTACAGCTGGTCAAGAGGCCTGCAGGCCTGCCTCTGGCTATTGGCTCTTTTGTTACTTTATCCCAGAATGCACATAAATGTTATATATTTTCCCTGAGTAACATGATGTGATTTAGTCGGGAAACACAAATCTTTGCATGCTATCTTGACTTTATGACATCCTATTGTCGTTCCTTACGTTTCAGAGAAGTTTTACCTTAGCACTCCTCCCTGTGCACAGGACACATTCTTCCCTATGTTATTTTACCTTGTTGCTTTTTCATAGTACTCACTGTACATGTTAATTAAATATTGATGTGTTAGTTTACTCGTCTGTTTCACCAATGAATGAATGAATGAGGCAGATACAAAATACAGTATCCTTGTATCTCATCTCTTTTTTCATCCCCTTGTTATCATTCAGAATGCAAATAATATTATTATGAAAGAGAAGGAAAGAAGATAGAAATAGAGGAAGGCAGGGTTTAAGAGGAGTGACTAAAAGTTGATAAACTTTTTTTTTTTTTTTTTTTTTTTTTTGCGGTATGCGGGCCTCTCACTGCTGTGGCCCCTCCCATTGTGGAGCACAGGCTCCGGACGCACAGGCCCAGCAGCCATGGCTCACGGGCCCAGCCACTCCGCGGCACGTGGGATCTTCCCGGACCGGAGCACGAACCCGTGTCCCCCGCATCGGCAGGTGGACTCTCAACCACTGCGCCACCAGGGAAACCCGATAAACTTTTTATAAAATCTTAATATATGAGAACTTACTGATACCTGTCACTGTTATGCTTTGAAGGAATTTCATTGAGTTATTGGGTACGTCTGTTGTTTCTGTGTATTTAGCATTGCTCCCCCTTGTTCTGAAGACAAACCATTCTCTCCCTTTGGGACACTACACTTTCCCCTCCAGATAAGAATGTGAGTTATATTGTCTAACCTCTATTACCATAAATGACCAAGTCTGGCCCGTCAGGTTACCAAATACCCCTGGGAATTGTGATTGATCCACAGCTTACAGATACATCAAACAGGATGGTTAGAATACTTTTCCTAGTGATTGACATAGTATCAGCACTAAATACCTTGAAAACCTAAGGCTACTATGACCATTTTGCCAACTCAAAGAGAAGACCAGATTAAGAATTTAGCAAACATAGAGGGCAAAGACATGGAATGTGGAAGGAGAAAAGAGTTCCCATGACCTCCCTCCATCTCCAGGATCAGGTCAAGCCTAAGTACTCCTAGACTTTTCAGGCATATGAATCAAATCTTATTAGCTTCATATGATTTGAGTTGATGTAATACAATACAAAGTTTCTTAAACTTGTTCCAGTAATTGCTCAAAACACATCTCAAAATCCATTTTCAAATATAATTGTTATCAAATCCAGTACACATCCCACCTCACAGATGATCTTCACATTGGCCAATTTTCTTCGGGCAATTAAACATAAATTGTGAATGTTTAAACATTGGCTTTAAATAATGATATTTATTTTATCTAAGTTTTTGTTGGAAGAGAGAGATACGAGTGATCCATGAGAACTTTCCATTAGCTACATCAGCTTAGGGCAAGAGACCTCTGTTGGTAACATGTTATTTTTATCAGGACCGCTGCTTCTAAAATAGTACAATTTATTTTAAAAATCTTGGAGAATATACATTTGTACCAACCTGAATCCGCTCATTTTAGTCACGAGCCTATGCTTGCTAGCATTAGTATCTGTCATTCATATCTGTCTTACAGGAAGAAATTCATATGGGTAAAAATTCATATGAAGAGCAATTCTCAGACTTTTGCTTGACCAGTGTTTTTTTCACTTTTCATTAATTGAATTTTTTAAACCAAAACATGTTTCTTAACAAGTAAACTTACCCAAAAGTTTATATATAATTTCTTAATATAAATTATTATTCCCCTGAAGCCTGCAATTGTTCTGATTGAGGTGAGAGTGGGAGGGCCACAGTCTGGCCTTTTTGACCACTTCACTCCTGTGTCACTTTTGGTGGGAGGATAGGGCTTAATGAAGCTATTTGAAATCCACTGGGATTTTAAAAATATGGATCAAAGTGAAAGATGACAGGTAGATTAGGACCACACCCAGGTGGTATATTTTTATGATCATATCATTTGTTAGATACTGCCTTTTTAAATGTTACAAGTTGAGAAGCAAGTTTTTGTTCTATTTTGTTTTTCTAGTAACAGCTAGCTGCCTCTGGAAATGTATGCTAGTTCCTTGCATGCTGGTCTGTTCACTGAAAAGGTGGCAGATATGACAAGGAATTTATTTTGCCTGAGCGATCACACGGTTAATGGAATGTTAAAAACGTTGATTCTTATGATTAGTTGATTAACGAGAGCAATTTGTTATGCTCTACCATGGAGCATAAATTTAGAAAATACTGTTTGTTAAAAGCAGGAATACAATGGAAGTTTGGAAGAGTTGCCTTAGACGTCAAAACCGAGTAACTATTCAGAAACATCTAAAATAATAGAAGTGGATTAGAGGGAATTGACATATGAAATTTTCTTTTGGTAAGTAGTTCACTGGTCAGTAAGCAACTTACCAGTTCCACAACCGCAGCAGCTTCTCTGTCTTTTATATTTTTGGCCTACTTCGCATGACTCCACAAGCAGTTTCCCTAAAGGATGTGCTGGAAATAAAAAGACATTGAAGAAATTACATTTTAGGTAAGACTGTTCACTGCTGGGAGGCTAGAGGTCTGCTAGTGGCCCTGATCAATGACACAAGAGGTGCTAATCTGGCAGAAGCTTCATTATCTGACCCCCTTGACTCCATTAATCTGTTTAGTGCCCGATATACTTTAGATTTGTTTCTTCCACAGTCTACATCTCTCATTCTTTCTTAATGATCAGCACGTACAGTTATTAAGCACCTGAGTGCTGAGTACCATAAATGCTAATTAGGGAAGCCTTCACTCCTCCATCATAAACCAAGTTCCCACATAAGCATAGGTCACTTTCTGGGCTCTTTGTTCTGTTTCATTGACCCCTCTGTCTATCCCTGCAGCAATACCAGAGTGTTTGAGTTATTATAAAACAGGTGAAATAAATGAATACAGACATGTGTCAACCTGAAAAACCTAAAAAAAGTTGCATAATGATTTATACAGCACAGTACCATTTAAGTAAATTTAATTTTATGCAAATAAATTTACATATTATTTATAAATGAACGCATATATAATTAAAGCAATAGTTCTCAAAGTATGGTCCAAAATTCCTAAGGCCATTGAACTCCATTTAGTAGGTCTGAGAAATTCTTTTCCCATCTACATATCTGTGCCAGACCAGATTTTCTCTTTATAGTTCAGATAAAACCACATATCACAATAAATTTAACGTAGAAGCAGATATGAGAGTCCTGCTTTCTTCTATTTAGACAAACATAAAAATGCTTTCAAAAATATATTTTAAAAAATCTATGCTTAGCACTATTTTCTTCTTTTGTAAAATTTAGTCATTTTTCATAAAAATGCTATTTATAATAATATGCCATGGCCTTATTACTTTATTTAAAATAAATTAATAAGTACATTTTCTCAATTTTAATTTCTACAGATAAACATAAATAAACAACGTAAAGTAAAACTCTTTGGGATCCTTAATAATTTTAAGTGAGTAAAGGGGTCCTATGAACAAAATGTTTGAGAACTGCTGAGTTAAAGATATAGACAGGAAGGAAGGATACACACCAAATTTCTGATAATGATTTTTTTTTTTTAGAGAAAGGAGGGAATTACTGGTACTGGGGAGGAAAATAAAAGGGAAATTCAATTTTATCAGTTATGTTCTATTTCTTTATGAAAACATTGAAGAGGCAATGGCAAATACAAATATTTGCTATTCCAACTACTTTAGGGGGAGGGACAGCATTTGCTATTATTTGCTTGACTTGACTGTTAAAATTTTCTTTTGTGTAATTGGTGTGAGGCATAGTTCTTTTACCTAACTTGTATGGTATATATATCCTTGTAAAACTTTATTTTGCTCAAACACTCTAAAAACAATCCACATGTTCCTGATTCACATGTGTCTGGGAGGAGATGGTCCAGGTGATCATAGCACTGCAGTCAAAGGTAATCAATGATGATCTGTGCTCACAAGTCAACATGGACTCTTTCCTGCTTTCTTCTTTAGGACTACTCTGTTTTAAACTGAGAAACCACTAGCAATATTCAATATTAAAATAACATAAAATACTTTTCAAATAAGAATCACATTTCAGTTTCTGGTGCAATACTCTCAAAAGATTTGAACAAAGTTGATTTTTAGTGGCCTAGCAATAGTGCATCAGTTTAAGTTAGATGATTTTTATCTAAGGTATTATCCATATCTCAGGCACAAAAGTAGTATCAGGAATCAAACTTATATGTGTTTTTCTCGTTTTTTGCCGGTGTCTTCATGAATGTATTTTTTTTCCCTGCTTCAAAGAATACATTTATTGTCTTTTTCTTACTTGCTTTCATATTCATGTGCTGAATGTTCTTAACATTTTTTTTACATAACAGTTTACTGAGGTCTTAGCAAGTTCATTTCACAAATCTAATCTCTATGGAAAAGCTGTTAGTTTATTCCTTTTTTTTTTAAACATCTTGCAAGTTTATTTATTTATTTATTTTTCACACACACACACACACACACACACACACACACACACACACTGTATTTTAGTTTTACAAGAGATAAATAAACTGACACCAAGCATTGTAAATGGGTGACCACAACAAAAGCAACAATGATTGCAATTACCAAGCACGAAACACACTCATACTATGTCATGATATTGACATTCGGTCCAGTAATCCTCCACTGTAACAGCACCTTTACTTTGCAGTGAAAATTGATTTGTATATTTTTTGCCTCTGAGTCCTTGTGGACTTTTTTTATTTTTTATTCAAACAGAAAGTCACAAGAATTATAATCATCCTCATCAGTTCACTCAGTGCCATGTAATTAATTTTTTTCATCTTGATCTTTTGTTAGCACTTTTATGAGTTCATCAGTTTTCCGTTAGAGTTCTGAACATGCTTATTCATTCATTCAGTTCAGCAGTAGAGTCAGTTACCAGAAACCCATACTTGTCAGAGTCTTTTCCATTAGTTCCTTGAAGATGAAACCCTTTTATAGGAACATTTTTGCGGAAGCATCAGAGTACATCCAGAACTGTCTGTAAATGACAAAAGACTTAAAAATGCCCACGGTTAAAGATTTGATGAAAGTTCATAATAATGCAACTGACAAGGAAATTTAGTTATTTCTGAGATATACATTTTAAAGTAATAACTACAATTATTACTTATAACATTATACCAGAACATATAAGATTTTTAGAAATTTCATGTAATGTCTGAAACATTTATATCAACATATTTCCATACAAATAACCCAAAGAAAGTTTAGTATTAGTTGGGTTTTTTTTGTTTGTTTTTTTATACTGCAGTTTCTTATTAGTCATCAGTTTTATACACATCAGTGTATACATGTCAATCCCAATCACCCAATTCAGCACACCACCATCCCCACCCTACTGCAGTTTTCCCCCCTTGGTATCCATACGTTTGTTCTCTACATCTGTGTCTCACCTTCTGCCCTGCAAACCGGTTCATCTGTACCATTTTTCTAGGTTCCACATACATGCGTTAATATACGATATTTGTTTTTCTCTTTCTGACTTACTTCACTCTGTATGACAGTCTCTAGATTCGTGTCTCAACAAATGACTCAATTTCTTTCTTTTTTATGGCTGAGTAATATTCCATTGTATATATGTACCACAACTTCTTTGTGCATTTGTCTGTCGATGGGCATTTAGGTTTCTTCCATGACCTGGCTATTGTAAACAGTGCTGCAGTGAACACTGAGGTGCATGTGTCTTTTTGAATTATGGTTTTCTCAGGGTATATGCCCAGTAGTGGGATTGCTGGATCATATGGTAATTCTGTTTTTAGTTTCTTAAGGAACCTCCATACTGTTCTCCATAGTGACTATATCAATTTACATTCCCACCAACAGTGCAAGAGGGTTCCCTTTTCTCGACACCCACTCCAGCATTTGTTGTTTGTAGAATTTCTGATGATGCCCATTGTAACTGGTGTGAGGTGATACCTCATTGTAGTTTTGATTTGCATTTCTCTAATAATTAGTGATGTTGAGCAGCTTTTCATGTGCTTCTTGGCCATCTGTATGTCTTCTTTGGAGAAATGTCTATTTAGGTCTTCTGCCCATTTTTGGATTGGGTTGTTTGTTTCTTTAATATTGAGCAGCATGAGTTGTTTATATATTTTGGAGATTAATCCTTTGTCCACTGATTCGTTTGCGAATATTTTCTCCCATTCTGAGGTTGTCTTTTGGTCTTGTTTATGGTTTCCTTTTCTGTGCAAAAGCTTTGAAGTTTCATTAGGTCCCATTTGTTTATTTTTGTTCATGAATGTATTTTTATTAAGCTTATGTTACTGTCTCATTCTGAGGTTTTCCAGAGTTAGGAATCTGTCATATAATATCCGTTGTTTTGTATCATAGAGAAGAAAAGTTCTAGCCAAGAGCATGGTAACATGGAGAGAGCCCAGGCTGGGGGTATGAAAACATAGGTTCTTTTCTCAGGTTTTCCCCTAATGAGAAGGCGTTGTTTGCCAAATCTCTTAAAATGGAAAAATCAAAAAACCACTTTAGCTCATAGCGCAAGGATTTTTTAGTAAAGATCCAACAGAATGTCTCAGGGACTAATACAAACAGAAAATGAGGCAGGGTTCATGGAACCAGGAACTAGAATTGGAAATTTAAAAAATAGGAAGCTAGGTATATTATTCTTTCTAGAGAGTGCTCTTTCTTTTGGCCTCTACATCTTTCTGTGCCTGATCCATATTTCTCGCTAAGGACCATCTTCTCTTACTTGTTCAGGTCATGAATCTTTTTGTTAACATATTGCTTTGGTATATATTTCACTCACTGTAGACTTGACCAGATGTGTTTTATTCATTTAAGAATAACCTGAGGTCACTGGATGGTTAGGTGGCTTCTGTTCTCACCATGAATCATCAACTTAGAAAACAATCCATCACCAAAATCATTGGCATGCAATATAGATAACAATGGAGACGGTCATATTCCACTCTACACAGCTAAACTTAGTCAAAATTTCTTACTAGATACTATAATTCTCTCTCCACAGTCCTCAAGCATCTAATTCTGGGATTCTTTTTTTTTCCCCCCTTCTGTCACCCAAACAGCTTCTAATATTCTCTCTATTGTTCAGATCTCAGCATGGCACAAATCTTCTATTTCCTTCATACCAGCATAACACACATACACCCATATAATAAAATTAGTATTGACATTGTTCTTCAAACAATGTCACCTGAGGGTGGGGATCAAAAGGCTGACCTTGTTTTAATTTGACAGTTTTATTCACAGAAAATATGTGTCTGTGTAGTCATTTAATTCCAACTATTGAAGAGGTAGTAATTTGAGATGAATTTAGTCTACAAATGAGTTTTCTTGCTAAAACAGATGCTCAGTCTTGGGTCACTCAGTATATAAGGCACATAGGAGAAATCTAGTGTGGCTGAAAATTAACTGACATAGTCAGTACAGGTATATGTAGCTAAGTAAGTAAATTAACATCTCTAAGGGATTAAGCTACCCCTATGATTACTTAGAATCCTAAAATTCTGAGATAAAAATATATAAAGATATGGAATGACATGATGTCATTTTATGTTGTACCTTACATAATCTGTCAAGTTGATGTCAGCCTGTTAGTAATTACTTTAACAGTTCTTGTTTCTATTTTAAATTATTTTCCCATCATAACACAATTTATTTCTTCCAGCGTCTCAGTAATCACAACATGTCAATTCATTTTTATTATGTGTGAGAAGTAAGCTTGTGCTATTTTAGTATCAATATAAAATTTCTTGAAGTAAATGTTCATGAGTTTCTTTGCTGAAAACCGTCATAGTATTGAGGTGCAAGTTCTTTGTTTGGCTGAGCATGATCTGTAACTCAGAATTTCTTCTGTCTCCATTCCTAGAATACATAGACAGTATTGATCAAACCACACATACTTATTGAACAGATCTATAGTACTAACAGCTCAAAATAAAAGGTTATGTGCATTTTCTGAATACAGTTAATACTTGTGTATTATCAATGAAATTAAAAATCCCTAGGCTTCTGGTGGCGCAGTGGTTGAGAGTCCGCCTGCCGATGCAGGGGATACCGGTTCGTGCCCCGGTCCGGGGGGATCCCGCATGCCGCGGAGTGGCTGGGCCCGTGAGCCATGGCCGCTGGGCCTGCGCGTCCGGAGCCTGTGCTCCGCAATGGGAGGGGCCACAACAGTGAGAGGCCCGCATACCGCAAAAAAAAAAAAAAAAAAATTGTAAAAAAAAAAAAATCCCTAGGCTTGAATTGGTAAGTAAATCTCAATAATATGTTTATCAGGCAATGGAATTGTAGTAACTTTATTTTTTGCATATTATTACAACATTCTCTTAGGTCAAATACCTATAGTTTGAACTGATCTCTAAAGTAATTACTGTTTTTTATGAGATATTTCAGTCATAAATTTAAAATTAAGGTTAAAAGATGTTCACGTTCATCACCAAGCATTGTGGATATGGGGATGAGCAAGTCATCCAGTCCTTGGAGTCAATGTACATATGCTATAATGCTAGAAACTGACTATTAATAAACAGCTAGACTACAGTGTGATAAGTACATGCTCAGAGAAACACGGTGTACTGCAGATCATGATTTATAAGAGCAAATTTGGAATAAAACATATTGCCAGTTAGGGGAATTGTCAAATAAATTATAAATGAATTACTGTAGTTTACTATAACTATTCTGGATCCTTTAAATATGATGTCTTCTAATATGTGTACTGTGAAAAAGAGGTACACGATAAAGCTGTTATGAAGAAAAGCAGGAAGAATGTATGAATTCTATATTATCTCAGTTACACACACATATATAAAAAGGAAGAGAGAGAAATTGCAGGGGAGGGAAAGCATAGATGCTATTGTGGGCTGGTTGTTTAGATCTTGTGAGTGGAGAAGCAAAGGCAGCAGAAAGAAGGCAGCATGTCATGAAGGAGAGCAGAGCAGAGAGGGGTGTAGCTCCAGATTGAAACTCTGAGTAATAGCAGCCCTGGTTCCAAATACTTGATTCCAGTTCCTCTCAAGTGCAATAGTTGTAATTACTACCCGTGAGTTTGGTAAAACCTCCTTGAATCTTTAATATGTTCCCATTTTACTTAAGTTACATTTATTTTCTGTTACTTGTAGTCAAAAGAGTTTTAGCTAAGACAGGTGAACTTTTTCAATGAATAGATAAAGCGTAAAAGTCACTACTCCTCAGGATCTTATATGTTCCTTATATTCTACCATTTGATGCCCAACAAGAGCTTGCAGATGTGTCTGCTTAGTAATCTCAAACAACTCTCCTATCATAAGTTATTACCGTTCAAATGTAGGGTGTATGTTTCTAAATTTAACTTGAAACCCCAGTTGCTACTTTTCAGTCTCTAAGAAGGCTGACCCTCTAGAGGGAACTCCCTTGAATTCCAAACACATTCCTGGAGTACCACTGTCTAATAGAACTTTCTATGATCATGTAAAGGTTCATTTTGTGCTGTCCAGTATGGTGGTCACCAGACAAAGGTAACAATTGAGCACTTGAACTGTAGCTAGTGTGATTGGGGAACTAAATTTTTAACTTTTTAAAATTTTAATGACTCTAAAAACAAATAACTACATGTGTCTAGTGGCTACTATATTAGACAGCACAGGCTTAGCATGTATATATACCTAGGAAAAGTAGAGATATAATCAGTGCTACACTGTTGTTAAAAATCACAACTGTCTCCATTCCTAGAGTACGTTGTGTACGTTGGATGTCTCCTGGTTTGTGAGATTTTAGCAGATACATCACAAATTGAATCTTTAAAATAATGTCATATTCAAAAATATGGAAAACTTTAAAGAAATTTTGAGTAGCCTTCGTATCTCAAATAATATTAGTTCTACTAAAAAAATGCAAAAGAAAAGGTAGGGAAAAAATCAAGCAAGCAGGAAAGAAAAAGCAAAACATATCAAAGAGTAAGCAATAAATAATGAGTTTTTACTCTCTTCTAGGGAAATACTGTTTGTTTAGAAAATCAAATAATATAAAATTTGAAGATCTGTCTGACAAGTCCATTGTAGTTAATAAACCACTATTGTCAAACACAACTTATAAACATTTTTAGACAGTTATTTCTGATCTCAAGTGTTGGTGAAAAAGGACTTAGAATAAATAAACTTAGAATAAATAAAACAAAAAATCATAGCATATGATAGGAGGAAATGATTAATTTTTTAAAACTAGTAAGTGCTATAATAATTCCAACAAGGGAAAAATATCACTCTGGCACAGTTGGCCTAAAAAATCATAAATGAAATTTAGGAAGGACCTAGATAACCGGCAAGGTGAAAAAGAGGGTTTTTAGAAGGGAAAACATAGTAGAGGATGGATAGTGAGATTTGTAGGTCTATACATGTGCCAGTGGTGGAAAGGTTGGACAAGAAAGATTGTAGACACACACTGGATTAATTCAGGAGCACTGAGGAGTTTATATTTCATTTCATAGACAATGTAAGTGTTAGAACTGACCAGTATACCTAGGGTTGACCATTTAACAGATGCAGGCATGACTAGTATCTCTACTTAAGAGTTCTTTCTGCAACTCAGTCAGACTTATTTTGTTTTATAAGTAATAATAAAGTTGATCCTTTCAAAAATAAAATTTATTGAGTATAAAAAATGAATGCTAAGCTGCTTCTTTTTATAACTAAAGAAATGCTTTCCAAACCATTTTTGTATTTGGAAGGAAGTCTGCAATGCAGCTACTTCAGAAGTTGGTCAGAGTTTTGTTTTGTTTTGTTTCAAAGTTAGTGCTTTAACTGAGCTGTTCCTGAAAATAATTTTTGTGCCAAATGTGAGAGAAAAAGCAACAGAAACTTTATCCGGTTTGGAAACCAAATTAGCTAAAACGTTGTGAATTAACATTGCTTCAAATTCACTCACATTTATTACATACGGTGCTGCTTACATTTAATGAAACGGCAGTTTTGTGCAAAAGCATGCAGAAGTCCAACAAGAAAAGATAAAATAAAATTGAAATACACTGTAGGAGGCAAAGAGATAAGGTCCGTGTTTTAATATTCAGTCTTAAATAAGTCTGTAACTAAATAGCAAAAACCAAGAGGTTTTTCTGCATTCTTAAAGGTGTGCAATAGAACTTTGTGTGATAGTTGAGGTACTTTGTGCCCATCAGTAGCTACTAGTTATATGTGACTAGTGAATATTTAAAATGTGACTACTGGGACTAACTGAATTTTTTATTTTATTTAACTTTAATGTAAATTTAAATAGAGTAAGTTATGTAATTTTATCTGTGTAGACAGCCAATTCATATCACATAGGCCAAATAGATCAATAATTAGGAAATCTGAAGGGCCAAGTTTAAGTCTTGAAATTAGTAGCATCATAGTATCTTCCCCTTTAAGTGTGTCTCATTTATGCTAAAAATAATTTGGGAATTATGTATAGAGAAAACTTCCTTTCCTATCTCCTATCCCTTCCGCTCATTGTAACTTTTTTTTTTTTAACAATAAATTAATTCCTTCAGACTGTGAAAAGACACTGTAAGGAGAAAGCAAATTTAACAATAGACTTGATGGTGACCCATAGGGACTAAGAATGAAGAATATGTGTGATAGATAATATTAGAAGTGGGGCTTCCCTGGTGGCGCAGTGGTTGAGAGTCCGCCTGCCGATTCAGGGGACACGGGTTCGTGCCCCGGTCCGGGAAGATCCCACATGCCGCGGAGCAGCTGGGCCCGTGAGCCATGGCCGCTGAGCCTGCGCGTCCGGAGCCTGTGCTCCGCAACGGGAGAGGCCACAACAGTGGGAGGCCCGTGTACCGCAAAAAAAAAAAAAAAAAAAAAAAAAAAAAAAGTGGTAATATCAAGTATCTACAGAGTCGCCCATTGAATTCCTATTTAGGAACCAGTAGGTGGCTTCTTATGAAAATAATTTTTATGTGAAATCAGAATGTTTTAAAACACAAAAATTCTTAATTTTATTTGTAAAAATAACACTGTTTTTAGAAGTTCAAATCACAATGATAGAATTCATGAAACAAAATGGTATTGTGATAGGATTTTATTTTGAATAAGAAGATGTGAATATACATATATTTTGAAATCCAAGACTACACATTAAAATTCAGGTATATTCATGATGGATATATACCTACATAATTTTTTTCTTTAAGAGTAAAAAAGAAAGGTAAAATATTCCTGGATGTCAAAGGGTAAATGAAATAACTCAGTTTTAAAAATATTTTCTGACATAGATAACTTTTAAACTAAATACTGGCACAAAAATCCCTAATAGATGACAGCAGATCTGTACCCTGTTTCTCTCTGCCATTGACGTGTGTGTGTGTGTGTGTTGTGGCTATACCCTCATGTGAATGTTCTGAATCTCTTGTGTATTTGTGTGCAGGTTTTATAGTCAGAGTTTGTTTAAACCCTAATCCTGATTCTTTTAATCTGTGTGACATTGGGTAAACTGTGTTACATTGTATACTCAGGGAAGATTTTGGGATGAGATTGGTAAGAGCCTGAAATATAGGTCATTCTTTCGGTAGAATCTAAGTATCTAACCTTCTGAGCTCATATACTGGTACTGCAAGCACAGAACACAAGGGAAATAATGTATGGATTAGGGAAGTGGAGATAATTTGTAAATTGTCAAACAAAAAATATGAGCAGAACAAAATCCCTAAAATGAATAAAATAAAGGGAGAAAAGGGGTAATAAGACAATGAGAGATACATTAAAGAAGTGATTAAGGAAAGATGTAAGGTGGATAATGATGGAGACTCAGATGTCACAAAATATATGGAGGGGTGTCTGTTGATATTTATTAAGTTTGAATTTCTGACATAGTGATTTGTATGACACAGCTATGTTAAGCCCTGGAATTTGCAAAAGAGAAAGAATTAAGAGTTCTGAAAATCTGAAACTAAGGAGAAGTTTGTGCCAGTCATTTAAATTAAAGGTTATCTTCTTAAACACAAATAGGTCAGAATGCTGCATGGCTTACTATTTGGGGTGGGGGGAGGAGTGATGTGAGTGAATAGATCTAAGTACATCTGGGCTGGACTATGGAGAACTGTGCTCCTTAATGGGATCGTCAATGGTAAATCATTTTGTTGTGTAGATTAAGGGCATGGATGTTCATTGAAGTAAGACTGTGCAAAGATGACTTCAACCCTTCCTGTCTATGTGATTTTGAACTGAGTTCAATATATTTTTTTATTCCTCTTTTTCTTGGTGTGAGGTTGCTGGATAGATAAATCTCAGTACATTTGAATTCCACTTTGGAGCTTGCTTTTTAAATACAACTCATGTGGTCCAATGGTTTAGAGCATTATATGCTCTAGATCAAGATTATTTCGGCTTGAATATTACTTCAACAGTTAGTAGCCATATGACATTGAGCAAATATATCTCAGCTCCAGTTGTATGATCTGTAATATAGCCATAATAGATATAGTTAACACATGAATTTGAGGATTAAATGAAATGATTCACATAAAGCTTTTAACAAAGTGCCTGACATATCTGCATACTCCAAAATTACTCCCTATAACTTTATAAATATAACTTATAGATTACATAGTTACCCATTACTTTATCTTTGTAAATATGAATGTCATTACATAAGGTACCTGGACCCATTAATGAACTGTTTCTTACAATTTATTTTTAGTTATCTAAAACATGTAATACATGAATGCTGGGTTTATATAGTAGCTCACAAACAATTTTTATACCTTAAAGAAGCTGAAAATAGCTACAATTTAAAACAAAAGACAATATTTAATAAGAATTATAGTAAATATGTGATTTCAGACTATTCAAATACATGGAGACCTTGTGGAGAAAAAATAATCTAGCTTATAAGGTTTTAGAGAGGAGAGGACAAGGTAAGTGAGAGATAGTTCATTTTTTATAGTCAAAATAAATAAATGAATAAATAAATATTTTTATAGATATAAGGTAAAAACAGAAAAATTATATGTTCAGCTAACCAAATGGATGATGAGGTAAAATAGGGTAGAATAATTGGAAATACACTAACCCTAACTGGAAATATCCTGATTGCTTATTGCAGGAATTAAAAAATTATTTTTTAAGAAATGGCAAATTAATTATATTATATACTTGATATGTGACATCTGTTTGTTGTTGAGAGGACAAAAATCCACACAAAACAAAGCAAATCAACATAGCCCATAGGGTGAAAGATTACAAAATATTTTCTAAAACCATTCAGAATAAAAATATTATTACAAATTAAAGATCAAATGAATTTGTTATATAAATGAATAAAACCATTAATAAAAGGAAGATGATTCTTACTGGTTCACAAATTAAAACAAAAGACACAAAAGGGTGAGCAGATGATTACAAATCATGGTCAATGCCATTATTATTCAAAGAAAACAGATAAAATGAACAATGAAATTTTATATTATATCTATCAGATTGACAAAAATTCAAAAGAATCTTAATATCTATTGCTGTTAGGGTACAAAGAAAGTGATAAACTCATATTTCTGGTTAGAATATAAGTTGCTTTAGCCTTTTAGGAAAAATTGTGGCAACATCTAATAAAAGATATGACCTAGCAATCCTATTTTTGGAAAATTTTACCGTAGAATTAAAAATACACATACATAAGTATATATGTACAAGGGTATTTACTGTGTCATTAATCATATTGGCAAACATAAGATAAAATAGGAAACAAAGTGAATGGTCATGAAAAGGGATATGGTTGAATCCCTTAGTCAAAAGATAGCTTATCTGCAAATAGTAATATTACTCAATATTTTAAAAATTAATTTATAGGTATGTCAATTGAATCAGGTTTTTCCATGATATAATTATGGAATATATATTTCATATATATATGTGTGTGTGTATATGTGTATATATACATATGAGTGGAGAGAAGGGTAGAGAGGCAGGCAAGGAATGAATATGCTTGAAAAATATGAAAGAAAATTCAGGATACATGTAAACTGTTCACTTGAGTGACCTAGTGACCTAGTGGAGAAGGTGTTGTGGATGGAATTTATTGTGGAAAGAGGATAGGTGACAGGGGATGCAATAGAAAAGAAAGGTAAAGATTACACCCCAAACACATCTTGCATGATACAATCCAAATTATGAAATCATCAGGTTATATATGTATAGGCATATCTGCATTTAAATATTAATATCTGGATAGTCAACGTCATGCCAAGTAAATACAAACAAACAAAAAACCAGGGCTTTCAATCTCAGACACTCTTGAATTTAGAGAAAAAGCTTTGGGGACTTTAAAAATGGATCTTTAGTATGTCAAAAGTTGCACAATCACGATTAAAATTAAATGACAAATCTAGAGAAAAAATATAATTTTAGCTAAGATTATTGAACACTGAAAAGTTTGATAATTTACCGTTTGGCCAGAATATGGGAAATACTAGTGGAAGTTTGAGTTGGTAAAACTTCTCTAGAGGACAATTTAATAACATCTTTCAAAATTAGGGCTTCCCTGGTGGCGCAGTGGTTGAGAGTCCGCCTGCCGATGCAGGGGACCCGGGTTCGCACCCTGGTCCGGGAAGATCCCACATGCCGCGGAGCGGTTGGGCCCGTGAGCCATGGCCACTGAGCCTGCGCGTCCGGAGTCTGTGCTCCGCAACGGGAGAGGCCACAACAGTGAGAGGCCTGCGTAACGCAAAAAAAAAAAAAAAAAAAAAAAAAATTAAAATTGTACCACGTTTCAACTCACCAGTTTCACTCCTAGTAATTCATACTTCAGGTATGAATTTTTATATATATATATAAAATAATGTTTAGTGTGGTGTTGTCTGCGATTGTAAAAGTTTGGAAACAATCTTAATGTCCGCTGACGGGAATGTTTAAATAAATCACGTTAACATCCGTGCAGTAGAATGCTCTGCATTCTTGAAACAAGTCAGGTGGATCAAATGTATTGATATGGAACTATCCTTGGGATATATTAAGTGGGAAATGCACAGAATAGTGTGTATAATATGCTATCATTTTGACAGAAAGCAAATATGTAAAAAAATACAAATATGCTTGTAATAACTGGTTGGTCTGGGTAAGAGAGTTGTGTGGCTAGAAAACAGGGGTAGGAAGGGAATCTATTTTTCATGATATATATTTTTACAACTATTGAATTTTGTATCATGAATAAGTATTAACTTATTCAGAACTTAAAGATAATTTATTGTTATAAATACATAATTTTGTTGCTCAAAATAAAATAGTGTATTTCTATGTATATCCCACTATTTAAGTGTTTCTCAAAGTTGTCCCTTTTAAGAAAGGATCGTTTTTACAGTGAACTTTTAGTATAACTGTTAAAAAATTGAGGCGGGTCTCTATCACATAAAACAGAAAAAACTGAAGATACAGAAGAGTATGTGTAGTTTCATTCTGTGTAAAAATGTATACATACACATAGATGTATGTGTGTAAAAATTCCAAAAAGGGTACTCATGAAAGTATGAACAGTGGCAGTTTCTGGGGAGTGGAACTCTTAACTATACTTGGGATTGAGAGGATTGGAGAGAGACATTTATTGATTACTTTATATCCTGTTCTGTTTGAATTTTAAATGTGAGGCACGTCTTTCTTTTATGAAATAAGGGAGGGAGGATGGAAGGAAGGAAGCAAGGGAGGGAGGGAAGAAAGAAGGATAAGGTCACAGAGAATTATCCTACTCCAAAACAATGAGCAAGTACCCTTCTCCAAGACACCAGACTTTTGAAAGTGACAGGTTTGTACTCAGTTGTTGATCAAGGTCTCTTAAGGAGTCTTTGTTAAAGAAAACAACATCCTTTTATTTGATTAAATATGTGTGTTAGAGATAACACCTTTGGAATATGAAAGACATAATGAAATAATAATTTGCTGATAAGTATCCTCACCAAAGGACACCTTGTTGGAATTCAAGAAGAGTTGCTGGGCAAGAATTTTATTTACATTATTGAATGGAATGCAGTCCTCAAGTCTCTGAAGCACAAAACCTAATGCCTAATTTAAAGGATAAGTTTGTGTAAAATGCTGATTAGGTCATTATCAGAATGTACCATTAAAATACTATTAAGGGGGCTTCCCTGGTGGCACAATAGTTGGGAATCCTCCTGCCAATGCAGGGGACACGGGTTTGAGCCCTGGTCCGGGAAGATCCCACATGCCGCAGAGCAACTAAACCCGTGAGCCACAACTACTGAGCCTGCGCTCTAGAGCCCGTGAGCCACAACTACTGAGTCTGCATGCCACAACTATTGAAGACCGTGTGCCCTAGAGCCCGTGCTCCGCAACAAGAGAATCCACTGCAATAAGCCCACGCACCGCAACGAAGACTAGCCCCCGCTCTCCACAACTAGAGAAAGCCCGTGCGCACAGCAATGAAGACCCAACGCAGCCAAAAATAAATAAATAAATTTTTAAAAAATGCTATTAAGGTTTTTCTCTTTGCTAACCTTCCCTTTTACTAACTTGAAACATGGAACAATACGGTCCCATAGAAATGTTTATAATTTGAACCCCAGCTTTTTACTCAAGTACTAAAATCAAATGGCAGCCTATAAACTAAAGAAAACCATAACTATATCTTTTGATCTCAACAGGTGGTCTATTTAGTCTATAAATTCATTTTAATGACCAGCATACATCATTTAAAGTATACTTTAAGGTTTTTTTTTAACCTTCTTATGCAGATACAGCATTTAGTCTCATAATTGAATAAAAATATATACATTGTCAAAAACAATTTACAACTTAATGAAACTATCACTAATGCATTCAGGATAAACTTTGTCAATTACCTACATTTTGAGTTTTTCATTTTCTTCTGTCAGGTATTCAATGAACTTTTCTAGAAATGCACATGTTTTCTTATTGTATATTCCTAAAACATATTTTCCAACAGTAGACAAAATGTACAAACATTGAAGGCACTAAATAAGAAGGCAATAGCAGAATAAAAATTCAAAATAAAATGGAAAATACCTTTAATTTTCAATTATGTAAAATCCACCTGTCAGAAGTGTCTTGAGAGTTTCAGCTTAGTATTCGTTTTCCAGTCAGGTCTCTGTGCACTGCAGTCTCATCCTTCTTCTTCCATTAGCTTTGATAAACAAGAATTATAAACCTTTAAAATTCAATCTCACCATTCAACATTTACTGATTCTAATTTAATTCTTTGAAGATACTCATCAGTTTGCTTTCGTTTTTTCTCTTATTCTGCCATTGCTCTAATAGATGTTTCAATTAAAAATAAATCCTGGGGTCTGAGCAGATAGCTCAATTAGAGGTTGACTAACAAAAACCAATACTCTTCACCCCACAGCAGAGATTGTAGTATGACCTAACAGCCAGAAATAGTTATATATTTCAGGATGTAGGAATGTAGGCTGGATTCTATCTAATTAGAAAATATAAGCTAAATTTGAATACTATAAAATAATTTATAGAATATGAGATTACACAGCTATGCAGGAATAACTTGTATTTGTGGCCACTTGTAAATCCAGATGGAATTTTGAGTTTATAGGAAGAAAATTTAAATATTTATTTTAGTGATATTATATTATTTTGAGTAAATCAAATCTTTCTTTCATTCAAATATGTGAAGACTTAAACATTTCCCCCCACTATCTCCTCTTTTTAAAATCTGGTCATTTCCTCTAATACTCAGTTGGCATAGTTTTTAGACTTTTCACCATTCATTTTTAGAAATTTTCATGTAATCCATGCTCCTGTTAAACTGGGGCACATGGGATTCACCAATCATTTGTGGTATGATTGGCCCACGGTATCATGGCATTAGTCTGTCCCTCTGAGAGACAAATAGCATAGTGGCTTAGAACGTAAACTCTGAGTCAGATTGACAGGCTTTGAATCTTGGTTCCGTCCTGTCTCAGCTGTGGTTTCTTAATCCACAAAATGGAAAAAACATAGTACCATCTACATAGGGTGATGTGGAGACTGAGTGAGTTGACATAAACCAAGCACTTTGAATTGTATCTAATATACAAGTACTATATAAGCCCTTATTTTAATCCTGGATATTTTATCCCTAAAATCTAAGCTAAAAAAAAAATTATTATTGTTTGCCTCCTATTGGAAGGGAGGTACACATTCAAATTCATATTGACTTGTTATACGCCTATAAAAAAAAAGCTAAAATTCTTTGCATATTTTTACATGAGTTACTGGTAAGCCAGGACTCCTTTTCCTCAAATGTATACAAGAATTCCTGAAAATACAATGAAATTGTGTATAATTCTTGATGTACTCAGAAGGAATGAAAAACTTCTGATCTGTGTTCACTTAGAGTCTTACTAGTGTTTTTGCTCCAGCCTTGGTTTGATGACTACACATTCTTTAAATTATAAAACAAATTATGTTTTATTTTATTTGATCTTATTTGTTTACCACTGTTCTAGCTTTGTGATAGATCAAATTGGGAGAAAAATCAACAAATCTTTTTATAGTTTAAAATAAAGGTTCATGTCCTGTATTTTTCCAAAGTAGGGCGGCCTCATTTTTTATGAATAGGAGACACGCCTGGTGTAGAAACTGTAATGAAGTTATTAGGGAGAAATCAGGTCAAATAATAGGCATTCTTTTGAATTCTGCATGAATATTTGTTCATTTGTGATTTAGTAATATTTAAGTATAGGAAATATATGTAACTATGTTTTCTAGTATCTGAAATATTGGAAGTAAGACTGTTTCAGGTGCTGCTGGATCAAAATGTAATTGCATTTTTATAATGGGTGAATCATAATTATTATTCATAGGATGATTACTGCTGTTGCCATGATGACAATTATCTTTAATTGAGGTAGGCACATTTTGAATGACATGTTAAACCAAGAATCAAAATTATTAAAGTGGGCTGGATAGTTTTTCTAAATAAAATGTAGAGGTGATGAGAATTGATGCAGATACTCCCAAAGTAACATGCAATCTTTCATGAATATCCACATGTAGAATTAGCAGGTTTCTCCTAATTTCCACTTGGCCTAAGTGCCTTACTGTCACCAATCCCAGCCTCATCCTGTATATAAAACTAACATTAACCTAGTAACTCTGTGGGTAAATGTTAGCCTATATCTCGCCCTATGATTTCTCTTTCTGTCTTTTACCATTTTCACGTTTTTACTATTACCTTTTTTTTTCCTCCTATTTTATCATTCCCTGTTTAGTAAATTCTACCTCAGGAAATTTATTTTATATGTGAAGATAAAATCTGCTCAAGAGCTAAACTTTTCCTTTGTCAAAACCTTGAATTAGACCATGGCTTAAACATATGGATTGTTCTCAGTGAGAAAGCTAAAGTGATATAATTATCTAAAACAGAAATGTCAGTCTCTGGCATTCAGTACTAGACTTATTTTAAACATTGTGGTGTGCATAAAAATCACTTTAAGAGCAGGTTATAATCAAGACACAATAGATCCTACCCTATTTGACTTTGGTTCTACCAATTTGGGAGGATCTGTTAGTCTTCATTTCAAACAAATCTCTAGTATATTGTTATATAGGTAGCTCTGGACACTTCTAAACAAAAATGATCTAAGAAAACGGAGCTCTGGAGTTAGCTCTGGCTTGATGATTGGGCTGTTACATAGAACGACAACTAGGGAAGTGTGGGGACTGACTGTGCCAGAGCAGGGCCTTTCCAGTTCTTTAAACCCTTGGTCCTTTCCTGACTACAGTTATTCAGCAGTTGATTCAGAAAGTTGAAACACTGAGGTAATTGTATTCCTGGAAATTGCTCTATATATTTCACAGACCCCTAGCCTGTTTGTACATAGAAAGTGCTGAGCTGTTTCCAATCTAAAGGGGCTGGGGTGATGCAAGTTTTCTTTCTTAATGTTACAGAAGTATTTCACTCTTAATAATAAGCTTGTTACACAATAGAAAAATGAAGCTTCTAAGGAACATATTCCAATCGATGAGTTTAGTGAAATCCCAAACATGTTCATTAATTGAGTTTCTTAGTTCATTTCCTGGCATGAAGCCTGGATGCCTCTTCAGCCATATACGTGACATACTTTCCCCAAATAGTTGGGCAATATAGACCATATAAGAATGTGCCTTTTAGGAAGCTGACATAAATTGCCATTGATGGTGAACCAATAATGAATCTAAAATACTTGTAATTTAGCCTGGAATCAAGTTCTTGCCAAAAGATAAAGGGGTATAATGCTTTCTTGGAATTCTTTGTTGAGGCATACTATTTCAGTCTGAAGATGCTTTCATCTGAGAAAGAGAATTAGGAAAGGGCTCATAAGCTGAAGATAAGAGGACCTCAGTCAAGAAGGTACCAGGACTCTATTAATCTGGGGTTAAAAGCAAGGCAATTACTAGCGTATCATAACAAAATAGGGACCTAAAATCAGGTATTTAAAAGTGAAGTAAAATAAAATCCAGAATCCTCCAAATCAGGTAGTCATTTTATTTTATTTTTTTTTTAATTATGCTTTATTATTTGACCTACATGCTATTTATGATTGTATTGATTAATTTTAAATTATTTTTTTTTAAAACCCCACAGTTGTTTATTTATTTATTTTTCTGGCTGTGTTGGGTCTTCGTTTCTCTGCGAGGGCTGTCGCTAGTTGTGGCAAGCGGGGGCCACTCCTCATCGCGGTGCGCAGGCCTCTCACTATCGTAGCCTCTCTTGTTGTGGAGCACAGGCTCCAGACGCGCAGGCTCAGTAGTTGTGGCTCACGGGCACAGTTGTTCCCGCAGCATGTGGGATCTTCCCAGACCAGGGCTCGAACCCGTGTCCCCTGCATTAGCAGGCAGATTCTCAACCACTGCGCCACCAGGGAAGCCCCAGGTAGTCATTTTAAAACCAGTAGTTATAATACAGAAGGGAACCTAGTAACACGTGGTTCATCCAAAAAGTTCTTTGTATTTCTTGCCAACTGTAAAGACTAGTGACCAGATGTGCACACTTCAGGCCCTACTGTGTATGAAAGGAAATAATAACAGGATTTTGCAGAGTAAAAGACAGTGCTAATATTTGTGCTTTTATCCTTAGTAGGACAAGGGTAAGAGAGAATACAGAGGTTCTTCTGTAATATTTAAAGACGTAGAGTAGACCTGGATACTGAGAGATATGTCAAATTAAAACAGGTACATTTAGTGCAAATTAAAATACAGGAGAAAAGCAAAGCCTTACTTGGGGCAATTGCCTTAATGGAGTCTCATTGTCCAAGTTCAAATCCTAGTTTGTAAGTATTCTCAGAGAATTTTTTGGTGATTAATTGACGATAACAAAACTTACAGCAATTCTAAATCAGTAATAACTTACTGACTTAGAGAAATACTATTGCTAGGAAGAACAGAGCACTCACAGGCTCTGTAGCAAATTGCTTTCTGTAGAAAAGTCTATAAAAGTGTATTTGGTGATAACTGAGTCACAATGAGGAGAAGTAACTGGATAAATTGGGTGAACTTAAAGGCTGGTGCATTGTGCTGTGAAACCTCATGACTCTATCTCCACTGCAGAAATATAATTGTAAAATAAACTAGAATCATCTTGTCAACTACCTCGGAGTCCTCCTCTGTCAACTGTATTCTCCTGAGATTTCCCTTTTTCTAGGTTCCAATCACACAATTATTGAAATCTTTTTTTTTTTCAGATATGAACACGTAATTGATATTTTTTTCTTTTACCTGGGTTAGGTTTTGATGAGATTAATAATATGAATCATTCTTTCAGCCGATGTTTAAGAGTCAACCCTTTTTCTAGGAGCTGGGCTTCTCAAATTTCAGATTCAGTTCACTGGGCAACTTGTTCCAGATCTGGGTGTTCTGTTGAGGGCGCCAGAGGCAACATTCTGAGAAATGCTGCCCTAAGGAATCTGTAGATAATTAATCTCACCCACAGTGTGTGATTTCACAACTTGAAGTCTGAGATTTGTTAACATTACTCTGAAGGCTGTTTTGCTGGCGAAATTTTTTTTAAAAATGTCATTTACTCATGGATAAGAATATCTTTAATACAGAACTTTAAACGTGATTACGTTTGTCTCTAGACAAGTAAAAATCCCAAGTGAATCAAATACCTCTTCTCCTATTATGAACAGAGGGTAGTATTTAGTCCTCAGCCTGGAACTGTGTTAATATCATTAAGTCAGCTTTACAATTTGGGAACTAATCTTATAAACCATGGAGTTCAAAGTGGGTCTCTTATAGGAGAGGGAACTGGGTGATTTGCCCATAGTAACACAGTTATCAGACCTGGGTTTGAACCCAAATCTCATGATGTTTACTTTGGTCATTTTTAAACCATGACATTATTAAGGAGCCAGAGGGGAAAATGTATAAAATGCCAAACTACTGTCAAAGGTAAATGTAGTTTTAAACTGATACAACATCACAGCTTTTTGCATTGACCCAGGCTCTAAGAAAATTTCAGCATGGACAGTATCAAATGTATTTTAAGCCCACTTTTGAGTAAACATGTCCATAGAAACAATAATAATTTATTTCACTCAGGACAGAGAAATTTACAAAGATAAACAAATGGTAAAATGACTTAGGGGGACTAAAAGTTGTTATATATTAGACTGAGTCATTTGAGTTTTCTAGAAATAAGCATATTTACTGTAATCCTATCTAAAAATTTGGAGAAATTAATCCAAAATAGTTAATCTACATGTTGCTTATTTATCTATGATGTTTAATTAATTAAAATATTTCCTAAGTGTTTGCAAAATATTATACTGTATGCTTTAGGATAGGTATGCTTTGAGCCCAAAGAAATTAGACAACGTATTTTAAATTTTATTCCTACCTAAAAAATAATGTATTATTTTTTTTATTTTTTTTTTTATTATTTTTTTATTATTATTTTTTTATAATATGTATTTCTCCTCGATATGTATTTCTTTTGTCAGGGCATATGTAAAATTGTAGAACACACTCCCTAGTTTTTAAGAGTTTATTCTATGAGTTATAAAGAGATACATAATGAGAGAAAACACATAGAAATTCATAAATTTTAAAAGTCAATATATGTTACTTTTTACTTCAGAAAGATAGATAATAGTTGATATAGAAGTTCAAAGAGTAATAAAAGACCTCCAACTTGCCAGGAATTAGGAAGGTTCTGAGAAAGCAGTGAGTACAGGCTAAATTGAAATCTAAATCTTTTATTGAAGAAGAGGAGTGAGTAATCCAGTTAATCGGTGGTAACTTTGCAGTGTCACCAACGTGAGCCAGACCAGACACATTAGGATAAATTTTGTAGGACTTTGAATTCTGGGCTAAGGATTTTAACTTTCTTCTTGAATACTTTTATTTGGACCTGGACAGACTATTGAGTCATATAAAGTTGTAACTGAATCATTTTAAATTCAAAGTTTTCACTTTCTTTGCAGGTTATAAGTCCATCATATTTAGCGTAAAACTAATTGTTTTTATCACAACAAAATCAATGAATACCATGTGTCCTTTCTTCCCTGATTATTTTTATACCTGTCAATTCTTGTGCAAAACTCAATTTATTTATATTTTGATATAAATTAGAGTTCTTTTTTTCAGAGTTTAAGAAAAGGTATTTTGACAGCTATTATAATTAGTGAAGGAAATGCTACTGCTTTCTTTCCATTTGATTTCTGAAAATCAACAGATTTGAGAAGGCATTACCAAAGATAAAATTTACCTTAATATAACTTGTACAAATAAACTTGGTTTTGTTTCCATTCCCCTACTTACCCCATCCCAGAAAAAAGACACAGCTTAAAAAGAATTAAGTGTTAAGATTCAAAGGAGAGGCCTGTCATCCAGTAAGGAACTTGCTTATATTTTTTATATTAGACAAAAAAGGCCTGGTTTGTTTTTAAATTGTGTCAAAATTATTTCATCCTTCGAAATGTATGTTGTATGTAGTGATCTCACCGACAAATACTTTTTATCTTATTTCACTTTAACTCATTCCTGTTATCCTTATTTGGGCTTTTGAAGGTAGGAACTAAGGTAGAGCAAATTGATTTGTTTGATAAAGATGCTCGAAGTGTCGGGGGAACTCTACAATGAGATGCCAAGTCTTGTTTTTGGAGGGTCAGGAAAAGGAACTGCCATTTATTCACATGAAATAAATTGACAGAACTGGAAAGAAGAGAGAGGAGCGGGAGACAAGGAGTGGAAGAGAGAGGGAAGAGGGAAGGGAAGATTAGGAAAATGCAGTTCACTGTGAAGTGTGTAATATGAATGGTCTCTCCCTTCTCTCCTGTGGAATCTTTAGTAAATTCTGCTGTGCTGATCAGTGCGTGAGTATGAGTAACTTTATCTGGGAACACTAAAAGCATTCACAAAGGGGCCAACTAACATTTGAGTAAATTTTCATACTCTCAGAAATATCTCTTGAATGTGTATTGTGTGTCAAGCAGTCTCTGGGGATTGAGAGGCAATTAAAATGGACAGAGCGCTTCTCTCACATAGTGTGGTAGGCAGGATTCAAAGATGACCTCAATGCAATGACCCAAGCCCTTATGTTATTCCCTCCTCTTGTGTGTGGATGGGACTGTGACTATGATGGGATATCACTCCCATGGTTGGGGTACTAATCAGTTGACTTTGAGGTAATCAAAATGAAGATTATTCTGAATGGGCCTGACCCAGTAAGAAGAACCCTTTTAAGGCCCTTCCTACAAGAAGAGATTCAAAGCGTGAGAAGGTCTGTGGAGGAGTCCACAGACCAAGAACCTGAGGGTGGCATTTAGGAGCTGAGAGTGGTGATGAAACAACAGATAGTAAATACATGGGGACCTCAGTTACATGGCTGCAAGGAAATGCATTTTCCCAAAAACCTGAAGAAGCTTGGATGCATATGCATCGAGCTGCTGCCTCGCCTTTAGCCTTGTGAGCCGAGAATGAAGACTCCTGACCCGTGGAAATTGTGAGATAATAACTTTTTGTTTTTTAAGCTGCTAAAATTGTGGTACTTTGTTACCCAGAAATAGACATCTAATACATACTCTTTCTGCCTTCTCTCAGAGTCTTTCTGTTTCTCCGTAGTGTTATTATTATTATTAAAATGTAAAATTAAATTAAATCCTGAATGTACATTAATGGGCCCCTCTAGCCCTCCCTTGCAAATTTGGTGCACTGGTTAGGCAGACCAGATGGTTAATAATAACAGTTAGCATTTCCTGAATACTACTCATGCTAGATACTGTTTTAAGCATCTTCCATGTATTGACTCACCTAATTCATCACAGACATTATAATTAACCTCCACTCTATGGATGAGGTAAGTGAGGTACAGAGAAGTTAAGTAATATGCCCAAGGTCACGCAGCTAGTAAGCTGCAAAACTAGGGTTGGAAAATCCAGGCAGTCTGGTTTTAGAGTGTTTGAATTTAACCATCCTCCCCCTCCTGATGCACCTTTAGAGAATAATACCTGAATAACTCCTAGCCACATCTGGATGTATAATATTGAGAAGTCAGAAGCTTCCTAAGTTCTGTGGTAAGTTGCAGAGGTTGCCCTGTGAGGAATTATCTTGCTACTTAAGGAATATTTCATAACTGTCACCTTGATTAATAATTCTGAGAAGCTGTACCTACACCAAAAGTGACAGCTCTCAGAAGAGTTTCAGAGATGCAGATGAGAAGTTAGTGCTTCTGGAAATTTATTTTCATAAATAAAGACCTTAAATTCTGAATGGCCATTTTCTAAAATGCCACATAGAGAGAAATTCTTCCTTCTGACAAGAAGGAAATTGTTAAGAATTCAAATATAATGGCATTTCACAAGATGTTCAATATTGGGAATTTTTGTCATAAATAAAATCTAATATTAATACATACGTGATTCATTGTAGCTCCTATTTTAGAACTTTCTAATCTGTCACTATGAGACATTATTATCTGTCTTGCTCCCATGGTATTCGATGCTGAAAGCATTTCACTAACTGTAGATTAATGAGTATAACAACAACAAAAAATCAATTTGTAAGTAGAGTCAAGACACACAGAGAATAATTTTTATTAATATTATCCTCATGAAAACATATCAGTTTGATTAGAGTAAAGCAGTGTGGCCTTATCACTGAATTAGAAAATATTTGGGGAGTATTCATTTTTTCTCTCTTGGCTAATAGTTAATGCAGTGTACCCATTTTAGAATAGTAGAACACAAGTCTCTAATAATAAATACCTTTTATGTATTTTTGGTGTAATTACTCTCTTAACTATATATGTTTTCTCATTGACTTTAATTGAACCTCCATAATATGCCTCCACATTTTGCTTTTTAAATTTTATTTACACATTAATGCTCCTTTACATTTTAAAATGGCATGCGAATTATCTCAAGTATTATATGGAAATTCATTGAATCTCTATGAAGTGTTTGGTGTGGTGCTAGGAAGTGGATACATTATAATAAAAATAGCATTATCCGTAGCATCATAGAGATTTTAGCCTAGAAGAAAACTTTCTTTGTATATCTATGTTTCTGTATTATTTTATACACACACACACACACACACAAAGTGTGTATATATGTATGCATGCAAGTGTATATCCTGGTAAGTGATATAAAGGAAAAAAGTCAACTTGATGAAAGATTAATATTAATAGAGGGAAAGTATTTTAGACTAAATGGTGGGTGATTAGGGTAAATCTCTAAGCAGAGGTAAAACTGAAGATGGAACAGGCATTTGAAAAGCAGGGAAATGTGTTTGAAACCTAAGAAATGGAATGTATCAAAATTCTGAGGTGAGAAGCTCTTGGCATTTAGAGTGGTGACTAGGGAGATGGAAGGATATTAGTGAGTAAGTCCGAGAATAGCAGGAAATCTATTTGGAGAAGTAGGCAAGTCCCATTCATAGAGAACTCCGTGTACCTGTTATGGAATTTAAAGTTTTAGAGGTTTTCTTTTCAGTGTTGTGGAAGAACAAATACTAAAATAAATTCAAGTTGGTCTTCTTCTATCCAATATTTGCCTTCATCTGGTTTTGTGTTTAAAATTCAGTGTTATAGAGTCTTCTCCCCAGATCTTACACCTTTCACAAAGAGTAACTTGAAATGGATCATACATCTAAGTGTGACATAAAGAACTTTAAAACTTCTAGAAGAAAACAGATGAGAAAATCTACATGGTCTTAGGTTAGTTGCTTTTTTAAAAATTAAGGAATAATTGACATACACTATTACGTTGGTTTTAGGTGTACAACATAGTGATTTGACATATGTATACATTGTGAAGTGGTCATCAAAATAAGTCTAGATACCGTCTGTTACCTTACAAAGTTAACACAATGTTATTGACTATATTTCCTATGCTGGACATTACATCCCCATGACTTACTTATTTTATAACTGGAAGTTTGTACTTAATCCCTTAACTCCTTTTGCTATGCCCCCAACCCTACCCCCCTCTAGCAACCACCAATCTGTTCTCTTATCTGTTAGTCTGGATTTTGTTTTGATTTGTTTTTTCTGTTTTTTATATTCCACTTGTAAGTGAAATCATGTGGTATATTTCTTTCTCTGTCTGACTTATTTCACTTAGCATAATACCATCTAGGCCCATCATGTCCTTGAAAATGGCAAGAGTTCATTCTTTTTCACAGCTGAGTAGATTCTGTTTTAATATATATGTATGCTGAGTAGTATTCGTTGTGAGTATTATATCCATCTTTATCCATTCATTCATCAATGGACACATAGGTTGGTTCCATATCTTGGCTACTGCAAATCATGCATGCTGCAATGAACAGAGGAGAGCATGTATCTTTTTGAATTAGTGTTTTCGTTTTCTTTTTAAGGATGCCCAGTAGTAGAATTGCAAGATCATATGGTAGCTCTATTTTTAAGTTTTTGAGGAAACTCCATACTGTTTTCCACAGGGACTGCACCAATTTACTTTGCCACCAACAGTGCGGGATGGTTCCCTTTTCTCCACATCCTCGCCAAACTTGTTATTTCTTGTCTTTTTGAGAATAACCATTCTGACAGCTGTGAGCTTGTATCTCACTGTGGTCTTGATTTGCATTTCCCTGATAATTAATGATGTTGAGCATCTTTTCACGTGTCTGTTTACCATCTTCTCTGGTGTCTATTCAGGTCCTCTGCTCATTTAGTAATCTAGTTTTTTTTTTTTTTTTATGTTGTGTTATGTGAGTTCTTTCTATTCTGGGGTATTAACCACTTACCAGATATATCATTTGCAAATATCTTCTTCCATTCAGTAGGCAGCCGTTTTGTTTTGTTGCTAGTTTCCCTCACTGTACAACAGCTTTTTAGTTTGATGTTGTCCCACTTGTTTATTATTGCTTTTGTTTCCCATGCCTGTGCAGTCAGATCCAACCAAAATAACATTGCTAAGTCTGATGTCAGGGAACTTACCGCCTGTGTTTTCTTTTGCGGAGTTTTTATGGCTTCAGGTCTTACATTACAAGTATTTAATCCATTTTGAGTTAAATTTTGAATATGGTATAGGACAGTGATCCAGTTATTGTATTCTTCAGCTCTGTGATCTCTGGTACTTCCTTGTGTTTTCTCTTTGTTGAAGTTCTCACTGTTTTCTTTTATTCTTTGTTGCGGAGAGCATTCATCTAGTTTTCAGATCTTTTTCATAGGGAAATGATCCATATGTAGCTGTAGATTTGTTGGGCCTATGTGAGGAGGTGAGTTCAGAGTCTTCCTTAGTCTCCAACTTGGGCTCCTGGCAATGAGTTTTAGAAACAACACATGGCTCATGAAAGAAAAAAATGGATAAGTTGTATTTTGCTAAAACTGAGACTTCTTATCAGCAAAGGACACTATTAAGATAATAAAAATACAAGTCACAGACTGGGAGAAAATATCTACAGGCACTTATTAAAGCATTTGTATCTAAAGTATACCAAAAACTCTTAAAACTCAATAATAATAAGAAAACAAACAACCCAGTTGAAATTTTTCTGTAAATCCAAAACTACTCTAAAATATAAAACATTTATTTTAAAAAATTCGTGATTGTAGTTTCACTTTTTTTTTTCCCAAAATTTGAAGGTTTGGGTTGGTTGACATTTTAAGCCATTTCCACAATTTTAGGTGTCACATGTTTTAAAAGACTATGACAGTACTATTATTGTAGCCAAGGGAAAGAAAATGTCTTATTTTCTTTTCGCAATGATTTAAGTTTTTCTCACTGAGGAGGGTTGTGGTTACAAAAAAAATATGTTCCCACTTTAATCTTAGAAATTCTCAAATTATAAAAGTTGGTGGAACCCCAGAGCTCTAAGATTAACTTTCTATGACCATTTCTATTTAGAAGGCTGGCTCTTGGGGCCATCTGCTCCTCAATATTATCCTGCTTTCTGTCTCTAAAAGTGTATCAGATTTATTTTACCTGTACTTAACACTGTAGTAATACTGAGCAGATCAGGCAGAATAGTCTAGGTTTCATGTAACAGGCTTTTACTTAAGTTGTTTCTTCATTCTGGAAGTCTCTTCTTTCCTTTCCTCCCAAGACAGTTTTCATCCTTGCTAGAAGATCTTTTCTGGGTCCTGAGGTTGGACTATAGCTTTTTCTGTTGTCTTGATAGCTTCCATATAATCAATATTCATTAAGTAAGCAAATATGTATTGAGCTTCTACTGGGTATCAGATACTCGATATGATGGGCATCTGTTCATGGCTTCTCAGCAGGAACTGTCAGCTCCTTGAGGGTAGAGAACGTGTCCTATTCATCTTAACCCTCAAGACTTGATAGAGTTCTTGGCGTATACTATGTGTTCTGGGTTGGGGGGGGTGTATGTGGTCCTGAGTGAAGGACAGGTCTCTCAGAATGCAAGATTTTCAAAACCAAAACTCGTTTCATGGATTTACTCATGTCCATGCCTCCATGACACATCATTTTCTCTCAGGTTATGATTTTCCTTCAACCCCTTGTCATTAACAATGCCCTGCCTGTGTCTGCTCCTGAAGGCCCTTGAAATAAATTTGCCCCATATGATAGAAAAAAAATGGTTGCCCAAACCTTTCATATATATCTGAGAATTGATCGCAGATTCCTCCCATCATTTATTCAGATAGCTTGAGAAACAAAATGAAAATTCTTCCATCCCTTTATTAAATAGGTTGGATTTTTGTTTCCTAAAGGTAGTTTATAACAAATACAACTCTGTGTTTTATTGTAGAGAGCACTTCTATTTTGTGTGGATGTGTCTGTGTGTTCTTTGTTTATTGCTTTACACTCAGCAGTTTAAACAGAATTATGAAATAAAATTAAAATATAGGCAAAATATTATCTTGTTCATATTTTTGGTTAATTTTACAGATATTATAATTGTGTTTGTATGTGTATGTGTGTGTGCATCAAGAAGTGATTAGGCAAGTGACACTATTTCAGTCATTTGAATTCTCCAAAATTCAGAAGTGTGTTTTAGGCAGGCATACAAGTTTAAAAACAATTCTTGATACTGTGTCGTCTGGCCTTGTAAAAGGTTACTTCCGATATATGGCAGTCTAGATATTGCTCACATTCTAGATATATAAATGATATATTTTTTCTTATTGTTCAAGCCTTAATGTGTTTTCTTAAGTGATAAAATTGAACTTGAAGAAGTAAAAAAAGCAATGAAACCTTTATTGGATTAATGGTATTGGAAATTGTTACTGTTTTTTTTCCTCCCAAATCCTTAGCAATTTTAGACCATTGTGGTTAAAGGTAAAAAAGAAGTATCAAGTGAAGCAACAGCAGAACACTCCAAAATTGCATTTATAATTGAGAAAAATCCAAAGTTAAATATGTAATATCTCATTACTAATAATGGCCCTGGTGACATGTATAGAGACCATGTGTTCTGGGCGTAATGCTGAGCACTTTAGATAGATTTGCTCCTTACATTTTCCCAACAAATCTGTGAAGTAAGCAAACCCATTATCCTCATAGTGGAGAGAACACCAAAGCCCTGAAGCAAAGAGGATTTGTCAAAAGTCACACAGCTAAAATAATGAAAGCAAAATTCAGGGCTGGAAGTCGGCCCCAGAGCCCATCACCATGGACACAATGCTATACTTCCTCAAAGGATAAAAATAATCCTGTTAAGCATTATGTGATTTTAAGATAAATATGGCCCAATGTTTGGCATATCATTAAGTAATTAAGTAATCTACTCAGTAGGTCCTGTGCCTGTACATTTGTGGGTTCTCACATAAATATTTGGCAGTATTCAAAATTACAAATTAAGTTCTGTTATTTAATTCAAGTGTGTTTGTACATAAAAGTTACTCAATTATATTGATTTAATTTAATTAAAATAATGTAATGTTACATATAATATGGTCATATGTACAATACAATGTTCAAACATAATGGTCATAGTTTCAGTTGTAATTTATGAGAGATTTTAATATAATGGGTACTGTCACTCAGCATTTGCTATCAATTCAGGTCTTCCTTCTGATTTGTTTTCCTATTAATGACAACATAATTTTTCAAGTCACCAAGGTCCAAATTTCAGAATTATCTTTGACCTCATCTTTTCTTTGCCATCAAATCAAGCCAGTCACAGAATCTTATCGATTCTATCTTCTTCATTTTACCTAAATATTCTCTTTCCTACTCCCACTCCTAAATTTCAGGTCCTTATACATACGACTCATTTCAACTTTTCTTCTCAGCCTCATCTTCTCTTTCATAATGCATACCCTACACTTCAGCCAAATATACCCCATTCCCCAAATATTCCTCTTCTCAGCATCCTGCCTTTGTTCATGATAAACCATCTCCTTTTCATTTTTCTTACCAATTCTTGTGCAAATCCTTCAAAATTTTGCCTGAATTACATTTTATAAAAAAACAAAAATCGAACTTTGCTTTACAAGAAGAACTATAATAAGCCATTCTTAATCTGCTATTAATCCTTCAGCTAGATAAACTTTTCTCTAAACAATACCTGCAGGGCATACCTCATTTCACTAAGTTCTCTTCTCTTTCCTGACTATCCTACTTAATAGGTGAATACCTTTCCTGACTATCCTACTTAATAGGTGAATACATCACTTATTTGCACATTATATTCTAGATATTTTGTTGTCTTTCTTCTGTCATTAGAATCCACAATAAAATCTATGAGCACATAGATTTTTTTCAGTTTACTGCTGAATCCCTAATCTTCCCAAACTGTGCCTGTCATAGAGAAGCACAGAAAGTGTGTTCAGTTAATAAATGTCCAGTCAGAAATAATCTCCTCTCTTATACCTTCTTACAGTACTTAACAAATCCTAGGTGTATTATTGTTATTTTTGCCATTTTGTTATTTTGTTATTTTTGTTAATATTTTTTAAACTAGCTTAAAAGAGAAGATTTTCATAAACTTATTCATCACCTCTCACAGTGCATTATATGTAACAAGCCTACAGTAAGAATTTTTAGTATGTGTTGCCTAAATGAGCTGCTTTCATGTCATGGCAGTGATTAATAAATAGATATGTGATTTTAGTTTGATAAGTCCACATTTTCTATGTAACTCTTTTTAAGTGTAAGAGTAGGTGAGTACTTTGTTTTAAAAATACCATAGTATACTTTCTTTAATTTTCTCCATTGCCTTTAAAATGTTATAGGTCAGTTGTTCCAAAAATATTTTAAAATGTATTTCTATTTTCTAATAATTTCAATATTTTATAATAGCATATTTTAGGATCTTTAGGACCCAGATACATTAGTAAATAATACAAAAATAATATCTTCATTCCTGTTTACGTTGTTATAAAACTGTATTTACCTTTATGGATTTTTTTAAACCTCAAGGCAGAAATATAAAATAGGCAGTAATATCAATGTTTATATTAATAAGGCTTCTAGAATGTTAATGATCATATTAATAAGTACTCTAGAAGTACTCTGGCACATAGAAGTCAAGACCATACTTTCTAGAACCAGACCTCTGAGTTTAATGCCTTCCTCTACCACTGACTTTTCTAACTCAGTTTCTTCATATGGAAAAAAGGAATAATTAACTCAAAGGTCTATTATGACCATAGAATTTGTTAGTCTATGTAAAGAACTCAAAACAGTGTCTCACATGACAGACCTGCATAAGTGCCTGCTAATTTTATTATCATTATTGAGGGAATGTCACAGTTGATAGTGATTTTTCAGAAGTTCATGTATGGAATCATCAGACTATAGAATGCTGAATTCCTTTTTACACTCCCAGGGCAGATCCATCACTCATAGGCAGACTCACAAAAAAAAATGAGTTCATGAGCCTGATGTATAAATTTATAAATTATAAATCACAATTCTAATTTATCCATGTACAGTAAGAATGCTAACAATACTAGGGAAGCAGATAAATTATTTAGCCTTGTCCCCATGTGGGTGGCCCAAAGGAAGCCAAATTATAATCAAAACGGCTTAGTGAGCATGTTAATTAAAGGAATTGGTTGTTTGGTTTTGATACTAAGTGACATTATGCTAAAAATAAACCTGCCAGGCAGTATTCTTGGAGCTGAACATCCTCTCTGGGGAGGACATCATGTCTTCCCCCATGCTATGCTTCCTGGCCTAAACAAACTCCGTTCTGGGTGACATATTTTTTCATCAGGTATGTTAATATAGTCAATTGTGATATACTCCTAAAGGCCTAGAAATATTTTCTGACACAATATTTCAGACTATCTCTACATTTTAAAAAATAAATTTATTTATTTATTTATTTATTTGGCTGCGTTGGGTCTTTGTTGCTGTGTGCAGGATTTCTCTAGTTGCGGTAAGCGGGGGCTATTCTTCATTGTGGTGCACGGGCTTCTCAGGGCTTGTCATTGGGGTGGCTTCTTTTGTTGTGGAGCACCAGCTCTAGGTACGCGGGCTTCAGTAGTTGTGACACATGGGCTCAGTAGCTGTGGCTTGCAGGCTATAGAGCGCAGGCTCAGTAGTTGTGGTGCCCGGGCTTAGTTGCTCCACAGCATGCGGGATGTTTCCAGACCAGGGCTCGAACCTGTGTCCCCTGCATTGGCAGTCAGATTCTTAATCACTGAACCACCAGGGAAGTCTTTCCTCTACATTTTAAGAGGGGATTCTTGTTTAAGTTCTTATGTGGGTAAAAGCATCCCTGTAGCCCCCAAACTATTACCATTTACTATGGATAAAATGGTGAATACAATTATTATTAAAAACACACAACAGAAAAGAAGTATTGGTTTATACTTTGGAATATTATGTTAGAGAAAACAATTAACCTTTTGTTCGCTCTTATTTTCTCTTAATAAATTTTGACGTGTCCCAAAATAGTCCACTGATGCACTGAAGTTAACAGAAGACACAATCAAATATTTGATTCATTTTTTCAGAAAGAAAACTCATATAGTAATTAATCCTAAACTGTTTTAACATCAATCTGAGCTCAACATGAAAGATGCATTTTAATATTCATGGTTCACCTTGCCAACTCTGTTTGTATCATGTGCATTCATTCAATACAGTTTGAATACACACTCGCACACATACACATGCACACACACATATTTCTGAAAATCTAGAGCCATATCCCAATGTAAAGCAGGCAGCTAAGCATATTTATTCCAAAGTGGTTAAATGGTCTCTAAAAATAAAACAAAGAAACCAAAAGTTTTGAAAAAAGTATCTTATACAGAATAAAATACTTTCTCCAGACATCAACTATAAAACATTGTGCCTATAGTCAACAATTGTGTGATGTACACTTAAAATTTTTTAAGAAGTAGATCTCATGTTAAGTGTTTTTACCACAATAAATTAAAATTTTTAAAAATAAAAGAGAAAAAATAAAAAAGACTAAGGGTGCATAATAAAAATAACCATTTTTGTGCTGTAGCCTCACAGTGTGCCTAAATTTAGGTTTGGATATTTGTGAAGAAAACATTCAACTCGTTCTGAATAGAATGGTTCTCCTTAGTGTTAAATGCCCACTGCAGAAAATGCAAACATTTCTTCTATATGAGCTGCAAATGTGCCAAGAGACCACAAGTAAAATATTTAGTGCTAACTTTAAGATGGAAATATGTCTTCCTTATTGAGCTATAACTTTACTCTGAGAAATATTTCTGGAAAGAAAATATTTATTTTAATATTTCTGATTTAACTGGAGCCTGTTCACGATTCATCATTTTGCTTTAGTGAGGCATCATTTTCTAAAAGAAAAAGAGGAAAGAAATAGGTGAGGCTATCAGTGGGAAGTGAGACCTGGCACTCACTATTTTAAACTGTTTAACTCTCAATTATCGCTCTATTTTCTCGTGGGCAATGCTATGATTGCTTAGTTAATTTTACTACATTATGTGTCAGTAATTCAGAATTGGTGATCATTTGGAGTCAGTTGAGTAGAAATATATTTTCTCACAGGCAAAAGTAGACCATACGCAGAATTTGTAATGCACTAATATCTACTGATTTCTACACTAAAGATAACCCTTTTAAAAACTTTGAATAGCTAATGTTTGTGTATAGTAAAATGCAATAAAATATAATTTAAAACAATTTTTGTCAGCAGTATTTTCTGGCAGTATCCTTGGGACAAAACGTCCTCTCCCTGGAAGGACCTCATCTCTTTTGCAAGGATATGCTTCCTGGGTTAACTCTCTTCAGCCTGGCACATGAAAATACATTACAAATAAGTTGAGTTAATATCAATGTTTAATAATAATTTGCATTTCTAAAGCACTTAATTTTGTTTTAACTAATGTCTCATATTGCATTTGATGATGGTTGTATCAATCCTGTGATCAAAGTGGGTATTATAATCGTTCCATTTAAGGTGAGGTTATTGAACCTTGAAGAGACTGTGATTATTCAAAATGATACAGATAATTAGTTGTGCATATAAGTGACAGACCTCAGATTTCTTCATTGACAACTTATTATATGTCAGGCCCTATGCCAATAGGCAGAAATAAATCCATCATGTTTCTTTATAGAGCCCTTACTAAATACCAGACAATATTCTAAGTGCTTTACAAATGTAATTTATTTAACAATTTACAGGTGAGAAAATGAGGCAGAGAGAGATTAAGTAAGTGGTCTAGGGTCACTAATGTATTGAGAAATAGAGCCAGGATAAGAACCCATGTACCCATAATTACAATACTACGATTCTTCCCTTACATAGGTCTAGGAACCTGAGAACTATTACTGAAAAAGATTTTAAATTCTGAAAATAGGATGCAAATGAAATCTAAGTTACACTTGCTACAAAAATAATTATACATTGTAAATAAGAAAGAGGCTTGGGAAAATGAAAAAAATGTAAGAAATTTAAAAAATATATGAGGAGAATTGAAAAGGAAAACAGCATTATTAAAAAGTCTAGATGGAAGCAAGATTCAAAGCCATCATGAGGGAAGTGAAATGTGCTATGAATGTTACCTTAAAGATACATGTTCAAGGGACTTGGTGAATTCATTTGCATATGCCTTTATGTAAAAACAAAAATATGAGATAGCCTCATCCACCAGAGGGCAGACAGCAGAAGGAAGAACTACAGTCCTGCAGCCTGTGGAACAAAAACCACATTCACAGAAAGACAGACAAGATGAAAAGGCAGGGAGCTATGTACCAGATAAAGGAACAAAATAAAACCCCAGAAAAACAACTAAATGAAATGGAGATAGGCAATCTTCCAGAAAAGGAATTCAGAATAATGATTGTGAAGATGATCCAGGACCTCAGAAAAAGAATGGAGGCAAAGATCTAGAAGATGCAAGAAATGTTTAACAAAGATCTAGAAGAATTAAAGAACAAATTAAAGAATTAAAGAACAAACAAACAGAGATAAACAACACAATAACTGAAATGAAAAATACACTAGAAGGAATCAATAGCAGAATAACTGAGCAGAAGAACGGATAAATGACCTGGAAGACAGAATGGTGGGATACAGTGCTGTGGAACAGAATAAAGAAAAAAGAATGAAAAGAAATGAAGACAGCCTAAGAGACCTCTGGGACAATATTAAATGCAACAACATTCGCAGTATAGGGATCCCAGAAGGAGAAGAGAGAAAGGACCCGAGAAAACATTTGAAGAGATTATAGTCAAAAACTTCCGTAACATGGGAAAGGAAATAGCCACCCAAGTCTAGGAAGTGCAGACAGTCCCATACAGGATAAACCCAAGGAGAAACACGCCAAGATACATAGTAATCATATTGGCAAAAATTAAAGAAAAAGAAAAATTATTGAAAGCAGCAAGGGAAAAATGACAAATAACATACAAGGGAACTCCTATAAGGTTAAGAGCTGATTTCTCAGCAGAAACTCTACAAGCTAGAAGGGAGTGGTATGACATACTTAAAGTGACGAAAGGGAAGAACCTACAACCAAGATTACTCTACCCGGCAAGGATCTCATTCAGATTCAATGGAGAAATCAAAAGCTTTACAGACAAGCAAGAGCTAAGAGAATTCAGCACCACCAAACCAGCTCTACAACAAATGCTAAAAGAACTTCTCTAAGTGGGAAACACAAGAGAAGAAAAGGATGTACACAAACAAACCCAAAACAGTTAAGAAAATGGTCATAGGAACATACATATCGATAGTTACCTTAAACGTGAATGGATTAAATGCTCCAACCAAATGACACAGGCTCCCTGAATGGATACGAAAACAAGACCCATATATATGCTGTCTACAAGAGACCCCCTTCAGACCTAGGGACACATTCAAGCTGAAAGTGAGGGGATGGAAAAAGATATTTTATGCAAATGGAAATCAAAAGAAAGCTGGAGTAGCAATACTCATATCAGATAAAATACACTTTAAAATAGAGAATGTTACAAGAGACAAAGAAAGACACTACATGATGATCAAGGGATCAATCCAAAAAGAAGATATAACATTTATAAATATGTATGCACCCAACATAGGAGCATCTCAATACATAAGGCAACTGCTAACAGCTATAAAAGAGGAAATCTACAGTAACACAACAATAGTGGGGAACTTTAACACCTCACTTACACCAATGGACAGATCATCCAAACAGAAAATTAATAAGGAAACACAAGCTTTAAATGACACAATAGACCAGATAGTTTTAGTTGATATTATAGGACATTCCATCCAAAAAAGCAGATTACACTTTCTTCTCAAGTTGAAGATATGGAATTGATATGGAGAACAGTATGGAGGTTCCTTAAAAAACTAAAAATAGAACTACCATACGACTCAGCAATCTCACTACTGGGCATATACCCTGAGAAAACCATAATTCAAAAAGAGTCATGTGCCACGATGTTCATTGCAGCTCTGTTTACAATAGCCAGCACATGGAAGCAACCTAAATGCCCATCGACAGATGAATGCACAAAGTTGTGGTACATATATACACAATGGAATGTTACTCAGCCATAAAAAGGAACAAAACTGAGTCTTTTGTAGAGACACGGGTGAATCTAGAGACTGTCATACAGAGTGAAGTAAGTCAGAAAGAAAAACAAATATCGCATATTAACGCATATATGTGGAACCTAGAAAAATGGTACAGATGAACTGGTTTGCAGGGCAGAAATTGAGACACAGATGTAGACAACAAACATATGGACACCAAGGGAGGAAAGCAGCAGTGGGTGGGGTGGTGGTAGTGTGATGAGTTGGGAGATTGGGATTGACATGTATACATGGATTGTATAAAAAAAATATATTAGTTTCATGATTTTAATTAAATATTTTGTATTGGAATTAAGTGGAATGCCTATTTGTTGTCAAAGTATTGATATGAGCCAGTCTTCTGACATTCATTTTCCTTATAGTCTTCAAAGAGGCTGTGATATTGACAAAAGAATATGATCAAGACCTTGGTATTCTTACAAAAGATAGGTTGTATAACTTCGAAGCATTTGGGAAAGAGAGCAGTTGCAAAAAGATTAAAAACAAAGAGCAAGGAGAGTGGAGAGTTCAAATACGTTTATGCTTTCATGTACATTATTTGTTGGATTCACATGGGCACATACTTCAAAATTTATTCAATCACAGCAGGATTAACTTCTAGAGTTGCTGTGGATATACAGCTGAGCTGTGACCTCAGATCTTATATTCTCTTGCTTTTAATCACCTTGGTATGTTTATAATTTCTCTTTAAAAATAACAGCAGAGGGCTTCCCTGGTGGCACAGTGGTTGAGAGTCCGCCTGCCGATGCAGGGGACACGGGTTCGTGGCCCGGTCCAGGAAGATCCCACATGCCGCAGAGCGGCTGTGCCCGTGAGCCATGGCTGTTGAGCCTGCGCTCCGCGACGGGAGGGGCCGCAGCAGTGAAAGGCCCACGTACTGCAAAATAAATAAATAAATAAAAATAAAAAATAACAGCAGACTGAGTAAGAGTGAAGTGTGTGAAAACAGCGATAGAAAGCCGAGGAGAAAAAGGGGTCAGTCATTATCCAACAGCCTAACATGCTGTTGTCCCTACCCATCACTCCCCCAGTATATACAAATACTCCCACACATGAGCCTGGGGAGAGGAAAATATGGTTCTCTACAGTACTTTCTACCTCGCTGGAATGAATCATACAAGTAATAACTACTATTTTATAGATTTTGTGCTAGATCTTATATTAATCCTCTCAACTATCCCATAAGGGGAGACCAGCTAGTATCTCACTGTGTAGATGAAGCAACCAAGCCTTAAAGTGATTAGTTGACAGAGACAAGACTTGACTCTGTGTGGATCCAGATTTGTGCTCAAATTATTATGCTGTGGAAGAGGGTCCCTCGTTAAAAACCAGTTTTCAAAAGTGCTGTCTTTCATGGTCCTACTTCGTGGTTCATGGTTTGAGTCATCTTATGTCCTACAGACATTGTCCTAAAGACAATGATATCTCAAGAGTGATAGGACCTTTTCACATTTTGCTTAAACATTAAAAGCAGTTACCTGGGAAGTTTAAAAAATTCCCCATTCTTAGGTCACACCCCATACCAATTAAATCACAATTGTTGGAGGTGGTATCCAGGTATATCCAGATATTTTTGGTAATTTTCCAGTTAATTCCAAAATATAGTCATGCTTGAGAGCCAGTCTTCTAGGTACCTTGCTCCCTAACATTAGTGCTTGTACAGTCTTTCCCTCACATCAACACAGTTATCCAGTCTCGACCCAAACATCCCTGGTAATAGCTTTTGACTGTCAAAACAGTTCTTAGGTTAATTCAAGATCTGTCACTCTTCATCCCTTTGTGTTAGTCCTGCCTCATTGGGATAATGTAATTTTTATACCTGTTTTACATGTGGCAATATATCGGAAGTCAGTTTTATAGTCCCCTGAATTTTCTCCAGGATAACCCATTTATTTCTTTTAACTGCTTCTCTTATGACATGATTTCAAATCTTCTTATTATCCTAGGAACTTTCTTTTGAATAGACTAGTTGGTAGTATGATACGTTGGAGAGAACTTGGATTTGAATCATAATGCCTTTAGTTTACATTCCATATCTGCTACTTACTAGTCTTGTGAACTTGAAAAAGTTATTGAATTTTCTCAGCTTCCCTTCTGACACAAATAATGCTACTTCATGCAACTTTTATGAGCATAAATGAGATATGGGGAGTAGGAGTGAGACTCTTAGAAGCTCTGAGCACTGAAAATTTAGCGATCTATCATGGTCCATTTCATCCCCCACATGTATAATTCAAATGAAAACAACACTGAACCAAACAATAAGAAGAAAGGAATCCAATTAATTTCTGTTTTCCCCCCCTTCATTGATAAGTTGTTTTTAAATCATTAAACACATGTGCCCATTTCTTTGTACCTTTATTTTGCTGGTGCTTGAAGATTATGGTTAACCTCCTCCTGAGTAATGTAGTACTAAACTACCCAAATGCAGCTCTGCTTGGTAGATTTGAGAATAGGGCAGACATGTATGTCTTTAGGCAAGTCTTTTAACCTCTTCCACAAACTCGTTTCCTGAATTGTAAAATAAAGATAATATATGCTTTGAAGGATTATTGTAAAGATTGTGAAGCTCTCAGGGGGTTAAAATAAATGATGTATAAAAAATGCTTATAAGTGATCACAAACCGTAGATACTGTATAGTAGCTAAGAACTTCAGCCCTGCAGCTGTTTTGAGTTTAAATCTTAACTCAGAGTTTGCTGGCTCTGAAACCTTGGGCAAATTATGAGATGTCTGTGTCTCAGTTTCCTGCTTGGAAAATGGGGATAAAAATATATCCACCTAGTAAGGTTTATGTAAGTTTTAAATAATTGACACTCAACATGTTTAGCACAAAATAAGATCTCAATACATGATTAGTATTGTCATTATTATTAAAATAACAAGAATTTGTATTAGACATGAAAATATCTGGCACTTGGTAGACATTCAAAGTGTGGTGGCATGGTTTATTTTCAAGTGAGGGGCCCATAATTGAACTCATTACTAACATTTAGAAAGGGCCGGCACATTGTAACTCTTCAGTGAATATATATTGAATGAATGAGTGAGTGAATAAATGAATGAATGTTATCTCACCACAAGGTATAGAAAGGGATTATAACTTTTATAGCTTTTCTCATTGTAAGTATAGATTCATAGTTCTAGTCAATGTAACCTAAAATGCATGTGTATTTCATTCTCTCCAAATAACCTAAATTCCAATTAATTTTTAAATTTTTTAAAATTAGAAAGCTATTTATTTTATTTATAAAATACATCTATTTCTATTATTTTTATTCATATCTCTTTTTTTTTTTTATTTCTAGTCACACTTATGGTGTGCTTTCTATGCCTGAATAGGGCAATACTATAAGAAAAAACTTTCAAAAACATTTCTAACCTAACTCCACATTGTGTAACAGTATGATTGTTAAATTTCAATCCCTGTGATTCAAGCTTGAGGCTCTTATTACATGAAAAAAAAATATTGAGACTCTTAATTTCTCAGTTTAGCTCAGCTTAGTACAACCCAAATCCCTATACCTTCAAAATCACTTGCTCTAGTAATTATTGACACTTAGACCTTCTCCAAGTCATTTATGCTCTCTGGGCCTTTGTATCATCATCTGTTAATGGGGATGATATTACCTAGCTCATGAGGATAGTCTAAGAAACAAATGAAGTGTCATATCTGAAAATACCTGAGATATGCAATATTCATACATATATGACAGCTACATGTATATGTGTGTTCAGAGAGACAGACAGACTTGCTGCTTGCTCAAGGATATCCTAGACAAAAGGTAATCAAAGTAGCTGTGCCTGAAGTTCAGTGGTTTGCCTCAGTAATTTGAGAACTCTGACATTGACTATTTTAGATGGTTATTTTGCTCAAAATATGACTTGTATGAGAATAAAGTGCTTGCATTTTCTACTTGCAACAGGCCAGAGGAGGTTAATTTTAATTATGATATTCTGCACTTAAATTTTTATAGCCTACTGTCAAATTTTAAAATTCAAGTTTATTCATTTTGCTCCATCTGCCTACAGTAAAATGTAAAATTATTGATTTTCCTAAATAGATATCACTTGAAAGTTATATTACAATGTGACTGCAAAATGTCTCAGAGGACACTGAGTTCTGTAAAGTAACTGACCCACATTTTCATAGCTATTATCCTAGTGTCCATCTCTGACAGAGTCCCTTAGCTATCTAACTTCGCTTCTACTACTTTTCTAGTTTATGAGCCAAGATGTCGTTTGATATATGTCGAAATCGTGCTAAATCTTAGGCATTAGAAGATTCGTAAACTAATATCTGTAAAAAGAAAGGAGAAAACCCGGGGTACTTTGGTTTGAAAAGCAAAGTTTGAAAAAAAAAAATGGTAATGAGCATTAAAATTGGAAAACCTTTTCAAAATTATATAGAAATGCTGGAAAAATTCTCCTGGTTCCATATTAGGAGTTTCTAGAGATGAAAGCTACTTTTTTCTTAAACCTTAATATGTGTAAAATATAGACATGATATATTTTTTTAAAATCTGTGCTCGTTGTCAAAATAAAAGGAGAACTGGATCCAATTCAATCCATTTCACAAGAATATTGCTTATTTCCAATATAGATTATATTTTTACATTATAAAATGTGGACAAATGAGGGAAACAGGGAAATAATTATACTACCATGTACCAAAACCATAAATATGCTCCCTGCTTATTTTTAACAAACCACCAGGGTGAAAAACTAATGAAGGGTGATCAAGGGAGTATCTGGTAATTTTCCTAAAGCACATTTATATGGCATTTATAGAAGGTCTTCCTCAGGAGAGCACAAATTATTTTTTTATTAACAAAGAGCTGTTAGGAAAAAGTGCTGCTTTTCTTATTTTTTGAGAATTTAAATGTTTCCCACAGTTTTATCATTTTAATACATAGTAGAAAAAAAAAGAGTAGCTTGCGTAATAAATAAATTTTAGTTAACACATGTAGGTCATTTATAATCCTTCTAGTTTCTAGTATTTTAAAGGTATAGGGAATTTTCTCAATAATAAATAGCTTTATCTTATTGTTTATCTAAAATCATTCTAAAGTAGCTTATTCTTTAATAAACAGAGTTTTCTGAAAAGAATTATCTAACTGTTCTCTCACACTTAAAGTTTCCTTTATTCTCTGTTTTAAAAATCACAATCCTTGATATTTTCCCTGTGAAAAACTCTCACACTGCAATTATGAGAACTATATTTTTAAAGCAAAAGAGACTTTTAAAATTTCATATTGCCATTGTTAGATTTAACTAGTTTGATCCCTGTTCATATCAGTGGCTATTGAGAGTAAAATCTCATGAATAGGAGGGTGAGTCCTCTATTCATAGAACATTTTACTGATGAATTACAAAGAGAATATAATGTTTGTTTGAATGGATATATGTATTGTAACAGTCTTTTTCTACATTCATTTTTCTTTCTGCTGCTTGGCTAAAATGACTTAAAACAAAATTCGCTTTAATAGCGTGTAAACTGATATTTCTGGATTTTGATCTTACTAAATCCTGTCGACTGAAAAAAAAAAAGGACAACCTAAAAATTGAGAATTGTGTTTTGTTCGGGGACCCATAAGAAAGAAATATTAATGTAATTTAATGACATTTCCTTAGAGATCGCAGTAGAATTTTCGGTAGCTATTGACTTCAACTTTTCACCCATGAGTGAAATGATAGATTAATTTTATTTACCAGATGCTAAAATCTGATATTGGTCTTTAAAATTACTCTTTTGGAATTGTGATTAATTTAGAACTTTTTCAGTAAAAATAAATTATCTATTGAACATATTATTGATTGTAGAAGCAATTAGACTGAAAATTAAACTATTGAATAAACTATGATTTAGTATATAATCATTAATTTTTGTATATTTAAATGTACAAAAACCTCATTAACTTACTAACACAACGATCTAAGATACTGTGAATTAGGAAAATTTTTCAGTTAATTGAAGATTATCATGTTAAGTATCAGAAAATTGTTTTGATAGCACATGCTCCTGTCAGACTTTCTGCCTATCTTAGAAAATGGTTATTGAGCATAATTCAACATTCATGTGATCATTCCAGATCGTTGGAGAACACCACTTCACCTACTCACTGAATTAATTTAAATGTCACATTTCTAATGCAAAGCTGTGATGCTGATGCGTGTCTCTCCTATTGGCCAGCTCACTTCTTTTCTGTGAACTGTTTGCCCCTAAACCTGTTTATTGCAATTGTTATTTTAAATATTATTGTTATTAGGTAAACTAGTTAAAAGTTAGGTGAACAGATAAAACAGGCAAGTGAAAAGGATGAGCAAACCAAGTTGAGTGTTTTAGAAAGTCTTGAAAATACAAAAAATTTAGGAGAAATGAGTAAATTCTTAGAAAAAAATCAATATTCAGATTGCTTTGCAAGAAACTTTAAGCTCTAAGGCCACTTTAAATTAACTTCAACTGGAATTTGAGGAAGATGCATTCCTGTGTGACTGTGCAGGAAAGAGGAAGGAGAGTGGCTTGAAGAATGCCCTCACTCGAAGGCCTCAGTCCTGTATTAGAGCATGGATGAATGAATGTATTTCCATGTGTTTTAAGTTAAAATGTTTAACATATGGAAATACATTTTTGGTGATTCTTGGTTTATAGACTTTTCTCCAGTAGCTGATCAACTAGTCCTGATTTTGCAAATCAGAGGGCATTGATTTAATGTATTTTATTATATGTTGTAGCATAAGAAATGTTATATTCTTTGGCTATGAAATAGTGCTATGATACAATATCTTCCTTACTATTTATGGACCATTTTACTTTCAGGTTCACATTTCTCTCATGCTTCTGAATATTTTGCACACTTGATTACAGGTAGTTGGAGTGTTACTGTACCTTCAGTATACAAACCTACTCAGGTATAGTTCACATTTACCCAGTCAAGACATAAGCTTCGCAGAATTATCTCCTTCCTCCCTGCATCCCACAGTCTACGTATATTTCAACTTTATGTTTTATTTAACAACCAGTCTGAATGTTAGTCAGGAAAATGAAAAGCAGATATAAAGGAGTAGGTGAATGTAAGCTTGTAGCAAACCTGAGAGTTAAGCAAAGGTTTTGTCGTTGTTGTTCTTGTTCTTGTTGTTTGGGGGTTTTTTGTTTGTTTTTTTAAAATTCTGCCATCATTGGAGAAGTACTAGAAGTTTCTGATGAGTACTTGTATATGTCAGATACATGCTTTAGAATGATTAAATTATTCTCTTAGATGATTAATCTCTTAAATGAATCTGTTTTTCATTACTTTTCTGGATCCTCTTTTCTCTGTCTTTTTCTGTAAAAAGCATAGGGTGTATCATAATTGGTACCTATGTGTCAAGCGAGAAAATAAGTTTAAAGAGCATGTTTATCTCTACCTCTATACAAACAAATTTTTAATAGGCTGCCCTTAGTATTAACTTATTTTCCCTACTTCTGTAGTGTGAAGAGTACTGACACTGAAAAGACTTTAATTTCTATTGATAATAAATGAACACACTGCCAGAAAGAGGATCTAAAATAATTAGAGGAATGCACGTCAAGTCTTTCAGGCCCTCATATTAACACACAGTACGTGCTGCTTCCCATTTTTGCAAACGTCAACCATTTTAATGTATCTTTTGGGAAATGGTTCACTCTGTTTCAAAGGTGTATAATAAAAGAAAAGGGCTTAGGGCAATATTTAAGCAATGAAAGAAACCCAGGACATTTATGACTAGCTGGGAGGAACTGATTGCCTTTGCCTGTGCCTTGGGAAATCCCCAGGAAATACAGTAAGTTGTGATTACTATTATAAGTTAAAATGACACAAAGCATAGAGAGGAATTTGTGTTTTCCTTATGGGTGACTGCATTTCATATTCTCAGTGTGCCATTAGAGTTCATACCCACTCCTGTGTTTCTTACTGTAGTACTAGCAGGAGCTGTATTATTGGAAATTGCAGAAGAGTAACTTTCTAGAGAAGCAGTTTAAGAAAAGAGAATTTAAAGCTAAGCTCATGTAAGAAAGCATATATCATCACATACCTCAATTAAGCGTCTCTCATAAAACTAGTAGTATTTTAAATTAATGATATCAAAATTTGTACTGCCAATATTTGTTAAAGTATGTATGTTAAATTTATTATAATGTGTATAACTATGATAAATAGTGTTAGAGGTAGGTAAAAAAGAAAGGCGTAAATTTAATTTTCTCTGTGCATTTTCACTGTGGTTACTTCCTTAATAAAAATAGAAATGTTTAGATCTACTAGCATTATTTGGAGGCCATAAGAATTGTTCATCATCATGTTATAGATTTTCATTTCTGAGTTTCTACCAAGCTGTTGAGAACATACAGGAAATTATCTCACAAATCCCTGTTATTTTTTTTCCTTTTATTTATTTAAAACTGATTCCTTTTCCCCTTTATGGTAGTTAAGGGGTCTAACACCAATTCCTACTTACTGCATTGTCTCAGCTTTATTGCACTATCTTCGAATTTAAAACATGGCAAAAGAATTATTCTTGAAATAGTTCTAAAATGCTAACAGTGGATATTCAATCTGATGATCACTATTTTTGGTCATGTAAAGAAAAACTGGGTACAAAAAGTGCAGTCTTTTTAAAGGCACTGTTGCCTTGTAAGTTCTGTATACTGCCTTGTTTCATCAGTGAACAAGTAACTTCATCACTGTATGTCATCCAAGGTGGGAGATCAAGGGCATGCCTTGGGTTGCTCTATGATACAAGAAGGATTTCTTTTTTTTTGCGGTACACGGGCCTCTCACTGTTGTGGCCTCTCCCGTTGCGGAGCACAGGCTCCGGACGCGCAGGCCCAGCGGCCATGGCTCATGGGCCCAGCAGCTCCGCGGCATGTGAGATCCTCCCGGACCAGGGCACAAACCCGTGTCCCCTGCATCGGCAGGCGGACTCTCAACCACTGCACCACCAGGGAAGCCCCAAGAAGGATTTTAAAAGAGATAATATTTTAATATGTTCAACTTGGGTGTTTTAATGAAGGGTTAAAATAAATACCTAAATAAGAACAAAACTAGTAAAGTCATTTTTTGCGTAAGTTAGGTACCTAAAATACACACACCTGAATAGTTTTCGATTTTAAGGAATTGCCAAGCACTTTACAATCTACATATTTCCTGAACTATTAACCCATCTCTGTTAATTAGTCATTAAAGATAGTTCTGAGTGTTTATAAACTTGAAACATTACTCTTATAAGTTAAAATAGAAATTCCACCAAAAAGCATGAAGGAATATAAAAATATTTCTGTGTTTATCAGAAATATTTGTTTTCATTTAAAATCACATTATTCCACCACATTTAAATGGTTATATTAACTAAATCCTACTGTTTCCACATGTATGTACTGTGATGGGACCAAGGTCAAATTTTCCTTTTGTTCGTAATCATTCTAGAAGTTGAGTATTCTTCTGTATATGCAAGTCTTAAATCTATTTTCTTGAACAACTAATTGTTTCTTAAACTATTTCATTATCAAGATAACTTTAACTTTATGAAGACCTAAGATAAAGCAACTAAAATTCTAATTTTCTAAAACTGTCATGCCCCCTTGGATTCTAATTATGTAATTTTAAATAATTTTATAGCTCTTTAGTCTTTTATCTGCAATTTTGAGATCCCAAAAAACAAACAAGCAAACAAAATCCCCTGAAAACCTAAAGTCTTTCTATGACTTATTTGGTAATCAAATCTGGCCTGATCTAAATTGACAAGAGGCTGTTTATAATTTTCTAACTCATAGTGGGGTTATATTTTTGCTGTAGAAATATTACTGTCTTTGATTACTCCAGCCTTTGACTTAGCTGGGGTATTATTTTGCACATTCTGAATAATTCTGAATTCTGAAAAACACTGGGCCCAAGGCTTTTGGTTAAAGGGTTATTTAAGAATTTTCTTACATTCAAATTTCCATTCCATGTCTAGCACTGTTTTGCTCTTTGGTGTGACTACCTGTGGCTAGTGAGTAAATTCTGAATTTTTATTGAATTATAGTGGAGATATCATTTTAACATTTTTCTCAGGTAAAAATGGTGTTGACTCTCACCCCAATCAGATTGTACGTTCCTCTTTTTGATATCTGTGCTCTAGACTACGCCTAAAATCTGTATTTACTAAATACTTCCAGAGGAATAAGAAGGTATTAAGGAAGTTCATGACGTTTTGTGTGCATATAGTCTTGCCTTTATGGATTTCTGGTTTTTAATTTTTTCCCTGTTCCAAATCTTGTGCTTATTTCAAGTCTTATTATAACTGAGGTGGTTTATAATGAAAATCACCATATCCACATAATTCACAGAACAGCCTCTAAGTGTGTGGCTCTGTCCTCATACCCACTTGATCACAGAGGCTTAGCAAGGGCTCAGTAAGTTCCTGGTTTATGAGAGCCAAAGGGCTCAGTTCTGGGCCCGTCCCTGTCACATCCTGGTTTTGTAATGATTGAAATTCATTACTTCTCCCTCTCTCTTGTTTGTGGGAATGGGAAAGATATTACTATCATATAGGTATAATATCATGTGCTTCAGATAATTTTGTCATTTATGATATAATGGTACATGTGAAATAAGCATAGGGAGTGCTATAAAGCGCTGTAAAAAATAATGATATCCATGAACTATACCGTCTGTGTGAAAAAAAAGTCCAGGGGTGAAGTAGTTCTCTGCTGGATTTTCTAAGCTCCTGAAATTAAATTTAACACTGGCTTGCTCTTTAACACTGGCCTTAGATGAATAAACTCAATATTTTGATTTGGATGTATTATTACATTTAATTATTTTTAAGTATTGCTTCAATTCATAGTTTCAAATTATAGATGGAATTTTTAATCAATTTTTTAGAAATAAAAGGGGTTAGAATGAAAATGATGTTGGGTAAACTAGATAATGTAGGCTTAGTCATTGTGTCTCCCTAAATATTTGTTTTTAACTGGTCCTGAACTGTTTACTCTAAAGCAATTTTCCTAAGCACAGTAACTTTTTGACAGTGCTTAGCTTTCCTCTGGTAATATCTGATCATTTGTTACCCCAACTCAAGCGTTACTTGAAAAATAAAAAAATAAAATCTGGGGCTTCCCTGGTGGCGCAGTGGTTGAGAGTCCGCCTGCCGATGCAGGGGACACGGGTTCGTCCCCGGATCCGGGAGGGTCCCACAAGCCGCGGAGCGGCTGGGCCCGTGAGCCATGGCCACTGAGCCTGTGCGTCTGGAGCCTGTGCTCTGCAACGGGAGAGGCCACAGCAGTGAGAGGCCCGCGTACCACAAAAAAAAAAAAAAAAAAAAAAAAAAAAAAATTCTGTGACATTTTCTCTCCTTTGCTTTTAACAGATACACATATATTCGTTTCCAAAGCCTGGGTCCAATAAATAAAGACTTTGGAAATGTACTACATTGGATTTGGCATTTCATTAAAGATAATAAATGTATCCATATTTGGTCTTTATGATGACATATGATAGCATTTTTAATTGGAAAAGATTCTATTGAGGTACAGCCACTTTGGAAGGCAGTTTAGCAGTTTCTTACAAAGTGAAACATACTTTTACTATACAATCCAGCCTCCTTGGTATTTACCCAAATGAGGGGAAAACTTATGTCACATAAAAACCTGCACACAGATGTTTATAGCACTTTTATTTATAATTTCCAAAATTTAGAAGCAACCAAGATGCTCTTCAGTAGGTGAATTGTGGTACATCCAGACAATGGAGTATTATTCAGTGCTAAAAAGAAATGAGCTATCAAGCCATGAAAAGACATGGGGGAAACTTCAATGCACGTTACAAAGTAAAAGAAACCAATTTGAAAAGGCTACACACTGTATGATTCCAACTATATGACATTCTGGAAAAAGCAAAACTATGAGACAGTAAAAATATCAGTGGTTGCCAAGGGTTAGCAGGGAGGGAAGGATGAGTAAGCAGAGCATAGAAGATTTTTAGGAAAATTAAACTACTCTGTATGATACGATAATGGTAGATGCACATCATTATAAATTTGTCAAAATCCGTTGAATGCACAACACCAAGAGTGGACCCTAAGGTACACTGTGGACTCTGGGTGACTGTGATCTGTCAGTGCAGGTTCATCAGTTATAGCAAATGTACCATTGTGGTGACGGATGTGGATGATGGAAGAGAGTATGCGTGTCTTGGGGCGGGGGTTATAGGGAAACTCTGTAACTTCTATTCCGTTTTGCTGTGAACCTGAAACTGCTCTAAAAAGTAAAGTCTATTTTTTAAAATGATTCCATTGAGCATAAACATATAACTAAATTAAATGACTCCAAGAAGTGTAATGAAAAATACAAATGTACAAGTCACCTGTACAAAGTGCAATGAAAAGAAACCTGATGTAGAAATAGGCAAATTGAGGGGTGAATTGTGATCTGGGGAGACAACCAGAGAATGTATGTGTAACACCTAATATCAAGTTTTTCATTGGAATTAAAGGAGAATCATACAATAAGTGGCTTGGAGCCAGTCAGATAAAAACTTAAAGCCACAGACTTCTTCTCCCTCAGAATTCTATTGAGTTACTCTGCATTTAACCCAATCGCGACCCTCCCCATCAATTATCACACCTAGAAGTTTCAGAAAGTAAGAGACTAGCTTCTCTACTCAGAGTGTTTTTAATATAGTACCTTCCCATGTTCTACATTTTGTTTGCATGGTCTGTTCTTGAGTTATTATAAGGAGTAAATTTGAGTATCCATTTTCTCTAATTATACAGCTAATAAAGATGTGTCCTAACATACTATAAGCCCTGGACATATTTTTCTAGTATACAGGAAAATTAATGTGATTTTTAGTTTCTAATCTGAGATTCAATAATCCAGCTTTATGGGGAAAAAAATGAGGGTTTTTTTGTCACTTGGACTTGAGGCAGCTCATTAAAAATTCTAAAAGGTATAGAACAAAAACACAAAACATTTCTCACATGTGATGAATTTTTGCTACAAGCAATGATGGTTTTTTAAATCAACCTTTCATAGTGAATAATGATCTTGTGCTCTCGAGTCAAACCTATGTGTATATATCCTAGTTTAGGATCTGTGAGATTTAGGCAGATCTTAACTAGGATATATACACATATCCAGATCTTTCTTGGATTCCTTTCCTTTTGAATAACACAGAAATAACATTATTTCATCTCAAAATGCAAAACTGGAACAGTAGTTAGGAGATTCTGACTTGCATTGTTCAATACTTGGGAGCAAATGACTGTTGGGATTGGTGCTGACAGTTGACACTTGAGCCTCTATAGCAAGTTTCTGGAGTACTGTGCTTTCTTCTAAGTGGAGGTTGCAATCCTTTGATCAAATTAACTCACAAATCTCCATCCAGGCCAAAATTTATTTAAACCTACCCCAGGCCAATCCCAGTAGACCGTATGAAAAGATCATGCTGCTTCCTAGGTAGATCCAGAGATACAAACATATTCTTAGACAGAAAATTTAAGCAGGGGATTTGCCTGTCTTATTTATAATCCCACAATGCAAGCATACAGACACTTTACAAGATGGTTCCCTCTTTGGTATACCCTCATAGGAACCAAGTCTGTAATACTAGCATTTGCTATTTTCTTTAAAAGAAAAATTCATTAAATGTTAGCAACAGGGATTATTTTGTGAATCCTCCATTTTAATTACTCAACCAGCTTTATTTTTTTAATTTTTATTTTATATTGGAGCATAGTTGATTTACAATGTTGTGTTAGTTTCAGGTGTACAGCAAAGTGATTCCATTACACATATACATGTATCTATTCTTTTTCAAATTCTTTTTCCATTTAGGTTATTACAGAATATTGAGCAGAGTTCCCTGTGCTATACAGTAGCTCCTAGTTGGTTATCCATTTTAAATATAGCAGTGTGAGCTTTAAAAACTTATATAGCTCCTTAACTGCTTCTAAACTAAATCTAAAGTTAATTCTACAAAGAGTTTTCTCATCAGAAAAAATGGAAATAATAATAAAGGTAAAAAATTTTAACTACCTCAGGGTCTGTTATGGAACTGAGATAATGCTTTTCATATACTAAATATAGGAGCTTCAGAATAAATGTTCAATAAATATTAGTTAATCTTTTTCAAATATTCTTGTCATTTTTTATATTTATAATAAACTCTTTTTTTTTTTTTTTTTTTGCGGTACGCGGGCCTCTCCCTCTCACTGTTGTGGCCTTTCCCGTTGCGGAGCACAGGCTCCGGACGTGCAGGCTCAGAGGGCATGGCTCACGGGCCCAGCCACTCCGCAGCATGTGGGATCTTCCCGGACCGGGGCACGAACCCGTGTCCCCTGCATCGGCAGGCGGACTCTCAACCACTGCGCCACCAGGGAAGCCCTATAATGAACTCTTGATTTTCACAGAGATCTATATTTACCTAATATTCTAAAACTTCTCTTTGAGTGTATTATAATTTAATTTTGTGACAGAGATCAGTGCCAGGAATAAAAATATGCAACTTGAATTACAATACGTCTTTGTACAGAATTTTATCAACTGGAAGGATATAGCAAAGTTGTTCTGACTTTGCTGTATATCAGGCAGAATTAATATTTTTATTTAATAACTTTTTCTTTCCATTTGATTATGCTGTTTTTCAGTGATTAACTTTTATTGATGCACAAATTAGGGCCATTTTATTGAGGTCATTATTTTTCTATATAGTGTCTGAGGTAGAAAAAGGACAGAGCAAATACTAGTACACTGCTTAGTTTAAGACTTTGAGAAAATGTTTGCATCAGCTAAGGAATTGGTGCAAGGGAACCTACTTTTTAAGGAGGCCACTTCATAAATATCATGTGTGTTCTACTTTTCACAAAACCCCCTTCCTGTCAAATTTAGATGTTCCCATCTTTGACGGTAATTTTTATTTTACTTTTTTATTTTAGTGTATTACAAATTATTTTTAATTTCCTACAGATATTATTTTAATACATATGTCTGCCAAATGGAATAACTCAAAACCCTTATTTAATAAAAGCCTCTTAAACCATCTTTATTTTGTGTTACTTTTCATTTTCTTTACTCATTTCTACAACATTTTCTACTGTTACTAATGATCAGTTCCTCCAAAAAAAAAAAAAAAATGTGTTTTATTTACAGGGCACAGCTTATGGAAGTGCTCCTGTACCTTCTCGCAGGCAATTATGTGAGTCTCTTATATTCAGCTCTGTGTTGTAAACATGACGATGTGTTTCTGTGCTGTAGCATGGCATGCTGATTGAGATCAAATGCCCTAATGCAATCCCCAGTGTTGTATATTACCTACAATGTTTGTAGTAAATGGTTCCCTTTGCCTCTTCCTTACCTGTTTGTCCTTATCCAGCCCATTTAAGAAAACTGCACTGCGATGCGGCCAAGTGTGTTGAGGCTTCAAGAATGGCTCAAAGTCTGGGGCAAGGATAGAAGTGGCTCTTATTTAAGTTTATTTTCACTTAGCAACAATAATAGCACTTTCTTTGTTAACCAAATCAGTACGCTTTCTTAAATCCTAACTTCTTTTACAGACTTGTCCAAAGAGCCCTTGTATCATACACAGCTGTGTTTTAGTCACAGCTAATGAGACCTCTTTCCTTGAAAAGGAAAAATCCATTAGAAGGAATCCTACTTCTAGTGAATTTAAAGCAAACTTGACTTTCCAACCACTTCAGTTTATTTCTAAGTCATCGTATTTAGAAAATTTGAAAATAATCTATAAAGTTTTAGATAGAAATCCTGGATTTTACAACGTTGCTTAGCTGTATTATAAGTATACGCACCTCGCAGAGCGTCAGATATTTGCTCTTCAGCTCAGGAGATTTCTGTGACAGCTTGTCTGCTTTAACATGAACCTTTTGTCAATGAGAGATGTATATGTAAATTTAATATGTAGAATCTCCAGAGTGCCATCAGACTTTGAAAAAGAGCTATTTTCATCGCCATTTCCATCCATGACTTTTCTCTTCTCCCACACCAGCATCCGTCAGAAAATCATGGTTGTTTACCTCCATTATAGACTGCTACAGCAATACACCACGTGATTCTAATTGTTGTGCCTAGCAATAAATGCCAAGTAGAATCATCTTAATATGGTTTTAAAGGTGATTCAAAGGTACAGTCCTGTTTGCATAATGCTTTTCTTCACTATTGGCAAAAGAAATATATGATTCGATGACGTTCACTGAGAAGGATCTGTGAATCAATTACAAAAGACAAACAAAAAAACCATTATAAAGTGGCTTAAGGAACAAACAGAAATTTACACTTTAGTACCTTCTTTTTCATGAAAGAGTGTTGCACGTTTGGATTCTTATGAATAAAGTGGTAGTGAAAAGAATTGCTAATGTGAATAGAAGATGGGATTTAGATATATTAAATATTCCTCTAAAGTTAAATAATCATCAACTGGTCTCAAACTATCCCTTGCTGTTATTTCATTTTATCTATTTCTCTATCATCTAACTTTCTAAAATATACTAAAGGTATGGTTTCTTTTATGTACGTATTGGTGCAATATTATTACCAAACCAAACTTGAGGCCTCTAGCCCACGAGAGCAGTAAAACCAATCTACTGACACCAGCTTGTGGTGAAGGAAAGTACAACATTTATTGTAAGGCACTGTACAAGGAGTGCAGGGCAGCTAATGCTCAAAACACCCAAACTCCCTGATGGGTTTCAGGGAAGCATTTTCAAAGGCAAGGTGAGGGAAGGTAGTTACAGGGTGTGTGATCAGCTCGTGTACAGTTCTCTGGTTCATTGATGGTGAGGTAGCAGGGTGGTGTCACAGGGGTAAACCTTATCAATCCTCAGCCTCCAGTAGGTCTGGGGGCTAAGTGCTCATGGTCATCATGTAGTTAACTTCTTCCATTCGGTGGGGTTTTTAGCATCTATAAGACGAGTCAGGAGTGTGCACCAGGCACTGCCATCTGTGTCCTTCAGGGAGGAACTAAAGATTCTGTGACTGCCACATGGCTGATTTACTGTTTAAATTCTTACCAATTCTCCTGGCCCAACTGCTATTTTTGTCACTACATGTTTACATCCTTTCACTCATTAATTCTTGAGCCAGGCTTATGTGACTCAGAGGAGGACTGGGAAACTATAGCTTTTCTACACATAAGAGGCAAGCAGAGGACATGGGGGTGGGGTCTACCCTGGGAAGACCCAATAAGGTCCCTGCTCAGTTACAGTATTAACTGATAAAAATTGAAAACTATAGCCAGAACACCAGTGAGATAAAAAATATGCTTTTTTTTATTTGCCTCTTTTCAAAGTAAAAATCATTATTGTGCATATAAGTTAGATTGCCTTAAAGACAAAGAAATGTATATTGTTATGGAGATAGAGAAAATATTGTTGCTAGAAACTTTGGGGAATGTGAATTCATTATATATGCCATGATATCATGAGTGGAAATATAAAGGTTATGGAAGTACAGTCTTCACTTTGGACTAAACATATTTCTCACTTTTACAAAATCAAAATGTATAATTTGAAAATAATACTGGATATTTGAGAGTTCAGATCATTGGTTCTAGTTAAATCAGAGTGAATCCTACAAAAAGCAAAGGGAAAAATAAAATGATGGATGGTTTCTCTAAGTTCTCTAAGTCTAAGGATCTAAAATTGAAATGTTTCCTGTGCCTCAATGGATAAGACCATAAAATGGGTATTACTCTCCTAAGCATGGGGACTTGGAAATAGTAAACTTATAAGACATAAATTTGGAATGCTACCTACCACATTTCCTTTTGGTCAAGGACAAGTCTTCGGATCTCTGAATTACCTATTAGTAGAGACTCCTTAAGTATTTGTAATTGTGGTGATTATTAAAGATATTACGTCGAGAGCCTGAATGTTTTATTCTACACATGAACATCACAATGCTAATATTAAATGTCTTTATTCCTACTCTATTCCCTAAAATCAATACCTATACAGATATCTTACAGTTGATTCCTGATTCTAGTATTTTATATTTTTGACTATATCAAAAGTGGTAACTAATACTTTCTTGAAGTTACAATTAACCAAACTTTTATTCATTTTTTATTCAGTATTAAGGGCTTCCTTGTTTGATGGCTGTCACTTTATTTCAAAAACATATCCATTTTTAACAGTTCTCTTTTGTCATAACCCAAAACAGAATCTAGCAGCAAAGAGGGATTGCCTAGATGATGAGGTAATTGGAAAGGCTGTGATTCTACAATGAGAAGGTTCACATCTCCATCTCGGGAAACATTATGTGGCTTTTAATTAACAGGCCCACTCAAATATGTCTTTATTTGTTACTTAGTTGATCAGAATTAAATTGGAGAACTATTGTCTTGGTTAATACTTATCATTTTCAGAGAGATACTTGCAGAATGATTAACAAACTTGGGGAAGAGGGAGTCTTGAAAAGTTTTTTGAATGCTAATAGTACATTTTTTATTATTAAATGCTTGAAAGGATACATCATCTATTCAAGTGATATTGCCTTCTTAATTTCCTACTGGTTTACATTTTAAAAGTTATAATCAACTTTAGTGAGTAAAGTGCTATCATATGCTGGTAAAGACCAACTCTAAATTTGTATGCATTGAGATGTATAATATTTGAATAAATTTTTGCAAAGATTTGATCCATAAAATGCTATCCCAACAATTCAAAATACAGGAACTGATTTTACAATGGTTATTGCTTTCCATTTTACAGTAGTAACCATTTTAAGAGCTCCAAATTACAGGACCATGTATTTCTAACAGATGTGTCTTGTTATCTTTTTCAAGAGAATATTCTAAAATTTAATAAACTGATTCCAAAATTTACTAAGCCATAAATATAAAAACCGTGAACACAAAATTTCAAAATCCAAGCAACAGTTCAAAAATGACTTGTCTAAAATAATCGTGTGCTTTATTTTTGTATTTCGCCACACATGGATTCATTGTTTCCCAATTTATGAAAGAAAGGGACATCAAATATTTACAAGTAGTCTATTCAATGGTAGTTACCTAATTTAGCTGACATTCTCCAGATAGTTGAATGTCAACCTAACTGAAATGGCTACAAGTAATAATCATACTGCCTTCCTACTCAGAATCAGATAGCAGTTTCCTTTATAACACAAATAGAACTGAAACTATATATTTACAAGGGAGGTCATAAACATGAAAACATATGCTTTTTATTGTTTGAAAAGTAGTTGAAGAATTACCCTAAAAATAAAGGGAAATTATTTTTGCCACATGTGATCAAAAGATTAAATACTTCCATAGGCTTTTGCACATTATACGTCAATCAATCCTTGAAAATATAAAAGTATTCTATGAAATAGTTACCATTTTTTATTCAATTTATCAAGAAAAATTTATACTATCCATTTTCCAAAGTATGTTTTTCTCTCATTTGCTTTAATTTACCTCCCCTAATTTTCAATCAAGTTTCTTTTCCCTTCTTTTTAGAGCTAAATAGCATTTTTTAAATCCCAAGTTGATTTCATCAGCAAGTGATGAAAAACAAATTCAATAAGAAAGGAGAGCAGAGTATTCATTTACAATAATATAAATCTCAAAGTCAGAATGAATGGTCTTAAGATGCTGAGCTGGCTGTGTAAGAACAGATTTTTCAAACTATTGTTCTCACTGTGCCTTCTGATTTATTTCTTTCCTTCTTGGTTTATCAGTTTATTTGTCTTCATTTCCCTTTCTTTTGTCTCTCTCATCCCACACAATATCTTTCCATCCTATTTTAGATGTAACTTCCGTTTTACTTGTTTTCTTCTTTCTTTGCTGTGCTTGGAAGCAATAAAGGAAGTGGTTTCAACAGTTGTGAGAACTACCAGAAATTTCCTATCACTGTCTTTTTTTTTCTTTCAATTAATTAATTAATTTATTTATTTATTTATTTTTACATCTTTATTGGGGTATAATTGCTTTACAATGGTGTGTTAGTTTCTGCTTTATAACAAAGTGAATCAGCTATACATATACATATGTTCCCATATCCCCTCCCTCTTGCGTCTCCCTCCCTCCCACCCTCCCTATCCCACCCCTCCAGGCGGTCACAAAGCACCGAGCTGATCTCCCTGTGCTATGCGGCTGCATCTCACTAGCTATCTACCTTACGTTTGGTAGTGTATATATGTCCATGCCTCTCTCTCGCTTTGTCACAGCTCACCCTTCCTCCTCCCCATATCCTCAAGTCCGTTCTCTAGTAGGTCTGTGTCTTTATTCCTGTCTTACCCTTAGGTTCTTCATGACATTTTTTTTTCTTAAATTCCATATATATGTGTTAGCATACGGTATTTGTCTTTCTCTTTCTGACTTACTTCACTCTGTATGACAGACTCTAGGTCCATCCACCTCATTACAAATAGCTCAATTTCGTTTCTTTTTATGGCTGAGTAATATTCCATTGTATATATGTGCCACATCTTCTTTATCCACTCATCCGATGATGGACACTTAGGTTGTTTCCATCTCCAAGCTATTGTAAATAGAGCTGCCTTTGAAATACACCTTTGGAAGACATGTCTAGTAGGGTTGCTACAAACCTTACATGAGTAAAGCAATGCTTATGTGGTTCTGCATTCTTAGGGAACAAAGACAAATACACTGTGTTTATAAGTTCACATTTAAACACACATATATATCAGGGATTGAGGAAGTTCCCTTCTTTGGAAAAGAGGTTTCAGTCAGAAAGAAAACAGAAAGGAAAAGTTTTAAATGGCATGATGAAATTATGAATATACCACTAATAGAAGACAAGCTAATACAATAGATTGCTAGAAAGTGGGAAAGGTGCAAAAGAAAAATGTAGTATACGTTGTAATCCTATAATTTACAAGGAAAATGTTAAATATTGTCTTTCCTTTGAGTCCAAAATAATGGTTTTACATTTAATTGAGGTTACAGTTTTGAGCTGCTAAAAAGTAAAAAGCTATGCTCAGTTACAATAAAAAGAAAGAAAAAGGCATTTCCTTTGATGTATACATAATTGTGATTATCATTCTAGGCTATTAAATTTGTCTAGATAATGAATATATGTTAAAACTGTACATAGGTGCTCTGGTTTCAACTTGAGATGTAGAATGCTGAAAAGAGCATTGTTCCTACCCTTACAATAATAACAGAAATCCTGGAGAGAATATAAATTCACGTTTCTTGAACCATCAGAGAGCTACAGTCACAGGGTAGTCAGTTAACCTAAGATAGACGTAAAGACAAGTACTTGGCAAAGAGAGACCATATGTAGCAGACACAGTCAGATAACAGTAAGAATTATGTTAAATTCTGGTCAACTAATTGGTAAGGGGGAAATGTAGCCTATGAAGAGAATATAAATATAATGAAAATTTACACCACTTACAGGATCTTCTCTACAGGCCTCACTAGATGCTCACATTACAATATTGGCAAGATTCCTGAGAAAGTGTCTCTTGATCTAAAGATCAAAAGACAGGATCTGCAGCTACTATAGGAAAGGCACAAAACCACTCAGATGCTTCTTCCCTATTGTCCATATAGAACAAAAGCCTAAAATTCAGGGGGGAAAGCAATACACAGGTGAAAACCCATTGCGGCTTGGAGAAGGGAACAGAAAAACATCCTTTATTCCTGGGTCAGGGACAAGAATACATGATGGACCCAGAGCAGCTGGGGCAGAAGACAGACACCAGGAAGGCCACATCTGTGAGGTCCTGGGGCACAGTGTCTTCCTAAGATTTAGGCTCAATTAGAGGAGCAGAGAATGCCTCACTCTTTGTACCACAAACCAATAAGCAGTGAGTTATAAGTCATCAGAGAATATGGCTGGGAGTGTTACAAGAGTGCTGTAAATGCACCATGCAAAGGAGACACTAAAGGTGAAGGTGGGCCATACATTTAAGAAAATCCCTGACAAATCAGTTCCTACCCTAAATACCAGGTATCATTAGAGAAAGTTGAAGGCTCTGGGTAACGACAACAACAGCGACAAACTCAGTTCAGTTCTGCCTAGGTTGACACAAATGTCCATCCTAAAGCCTTAGCAGAAGGAATGGCATGCCCATTTCCAGACATAAAATTTATTTACCAATGTCTCTAACGTCCTACACAATATGTCTGGCTTTCCACAAAAATCTGACGGCACAAGGAAAAGCAAGAAAAAACAACACACTGCCTAGGGACAAAAGAACCAACAGAATCAGATTCAGATATTATGCAGATGTTGGAAACATCAGAAAGGGGAACTAAAATAACAATAATATGTTAACACTCTAATGGAAAAGTTTGATAACATGCAAGAACAGGAGTACAACTCCAGCAGAAAGATAGAACTCTAAGGATGAACCAAATAGAAATGCTAGATATTAAGAGCTCAATAATGGATGAAGAATGCCTGTGATGGTCTTACATGTATATTCAACATAGCCAAGGGCACAATCAATGAACTTGAAAGTAGGTGAATATAAACTACCCAAACTGAAACACGACAGGAAAGAAATGGCAAGGAGCACAAAAAAAAAAAAAAAAAAAGGAATATTCAAGAGCTGTGGGACAATAACAAGTGGTCTGACTTATGTGTAACTGAAATCTTGGTGAGAAAAAGAACAGTACAAAAGAAAAATTTGAGAAATAAAGGCCACAGATTTTCTAAAATTAATGGCACACACCAAATTACAGCTCCAAGAAGCTTAATGAGCACCAAACAGATAAAGAAGAATAAAAAATACACCCAGGAGTATCATATTCAAACTACTGAAAAACAAAGTCTGAACGTAGCCAGAGGAAGAAAAAATATACATTACATACAGAGGAACAAAGATGAGAATACAGTAGACTTCTCATCAAGAACCCTGTAAGCCAGGAGACAATAAAGCGACATCTTTAAAGTTCTGAAAGGGAAAATCCAACTGGCAGCACAGAATTCTATAGTTCAGTGAATATATCTTACAAAAATGAAAATAAAAAACTTTTTCAGAAAAACAAACACTGAGAAAATTCATTGCCAGCATACCTCCACTATAAGGAATGCTAAAGAAGTAAAAGAATAGCACTGGAAATGGAATAAATGGAACTAAAAACAAACTTTCCTTTAAAAATCACATAAAGATCTCTTCTGTATTCCTGTATGATTTACGAAATGTTATGATTTAATTTGTTAACCTTAAGTTAGATTAAATTATACTTACTACTAAGGTATTACAAAAATAATTATCATCTTAGTCTGTTCCAACTACTATAACAAAAATACCATAGATTGGGTGGCTTAAACAAACATTTATTTCTCACAGTTCTGGAGGCTGGGAAGTCCAAGATTAAGGAGCTAGCAAAGTTGGTGTCTGATGAGATCCCACTTCCTGGTTCACACTGGCTTCTCACTTCTCATGTGGCAGAAGGGGTGAGGGAACTCTGGTGTCTCTTTCATAAGGGCACTAATCCTATTCATGAGGACTCTGCCTCTCTAAGGCCTCACCTCCAAGTATCATCTCATTGAGGAAGAGGTTTCAACATACGAATTTTGAGGAAATACAAATATTCAGTCTATAGCAATCATAATTATAATATTTTGGTAGTTTATGCCTCCTACCTCTATAATAGTTATTTTGTAGGTATTTCTTTTTGTCTGTGTATGTATGCATTTTTATGTTAATACAGTTTTATAATGGGTATTTAAAGTTAATGATAAAGCAGAAACTGGGAATGCAATAAGATACAGAGGAGAGGCAGGAATCAATATTACTAAAATCTGAATAATCCAGTGATTCATTTGCTATTCCATATTTCTATACCTCAATGACTATAACATGTATTGTCATGTGGTCACAGTCCACTCTTACAAAAGTTAGCATATTCTTGTTGTAATTAAAATATTAGAAATTATTCTAAAACACAGTGACAGCATTTAAGGATTGGAAGGGACTTCCCTGGTGGTGCAGTGGTTAAGAATCTGCCTGCCAATGCAGGGGACACGGGTTCGATCCCTGGTCTGGGAAGATTCCCACATGGCATGGAGCAACTGAGCCCATGCGCCACAACTACTGAGCCTGCGCTTTAGACCCCATGAGCCACAACTACTGAAGCCCACGTGCCCTAGAGCCCACGTGCCGCAACTACTGGGCCCGCATGCTGCAACTACTGAAGCCCATGTGCCTAGAGCCCATGCTCCACAACAAGAGAAGCCACAGCAATGAGAAGCGTGCACCACAACAAAGAGTAGCTCCCGCTCGCCACAACTTCATTGCATGCAGCAACAAAGACCCAATGTGGCCAAAAATGAATTAAAAAATTTTTTAAAAAAGGATTGGAAATTGAAGTTCAAAATCTAATAGGCAAGGAATATTTTGGGCTAATACTATAATGTAGAATAAAAGGAATATGAGCTTGCTTTCATATTTTCGTTTTAAATAAATAGTGAGCTAATTAAATGAATTAAGTTACTACCTTTAAGAATTAGGAATAATCAGAACACTCTTAGAACTTTGGAAGTTGTTTTGATCATTAACCAACATCTAATTATTAAAGGAGTAAAATTTTCTCTGTACTTGTTCATGTATGTTATTTTATCAATTTTTTACCTTCTACATATTAATAAATATCTGTCAGCACTCACAAGGTGCTGGATCCTAACTTTATTAAAGTTTACATATAAGTGATAAGACCACTAATGACATAGAAATGAAAGCCTAGAATAAAGAAACATATTAAAGAAATATGTTAGAAAGTATAATTTATATTTAGTAGTTGTGGTCAGTTGATATCATAGAGTTTAAGGGTGAATTTAATTTAAACTGTTACGAGTCTTCTTGAAGATGCAAATAGGTTCAAAGTTCCCAAGTAGGCAGAGAATATAAGAAATTGTCATAGGCTAATAATGTGGAATTATAAATTCCATAAGTCCTAGAGATTATCTATTCCAATCCATCCATATCACTAATAAATCCTTGAGAGATTAAGTGATTTACCAAAGTCCAGGTCTTACTGACAAAGCTGGGATTCTAACCCATTTTTCTTGTATCTTCTTTCAAGGTTCTTTTTCTTAAAGTTTCTGTCAAGCTATCATCTTTTTTCTAAATTTTGTGGAAAGTTTTCCTCTTTCTATCAAACTAGGAGATGATACCCAATTAACTCGTAAAGGATGAATGAAAGTTAAGCAGGTAAACGATGTGAACAATAACAAGTCCAGGTAGATGGAGCAGCACGTGGAGAGGATGGCAGAGTCCAGAACACAGCTTCTTTGAGCGGTTGTGCATAGCTCACAGGGCTGAAGGGTTGGGTACTTGTGCAATTGAAGTATTTCCTTGCAGTGCTGGAAAGGGTCAGTTTCTCTGCTATAGGTCAAACTAAATTCACAGCAGCAAGTATTGCTATTATTTTAAATTGAGGTACCGTTGATTTACAATATTGTGCTAATTTCAAGTGTACAGCAAAGTGATTCAGATGTATATATATATATATATATATATATATATATATATATATACATAAAATTTCTTTTTCAGATTATTTTCCATTAGGTTATCACAAGATATTGAATATTGTTACCTGTGTTATACAATAAATCTTTGTTGCTTATCTGTTTTCTATACAGTAGTGTGTATCTATTAATCCCATACTCCTAATTTATCCCTCCCCCTGCTCCTTTCCCCTTTGGTAACCATAAGTTTGTTTTCTAAGCCTGTGAGTCTGTTTCCGTTCTGTAAATAGATTCATTTGTATTATTTTTTTAGATTCCACATATGAGCGCTATCATATAATATTTGCCTTTCTCTGTCTGACTTCACTTAATATGATATTCTCTAGGGCCAGCCATGTTGCTGCAAATGCAATATTTCATTCTTTTTTATGGTTGAATAATATTCCTTTGTATAAATATAACACAACTTCTTTATGCATTTGTCTGTTGATGGACACTTTGGCTGTTTCCATGACTTGGCTGTTGTAAATAGTGCTGCTATGAACATAGGGGTGCATGTATCTTTTTGAATTAGTGTTTTTGTTTTTTCTCATATATATACCCAGGAGTGGAACTGCTGGATCATATGATAGTTATATTTTTAGTTTTTTGAGAGAACCTCCATACTGTTTTCCAAAGTGGCTGCACCAATTTATATTCCTACCAAGAGTGTAGGAGGGTTCCCTTTTCTCCACAACCTCTCCAGTATTTATTATTTGTAGACCTTTTGATTATAGCTATTCTGACTTATGTGAGGTGATACCTCATTGTGGTTTTGATTTGTATTTCTCTAAAAATTAACAATGTTGAGCACCTTTTCATGTGCCTGTTGGCCATCTGTATGTCTTCTTTGGAGAAATGTCTATTTAGGTCTTCTGCCCACTTTGTTGATTGGGTTTTTTGTTTTTCTTATATTGAGTTGTATGAACTGTTTGTATATTTTGGAAATTGATCCCATGTTAGGTGCACTGTTAGCAAATATTTTCTCCCATTTCATAGCTTGCCTTTTCATTTTGTTGATGATCTTCTTTGCTAAGCAAAAGCTTATAAGTTTGATTAGGTCCCATTTCTTTATTTTTGCTTTTATTTCTTTTGCCTTGGGAGACTTATCTAAGAAAAATCGCTGTGATTTATGTCAGAGAATGTTTTGCCTATGTTCTCTTCTAATTGGCAAAAGACCCTGATTTTTTATTAAAATTTAGGGGGTTTTATTGTTTGCACAAGATTATGTTCAAATAAACATTGCTAGATCACTCACATAACCTGTAAACTATTTTAAGTCCATTTCTCAATTTGTTGTGAAATGAGGAACATATTACTTAGAATCTAATCTTTATGTCAAAGAATTAGAGATTATTGGATATGAATATAGATGAAAAATATTTTTTTTCTTCTTAAAAATTAGACCAGGAAATTCAACTCCATTACCAGAAGTCAGTAAGTATCCATGTTAAGTCTTCCTTTGAGTGCTAAATGTACTATTTAGGTCCTTAGGAAAATTTTTTTAAAGTCATTTTATAGAATTAATTACGTTACATAAAAATATTAGTATCACAATTTTTGATAATTTAAAGTATTAGTTAAATAAAATGAGTTCATTTTGTTGTCACACATATAATCTCTGGGTGAGTGTTTGGTATTTTCAGTCCACTAAGAATCCTAATGTACAAACACTGCATTTGTCACAAATGGCTCCATGTTGTCCTAAAACAATTAATGTGTCAAATGTATCCCTTAATTTGTTCACTTGGAGACATGTGACTCATTTATTGTTCATAGCATGTTGATCTGGTACATTTCCCAGCCTTTAAAGTTAAAAATATACAGCCTATATAAATATATCATAAAGCATTTTCTAAGAGACATAAACATTTGAAGTTATGATTGGCCTCAGGACTAAAATCGATACATAATATATCTGGGTCTTCATAAGCAAATTCTCTTAAGTTGGAAAAATCTGATATGACTCTTCAAATGTGGCTATATGAGACCTCAATATATTATGATATCTAAGGAATGCAGACATCATCAATCTGAAGTAGTCATTACAACAAACCAAAGGAAAAAAAAAAGAGAAAAAAACCCAGAAAAATAGTCAAAAGATCAAGCCTTCGAGTACCCCTTCATGAACAATCCAGGAAACACTTGAATTGTTGATCCCTATAGTAGGTATAATTTATTGTGGAAATAGGCATATTCATAAACTTAGCTCAATGCTCAAGCATTTTCTTGTCTGTGTTATTCCATGCTCCATAGGCACACTTCTTATGATCTGTGATCGGCTTTCCCATGTAACATCTATAAAGTGGATATGAGGCTGGGGTCTGGGGGCCTTAAGCATCTGGTTTTCTTAGCAGTGACAATCTAATTGGAAATCAATAAATTGATGTTGAACCCTACACAACTTTCACATGAACCTGTCCCTGAAAAAAATCAATTCATTCTTTGGCTGTTTTCACATCTGAAAGACAAAAGGTACAGTTTTGGGAGGCCAAAATGTGCCGAGGAAAGGTTTCCTGGGAGACTCCCACAGAACATTCTGTAGTGGCCCTTCTTATCACCACCCACCTCCTCACAACCCTGGCTGTACTGCTAAGTCTCATTGAGAGCAATGTTGTGAACTTCTATAAATGGAATTTTTATATTCTTAACATCTTAACTTTCGTGGGATATATAGAATTGAGAAAGTTGGTAGACATAATAGATATATGGAACTCATTTGATCGAGAAATCTTTATTAGTAACCTCTACAATGAATTGAAGTAAATTCTTACATTAAGTCAAGAATCTTCTCAGAGTATCATTTTTATCTGTAAAATGTCAATTAGCATCTGAAATTAATGATGTCATTTTAATTTAATTTTGGGCCATTGTTTTTCTTTCAATTTACATGAGAAAGAACAAAAATCATTCCTTATAAATAAGTGTGCACTGGACATTGAGATTCTTTTATAAAAATTTGCTGGTCAGAATCCATTCAATATATGTTTTGTAGCCTCTGTCTGTTTAAAATTTTGGTTTCTGCAAGATATTATTTAAGTTAGAGACGGTGATATACAGTCAGCCTTTTTTGGGTCAAAATTTTATTTACAATTAGCAAGAGTATATTTCTTTGCTCTCATGTTGAGGAAAAGACAAAAGAGGCAAAACATTAAAAATAATAACAAAGGTAATATGGGATCAGGCTGTCAAAATTAAAAGCTTTTTAAAATTGCATGATTTTTTTCAGTCTCTAAATATGTAAGAATATAATTATTCTTCAAGTTATGAGCTACAAAATGTCTCCTGCAGCCCTGCATGATTTAAGCGTTTAGAGTCCTTTTTTTATCATCTCATTTTTCCATCTTCATTTCAATGTGAGTAGCTATGATGAAAGAGTCAAGAAGGCAGATGTTCAGGGAGTTAGACGAAAATTGTTTATCTGAGTTCCTGATATTACAAGAGATTCAAACGTGCTACAGAATTCTTTACTGACTAATATTCACTGCATTTAGTTAAATATTCTCATCATGCTGGTTTCTAAATCTTCACTAATATAAGAAATATACATGAAAACTGCCTTTTAATGGATTGTAGTTTATATAAATGTATACAAATCATATTTATGCTCCTTGCTAAGGCAAACATGTTTCAGATATGTTCCTTTGGGAAATCCTCTTAAAGACTGCTCCTAAATGGTTGTCAGGAAGGGAACCAATGTGTTTGAGCACTGCTGGATATCAGACACCCTGTTAAGTGGTTTAAGTTACCTCATTTAATTTTCTGAACAGATCTGAAAAGTGGGCCTTAGCCCCATTTTAAAATAAGAACTCTAACTCTCTTAGAGGCTTTCCTAGGACTGCCCTAACAAATTATCACAAACTTGGTGGCTTAAAACAACAGAAATATATTCTCTCTCAGTTCTGGGGGTCAGCAGTTTGAAATCAAGATGTCAGTAGGGTTGGTTCCTTCTTGAGTCTCGAAGAAGAATCCATTCCAAGCCCATTGCCTCACAGCTGGTGGCTGCAGAAAATTCTTGGTAGTATTTCTTGGCTTAGGGACTCTTTACTCCAATCTCTGCCCCCATTTTCACAAAGCCTTCCCTCTGTGTGCCCCTCTGTCTTCTCCTTTTCTGTCTCATAAAGACGTTGGATTCAGGGCCACTCTAAATCCAAGATGATGTCATCTCATCTCAAGAGCGTTAACTTAATTACATCTGTAAATCCCTATTTCCAAATCAGGTCACATAATGAACTGGGGGTTATGATTTGGAAATATATTTTGGGGGTGACTATTGAGCATCTACAATGTGCAGTGGCAGAGTCAGAATTTAAATTCTGTTTTTTGTCTTTGGAGTACAAATGCTTTTCATTGTTTTACACCAACTCAGTAAATATGTCTCCATATTAGGCACAAAATGACACTCCTACAAGATGACTAAAAGACAGTCCCTACCTTTGAGGTGCTTACACACTAGTGAAACATGGCTGGCTCTTTAACTTCCAAAAACCTTACATTGTCATTTCACTGTAATTACAGAGAAAAACTATAATTTAAACTGCCTAATGAAATATATTACCATACACTACTCCTTTAAGTATATTTTCTTTATTGCTAACCATTTAGAAATCAGCAAAATGAGAAAACTCAATTAGTACGGTGTATGTTAAATGTTACAAGAATTAAATAGCACTTTAAAATTTCTTGTGTCAGAAAGTTGGACAAAATTTAGAGAAAATTGAATTTTTAAAGAAAAGTAAGTTTTTAAAGGGAAAAATACAATATTAGCCATTATTAAATAAACTCCAAAAATACTATAAAGATTTTGAGTACAAAAACTTATTAGAAAGATATTCTATGATCTAAAAGGTTTTATGGTGTTTTGTTTCTGAAAGAAAAAATTTTAATATTTAATTATTGAACTCTGGAAAATTAAGTATTTTGAAATAGAATGCCAATTATATTATTTTGTGAAGATCACCACCAGTTATTTTGTAAAAAATAGTTTCCCAATAGTTATAAAAATGTATTTATACTCATAGATATTGCATACAATGAGAAATCTCTAGGTTTTTGTTGGCAATGATGATGGGTTTTTTCATCATTTTGGAGATGAGTAGCTCATAAGTGGTAGAGCATCACAGTTACCCTGTCTGTTCTTTTGTGTTAAGTTTCATAGCATGAATCAGCCTGCCTGTATTTTTACATACATCACAGTAATTGGACATAAATAGCTTGCTTTAAAAGCCATTTGAATATGTTTCATATTAGGATATTTTACAGAAAAAAATCTAAATTAAAGCAAAAGACTTTAACCTAGTGGCTTTATAGTAACTAAACGAAGATTTATGTCTGCAAGTACAACACACTTTCAAAGTATTTGCAAGACAATGTGGCTTTTAAAAATAAATACTGAAGTAGTTCCTCAAAACCTTCATTCAAAATCAGGTTTGAAGTTACACAAATTCCCACAAACTTCAGAGATGTAAGGGTGACTGATTCTGAGAATAGATTACGTGTAGATTTTGAAAGAGGAGGATTAGGGGTAGAAATGGAGAATGAGATTGGCAGCATAGGAAAGTGGGAGTCAATATCTGTAACTTTTTCCTTATTTTTACCACTCTAAAGATAAATGATTCCACTTTTCATTTTCCTTCCATATATCTGTTCATCTCCCTTCCTTCATATTCCTGCACTTTTTACTAACCTCCTTTTCATGGTCCCTATCCCCTTTCTCCACATGCCATGACGATTCTTAGGTTTAGATTTGGAAGGCAATATGCATTAAATCACAGGCTTTTCTATAATTAATTCTTAGGATTTTTCAAGGTTTCCTTTCTTTCACAGATTAAAAACAAATCAGTCCAGCCAAGTTCTAATAGGTCATATATAGAATGAAAAATAAATTGATAACTAAATTTTTGAAAATCCTTATCTGATGGGGGTACAGAAATAGCTATTTTCTTCCTATTGTATTCCTATTTTTTTTCCAGCAATTAGAATCTGTACTGATTGAACTTACTGTCATTATCTCATTTGTTTGGTTATGAGACATTTGTCACTGCACCTGGGAATCACCTGGTCCAGTGAGGCTTGGAGATAAGTAAACTGGAAATATTGTCCTGCATATTCAGCTACAAAATAGAAATATAAATGGACTGAGATTGCAGTCAAATGGAGGGTCAGCTCATATGTCTGGGGCATTTGAGTGGTCTTTAAAAGGAAGAGATAATTGAGGTGCTTGAAAAATGATAGAAATGGCTCTTTTATCATTCACAAATTGTAGGTTTTTTTCCACACAATACATCTCATAAAAAAGAATGCAATAATCTTCATTTATACTTCTATCAATAGCTTTGATTCATTTATGAATAAATGAATTTTAAATAAATAAATGAATTTTAAAATTTATAACTCAGAATGTAATTAGCACTTAAGATTTAAATTGTTTTTTAACTTGATAAGTTGAAGAATTTAACAGGGCAATTTTGAATAAAATATATTAAGGGAATATAAAATTAGTAACGAATGAATCTATGTATTGATCTCTGCTTTCACATTTCTTACAAGGTAAATCTTTTACATACTATATCACTGTGATATAAATTTACCCTGTAATTAAAATGCCTCGACTTTAACATAATATTAAAAAAAACAGTATTGGTGAATTATATATACTTTAATTGTGACATTACTGGCTACATGGTTAATGCTCAATCAATTTATTTATTGTAATTATCTATAGACCTACTTTCTAAATAATGAAAGAAACTAAAGAAATCACTGTTCCAAACTGGGAATTGAGGCATGTTATTTTGACCACTAAGCTATCTATTTAAAGAATAGGTAAAAAATAAAATTGAGTTTTATCAGATATCACTGTAGACAGTAAAATTGAATAAGGTTTGCTTCTGATTCTCCATGTTTAGTTACCCTGATTCAATTCAATTCTATTTTTTATTTGATGTAAGAGAATATGCAAAGCTAATCCAATTCTTTCAAATTATGTATTTGAAAATAATTATATACTAAAAATATATATACATTTATTTTGTATAGCATATAATTATATTTTAATATTAAATTAAAATAAATTTAATTAAATATTAAATTGATTTTACTATTCTAATAAATTATAGATAATATATGTTATATTAATTATATTAATTATAAATTATATACAATTATATATAAAATATATAATTACTAATGTTGACCTGCCAGATATTTCTCTAGCGGCATTGGGTTTATTCGGGGACAACAGATAATTTCATTTTGGGGTCTGAATCATGCGAGCCACATGCAAGTTCCTGCAGAGCAAAGGAAGGGGCATGCTTTTATAGAGAGGGCTATAGTAAATGAAGAGTCCATGGCTTTTCATTGGCTGAGTCCTTGCCAGGAAAGAGGAGGAGTCCTTCTTCTTCCTGTTGAGCTCTGCTATTGTCGTCGGGCATGAGAGCTCTCCCTCTGATCTCCAAACAATATTTAATTGAGGTGTCTTTTTATTAATTTTTTACACTAAATAAATTATACTAAAAATATTTATTAGGATCTATAGCTGTTTCTACCTCTGAAAAGGGTAGGACTGGGCTTGTATAATTCCTAGTACAATCCTCATTTTTGCATGTGAGGAAATTAAGGTATAGAGAGGTCAACTAACTTACCTAAGGGCACATAGCCAATTATTCGTGGAGCTAACATTTGATCCCATGCAGTTCAGCTCCAAGCAAGTATATAATGCCCCCTAAAATGAGGCACTCATAAGTCAAAAGTATGAAAAGTAAAGGTATAGATTTTTTAGAGGTATAATTGACATACATTATATTTGTTTCAGGTGTACAACATAATGATTCGATGTTTGTGTGAATTGCAAAATGATCACCCCAATAAGTCTAGTTAACATCTGTCACCACACATAGTTACAGAATGCTTTTTCTTGTGATGAGAAACTTTCAGTATCTACTCCCTCAGCCACTTTCAAATATGCAAACCAGTGTTATGAACTATAGTCACCATGCTATATACTGTATACCCAAGGCTTATTTATTTTATAACTAGAAGTTTGTCTCTTTTGTTATTGAGTTATATGAGTTCTTTACATATTTTAGATACCAATCACTTATCAAACATATGATTTGAAGATATTTTCTGCCACTCCATATATTCCTTTTTCATTTTGTTAATCGTTCCCTTTTCTATGCAGAAGCTTTTTAGTTTGATGTAGTTTAGTGCAGTTTTCTTTTTAATTTCTTTTTCGGTTTTCTTTTCTTTTTGTTCTGTTTTAGTGCAGTTTTTAAAGAGGAAATTTTGCCTGGTTTCTTATTCTAGTGAAAATGAATATTGTATCTGTGTTTTTACAGTATAAATCAAGGTATTGTTAAGATTCAGGGTCAGAAAAGGCCACAGGATAGGTTATTTCCTGGTGGACGTTAAAAGAGGACAGATCTTTGCTCTAAAGATGAGGATACCCAGGCAGAAGGTGAAATAAAGCAGATAATGTAAATGGAATATTCAGGGAAGATGAGGTTTGGAAGGTAAGTCTGGTTTAGACTGTGAAGAGTCCTGGCTCAGGAGTGTGTATTTATTCTCTGAGAAATTTCCTAAAGGTTTATTTTATGTTTGTTTGTTTTTTAAATTTTATTTTCTATTTTTTTTAATACAGCAAGTTCTTATCAGTTATCTATTTTATACATATTAGGGTATACTTGTCAATCCCAATCTCCCAGTTCATCCCACTCCACACACCCCCCAACTTGGTGTCCATACGTTTGTTCTCTAAATCTGTGTCTTTATTTCTGCCTTGAAAACCAGTTCATCTGTACCATTTTTCTAGATTCCACATTTATGCGTTAATATACGATATTTGTTTTTCTCTTTCTGACTTACTTCACTCTGTATGGCAGTCTCTAGGTCCATCCACGTCTCTACAAATGACCCAATTTTGTTCCTTTTTATGGCTGAGTAATAGTCCATTGTATATATGTACGACATCTTCCTTATCCATTCGTCTGTGGATGGGCATTAGGTTGCTGCCATGTCCTGGCTATTGTAAATAGTGCTGCAATGAGTGTTAGGGTGCATGTATCTTTTTGAATGAAAGTTTTCTCTGGGTATATGCCCAGTAGTGGGATTTCTGGGTCATATGGTAATTCCATTTTTAGTTTTTTTAAGGAAACTCCATACTGTTCTCCATAGTGGCTGTATCAATTTACATTCCCACCAACAGTGCAAGAGGGTTCCCTTTTCTCCACACCCTCTCCAGCATTTATTGATTGTAGATTTTCTGATGGTGCCCATTCTAACTTGTGTGAGGTAATACCTCATTATAGTTTTGATTTGCATTTCTCTAATAATTAGTGATGTTGAGCAGCTTTTCATATGCCTCTTGGCCATCTGTATGTCTTCTTTGGAGAAATGTCTATTTAGGTCTTCTGCCCATTGTTTGACTGGGTTGTCTGTTTTTTTAATATTGAGCTGCATGAACTGTTTATATACTTTGGAGCTTAATCTTTGTCCATTGATTCATTTGCAAATATTTTCTCCTATTCGGAAGGTTGTCTTCTCATCTTGTTTATAATTTCCTTTGTTTTGCAAAAACTTTGAAGTTTCAGTAGGTCCCATTTGTTTATTTTTATTTCCATTACTCTAGGAGGTGGGTCAAAAAAAGATCTTGCTGTGATTTATGTCAAAGAGTGTTCTTCCTATGTTTTCCTCTGAGAGTTTTATAGTGTCTGATCTTACATTTAGATCTTTACTCCATTTTGAGTTTATTTTTGTGTATGGTGTTAGGGAATATTCTAATTTCATTCTTTTACATGTAGCTGTCCAGTTTTCCCAGCACCACTTATTATGAGAGACTGTCTTTTCTCCAGTGTATATCCTTGCCTCCTTTGTCATAGAATAGTTGACCATGGGTGCTTGTGTTTATCTCTGGGCTTTCTATCCTGTTCCATTGATCTATATATCTGTTTTTGTGCTAGTACCTTACCGTCTTGATTACCGTAGCTTTGTAGGATAGTCTGAAGTCAAGGAGTCTGATTCCTCCAGCTCCGTTTTTTTCCCTCAAGACTGCTTTGACTATTCAGGGTCTTTTATGTCTCCATACAAATTTTAAGTTTTTTTTCTAGTTCTGTAAAAAATGCCATTGGTAATTTGATAGGGATTGCACTGAACCTGTAGATTTCTTGGGGTAGTATAGTCATTTTTACAATATTGATTCTTCCAATCCAATAACATGGTATTTCTATCCATCTGTTTGTGTCATCTTTGATTTCTTTCATGAGTGTCTTACAATTTTCTGAGTACAGGCCTTTTACCTCCTTAGGTAGGTTTATTCCTAGGTATTTTATTCTTTTCGTTGTAATGGTGAATGGGATTGTTTCCTTAATTTCTTTTTCTGATTGTTCATTGTTAGTGCATAGGAATGCAAGAGATTTCTGTGCATTAATTTTGTATCCTGCTACTTTACCAAATTCACTGATTAGCTCTAGTAGTTTTCTGGTGACATCTTTAGGAATATCTATGTACAGTATCATGTCATCTGCAAACAGTGACAGCTTTACTTCTTCTTTTCCGATTTGGATTCCTTTTATTTCTTTTTCTTCTCTGATTCCTGTGGCTAAGACTTCCAAAACTATGTTGGATAATAGTGATGAGAGTGGATATCCTTGTCTTGTTCCTGATATTAGAGGCAATGCTTTCAGTTTTTCACCATTGAGAATGACGTTTGCTGTGTGTTTGTCGCATATGGCCTTTATTATGTTGAGGTAGGTTTGCTCTATGCCCACTTTCTGGAGAGTTTTTATCATAATGGGTGTTGAATTTTATTGAAAGATTTTTCTGCATCTATTGAGATGATCATATGTTTTTTATTCTTCAATTTGTTACGATGGTGTATCACATTGATTGATTTGTGTATATTGAAGAATCCTTGCATCCCTGGGATAAATCCCACGTGATCATGGTGTATGATCCTTTTAATGTGTTGTTGGATTCTGTTTGCTAGTATTTTGTTGAGGATTATTGCATCTATATACATCAGTGTTATTGGTCTGTAATTTTCATTTTTTGTAGTATCTCTGTCTGGTTTTGGTATCAGGGTGATGGTGGGCTCATAGCATGAGTTTGGGAGTGTTCCTTCCTCTGAAATATTTTGGAATAGTTTGAGAAAGATGGGTGTTAGCTCTTCTCTAAATATTTGATATAATTCACCTGTGAAGCCATCTGGTCTTGGACTTTGTTGGAAGATATTTAATCACAGTTTCAATTTCATTACTTGTGATTGGTCTATTCATATTTTTTATTTCTTCCTGGTTCAGTCTTGGAAGGTTATGCCTTTGTAAGAATTTGTCCATTTCTTCCAGCTTGTCCATTTTATTGCCATAGATTTGCTTATAGTGGTCTTATGATGCTTTGTTTTTCTGTGGTGTCCATTGTAACTTCTCCTTTTCCATTTCTAATTTCATTGATTTGAGTCCTCTCCCTCTTTTTCTTGATGAGTCTGGCTAAAGGTTTATCAACTTTGTTTATCTTCTCAAAGAACCAGCTTTTAGTTTTATTGATCTTTGCTGTTGTTTTCTTTGTTTCTATTTCATTTATTTCTGCTTTGATCTTTATGATTGCTTTCCTTCTGCTAACTTTGGGTTTTGTCTGTTCTTCTTTCTCTAGTTCCTTTAGGTGTAAGGTTAGATTGTTTTTTTGAGATTTTTCTTGGTTCTTGAGGTAGGCTTGTATAGCTATAAACTTCCCTCTTAGAACTGCTTTTGCTGCATCCCATAGGTTTTGGATCATCGTGTTTTCATTATTATTTGTCTCTAGGTATTTTTTGATTTCCTCTTTGATTTCTTCAGTGATCTCTTGGTTATTTAGTAGTGTGTTGTTTAGCCTCCTTGTGTTTGTGTTTTTTACGTTTTTTCCCTGTAATTTGTTTCTAGTCTTATAGCATTGTGGTTGGAAAAGAGGCTTGATATGATTTCAATTTTCTCAAATTTACCAAGGCTTGATTTGTGACCCAGGATGTGATCTGTCCTGGAGAATGTTCCGTGTGCACTTGAGAAGAAAGTGTAATCTGCTGTTTTTGGATGGAATGTCCTATAAATATCAATTAGATCTCTCTGGTCTATTGTGTCATTTAGAGCTTGTGTTTCCTTCTTAATTTTCTGTCTGTATGATCTGTCCATTGCTGTAAATGAGGTGTTAAAGTTCCCCACAATTGTTGTGTTACTGTCAATTTCCTCTTTTTTAGCTGTTAGCATTTGCCTTATGTATTGATGTGCTCCTAGGTTGTGTGCATATGTTTATAATTGTTATATCTTCTTCTTGGATTGATCCTTGAATCAGTATGTAACATCCTTCCTTGCCTCCTGTAACATTCTTTATTTTAAAGTCCTTTTTGTCTGATATGAGTATTGCTACTCCAGCTTTCTTTTGATTTATATTTGCATGGAATATCTTTTTCCATCCTCTCACTTTCAATCTGTATGTGTCCCTAGGTCTGAAGTGGGTCTCTTGTAGACAGCATATAGATGGGTCTTGTTTTTGTATCCATTCAGTGAGCCTGTGTGTTTTGGTTAGAACATTTAATCCATTCACGTATAAGGTAATTATCGATATGTATGTTCCTATGACCATTTTCTTAATTGTTATGGGTCTGTTTTTGTAGGTCCTTTTCTTCTCTTGTGTTTCTTGCCTAAAGAAGATCCTTTAGCATTTGTTGTAAAGCTGGTTTGGTGGTACTGAATTCTCTTAGCTTTTGCTTGTCTGGAAAGCTTTTGATTGCTCTGTCGAATCTGAATGAGATCCTTGCTGGGTAGAGTAATCTTGGTTGTAGGTTCTTCCTTTTCATCACTTTAAATATATCTTGCCACTCCCGTCTGGATTGTAGAGTGTCTGCTGAGAAATCAGCTGTTAACCTTATTGGAGTTCCCTCGTATGTTATTTGTCATTTTTCCCTTGTTGCTTTTAATAATTATTGTTTGTCTTTAATTTTTGAAAATTTGATTACTATGTGTCTTGGCATGTTTCTCCTTGGGTTTATCCTGTATGGGATTCTGTGCACTTCCTGGACTTGGGTGGCTACTTCCTTTTCCACGTTAGGGAAGTTTTCCCATTTTTTTGTGTTTTTTTTTTTTTTTTGCGGTACGCAGGTTTCTCACTGTTGTGGCCTCTCCCGTTGTGCAGCACAGGCTCCGGACGCACAGGCTAGCACAGGCTAGCCACTCCACAGCATGTGGGATCTTCCAGGACCGGGGCACGAACCCATGTCCCCTGCATTGGCAGGCGGAATCTCAACCACTGTTCCATGAGTGAAGCCCCGGGAAGTTTTCAACTATAATCTCTTCAGATATTTTCTCGGGTTCTTTCTCTCTCTCTTCTCCTTCTGTGACCCCTATAATGTGACAGTTGGTGCATTTTATGTTGTTCCAGAGGTCTCTTAGGCTGTCTTCATTTCTTTTCTTTCTTTTTTCTTTATTCTTTTCCACAGCAGTGAATTCAACCATTCTGTCATTCATCTCTGTTTGTTTGTTCTTTAATTCTTCTCAGTCTTTGTTAAACTTTTCTTGCATCTTCTTGATCTTTGCCTCCATTCTTTTTCCGAGGTCCTGGATCATCTTCACTATCTTTATTCTGAATTCTTTTTCTGGAAGGTTGTCTGTCTCCACTTCATTTAGTTGTTTTTCTGGGGTTTTATCATGTTCTTTCTTCTGGTACATAGTCCTCTCCTTTTCATTTTGTCTATCTTTCTGTGAATGTGGTTTTTGTTCCACAGGCTGCAGGATTTTAGTTCTTCTTACTTCTGCTGTCTGCCCTCCTTTGGTTGAGGCTATCTAAGAGGCTTGTGCAGGCTTCCTGATGGGAGGAACTTGTGGTGGGTAGAGCTGGGTGTTGCTCTAGTAGGCAGAGCTCAGTAAAACTTTAATCTGCTTGTCTGCTGATGGGTGGGGCTGAGCTCCCTCCCTGTTGCTTGTTTGGCCTGAGGCAACACAGCACTGGAGCCTACAGGCTCTTTGGTGGGGCTAATGGCGGACAGCGGGTGGGCTCAGGCCAAGGAGTACTTCCCAGAACTTCTGCTGCCAATGTCCTTGTCCCCACAGTGAGGCACAGCCACCCCCTGCCTCTGCAGGAGACCCTCCAACACTAGCAGGTAGGTTTGGTTCAGTCTGCTATGGGGTCACTGCTCCTCCCCCCTGGGTCCCAATGTGCCCACTACTTTGTGTGTGCCCTCCAAGAGTGGAGTCTCTCTTTCTCCCAGTCCTGTTGAAGTCCTGCAATCAAATCCCACTAGCCTTCAAAGTGTGATTCTCTAATTCCTCCTCCCCTTGCTGGACCCCACATTGGGAAGCCTGACGTGGAGCTCAGAACCTTCACTCCAGTGGGTGGACTTCTGTGGTCTAAGTGTTCTCCAGTTTGTGAGTCACCCACCCAACAGTTATGGGATTTGATTTTATTGTGTTTGCATCCCTCCTGCCATCTCATTCCAGCTTCTCCTTTGTCTATGGATGTGGGGTATCTTTTTGGGTGAGTTCCAGTGTCTTCCTGTCGATGATTGTTCAGCAGTTAGTTGTGATTCTGGTGGTCTTACAAGAGGGAGTGAGCACACCTCGTTCTACTCCTCCATCTTGAACGAATCTCCTATTTTACTTTTTTTTTTCACATCTCTTTCAGTGAGCATGTGTTACGTTTAGGGTACAGATAAGTACCTTTTAAAAACTGGGGATATGGAGAAAGTAGGAGCAGAAAAGCAGGAATTGAAGTTGCATTTTTTTTCTCAAAGACAAAAGTAAAAAGGCCAAAAGTATTCTGCTCACTTTGGGAGAATGAATGGTAGTTTGCATGTGTTGTTGTGTGTGTTATATGTGTGTGTGTGTGTGTTATATGTGTGTGTGTGTTATATGTGTGTGTTTGTGTGTGTGTGTATGAGAGACAGAGAGAGGTCAGTGTGAGTGGTGTTTCAGGAATGAGTTTTCAGGTGTGGGTGAGAAGGAAGAGAAAATCTTTTAGTGTGTTTATTGGACTGAGATCATTGTATATGAAGTAAGAGAATTGGATTTCTGAATTTAATATTTTGAAGAAAAAGCAATTCCAGACAATGGCAAGGTCAAGGTTCCACACATATGCTTGGAAAACTGACTGAAAGAGGATCAAAAGACATTGAAGGGAAGAGTTCAAGGTTAGAAGAATAGAATGATGAATAGAAGGTAAAATCACCTGGAATGAGAGCAGTAGTTGCCAAGGATCTGGAAACTTTTGATCAGGTGATAAAGTTCTCAACTGAAGCAAGTGTGTGAACAGACAGCAGACCAACAAACGTATATAGCAGGAAAAAACCTGTGTAGTAGACTTTCAAGGAAAATGGGGTATTTGAGAGAAGGTGATAAAAATATTTTAGAATAAACAGTTTGTAGGCACGATGATGTTTAATCCGAAACCTAACTCTGAGAAATCTGCATGTGAGTTGCATAGACGTGAAAATAGTGGATAAGAATCTATGGACATATTTAGGAAATTAAAGAATTACAGAAGGACTAATGGATATTGTTAAGTTGGCAGAAATTCGATATAAAAAAGCATAATTAGGAAACTGACAAATAAAAATGGCACAGATGATAGCTAATAAGGAGTTATACAATTAGCTGTGAGTATGAGATACAGGGAAAAGGGGTAGGGAGAAGGAAAGAATGTTAGAGCGGTGTGTCAGTCAGATCTCAGTGCAGATATCAGAAGCTATTTAAAACAGGGAATTACAGAATTGTTGGAAGACAACTGAATTGAAAATCAGTGATCATCTGTCATTGTCCATTCAGGAATCTGTGGTTGAGATGCAGCAGTCAGGATGCTGCAGGAAACCACTGCCAGTAATCATAGCTGCCCAGAGCTCTAAGTGACCACACAGGAGAACACAACTTTGTGTCTTGGAGCCTTGTCAGCCACCATCCCTGTCAGAGAAAATGTGCCCTCAGCCTCTCTTGTGACTTCCAAATTTTATATGTAGGCATCTCATTGGCAGAGCCTAAAATAAATCCAGAACTCTGGAGGCAAGGGGAGGTGGGAAATGTAGTTTCTAGGATTTGGGCCCCTTAGATAAAGGGAAGAACACAGAAAGGGTAGGAATGGAGGCTGATAGACAAGCAAGAAATTTATGAAAATCTGAGGTGAAAATCATAGAACCAACCAGAATTGCAGTCTTAAATAAAACTTTGCTAACTCTTTTGCTGACCATGCAAGTATCCAGGCCCAGACGATTGTGGTAGTCCCCAAACACAGAACAGAATTAATGGCAAGACCTTGGACAAGCTTAGTTCCCTCAAATATTACCTGCCTTACAGAAGCCATTGGCAAGTGCTGGGGAGAGTGCAATTCACGGCTTGTAGTACCGACTCTATCATGCCCGAAACCCAGATGGGAAATTCAGTGACACATTTTAGAGCAGTGATTCTCCAGGTGTGGTACCCACACCAGCAAGAGTAGTAGCACCTGGGAACTGGTGAGAGAGGCAGTTTCTCAGGTCTTAACCCAAGCCTACTAAATCAGAGACCTTGGAGATGGGTCCCAGAGTTCTCTGTTCTAACAAGCCCTCTAGGTAATTCTGATCCATGCTGAAGTTTGAGAACCACTGTTTTAGCTAAAGAGAACTGTGGTTATAGGCTTATAGTTAAATGTTGAAGTTCCATTATGCCCTTAAAAGTGAGGCATGCACCTAATTTGGTGATATTACACTGAATTAAAGCATGATTTTTTTCATAATATACTGCATTTTTAAAGTATGTACAAATGTCATGTCTGTGGATTTTCTGATTACACTATCTTTTAAGAAGCACAAACAATATCACTGGAAAAATATTTCTTGACTTCATTTAAGAAAGGTCCATCTATACCTTTTGGTATTCAAAATAATAATAGTTGATCTTAAACAGCACTTAGTAAGGGCCAAACATTGCTCTGAGCACCATACTTATACTAACTTAATATTCACCTATAGAGTAGCTGTCATTATCAGCACCTTTTTACAGATGAGGAAATGGAGAGATGTGCAGAGTAGAGCTCTCATATCTAACTAGACTCCAGAATCTTCTATTTGGTACTAGCTATACTGGATTTATTAAAATGTCTAGGTTTGCTATCTACTCATTATTTTAGATAAATTGCAACTCTGAATAGGACTTGAAGGCACCATTTTATAGTGCCAAGGAAATAAAGTAATGTATGTTCATGGCAGTGTAAATGAAGCCACCATTAGTTCTGTTAGGGAAATAATGTATAAAACCATTAATTATTTTCAGAAACTGAGACATCCGTGCCTCAGGTAGATACTAATTTAACATTCGCTTCAAATATAATTATTCAAACACACAAAATAAATTACTCAAATAGTTTTATAATAATGATTTCCCCCAGCCCATGTTTAGAAGAGTATTATTTTTTTAAAAATTCAATTTTACTTATCACTGAAAGTAGTGATATTTTCAAGGTATTTCCAAAAAAATTTAACTAAGTACTAGTGACAGTGGAAAAGAAGGGAAAGTAAAGCTGTAACTGTTAAGCAGTAAAGGTTCTTATTATTATAAGGAATGTTTATCACTAAGAAAGCTCTCAAAGTTCTATATCATGAATGATATATAATAGATTTGATAAGCTAGGTTAGCATGAAGGTTCTTTGAGTCACACCACGCCCCAGTGAGTATTTAGGATATATTTAGGAATATATTTAGGAATTTATTTTTATCTTTGTATAGGTAATTTTTTTAGAGTTAAGTTTTCGGAAGGGTATTAAAAAGCATACAGTTTCCACTCTATCCCTATCTATCTATCTATCAAAATATAGCTTAAGGAATTGGCTCATGTAGTTATGGAGGCTGAGAAGTCCCATGATCTGAGGCAGCAAATTGGAGACACAGGAGAGCTGATGGCTTAGTTCTAGTTGAAGTCCAAGTCTGAAGATAGTCAGGCAGAGAGAGGGAATTCTTCCTTACTTAGCCTTTTGTTGTATTCAGGCCTTCACCAGATTAGATTAGGCCCACCCACTTTGGGGAGAAAAATCTACTTTACTCAGTTTACAGATTCAAATGTTAATCTCATCTGGAAACACCCTTATAGACACAACCAAAATCATGTTTAACCAAATGTCTGGGCACCCCATGCCCAGTGAAGTTGATGTATAAAATTAACCATCACAGCGACTATCTGGAAATTGTGAATTAAAATAAAATTGAAAATTTTATTGAAAGCTAGACCTTTTAAGCAAATCTAGTGAATAAGAATTTCTTTCAGCACAATGCATATCAGGACTATTGTATTATAATTACCTTCAATTGTTTTTTCCAAAATTTGTCCAATATATCAGTTAAGAAAAAGAAAAAAAAAATTTTTTTTAACTGAAATGGTGTGAGAGTAGAACAAGAATGTATTCCCTTATAATTTCAATTTATGTGGAAGAGTTTTCTAAAATAACAGGTATTTCCTGAAAGGTATTCCTGAAAGGAAATACAATACAAGGTTTCTTTCTTTCTGTTTTCTTTTTTTTTCTTTTTTTTTGCCTTGAGATTTCAAAATAGTTGATAAAATACAGCTAGTTTAAAAGTGAAAATAACTACAAAAATAAATCTGTAATTTTAGTATTAAGGTTACTTATATTTAAAGGAAAGAAAGGTTCAATAGGATTAACATTTTGTTGAATAGTCATGCCAGACATTGCCTTCACCTTTCTAATTAACGTTTTTTTGATACACTGGCTAACTTTAACTTTGTCAGGCTAACTTAAAGTATTTGGCATAATATACATATCTACACTCTGTGAACCATATCTCTTGACTCATCATTTCACACACCCCAGATCATCAAAAACATCTTACCTTAGCAACCCAATATTAGTTCAAGGACTTAGTAATCTAGTTTAATTTTCATATTTTCACACATCACATACTTTTCTGTAATGGAGGGCAGCCAGAATTTAATTAGATCACAGAGTTCACACCACAGGATATACAGTCTTTTAATTAGTAGCATATATTGTTTCAGATGTTTACCTAGACACACCATTAACACTATGAACAAATCACACAGAAGCCCAAAGTGTTACTGGAAGCATATTTATTTATTATTTCTTGTTTTCATTTATAAAAGAGCATTTGCCTTCTAAATTATTGGGAGGCTATAAAAAGAATGTTATTTAAATTAAATGTCATCTAACACTAATACAGAAGTAGAGACCACAATTACCTGGTGAAATGTATGTGTTTCATAGGACTTGTTTCTCAACTTCAGAAAACAAGGCAAAATTGTCATTCTCTTCCTTTTAAGGTAGATTATTTTTCTTTGTTTCAATGAGGCATTATGTGTGCTTTATACTGAACAGCATATAAAACATCTGAAACTTCACACACACAGGAATAATTTGGATCTTTTTACTCTCCTTTCAAAAAATAAACAGAAAGATAGTTTGGGTTCAGTTAAAAATGTCTGTGCCATTGTTACCTCAGTGAATGTATTGTCTGCCCATAATCTTCCTTCTTTTAATTTATTAGAATTAATATTTGTAGAATCATTCAAAAGTTTGTTTTTACATGTAGAGCAAAACTATCACGTTTAAAGATTCCATTCATTTTATAAAAGGAAAAAAAAATAACTTGCAATTGGATCCCCTAAACCTTTCTATAACTTAAATAATATGAATATAACAGTAAATGGGATCCATTTGTGATGCAACATATTTGTGGAAAAGTTCAAAAGGCACAATCTGCAATTGTAAGATGGAGAAATTTCTTTAATAAAATATTTTTTGCATGTTTCAACTTAGAATTAATTGTAAAACACTAATTGCATACAAATGATTTGAGAATAGTGTTACAGAGGAAAGACTATACCAATGCAAGCAGTACTGGGGACATTGTGTAAAATGTTTCCCAATCTGTACTTGTTTATTTTTGTATTTTATATATTTTTGGTCTACTGTTTATTAGTTATTTGAAAGTGGACCAATTGAATTGAATTATTATTTTTTTTTAGAGGAGGTGGTAGAAAAATGTTTATAGAAAACAAAACAACAATAAAAAATTGAAGAAGCATCACTGCCAACCTTTCATATATGATTAGTATGATTCTTTTTCCTTTTTTGTTTTTTTGATAGAGAAATTTTTGAGAGCTATCAGTTCAAGTAATTTCCAGAGTAGGTAAGCAAAAATGAAGGTATTAAAATAAAAATTCTCATTTTTATTTATCGTATTTATTCAACTGCTTGGATCATATTTGAAGATTCAAAGCGGTTTACATTTTTGTTTTGGTTTGATTTGGTTTTCTTAAAAATAGAGATTTTTTTTAATGGAAAAGTGTTATTGCATGCTGCTTGTTTTGTTTTTTTTTAACTTTAATACATTTATAAATTTATTTATTTTTGGCTGTGTTCGGTCTTCATTTCTATGTGAGGGCTTTCTCTAGTTGCAGTGAGCAGGGGCCACTCTTCATTGTGGTGCGCGGGCCTCTCACTGTCCCGGCCTCTCGTTGCAGAGCACAGACTCCAGACGCGCAGGCTCAGTAGTTGTGGCTCACGGGCCTAGTTGCTCCGCGGCATGTGGGATCTTGCCAGACCAGGGCTCGAACCCGTGTCCCCTGCATTGGCAGGCAGATTCTCAACCACTGCACCACTAGGGAAGCCCCATGCTGCTTGGTTTTAAGTGTTTGTTTTCATTTAATATGTTTTTGAAAGCGCAGAGAAACTAAACAGCAAATTTATTCTTCAGTGATTCTTATAAACTTCAAATTTGTCAGCTTTCCTACTACTAGCTGATATCATTAATAAAAGCTTGCATGTGAAAGTAGCCCCGACCATTTTATTTTTTTCCAGCTTTCTTAAGGCATTGTAGATTGGCAAATAAAATTGTATACATTTAGGTTGTACAATGTGATTTTTAAAAGATATAGAATGTAATGATTTAATATACCTATACATTTGAAGTCCAATCAAGTTAACACATCCATTACCTCACATAGTTACCTTTTTTGTTATTGTTATTTGCTTTTTCGGTGAGAACATCTAAGATCTACTCTCTTAGCAAATTTCAAGTTGTATCAACTCAGTAAAAACATCTCTGGGTTTTCCTAGAGTGTATCACCATATAACCTCTCTGTGTAGTAGTTTTCATGAAGAAATATTAGGAGACAGAATCAGGAGGGAATCTGAACAGATCCAGTAGATAGCTAAGTCATTGTAACCCTATCTAGTTTCACTTCCTCCTACTTCCTTTCCGTTCAGGCACCTTTTCTATAATGCCCTTTTTTGTTTGATCCCTAAAGCAGTGTGTTCTAGCCCATATGCCAAAGGTTAGCTGGGTATTTTTTTGTTTTTTAAGCTGGGTATTTTTAACTCATCAGTGTTGTGCTATTAAATCGTAAGCAAGTTGTTAAATTTATTTGTGCTAGAACTGTGTATGCTTATACCATTACTTCGACCTTGCTCAAATGAAACATTTTGCCAAATGTGTTCTATGATGTGGTGAAAGCGTGGCACAGCTTTCAATGAGTAGGAGGAAAGCAGAAGAGCAATATTGTGTCTACTCGAATGTGAAGACTTTAGCCTTTAGAGAATAAAAAAGAACAGTTCCCGCTGAAGGGTAACTAAGAGAAGGCTTGGATACTTAAATAGAAACCCAAGCATCACTGACAATGTTCTACCTTTTAAATAGCCCTTTAGAGTACACTGTAATCCTGCATTTTCTTCATGATCTGAGGACTATGAAATGCTCTTAGCAAACAAAACTCAGAGCTTCTTACTGTTGAGCACTCTTCATTTGTAGACATTAACCCCTTCCATTGCTAAAGTTGTGGGCTTGGGTAATGATCATTTCTGCCCTAATATGAGTTCACTGCACTCCCATTTCCAAAACGGTATTCTATTTGGGTGGGGATACAACGCACTTAAAAGTGTGTATGAGCACAAAGAGTTTTTACACCACTGCACTGAATGTGTCTTGCAGTTTTTTGTTTATTGGGCGGTGGCCCCTCCATTTATATTTTGATAACCATTGCATCTCATAATGATTAACAAAGTGTGTATGAGTGACAGTGCTTACCCTGTCCTAAAGGCCTAAAGGAAAAGTGCATCATTCTGGATATTAAAAGTTTTAGGGTACCTGGAAGTACTTCGAAGGAAATATTCCAGAAAGTAGAAAGTAAAGAGCCATACAATTAGGAGTCAGTAAAAGTATTTTGCCACTATAAAGGACAACAAAGATACAACCCTAGATTGGAGAGATTTGCAAACATTTTTGTGGGCAATATCTGGAAGCATTGCTGCTGAGGCATACTATAAACTCGGGGGATTTAGCAGAAAGCAGAGTATTTGCTAATGTGCTATGCCTGGTATGCCACACATTTTCATAGGGGCTATGCTTTAACAACTTATTTGTACAGACATTCCAAGTTCCAAACAGTGCATCCCTGCTGTTGCATGAGCATGTGTGTATCTGAAAGCTTGCATAAACAAAGAACTTGAGAATTACTAGCCTAGGGCATTCAGATTGTCATTAGCCTATTTTACAAGGAATGTTAATCAAACATTGAGTGGAATGGGATAAGGAGAATTAGCCAACAGTAACGTATACCTAGGTTAATGGCATTAAAAATGCAAGAAAAATATTTTGAAAGCCTAAAGTTGTTTGTAAAATACGAGCAATCAAACATATAAAACATAATTTAGCAAAATGTTTTCTTAAGTCTAGAAATGGCTTATTGAAAGCTTTTTGATAAAATGGAAAAACATTAATGGGAAATAATTTAGATCATTTGAATCCTGTTAGAAAATGGCAATTTCTGTGGGTACTGTCTCAAACCCTACGGAAAGGTAAGCAGCCCAGTTTTTTTAGGACACTTTATTTAGCTGTTTTCATTTCAGCCTGAGTTCTTCTCAGATATTACTCTACAGCATGTTCTCCCTGGTTTTTTTGTTTTGTTTTGTTAATTGCAATATCTTTCTGAAATATGACAAGTGAAAAAATTTTTATCTCCTCCATCCTTTTGAACTGAGTGCCCTATTCTAATTCCACAACTACCTGTCCAGACATTGGAGTGCATGTAGGTATCTGGTTGGCTTGGTACTTCTTTTCTTTCTAATGGCAAGGCTGATACCAGTAAATATACCTATTTAAAACAAAGCAAACAGCAAGACAAGGAGGCTACTGGTGATTCTGTAGAAAACCCTGTGTGGGGGGGGTGTATATGTGTGTTCAAGTGGACTCCTAGACAGATTTGATTAAATAGAGAGGAAACAAAACAAAACAAAAACATGCAATACTTATCTGTTTGGTACTATATTGATGTTTGCAGAAAATCCTTATCAAAACTTAATGACCCTAAGGGTTGATATTGATTTTCCTTTCTCCTCAGACAATATTTCATTTGTGATATTGACTTGCCACAAATGATCCTTTGCTTAAAATACAATGTTACATGTAATAGAGTAATCCTGCACAAAGGCTTGCAGCCCCTCGTACTCTACAAGGAGCAAAGCAGCTTATAGCTAGCAATGGAAGGTAAAACCAGAGCCAGCCCCTCTTTCTCTCTTTCTTTCTTTTTTTTTAATATTTAGATTGGAACTTGATTTTTAAATTTTTTATTTATTTTAGATATGTGGGCTAGAGCTCTTAAGTGTCTTATCAGTATGAATATGGATTTAGAGCAGGAATATGTGTGAGTGTATTAGTTTCCTAGGGCTGCCATATAAAGTTCCACAAACTGGGTAGCTTAACCAAGAGATATATAATTTCACCATTCTGGGGGCTAGTTTGGGATCATGGTTTGGGCAGGACCAGGTTCCCTCTGAAGGCTCCAGGGGAAGATGGATTCCAAACCTTTCTCCCGACTTCTAATGGTTCCTTGGCTTATGGCAGCATAAGTCTATCCTTACATGGTGTTGCCCTGTGTGCTTGTCTCTCTCCAGATTTCCATTTTTCATAAGGACACTATTCATAGTGCATTAGTGGCCCTAATCTACCCTACTACAGTATGACTTCATTTTAACTTAGCTAATTACATCTGCATCAACCCTATTTCCAAACAAGGCCACATTCAGAGGTACTGGAGAGTAAGAACTTCAACATATGAATATTGCGGGGAAACTATTTAACAGTTTAACACGTACTTTGGACATTCACTACCTTTCTTATTGTATTGAATTGGTTCTTCTTTCAAACATAATTCAACAGAGGTAGGTTTTTTGTGTTTTTGTTTTGTTTTGGGGGGCGTTGTTTTGTTTTTTTGTTTGTTCATTTGTTTTAGTATGTCCCATTTGTGATAGACACTGAGGGGGTACTAAAATAAAGACTTAGTCTTTCTTTTTCAGTGTGTATAATCTAGTGGAAGATACACATGTCTTGAGAATGCCAACATAAAAAAGACATTTTTGCATCAGAGGAGGTACAAAGCAGAATGAAAGTGTGGAGACCTAATGAAATTATTGACTGAGGCAAAAATTATCAACTTTGTTAAGAGTGTTTGGTGTAACTTTGATGAAGAATTAGACATTTTGTATTCGCAAAGCAACAAAGATTATTTTTTAAGTTATAAGGAAGAAAGTACAACTGTGTAATGGAATGATTATTACCTGAATCCAAAGGTCATTCTTATTATCACTAAGCATAGGTCGAGAAATTATGTGTCTCTCCACCTGATATACTATGAAATGTGTAACATCACCTCGGGTTTAGTTATAAAATATTTAATTTCAATCATCAAACCTTTAGAACTATCAGTTTGTAGGAAATATGGGGAATAGGGAAACAAACTAATCCACATCATGAAGACTCAACCAAAATTCAGAATGTACAATATTCCATGGAACAATGGCCAATCTATTGAAAAATCATATCATAAAAGAGTTGTGCAATGCTAGACTAGAAGAGACATGAGAGATACAACCATTAGATGATTTAATGGTCCTGGATTATGTTCAGTTTGGATAGCTGCAAAGAACATATCTGTGACACTTAAGGACAATTTGAATATAAATTGAATATTAGATAAAATAAAAGCTTATTTTTTTCTTCCAGTTTTACTGAGATATAATTGACCGTATATGTATATGTTTAAGGTGTACAGAATAATGATGCAACTTACATACATCACAGAATGATTACTACAATAAGTTTAGTGAAGATTCATCATCTCATAGAGATACAAAATAACAGAAAAAGGAAAAAAAAAATTCCTGGTGATGAGAACTCTTAGGTTTTACTCTCTTAACCACTTTCATATATTTATATAACATACAGCAGTGTTAATTATATTTATCATGTTGTACATTACATCCCTAGTACTTATTTGTCTTATAATTGGAAGTTTGTACCTTTTGACCACCTTCACCCAATCCCTCCCACCATCCACTTCCCACCTCTGGTAACCACAGTTTAATTTCTTTTTCTTTCTATGAGTTTGTTTGTCAAAGTATAATTGACCTACAACGCTGTTAGGTCCTGGTGCATAACACAGTGATTCGGGCTTTTTCTATACATTACAAAATGATCACCATGATAAGTCTAGTTACCATCTGTCACCACACAAATTGATGACATTATTGTTGACTGTATTCCCCATGCTGTACATTTCATCTCCATGACTCATTTATTTTGCAACTGGAAGTTTGTCCCCCTTAATCTCATTCAACTATTTCACTCATCCCCCCACATCCCTCCCCTCTGGCAATACAAAAACTTATTGGTATGGAAAAGTTACATTTGTAATTGAAAAAAATTAATTGAAAAATCAGTTCATATAAAATAATGTACAATATGATCTCACTTTGGTGAAAAATATAAATATTATATACACAGAAAGTTATCTGGAAAGATATACCCTAGGGTATAAGTAAAGTCTTTGGATAATAAGAAAATTATGTTTTTATTTCTATATTTTTGTTTACCTGTGTTTTTTTTGTGTCTATAATGAGATCTTTTAAGGTTGAAGTATTATTTTAACAAAAAAAATCACAATAAAAATAAATTGGGATAAGGATAAACAGAAGTGTAGAGCACTTTATAGGGTCAGTCTTATTGTTTTCATAACCGTTCAGCCTCCCAAATCTTGCATCCTTTTTATTCACCCCCACCTGTTATCACATGATCAGTATGTATAAGCCTAGCCCTATCCTAGATTCTGGACTAGTTCTATCTTTAGTTGAGAAAAGTCATACTTCAGTAGTTTGATGTTAATTATATTAATAATATTATTATCAAATGATACTTTCTGCTTATTTTACTCTGAATTTGGGATCTCCTTCAACCTGGGACAGAATAAATTAGTGCCATGATTCCTTGATTTCATAATTTGCATCAGGCTCAACTATAGAGCTGTACTTAAGTGTCTCTTTCTTTTTGGAGTTGGGGAGAATTTCATCACATCCTTGTGTCCCACTCTGCAATGCAAGTTTTACACTAACTACCTGGAGGTAAGTCAAATTTCATAGGTTAAGGGCACAGTCCTCCAAAACACTACCCTCACTTTAGACACCACCTTCAAGCTCAGAGGTTCTGAGGCCACCTACACTTCTGATGAACTGGCTACAAACTGGGGGTTCCTACTACCCTTCAGATTTGATAATTTGATAGAACAACTCACAAAATCCAGGAAAGTGCCATATTTACAATTGCAGTTTTATTATAAAGAATAAATTAGGACTAACCAAAATAAAAGACCCACAGTGTAATGTGTGAGAGGGTGCTAAATAAAGAGCTTCTGTGTCTTCCTTGTGGAGTTAGGACATTTCCCTTTTCCAGATAACAGTATGTATCACTAACCAGGACTTCACTTGAGTTTTGAGTCCATGCCAGTGGGATTTTGTTATATTGGCATGATTGATTGAAACATTAACCATGTGATTAAATTTCAGTCTCTCACTCTCTTTCCTAGGAGGTTGGGCTGATATTAACGATCTCAAATTCCCATCCCTCCAGTCACATGGTTGGTCTTTCCAGCATGGCCAGCCCCCATCCTGAAACTATCTCAGGGCCTGCCAGGAATCACCTCACTAGCATAAACTCAGGTGTGTTCCAAGGGACCAACCTATCATGAATAATAGAGACACTTCTATCTGCTAATCTGATCTAAGCCCTTTTAACTACAACATTGTCTTATCTGCTGCCATTTATTAGCATTGTCTCAACCACTGTGCTTAACCTGCCCTACTGTGCTTTCTCTCATCACTGCCAGCAGGGTCTTCCTTCTGGTGAACGTGGCCATCCTGAAGGAAGTGACCATCTCAGATTCTCTTCTTTCTTGCTCTGGTCTATCCCACCTCCCTCTGAATTCTAAGCTTCAATTCTGGTATTAGTGTCAGAGAGCATTGCTTTTTTGGTCTCTATCAAAATGGAGTTCAATTAGCTAAGTGCTCATGTTCTTTTGACTCAATGGGCTCATAAACCCCTTTTTTTGTTCAGGTAGCTGCCGTAAGGTGATAGTATTGTCCTGGAATAAAATGCTAATCCATTATCACGTAGGAAGGATGACTTTTGAAACAGATCTGTTTATGAGTAATAATTTCTGACCAAACTATTACTTGAATGTAACTACTGCTTTCCTTACTACAGCTACTGTTTTCACATAGCTATTACATAATTTTTCAAAATCATCCATTTTTACAGAAGAAGCCTAGATTCAATCTGACCCTTGTTAAAATCTTGTCTTAAACATGTGCCCACATGTAGCTTTGGTTATTCTCCAGTCTCTAGCTTTCAGGACCTTAAATATGTGCTCTATTCAAGGAAGTGGTCTGAAAGCTTAAGCATCAATCCTGAAGTTATCTAGAGTAGTATTCTACTGCTATCAAAAAGCGCTATCAGAAATACAATATTTTTCTCCTGCCAGAAACGTGCTAGAAACTTTGTTGTTCTTGTTGCTAAATGAGGATATTTTAAAATAGATACATTTCCTAACAGTAAACAATGTTAGGGCAGCATTTTCGACAACAGCAGCAACATCAACAAAAAGTTCAGTTTACTTATTTCATTCTTTCATTAAGCTTATGTTTATAGCAGATGTGCAATTATTTTCAGAATTTTGTGGTTGGAAGTGAATATAACGTTGATATCTTTACCTTTGAATTCATTTCTTTTACCCAAAGTAACCATCGAAATTTATGGTAAATATTATTAAAATTTAATCTATAAAACCATGAACTTACATCCAAACAGTGAGACTGACTGGCGTGCGGGTCTTAAAACCAGTGCCACATGTTCATGTAGTATTTAGCATATGTATTAGTGGCACTTTATAAAAAGAAATACTGGTTACTGTTTGATTATAATAAATGTGGAAATACAGATGGACATCCGTCCAATAAATTTGCCTTTTAATAATAATGAAGAAAACATTTTTTTTCCTGAAAGCATGAGTTGTCATTCAACAATGTATATATTCACTATCTTCTCATTGTCAACTGTTAATAATTCTTATGAATATCCCTTGAGTAAGAGAACTGATGATCAAATTTTGTAGGAATGAAAGTGAAGGAAAATGATTTTGATTTTTAAAACATAGAAAAACTAAAAGACATGAAACATACGAAGACTTCAAAAACTGCAACAGTTTTGGCTTAGGTAGCAGAATTCAGCTTATAAAAGTTATGCAAATTGATATTGCCCAATATTTTCTAGGTGTACAACTTCATCTCTAAAAATGGTAATAGTAATAAAAGGCTAATGACTTAGTGTTAGTAAAATGATAAGTATATTACAAGAGTCATAAACTATAGGACGGTACTAAATACCACAGGCAGCACTGATTTATCTAGTAGGACTTACAGGGTTAGAAGGGCATCAAGGAGAAGGAGGCAGAGATTTAATGTGTGCTGAGAGTCATGGGAGATGTGTTATTCTGCTTGGAAGTTAGCTAAGTGAATAATTTAAACTACAGACGTCCTACATTATCTGTGATAGTCTAGGCTCTGCACAAGTTGTTGGGATTGCTGGTAAACAAAAATAAGCCCCATTCCTGATTCCATGAAACACACAAATTACTGGGGGAGATTACTGTTATTCAAATACATAAAAAAGGAATTCAGGAATACAAACTAAAATAAATGCTCTTAAGGAAAAAAAAAAAAAACATAAAATATACAATACAGACCAGTCAGTTCCAAACTTCCACTCCATATGCCCAATAGAATTTTGAAAAATTACGTACTTCCTCACACATGTTTAACTTGACACTTGAATTTATTTATCTTAAATTTTATATAGTTGCAAAAGTTGTTTCCAACCTATGGGAAATCTTGACTAATAACATATTGTATCACTCTTTTAAGTATATTTAATGGAATCAAAAAATGATAACCTGATATACTTTTCCAACATTCAAACAATTCAAATCAGCTCTTCTTTAACACTTGAAAGATGTATTCCTTTTCTTTCTTACTATTTGAACTGATATTTCCATTCCATGACATTTAAATATCTTTATCAAAGTATAACACATTTTTATGCTTATCATACTTATCTACAAATACATACATATGAAAATTTTTAAATCTTTTTTCTGATGTTCACGAGATGCTAAATATTTTAAAATATTTTCTATGCTGACTAATCAATTCAATTAGTATTTTTATGCAATTAGTTATATTATAAATTTAGAAAAAGACTTGTAAGTTAAAATTTTATTTGAAATACATCTCATGAGATTAAGCATGATCACACTTTTCCTATATATTTAGTGACAGAGAAAACTATGTAAAGCTAAAAATGAATTGACCAGATAGCTAGCAAATTATTTATTATTATTAAATGGAGAAAAATATATTAAATATTTTATGATTAAATAATATAAATATTGACTCAAATTAGAGTATTTTATATGAAATTGGTTTGAGTAGACTTGAAAAATACTTCATTGTATAAGAAATCCTAAATCTGAAAAAAACGCAAAAGTTTTGTTGGTGGACTTTATCTGATAATCTTGATAAATTTTCTATTCTTGGAAAACATTCTGGCAGTATTTAAAATATTTCATATTGGTAATCTACACTTCTGGATTTTCTGTGGTAAATCCCCCCCAACCACACCCATTTCATGACAAACTCTAGAGACAAGTATTGAGGATTGCCACAATGATTTATTTTTATTTAATTACATGAAAAAAAAAGGGTTCAATAGTTCTTACCTATTTTTTACCTCTTCAGTATTTCTGGTCTCTTGGCTTTGCACTCTGTTGTGATTCTCTCTCAAGGACAATGCATTTTTTGATGATGTGGGGTAGAGAGAGAGAGAGGGAATGGAAGAATCTAAATAGGTAATGAAGAGTTATTTGGCAGGCTCAGACCACCAACTCTTTTATATCTGCATTTCTAATATAAAAATAGTGCAAAATACCAAAGTTCAATGCCAGATTTTACCCTCAACAGAAATATTTATTGCAAGAAAGTTCAGGAAGGTCAAAAGTTTCCATACCTATTAGAGAAACTTCCTCCCCTTTTATTTCGCATCCAGGAGGTTTTCAATCCCAGGGCAGTGCAACACAGCAAGAGTTGAGGGGTGTGTGTGTGTGTGTGTGTGTGCGTGCACGCACGCACGCATGCGTGTGCACATGCTGTGTGCGTGTCCACAAGGTGGTTGGAGAGAGGTAGGGGGTTGGGGGGTGGTCAGTTTTAGAAAGTTGGTAGAATCTATTTAGGTACTGCTTTCTTATTACTATCCTAACATAGTTTACTTATGAAGTTGAGGATCCACAAATGGATATCCCTAAAAGTATCCATGTTCAAATGTTTTTTGGAAAGTACCCAAGTTTGAAGATCACTGACCTAGGCAGAAAGTGATACCTGATCTGAGGTCTAAACAATGGTATAAAATTATCCAAAAATAAAATAATTTGTTAGTCTTTCCTGTGTTACTACATAACCTGAGCAGACTGATTTGATATAACTGCTTACGTAATGATGATGTGATCATTATAGTTGTTTTTTATTAAATTAGTTGTTATCAGTCGAAATTTGATTATGTCATTTAACTCTGAAATGGTACATCATGGTTAATTTTTGTAACCCTCGTTCAAATTGCAAAATCCGTTCTGACATTGTCATTCAGAAAATTAAGGTTAAACTTGGGATATTCCTTTTGCCATAAATCACCATAGATAGTAGTGTCTGGAGGCTACCAGGAAAAAATATGTATTGTCCAGGATTTGGAAATGGGCAAAAAAAGATTACTGGGTGTTCTTTCAGTGCCCAGCATTTCTACAGGACTCTCCTGGGATTACATGGTGAGAATGAGGATTGGGGAGGGAGTTGTATTTTTCATTGTCTTTCTATAGAGTAGGCTATTTTACAACTCTATAGAGATAGAAGCCAGTTTGTAGAAAACTGTAAATAATGCAATGATTCTTGCTCACGGTAATACAAATGAATCATCTGCAGTAGGGGTACATTCATTTCTGCCTTATAGAAAAGTTCACTCCAACACAAAGATTTATTTGCCTTGTGAAATACTAACTGGTTTGCATCTATTAACAATTTCATTTCCACATTCCTGATGGCCCGTACATACAAATTCTTTGAACTGGTCCTAACGTCTGTTTTAGTCGACTTGGGCTGCCATAATAAATACCATAGACTGGGTGACTTAAACAACAAATATTTATTTCTTATGGTTCTGGAAGCTGGAAATGCAAGATCAGGGTGCCAGTAGGGCTGGGTTCTTGGTGAGGGCTCTCTTTCTGGTTTTGTCCTCACAAGGCCTTTTCTTATTGTATGCATGGAGAGAGAGAGACAGAAAGAGAGAAAGGAAATATCTCATATCTCTTTTTCTTAAGGGCATTAATCCCATAATGGGGGCTCTACCCTTACAACCTCATCTAACTCTAATTACCTCCCAAAGGTCCTACCTCCAAATACCGTTACATTGAGATTAAGGCTTCAGCATATAAATTTGGCCAGGGCCCAAACATTTAGTGCATAGCAACATCTTACTGGTTACTTCATTAATTAATGTGTCAAATGAAATATTTGATACCTTTGACATTTTACATTAACGTTAGAGTCATTTTTTAGTTTTTTGAAAATTTGACGCAGAGGAATATTAGGGGAAGCAAGCACTGATTAGTATGCTGTGGAATTATTTATCAAAATATTAACAATGAGGTCTTAAAATGTATTAATCATACACTATTATTCTTCTCACAAAGCAATTACAGCCAGCTTACTAAGTAGCCTCCATTAGGGTTATATACATTCTTTCACTACCCTTCCTTGCTGCATTTCCATTTATGGTCCTATATCTTTCTATCTTTTATAAACTAACTTGATAAAATAACAAACAGATATTCACACCCAATTATTCTTCATGCCACCACAATCAGGTTTCTATCTCTACCCACCACTTCATCACCATACCAACTTTGGCAAAGGCCACTAATGACTTTCTAATTGCCAAATCTAATTAATTTTTGGTTTTACTATTATTAAATACTAACTACCTCTGAGTTTTTTTGATGCTTTTAAGTACTCCTTTCTTCTTGAGAGAATTTTCATCCTGGCTTTCTTGACCCCTCTCTCTCTTTTGCATTCTTTCTATAACTTTTCCCTGAATTTCTTATTTGGTTCCCAATCCCCTGCTCACTTGGCTTCAGTACCTATAAGCCTGTACATCCAAGATTTGAAAACCATTTTGGACTTGTCTGTTATAATAATGGCACCTGCTGAATCACACGTTTCTCCGAATCTCTGATGTGCCTTTGCAGTGTAACCTTGTTGCTTCATCACCCCCTTCAGTCTTGCTGGCCTTGTGATTTACTTAGACAAGTAAAGGATGGCAGATGTGATATTGCACAGAATATTAAGAGACATTGCAGCTCCCACTCTTGCCTCTTGACACATAAGGAAGCTGGTGTGAAAGATGCAAAGCCACACGGAAGAGATAAACCAGTCCAAGTCCCCAGATCTCTGACTGAAGCCATTTTGTAGCTTCCAGTTCAGCCAGACTACCGACTGGCAGCTATATGCAACTACACACACGAGTGAGTCCAGGTGAGACAAGTGGAAGAACTGCTTAGCCAACCTACAGAACTATGAGAAATAATAAATCATTGTTGTGTTAAGCCACTGTATTTGAAGTAGTTACACAGCCATAGATGTTTGGTACATAGTTATATTATGAAATCCCCAAATCTCTCTCTCTTTTCCCCACATGCAGTTGTCTACTGGAAAATTCCCAGATGTCCTAGAGGTATTTCAGTGTCAACATCTTCACCACTGAATTAAGTATCTTGTAGCTTCTCCCTTCTGCTCATTAAATTAATGCCTATTTCCCCTATGATTTCTCCCACGTTAGTGAATGACACTTCCACATACCCAGGTATCAGAGAAAGCGATAGAGAAGTTTTCCATGTTGTTTTCTCCTCCCATGTTCTGTCTTCTCGCCAGGTGACCAAGGCCATTTGATTCTACCTCCCTAACTTCTCCTTAATCTCTATTCTCTTCTCCACTTTCATTTCTTTGACTTAGTTCCTGCTTTCTTCATGTCTTCCTTGGACTTTCACTGCTCTTCTGATGGGTTCTCTTGCTGTTACCTATGGAAACAAATAACTCTTTTTTGTACTCTGCAAGATTAACTTTTCTAAAATGCAAACGGCATATGGTTATTTAACTTAACTGATTTGACTTAACGACTCACCATTGCCTACACAATCAAGTCTAACCTCTTCATCAAGACAAAGAAGGTTCTGTCTGATCTATCTCAGACTAACTCTCTAGCTTCCTGCCTCTACTACTCTGTTGCAGCTGTGCTGAACTTCCGAACATACTGATACAGACTTTCTCATTCTGTATCTACTCAAGTTTCAAGCTTTTCCTAAGGTACTCTCTCCTCTCTTCACTGCCTTCAGAAATTCTCAGGATGAATTGACATTTCTTCTTCTGTTTCTTTTTTTTAATTTGCACTGTACCCACTATCGATGTCTATTATAGGATTAAAAGTTTTGCCTGTTTTTCATATGTGTTTCATATGTATGTGTTTTTCATACACATCTGTTTCCCTGTATTTTAGTTAAAATTCCCCCAGGAGCAAGGATCCCGGAAGACAGTGATTCACACGCAATTAAGTGATGTGGTTGATGAACCCAGAACACTGCTGTAGAGAAGGGGGAAGGTGAGACAGTGAAGAACAGCCAGTAACGAATGAATATCAGGCCAGATACCACTGTGGGCCGCTGGAGCTTAATCTTATAGGAGAATTCTGAAAGATGGTAGAACATAAGCCTCGGAATTCTCTCTCCTAACAAGTGAGGAAACTACAGAATTTATATACCAACTTCCATCATTAGATATGGATTACTGTTAGATGGGACTGTGTGCGTGTGTGCGTGTGTGCGTGTGTGTGTGTGTGTGTGTGTGTGTGTGTGTGTGTGTGTGTGTGTAATTGTTCCTCTGGCCTGTCCTGAGGCAGTGGTAAGGGAGTCTTCTGAGACTGTTGATACGGCCCTCAGGAAAAGGGATGCAGATGAAAAGTAACCCCATACATTGAAATGGTATGGCCCCAGAGATAACAGAAAATGCTATATACCCTGTTATAAACTCCTTTCAGGCAGAAATAATGCCATAGTTGTCACTTTACTTCCAGTGCCTAACCCAGTCAATTCCTGGTGGTATATTGGGACCACATATACATTGTGAATGAATAAGTTATAAAGTAAAAACTCAGTGGTGTCACAGTAGCTTACACTAGCATTTACTGAGTATTTTTCATATGCCAGGAACTACTCTATGTTTTTTATTGGCTCTGTGTTCTTTATCAATGCATTGAACTGAAACGAAGCAAGAATAAACAATTTAAACATTTTTGCTTGTGGAAACCTGAAAAAAAAAATCAGTTAACCAATCAACTTGATCAGTAAGAATTAATTTTCAAAGAGTAGAGCTCAATTAACATTTCATTGAGCACTACAATAAGCCTAGGCATTTTCAGTTATTGCAACTCATAGTGTAGCACAGAGGTTTAGAGAGCGGACTCAGTGCCAGACTGTCTCTATTCAGTTGTTAGTTTCACCACTTGTCAACCTGTGACCTTGGGCGAGTTATCTTAAATCTCTGTTCTGTGAAAAAAGCATAATAATAGTTTTTAAATCACAGGGTTCTTAAGGTCCTATACATTAACAAATCAAAGAACATAGAACAGTGCCTGGTGCCTTGTAAGCACTCTGTAAATGCTATTACTCCCAATGTTTCTTAGGGGAGAATGAATTGATTTTCAAAGACTCTAGGGCTATAGTTCTGTATCCAACCACAAGCAAGAACTGTGTTTGAAATTTGTTTTATCTGTAAAATTCCTACAACATTTTTCAGACATTACTTATGATGGACTACAAATGACTATAATGTAGCATATACTATCAATATGTTTATTCTGTGAGATCAAATGGACATGTCTTCTTAGGTATGCATACTCAACTTGTACATACCAGCAGCACGAGATATCATAAATATTGAGAATAACAGGGTAATTGCTTTGGGGTTTCTATAAATAGCTATACATCAAAAGGCAGTCTTCATATTAGGAAAAAAGACCTTTATCTGTGTTATATTTTTCTGCTATAATTACACACAATCATGCCTAATTAAATCAGTGGCCTGGGCCATATACTTCTCAGTGTTCCAATCCTGCAGTGCCTAGTGGGGAGTTAGAGCATAAGGGAAGTAGCTGGCAGGTGGGTAGACAAATGAGCTTCTGCAACCCAGTGCTAGAGAAACCTGAGAAACACATAGCAAGACCTGAAAACTAAGTGGGAGAAGGGGAATCAAGGATTGGGTTTCATAGATCAGTGTTTCTTATTGCTCCTTTATGACATGTCTCCTTTACTTCCTTTTCCAAAAGGAATGATACATTTTATATTTGAGCCAATTTCTTCTTTACAAAAATGTTCCAGGAGGGAATGTCAAAGTTGGTTAACTGTATAGTCCTGGCTAGACCTTCACACATAATGAACATCGTTGTCTTTTGTTTGGAAACAGTAGCACATGTGGACTGGTAATAGACTCTTGATGAGCACAGAGGTTTCCGTTCATAAACTTGTCTTCAAATCCTAGAACTCAGTAGTTCATTCCGCTTCTAGAAGATAAGCACATTATTCTCTTGAGAGTATAGCTAAATCAATCTGAGAATAATGCTAAAAGCAGCTTACATTTTGTTTTTAACTTATTCTGCCTCCAAGGTGGCATTCTATTCTCTGTAGCATTCTGCACTTAAACGTTATGCATTATCTGATTTTATTTTTCCACTTAAGAAAAATTTGTTCAGAAGCCAGTCTCTTCTGTTGTAATGTTCCATAGTAAAAACAAGTTCACGAGATGATTGAAAATGTGACTGGCAGAATCCTAAAGTCATCTTCCTGAAAGTCATGAAATTTCTGAAAAGCATCTGCTACCTGCATGGCATATTCCCTCTGGCCAAGACCATGCATGACAGCACCTCATCTTTCTCTCTCTCTGAATTTTTTTAAATTGAAAATAAAATACTTCAGGGGCAATATGCACAATCTGAAAGTTGAGAAGGCAGAGATTCCAAATGGAGAGCAGAGCCTGAAACATAGTAAGGACTCAAGAACCTAGTAAATGATAGAAGAATACCACTAATGTGTTTGGATTTTTGGACATAAACGTCACTCAAGAAAATTATGCCATGGAGAACAGCAAAGATCCTCAGTATCACTTATTCTATTTCTTCTCTAAAGAAGCGACATACACAGTTCTAAGGAAGAAAACCAATTATTGAGTCCCGTGAGACACTGGAGCCTTCGCTTAAGTTCCCATCTGATCCTCACAACTATCTTATTTGGTTAGTATTACCTGCATTTTACTCATAATTGAGTATCTGGAAGACTCTTTCTCTCCCCCTGGTCATACTGTCGGTAACTGGCAGAATCACAACTTAAACCTAGGAATTGCCCCCAAACTAAAGCTTTTCCCAATATCTTGTTATCTCTTCTGATCCAGTAGGTAATTAAGAAATTGTCATGATAGTGTTCTGAATATTTTTTAATGAAAAAAGATTAGAAAACAGTTAAACTTTACAGAGTTTTACGAATTATTTTCTTTTATCCTGAGATTAGAATGCAAAATATAAATATCCTCAGCCAGTTTGAGGGCAAAACAATTCCCTACTGAGGTATCAGGAGTTCTTTCTTTGTTTCCTAAATGTATTGCAGCTATGGCTGTGGTCTCACATCAGTCTCCAAGGATCTTCCTACAGAAGGCCCTATAAATGCTCCCAGGGGGTGGGCCGCATGTGATGACCAGTGACTCAGCAGCGGTAGACTTTGAAGGTACCGGTAGGACAGCTGTACAGGTGTTTAACTGTCTGTCTATAGACATTCTGCCTCTTTAAAAATACCGCCAACCATTCTCCTATGGAATGAAGACTGTCTCATTTGGATTCAAAACATCCAGCCCCCGTCCAAAAGGAGCAAAGCCCTGTAGGTGCACTGGATGCTTTCACCCAAGGTTTCATTAGCCACTCCCACCTGCCCTTGTATATTATCATTTTTAGTAAGCCTCCAGTTATTTCACTCATATGACTAAAGTCTCCTTCTCAAGCCTGTGATTAAAATATGCTGCTGGTCTTTTTAGGCCACTGCTCTGCACAAAACATTTGCTTCTTAGGGATCTCAGTGCTTCTAAATATTGCTCTCGCCCTGTTCTGGGAATGGTTGAGGTTCCTTCAGAGGGTTGCAAGGTACCAAGGCCAACATTTTCTCAAAAGTCTTTCACCAGTTTTTTTCCGTTAGAAGATTTGCTTTCCTTATGAGCTTTAGTTAGCGCTCAGATTTGATATGTACACACCCTTATGCTCTTACATACTTTGTTTACAAAATGTTTATTGAGCCTGGAAAGTATGTTCCAGGCCCTTTTCTAGGCAAACCTGAGAAACTTCCCTGAACAAAGCCGAGAACCCCACCCTCCTGAAGTTATATTGGTTGGAAAAAAGAGTAGAAAATAAACAATAGTTGTGATAGACAAGATTAGGGCAAAGTAAAGGAGAGCCAGAGGGTGTGGCTTGCAATTTTAAACAGGGCAATTACCCTGGGATAATTGGGAAAGTGACATTTGAATGAAGACTTGAAAGAGGTAAGAAAAATTAGCCCTGAGGTATCTTAAGGGAAAAAATACAAAGGCTCAGAGGAGGGATGTGCTGGAGAATTAGCGAATAAGCCTGTCTGGCTGAAGCTTTGAGGATTGTGGTAGGAAAGGATTTCAGAGATGACTGGGGCTGGGTCATGAAGAGTCTTGTTTTTACACTGAGGCAAGAAGAGAGACTTTGAAAAGTTTTAGGCAGAGGAGAGACATGATAGGCCTTACATTTTAAAAGGATCACTCTGACTATTGTGTTGATGATAGACTGTGGGAGGACATGGGCAAAAAGACTATTTTACTAACTGAGGGTTAGCTCCTCCCCAGGATATGGCAATCTGTCCCCACGACTGATTGGATATTAGAGAAATAGAGGAGTGAAGAATAACTTCAAGATGTTGTCTTGAGCAACTGAAAGGAAAACTGCCATTAATTGGTTACAGATGGAACCAGTTTTGGAGAGGAGATAGGTTTAATTTTGGATACATTAATTCTGAAATATCGATTATAAATGGAAGTAATTAGTCATTCAGCCCAAGTAGGCAGTTGAATATGTATAAAAGTCTGGAGTCAGGACAGAGGTCTGGCCTGGAGATCTATGTTTGGGACATATCACTAGAATGATGATATTTAAATCCAGTCTTTCTCTCTGCTTAACTGTTTTTCCCCTCCTACTTATGGCTATTAAAATAGATCATACTATCTTGATAAGAGTAGCTAAAATACTATATATTTTACTTTTTCCTTTTGCATTTTTATTTGTCTCCTTCTGTCTGCCAGAATAGAATATCCAGGTGATGATTTTTCTGTTTTATTCTCTGCTATATCCTCAGAGCCTGGAAGAGTGTATGGCACGTAGTTGCTGCCAATAAATCTTGTTTCCAGCCATAGTCAGTTACCCCTTAAATTGCTAGGACTGAAATTCTTAGAAAGGTTTCTATGTGTTTGTCCTTCCACCTACATTCTCTGGGATCCTGATCCAGAGGTATTTTCATTTGGGTCTTCTCTGACCTCATTTTCCTGGGGTTCAGATGCAGGATGATTCCTTGGCATGAACAACTTCCTTCCAGTTCCATTTTCTACCATGCACCCTCTGAATTTAAAATGCAATCATTTGTGGTCCTCTCATTATTTTTTAGTTATGGATTTAGTCTTTTGAAAAGCAATGGGAAAATACATCTCTGTACACAATTATTATAGATCATCTAGACTTGTTTAAATTATCTAAAATTAAGAAGAGCTGTATTACTAAGGCAGAGAGGTGAAAAAAAATTTTCTTTTGTACTGTCTGTTCCTTTCAAACAGCTTGCTAAGAAGCCTGTTCATCTCTGGCTCGCTAGAGTACAGTATTTGTTTAAACAAATTGTAAACGAACACTTTGTATACACCAGCTGACAGGCAATGACTTGTAAAAATGGAGGAATTTTCACATTTACCAATGAATTACTTGTAATAAAACCAAGAAAGCACAGTTTTTCCATTCCTACCTCTAGCCCACCTTTCCAGTACAACTGATTTCTATTGCTTAGTAAATTTGTCTTTTAGAAGGATAATAGTTAACCTCAGTCTATACTAAAATCAAGGTCAATTTTCCACTATTAATACTCAGGAAAGCAAAAGGTTGAATTTTTGTGTAGTCATGGATTTTAGAAACTGGATAGACTGAAAACAAAACAGAGATAGAGTCTGAAAAAGCAAGCTTTGGAATTGTGATTTTTTTTTTTTTTTTTACCTTGTCTTATATTTCAGAATTAGTTTCAGTCCTAACCTCTTCCTTTGTTATTTTATAGGTCAGTCCCTGAAAAGTTAATTAATTCAATCTGGGACACTGAACTAGTTAGTAGCAGTGGCTGCACTTGATTTCTGTTCCATAAATGTTTCTACTCTAAACAGTCTTTTTCACTCTATGTCCAAATAGGAATGTATGACAATAACAGCTTAACACTTTTTCTTGGTAATTTTATTCTGATTTCTGTTTTGGTGAATTAAGTCATTATTCATGTTAATCATGAATGACAGAGGGTCTGTAATTTGAAATCATTTGAGAACTTTATAGCTTTAGTAGTCAAATTTTATTTCGTGACCAGCATTTGATAAAAGAAACTCCTTTTAGAGGCTCAATGCCCTTACCATGTGAGAGGTAGAAATTACAAGAAAGGTGCTGATTACAGCTTGACCTAAGCAATCAGGGATTTCTTAAAAAGCAAGTGTGCTCAAAAGCAGCAGTTTTGCTTTATAATTTGTAGTTGTTCTATTTGAAGTCAGTTTAACTTATTTTCTGTATTGTTCATGAAATACTTCCCTTTCTAAATCTTTATTTTTATTGGGAAATAGATCCATTTAACTGTCAGCTGCAGCTTGGTTTTTCTTTTTCTATATTTTTAAAAAAAGAAAACCACGCTTGTACTTATTTTTCAAGCATGTATCTTCCTTCCGGGAGTAGACAGAATCTCTGAGCACGAGTGCTTTCCCAGCTGCCTTATCTCACAGACTTCAGATCTCAACATGTTCATCACTTCCTCTGAGAAGCCTTCCAAGATCTCCCTGAACAATCCAATTCCCACTTTACTCTCTTATCACATCATATATTCCCATAGTGAATATTTCATTTTACGAGTACAACATTTTTTGTTATTTGATTTAATGTCAGTCTCCCTCTCAAAAATGGAATTTCCCTAAGACAGAAAACATGGACTTTTACTCACTATTTTATCTTTAGCATTATGGGGTAAATCCTTTAGGAGGATTCAAAATAGGCACTGAATGAATATTGGATGAATAAATGAATTATTCAAAATGCTGCCGAATACAGAATCATTTATAGCAAACACAATGCTTTCACAAAGTTGTTTTGCTTTTAGCAGGGTTACAAACCTACTGAACTGTACTGATATGAGCAAAGAAGAATGTACCTTTTCTTTTTATTTTTCTTATAAATAATTTGATATTCTTCAGGAATTTCTTATCTCACAGATTTACCCCTGGGTTGACATGGGTGGTTCAATTTAATTCCTTCTTGTAAACTCACTCCAATTCAATAATTTTAGATATCTGAGTCTGTGTAGATTTCAGCCCTTCCCCATATCCTCCATGAGCTGGAGTCCAAGTGTTTGTTATAAGTTAATATGACCTGAAAAAGAACATAGGAAATTTTGTGAAGAATTTATTAGTAAAATTATTATTTCCAAAACAATTCCTATATAGATTTTACTCTAAGCTCCTAAAGGGCAGGGGGGGCATTTGAATGAAATGAAAATAAGTTTTCATTTTTGTTTCTCTATGACCTAACACAGTGGCTAGCACATAGTTGCTCAAAAAAAACTTCTTTATATGAATGAATCAAAAACATATTAATCAAAAGAAAGGGAGACGTGAATATTTTTAAGTATCTGCTGAAAATTATATGTGTAGCCATTATTCAGAGTATGTTTTCTGTATATATTTCTGCTTTGATTTAGTAAATAGTTCTGAAGACATTTCTGATAGCTTGAGTATATATGGGGCCTAATAAACATGCCAAATGAATCTTTAAAAAGTCAAGTTAATAGCTCAGATTGCAAATCTCATTTTATTTTACAAAAAATAAAGAGCTCCTCGATCAGTTAAACTGTAAAGATAGAAACATAAATAGGGGTAGTGAAGAAGTTAAATCTAAAACAGCCTTTTAGCATGTTATCAGAGAAAAAAAATGGCAGCAAAACAAGGGTCTATTTTCTCTTTTAAGACGCAGAGACATCCAGATAGAGAGCAAATATTAGAATCTAGTGGGAAAACTGGGTTTAGTACCAATAGTTAATGGCCAAAACTGTAAAAGATGAATGCCCATTAGACTTGAGTAGGCAGAAGAGGGCTAGACCCAGCTGTAATCAACAGGAAGAAATCCAACCAGGCTGGAAGGGCAAGGTATCTGGCCACCATGCGGACAAGTGTTTGGTGACAGTCCAGGTTGCCCTTTCAGTACAGATAAGCAGATGGTCTCTGTTATGAATAAGTGAGGAGCAGTGGTTCTTAAACTTTAGTGTACATCACCCAAAGAGCTTATAAAAAATGCAGATTCACAGGTCTCATACTTAGAGATTATGATTACACAGGTTTTGGTAGGACTCTATTTTTAGCTGGCACCAGAGGAAGTTCTGATGCCCCAAGCACTCTTTCAAAAACACTTAAGGTCTAAGAAACATTAGTCTTTTTTTACGTAAATTGAACATTTACCAATGAATGATTACCTAATGTAAATATAAATATAATGATATTGTTGGGAAGGGGGAAATTTCCCCCTTCTACCACTCCTTAGTTCTTGTGGCTGGGCTAATAGTAAAATTGACACAAGACAGATTAACAGGAGAAAAAGAAACAAATTTTAGTTCTCACACGTGGAGATCTCACAGAAATGAGACCTAAGAAGTGGCCAGAGCAAGCAGCTTTTATGCCTTTTAGATAAAGAAATAATACATTTATGAGGAATTAACAGGACAAAGAAACGTTTTGCGTGCACAATTAGTGAAAAATCTAAACAGTGTTTGGGCGTGGGGTAGTAAATTAAGGAAGTAACAAGGCTTGTTTATATAGTGTCAAGTGAAAAAAATGCACACCATGAGAGTTGTGAGTTAAGTTTTACTGGGGGCAAAATGAGGACTGTAGCCTGGGAGAGAGCCTCTCAGATATCTCTAAGGAACTGCTCTGAAAAGGTAGGGAGAAAGGTCAGGATTATATATGATTTTAGTGAAGATGGAGTCGTGCAGTCAAGCATACAGTTTGGCAGAAGGTAGCTGCTAGTCTCTAGGAGCAGATGTCACCATTAATGATTTTAGTGCTTTGCTAGATATGAGAAGATGCAAGAAATTGGGCTCATAAAATCTTCTCCTGAAAGTATCTATCTGAAGGCCTGTTGGGCCAGTTTTTCCCAGAATGCACAGTGCTTTGCCTCATTCCTAATCTCTACCCTGAACTCCTTTCAGGGTGTGTTGAAGGTCAGTGACCTCAGTAGGTAGTGACCTAATCCTTGTAGAGGCAGATGACAGGTGACAAGTTTTAGTTGGCAGTAGGCTTCTCAGCCCTGAATTCCCTGTCTCTGGTGATGTGTGTCCTTCTATCTGCAGGTGAAGGGAGTGTACCTTTCACATGAGAGATTTATTTCCTGCTTTCGAGGAGACAAAAAGGAGAATCACAGTGACCCTCTCGTGTTGCCCAGCTCTTAACTTTAATTCAAAATAATCAATATGCCATTGAGACACATTATGGGGTGACCTACCCTGAGCCCCAATAACAAGCAGAATTCATCTGGATTAAGAATATTAAAAAAACATACATTTAGGATATTTAACTGAGATTAAACTTCAAACTATTTTCCTTTTACAAACCAAAAGCAGATTATCCTTCATTTAAAGTTCCAACAACCTAAAAAGTATAGTTGGAAGCTTTCAGACCCCCATTCTTGTCAGTTTGGCATAAATTTCTGCTGAACGTAGTAAGAAAGACCTTGCTGGTACAGTGGCTTATGGGTATATAGTCCCGTGGGGCATTCCTTGCATGTAATTGCCTCTTCCTAAGACCGGAACTCCTTGTCCTCTGCTCTAAAATTCTGCCTCAGAGGCTGGGGGAATTTCCTCCTGTTTCTGCATCTCTGAGGTCTGACTTGCACGAGACAGCCTAAATTAGGTACAGTTTTATCTCCAGCATTCCCCTTCAGTACGCAGTGGACACTCAGTAAATACGTACTAAAGAAATGAGTGAATTTTTGTATGTAGCAACATCAAACTTTCCCATATAATCATTTCTCCTTCTTAAAGAGTTTTGTTAAAACCGGAGATAATGGGCTTCCCTGGTGGCGCAGTGGTTGAGAGTCCACCTGCCGATGCAGGGGACACGGGTTCGTGCCCCTGGTCCGGGAAGATCCCACATGCAGCGGAGCAGCTGGGCCCGTGAGCCATGGCCGCTGAGCCTGCGAGTCCGGAGCCCGTGCTCAGCAACGGGAGAGGCCACAGCGGTGAGAGGCCCGCGTACCGTGAAAAAAAAAAACTGGAGGTAATCTTAAAATAAGTTAATCATGGCCTCTCACTTTATGGTGGAAACAACTGGGACAGCTATGCCTAAGTAACTCAGTATCTATATGTTGACTTTGCCCATAGGGTGTTTTATTTTACATTTATCTATTCTATCTCCCCAGTTCTATTTTTTTCTTATATTATTTAATAGTTTTACATTTTCATCACCTGGAGAGTACCAGTCTATAGGATCTATCTCATGCCAGTTTGCTATTAGAGTCTCAAAGTGACCTAATTGCTTATTGTACTCAGCAAAGTCTAGAAGGGAATTCACAAATTTGTCTACAGGCATGCATTTGTCCACATGAGCAAAATGCTGGGGACAAGCTTTGAAAACAAGTTTGATCTTATAAATTTAAATTTCTAATGAAATGAATTTTTTTAATTTAAAGAAAAATATTACACAGAGTAATATACTTTTTTAAGGAATATAATAGTTTATGTTTTGAATATATATTCACTAACAGGTAAATAAAAACTGTAAAACTCATGAACAGTGATATCAGTTATATATTTAACTATGAGTAATGAATCAACAAACAAAAAAATATACTACAGTCATTTAAATAAATGTAGAAGATATTTGTTTCAAGCAGAGGAAATCTAGGAGTAGCAATCTAGGGCTGACACTAGGCCTCTGTGAAATCAGTAAGGTCTGGACTTTTCTTAGGGCTACCATGCCTTCCTGAGCAGCTTAGGTCCGGCAAAATGTCATCTGACCAATGGGAAAAGGGGACTGAGTGGCTGCCCTTTGTCCAGAGGAAATACCTTATTTCTAATTCCCAAGGTGCCAAATGGGTCAGCAGTAGTTCTCTCCTTCTGTCTTTTTGTTTCACCAACATAGTAGGTGGTTTTTTTCATCATGGTCGTAAGATAAGGCTATTGTACATCCAAGACTTTGCATAGGGTTTCAAGGCAGGAAGATAGAAGGGTTCAAAGGTTTATTTCCCAGAAAAACTTTACTTGGAAAATGAAGTTTTTATAGGGACTGTTGCCACTAGCTTATTGTACAGACTTGTGCCATATACCATCTCTAAATGTAAGAGAGCTGGAGGGAGCAAGTATATTTAGGTGGTACATCGTAACCTTGGTGAGGGGGAAATCAAGATTCTTTCTGTAAGAAGTAAGAGAGAATGGATATCAGATAGGCAGCTAGAAGTGGCTGGCCCGGGGAATATTTAGATGAAGAAAAAAAAGACCAAATAAATACAAGCCTTGGGTCAAGGTTAATAGTGCTGCAGATTTTCAACATGAAGATCAAGTCTCAGCAGCAAAATTTTGCTGAAATAAAAGTCTCTTCTTTCATCCACTTTTATTCCCAGTACTATACAAAGCTTCCCATACTTGGCTGCCTGCCATAGGACTAATATGTGAACCAATTCATTCCTCTTTACTTTTATACTACTTCAGTTCCAGTAACAATATATAAGGCAACAGTCAATCTTCACAGCAAAGAAAAAGAGTTTGGAAAACATAATGGAATATTTATTGCCTACAATAGTACTTCCACAGAATAAAATATTTATTAGTTTTAGTTTGGGAAATGAAAATGTTTACTCATTAATTTAAAAATCTATGAATCAATTTAGAAATGAATGCCTGTTTTCAAAACTTAGAGATTTTCCTTTGAGTGATTAGCTTTGGTTTTAACAATGTTAAATTTGCTTTTCTGAGTTTTGAATTCTAGAATTTCTGGATTTAGAATACATGATAAATATGTATATTTAAATTATTTTTATACAACCTTGCTCAGTAAAGGTCTAGATTGATTAGATTAAGATATATAAAGAAAAATAGGAACTCTGTCGTTATAACCACAGAAATACTTTCTGAACGATTTGGATTTTAGATTTTAGTAAAACATGTAGGAAGGATTTGTACAGATCAGTTAAAAATGAGAGACTATTATATATACTTATGATGAAGGGATCCTATAAAATGTTAAAACATTTTTGACCCCTGAACGTGTAGGCATAAATCACGTTTAATTTAATTTTTTATGATTAGTAAAACGTGTACTCACCTCATTTCTGATTTATGTGGTATAACTGTGGCTTTATATCAGATACAGCTCTAATTGATGTTCCTCAGAAAGAATGGTAATTAAAATACCTATGAAAGTTAATAAATTGAAAGATAAAGGGAAAATATTTTGGACATATTGATTTATATCCAGCAATCTTACAAACCAATATTATTAATTTCAAAAGTAAATCATATTTTCTGCAAATAATGACAGTTTTATTCTAATTTTCTGATGCTTTTTACAAATTTTTCTTGTACAGTTGCACTAGCTAGAAATCACAATACAATGTTGAATAGAAATACCACAGGCATATATTTCTCATTCCCAGAATGCTTTCACAATGTCACCATTGGGTATGATGTTTGCTGTGTTACTTAGTTTTATAATATTACATATATGGGGTTTTGTGTTTGTTTTTGATATTTTAATGTACTACATTATATTAATATATTTTCTAATTTTGAAACAACCTGTCATTCTTGGAATAAACGCAAGATATTAGATATTTTTCTTTATGTATTACTGAATTTGGTTTGCTAATATTTTCCATAGGATTTTGGTATCTATGTTCTATGAGAGAGATTTGTTTTCTTGTTTTGCCATTCCCTAGTGGGTTGAAAACAAGATTATCTTGGGCTCTACAGGTGATATTGATGTGTGGGGCGGTGATGTTCCTTTTTTACATTTCTGAAAGAACATGATTATTGTTATTATTCAATAGTCATAAGAACTCACTTGTAAAAATTTGGGATCCTGGTGTTTTTGTGGGAAGATTTTATCTTCTTCTTTTTTTTTTTTTTTTTTTTTTTTTGCGGTATGCGGGCCTCTCACTGTTGTGGCCTCTCCCGTTGCGGAGCACAGGCTCTGGACGCGCAGGCTCAGCGGCCATGGCTCACGGGCCCAGCCGCTCCGCGGCATGTGGGATCTTCCCGGACCGGGGCACGAACCCGTGTCCCCTGCATCGGCAGGCGGACTCTCAACCACTGCGCCACCAGGGAAGCCCTATCTTCATTTTAAAAATGACATTTATTTAAAGAGAAACGTATTTTAGAATCAAATACATTTTCATTTTCTTCCAGAATTGATTTTAATAATTTTTATGTATCTAGGAATTTTCCATTTCACCTGAACTTTAAATATTTTTGACATAAAATTATTCATAATATTCTTTATCTTTTTGTTTCCTGTTACATTTATAGTCATGTCTTCCTTTTAATTCCTAATGTTGTTTATATTTGGTTCCTTTCTTTTGCTTTAATTTTTTTCCAGAGGCTTGCTAATTTTATTAGTCATTTTGCTTTATTGTTCCTCTTTTGTTTTCCCTTTCATTAATTACCACTCTTAAGAGCATTATTTTCTACTGTGTAATTTGGATAATTCTGTTTTTCCTTAACTTCTAATTTTGGGTTTTTAACTCATTAATTTTTTGCCTTTTTTCTGTTGTAATCCTATAAGTCTATATACTTCCCTCTAAATACTGCTTTTACTGCATCCACAGATTTAGTAAACAGTATTGTCACTATCATCCAGAATTAAGAATTTATAATTTACAGGGCTATTATTTATTTTAAAGTATATTTAAATTTTTGTTGTTATTGATGATTAAGAGGTAGAAAATATGGGATTAAAATTACAGAGATTAAGATTAGAGACAAAAAATTGAGAGTAATACTCATAGAGCTGATATTTGAAGTCATGGAATGGATACATTGATCACTCTGGCAAATGTGGAGTGAGAAAAGAGCCAAGAAATGACTCTAAAAGACTCTTGGGAAATTTTCTGTTTGTCTATTATTTTTTCAATTTGCAGAAATTTATCTTTATTCCCCTACAGTATTAAAATAACCATTTAGCTGAGCTAAGAGAGAGATGGTCTTTCCCTTGGGGAAACAGCATGCAATTTGCTAAAAAGGCTAATTTAGTTCTCTGGAAACAGAAATAAAAATTCTTTATTATCTTTTACAATTTTCCAATTTAAAATATTTCTGTTGCAGTGGGATCAAGGAAGCCATTTGCCCTGAAGAGGTGTCTGCCTCGGCTTTTAGCAACTTTATTTTCTGTAACCAGTATCTCGTCCATTAAGTCAAAGTTTCACTTCTTAGTACCTGATTCATAGAATGTTAGAAATGGAAGGGATCTTTGAAGTCACCCAATCCAACCCCCTTGTTTTGCATTTGAGGAAAATGACACCAGAAGAATAGAGTGACTTAATTTTTCATTGCTATTTCTTCAATAGCCCTATTTTCTTCATTCTTACATCCTACTATGGCCGTTCCTTCAGAAATCTTCCTTTAGCTTCCTGTCAACCAAACTTTATGAATTTGCATAGCATAATGGAAACAGAATCTCCTTAGGTTTTATTTATTTTAATTTGGATATTTATCTCCACATTTAAAAAGAAATGTGACTATTTGATAAAAAGAGTGCCCCACCCACTAGGCTATAAGCCCCATCAACACTGCACTTATAACCTCTGACACATGATACTTGTTCACTAACTGTTGTCAGGCTGGACTTGAAACCCAGCTACAAATTCTGTATTTTTTAAAGGTATCAGTCTGTATCATCAATAGAAACTCTTTGTAATATATTTCTAACATAAAGTTGTTTTCATCTCTATCAAAATTAGGCCCATATGTATAAACACCTTAATAAGTTTTCAACAAACTGAAGTCAATAAAAATGAATAATGATAAGACATTAGATTCTCATTACTTATTAAAGTCTGGCTAGTTTCTAAATATGTGTTATGTTGATTTATTTGACATTTTTCTGTGTTGAAACCAGTTAGGTCATTAAAAACGAAGTTGAATTTATGATTAGCCTTATTTTCTGATTCGTGTTTAGTTTTAGAATAATTATTTATAGCATAATTGAAAAATTCTTAAAACAAAATCATACTTTCCTTGCTAATCAAAATATAATATTCTTTTTTTAATCTAGAAGGCATTGCTTACACTGATGATATTATCACCATCATTACCTACATTACTGAGTGCTTATATATAAACCCTGTGCTACTTTTAAAAACTACAGTACTAGATTGTTAGCACTTTCCATTTAGTATAAAAAAGATTCTCATTGGTCTCAAGGAATGTATAATCAAAAGGAAAATACAGCAAGGGAGATGTAAATAATAAATTAACTTTTAAGTCATTTAGAAAAAAGATGGGTATAAGAATAAATACACTGGAATAATAGAAAATTGCCATTGCCATCTAACAGCTCTGTAGTTCTCTAGGTATTGTAGTCTCTAGTTCCTTTTCGTTTTTTATATATATATAAGCTATGCAATAGATGCACGTAATAGATTTCATATGTTCCAATTAAAAGAAAAAACAGGAACAGTTTACCTCAATTGTGACAATTTATTATAATGGCACAAAAAGCAGTAGGAAAAAACAAGTAAGCGTATTAACAGTTGCAACGTCCATCAGGACCAATATTAGCTCTAATAGACCAACTCTAGGTAGGTGTAACATCAGGAGTTTTTTATATTGTTAATTCAGTTATAGTCACACGTCTGCTATTCTGCTGCTAAATAACGAAATGAATTTGAACCCATTCTTTACATAATAAAGCCTTGATATTTTCCCCGTAAAGTCTTAAATAAAGCTTTATTTATTGGGGGACGTACTCTGCTCCATTAAAAATAGCGATATAATTCACATTATTCTGTAATATGTGTACAAACTTATGAAACTGAAGGTTCCACATTGAAACTTCAACTCCAAAACCACTTGAGAGGAAGAACTTAACTCTCATGGAAGAGTTGTGTTAGATTTTTGTGCTGTTCTTGTGTTAGATTTTTATACTTATGAGCATCTAAACATCCATTCCTGTCACAAAGGCAGTCTTCACCAAACATCTGCAGAAACATTTGGAATGCTATTGTTACGAGAGGAATTGTCCAAGTGTGCATGCTTTTATAACATACCATTATGGTTGGATTGATAGTCTTGAAAAAAAGAATTCTGAATACAGTATAATGCACTGTCTTAATCATCTGTCACTGTATATTAGATAAAATGACTTGTTTATCATAGAATTCTTCAGAATGGAAATGTGAGTTGTCTTCTAGAGTTGCAAGTGTTATGTCACCTGAAAAACTGCTCACTGCAATCAACTTATTTGCTGAGGAAAGCATTATAAACTCTAACAAGGACTCTAGCTATCTGTAAATCATTCTTTCCTTTTTACTCTTTTTTTTTTTTTTTTTTTTTTTTTTTTGTGTGTGTGTGTGTGTGTGTGTGGTACGCGGGCCTCTCACTGCTGCGGCCTCTCCCGCCACGGAGCACAGGCTCCGGACGCGCAGGCCCAGCGGCCATGGCTCACGGGCCCAGCCGCTCCGCGGCATGTGGGATCCTCCCGGACCAGGGCACGAACCCGCGTCCCCTGCATCGGCAGGCGGACTCTCAACCACTGCGCCACCAGGGAAGCCCCTTTTTACTCTTTTTTAAGTAAGGATTATGTTACCCATAATGTTCACTTGCTATCCCTCACTCCCTCCATGATATTTGCTAAAACACAATGCAGATTTTCATTTTTAAACGTATCTTCACATTACATTGTACCTCCTACTTCCTTTATGAATATCAGTTCTGAAAATGGAATAAGGTAGAACACCTCTTTTGAATTCAAATACATAACCACATAGACCCTATTTAGTTATGGTGCCACCATGTAAATCAATAAGTAATGTCATCTTTTCCATAATTAAAAATAGTACAATCTTTATTTGTATAATCTTGTTAGAGAAATCTATAGTTTAAAACAACCAATTAAATATAGCTGTTAGTTACGCGAGCTGAGATCTGGTATTACAAGTAAAAAGGTTGTGAATAACAAAAGAGCCAGGCAGAATGAACTATTTTCTGATTGACTTAGGTTTGAGTGATTCCACTAAAACAGATTTAATGAATGACAGTCTTTCTGTCTTTCAAATAGGTTTTCCTTAAAATAGAAGTAAAACAATTACTGAGTAATTATTAATATGTTTTGGAGAATGATCATGACCTAAGCATTGCACGGAATTTTAAAACTTTCACTGAGTTAAATCAAACAACTTAGAAACTTTAAAAGTTAAACTAAAAGAACTTTCAGTGTGATTTTTAAATAAACAAATGTTTATATAAATTAATGAGAAAATAATTTGACTATTTAATCATTCTATGAGGTTATTGAGAATGTTCATTTTGCATAATTAATGTCAAAATTCCTGGGCCTACTTTGTTAGACAGCCAGTCTGTTTTACCCCTCCTATTTATTCCCTTTCTACCAAATCTCACTTGTTCATACCTTTTCAAACCCAGTCTTTTGTTTAGCATCACACAGCTCTCTCAATTTTACATGCTTCTTGGGGTGTGTGTGTCTGGATCTTGCCCATATTTAACCATAAGGTTTTGCCTACATGTGTTTCCTGATTCATTAAAAAATAAATTAAAATATTAAATACTATGTGCAATGCACTGTGTAATTGGCAGTGGTGTGTGGGAAGGCATGAGGAAGGCAGTCTCTGCCATCTAAAATCAGTGTAAAAACGGCAGATAAAGGATAAACACACACACAAACACAAAACATACAAAACAAGGTGGTACAAAACACTTTTTACTGATCAGGAAATGTAAATATGTGTGTATTGTTTAATATATATATATACATATATACACATGCATTTTTGCAATGTGTCATACTTGTGCATTAGTTTCTATCTTTAAGTAGGGACATATCCTATGCAAGTGTATTTTCATGTGTGTATGACGCTTAGTTGAGTGGGAGTTTCTGTGTCCAATTGTATGCCTATGTGTGTTGGTTTCTCTTTATTGAAATCACATCTGCTACACATGTAAGTCTCACTTAATGAGGAAGATATATTTATCTAGATGAGTAAAAACGAGGATGAGCTGAGATGTAAAAGAATGTAAAATCAAAACAAATCTTCAGTGTTTTTATGTCTTGAATCTGCCCTGAGGGTCTTCTTACTGAGATGAAATAAGACTTCTAAATGTATCTTTTCTTAATTAAAAGGCTGCTGTTATTCTGTATAAAATTAATATATATTCTTTGTATGAGAATAGGTATTTCTGAGTTGAGATTTTTAAGCCTGGAGCCTCCATGTTCTGATAGGCTGTAAGTATTCCGAGCCAATGAGAAACCAGTCCCTGGAGTAAGGGAGGGGAAGATCAGGTAAAGCTGGAGGGGAATCACAGGGCAAAATCGTGCCCACATTGTGCATTCTGCTTTCCCACTCCACCTCCAGGTGAACTTCCCATCCAATCACGGAGCAAACATCCAGCAAATGGCAGCCTCCCACACCTGCCATCCCACTCTCAGGCCTGCCCTCCATTCCTTGGGAGCTTACTGGTCAAAGGGAGAATAAATTAGGAATGTTGCTCTGAAGGAGAGGGGAGAGGGCCAAAAAGACTGAGCAGGGCGTCCTTAGCCACCTTGAACTTGAACACTGGCTCCTTTCTGTAGGTGGATACATTTATTATCCAGATGAGCTTTGTAAATCTCCCCAGACTGGTTCTGCACCATCTTTCTCTCTAGCTGAGTTTTCCCCAACAGCCTTGCAGCCATGGCTCTGCTGCCTGTCATTATAACAATTATTGCGAAAGCTAAGTTGGGAATGTAAGGATTTTGATTAATGATAACTCTGTAAAATAGAAAAACAGAAGGTGAATTCTCTGTGTGAGGCGAGGCATGCGCTAGCCTCATGAGGAGAGTAGAACAACGTGCCATGAAAAATACTTCTAGTTCAGGTTCTTTAAGGTGTGTCATAAAAGTCTAGGGACATGACTCTGGGAGTTGAGGAAATAACTGTAATTCTGGAAGAATCAAAGATCATGCCATCATGTGACATTTTTTAGAAATTATGTGAGGGCAATTAAAATAGCATGATAAGTGGATTACATAAACAAGTTGACCTGAATGTATTGTAATTCATAGATACAATTAAGAAGAAAGCAGTTGTTTTTTAAATCTCTTAAAATGCCTTAAAATAAGATATCAAAATACAATCATGCCAAATGAACCAAAATGCACTTAAAATCTAGGTTTACACATAATGACCGGTTTGCAGGCAAGATTTAGAATAAATTTTGCACATTAAGAAATTTTAGAGACTTCATATCACGTAGAAACTGCTAATGTGGTATTTCATTATCTCTCTGCTTAAACGTGAATAGTATATTCCCAAAAGTAAAGACCAATAAACTGGAATCCATAAAAGTTCCCTGTGATGTCCGCATGTTATTGTATTTTTCCCTTTAAATATAGATTTTTATCTATCCTAAAGAAAGCAAAACTTAAAAATACCACCTAGCAGTCCTTTGAAAAACAGGCAGTTTGACCAAAATACTGCATTTATTTGAAGACTACAGTTTGTTTACCATTTAATTTTTCTTCTACTTTCCCCATCGTATCACATAATCAGTTTGAGAATTATCTTTTTTATTTGTTTGACTTTTGGACTCTATCAGTGCTTCACAGCTTAGGTAATAAAATAAGTTTCTTATATGCAGTGCTTAGCAAGATCATATCAAGAAAGGGCAAAATTAAAGAAAACAATCTGTTATAAATTGATTTCTGTATAGTTGCATTTTCTCAATTTTATCATAGTTCTAAATAAGTATTTTATGAATAGTGCTAAAGTGTTAACTCTCTAAATCCTTAAAGAAAAAATATAGTAAGTGCCCATGTACAAAATCAGTGAAAAGGGCTTCCCTGGTGGCGCAGTGGTTGAGAGTCCACCTGCCGATGCAGGGGACACGGGTTCGTGCCCTGGTCCGGGAAGATCCCACATGCCGCGGAGCAGCTGGGCCCGTGAGCCATGGCCGCTGAGCCTGCGCGTCCGGAGCCTGTGCTCCACAACGGGAGAGGCCACAACAGTGAGAGGCCTGCGTATCGCAAAAAAAAAAAAAAAAAAAATCAGTGAAAAAATGACTGAAATCATGAGAAAAATTAAAACTTGTTTTTTATTTCAATACCTATGTTTTTTCTCCCAAAGATTCCAGTTTACTTATTTTAATATTACTTTATTTTAAAAATAATTTTGAAACCAGTGATTATTGAATGATTATTATGTGTCAGGTGACGTACTACATGCTTTGTATTCCATATAATTTACATCCTTACAAAATCCACACAGTAGAGTTTGTTTGATTGTCTTCACTTTACAAATGAGGGAATTATATCTTAAAAGGTTAAGAAACTTGACATAGTCATACAACTTAAAACTGTCAGAGCTAGAAATTAAACCTAGATACTATCTCAGAGTTCAAGCTTTATCTCCTTATTATACCATGAGATACCAGTTTTGTTTTGTTTTGTTTTGTTTTTAAGGAATCTAATTGATCAGTTGTTTCTGAGGGATTGTATTAATTCATTATTAATGTTATGATGTAAGGTTTTTTTTTTAATGTTTCCATGTAATGAGACATTTTAGGTAGGTGACATTTTGTGTGATGTCAGCATATCAAAGATGATTAGTAGCATCTTTATACTTGTCTCCTGTAAGTAGCCTAACCTAGAGAATTCTATCTCAGTGCTAAAATTATTTTGGTACAGGAGACTTCAAATTATATCAGATAAGTACATTTTTGCTTTAAGAAGCCTGATGTGCTGGAAAGACAAAAAAAAGATAAAATTATTGAAAGTGGATTCTAAATCAGTTTTTTACAACTTGCCATACTGCCAGACATTTAATGGATGTGTTACAAATATTACATTGAATTAGTGAACACACTAATTAATTTAAAAGATTCCTGTATAGAACCTTTTATTTTTGATCATTTATGAATCTTTGTTTTTGAATTTTTTTGGTAAGTGAAAGAAAAGCTAACTCATTGTTGCTTAATCAGAGTTGATGTTGGGAGTGCGGCTGACTTCAGGCAGCTGGATTTAGAAATCAACAAAGCTCTCCGTTTTTGGCATCTATTTTTTGGCTCTGCTTTTTGCTGTGTTTGGCTCATCTCTGGCTCTGCGTGATAACCACATGGCACCCTACATCCTCTCAGATTTCAGCCCAAAGGCAAATACCCCTTTTTCTTTCCCGGAGTCTACAGCAAATGACTCATGGTGTACTCTTGGTTTTTGTAGGGCAAATATACGCTATGAACCAATCGCAGTGGTTAAGAAAATGGTAGTCCTGAGCTAAGTATAAGTAAATTGCACCAAATGTATTAAATGTGAGGACGAATGTTTTCCCACGGAGAGAAACTGGGATATGTTTTCATGAAGGATGAAAAGATGCTCCTTGACAAAAACAATGGTCATCTACTGTAGCCTTCAAGAAGAATATGTATGACTATATTCGTTTAGGGATTATAATTTTTAATTTTTAAAATGCCTAATTCTTATTAGTGTCAGGAAAATAGGCGTTCATATGAAAGAGAAAAATTTGGTCTCAAAATGCTATTAATTTTGTAAACCAACAAGTTATACGTACTATCGTCTACCATACTTTGATAGGGTATCATAAAGAATCATATTTTGGTGTCCTAATTTAATGAAGAATGTGCAGTGTATGCATCTGTTTCATTGTTAGTTCTGTACTTCTTGTGATCCTGATTTTAAGTTATCTTTTTATTTAGTACATAGGAATTTCTATATCAATCCACAGTGAGTACCAGAATATGAACTTGTGGGAACTCAGTGAAATAGAACTTGATCAGTTTAAATCTTTTTAAGCATTTCTCTCTGGCTTTAATAATGTACAATTAATATAAAAAAAATTTAGATTTTATCAGTTAGTCAGGATCTGTTGACCTAGTTTCAAAAGTTGGTCTCTTGGGCATGATGGACATAATTGAAACTCCTGTTAAGTTTTTCCATTTTAATGAAAATATTAAATGACTTGTAGAGTAGCATGGTGAATTTGCTGCCCAGGTCTCAGAGGGCTAAGCTATGATTTCATTCTGCTGTCTTCTACTATTTTATTCTCAACATTTATAAAGTTTATTAAAATGATTTCAGTCCTTTGACTCTTTTCAAATCATTGCTTTCTAGGATGACTTGAGTTTTTATTTTATTTTCATAATTTTCTCTTTATAATTGAAAGCTGCAAAAGGGAACAATAGAGAATGGAAAATAAAAATGCACTGATTATTTCTGTGGTTTTGCTTTTCTGAACTATGTATTGAATAAAGCAATATAAGGTGATATGCTTGGGACTACAAAGAGCTCTTTGTTTTAAAAAAAGAAGTTCTAATTATTAGTTTCAAAATATTACTAACTGCAGGTAATTTTAAAAGTAGTTTTAATGTTTTCTGGTAGAGGAAAAATCAAATACAATTGAAAGTACATTTTAATATTTAGGGTGTGCCTTTATAATAAAATGATAGTTACTGAATACACTTTTTTTACTTGGAAGTTTTAAAGCTTTTTATTTGGGCTATTGGCATTGTATAGCTTTCTGACATTATTTTCAATATTTTGTGCCTCTACACCAATTGCTTTCATATATAAAAGTAAGAGAGGGTACAGGATAAGAAGCAATGACAAAATTAAATCTAATCAGAAAGTACAAGTTTTAATTCTGCATTTCCATGTCAATATTCACCTGTTTCACTGCATAAAAGTGAGTTGGCTTAAAATCCAATTATTAAAACTGTTCATTAAGTAAATTTATCTTAAGATATATTGGATGGGTTTTTGGAGAAAGAAAATGTCCAACTTTACCAATTATTAATATATTCACTTTTATTTTATCAGTTGATAAATACATCCAGTGTTTATTGTACGCCTGAGGTCAAACAGGTACCATCCTAAGTGACCTCTCTATACAATATCTTATTTGAATTTGATGTTTACAATATCCCTGCAAGGTCAGTAACAGTGTCCCATTTTATAGATGAGAGGTACTAAGTTTTCCAGGAGGAAGCTTGCCTAAGGTCACATAAGCATTGGGATCAGAATTCAAATTTATGATATGGAATCTAGAGCCTGCTTTTAAATCTGTGTTGACCCATATTTTCCCCAAATGTCTCCAAAATCTAAATCCTTAAGTAACTTTTTTTTATGAAAGATAAATATTAAGTAAAATGTATAAACAATATTTTAAGGTATTGTAGACATGTACAAGGAGAAATATTATAACTTAAAATGGATGATTTTATAGATAACCCAATTATTAGAAGGAAAAAGACTAACAAAAACTTATTTAATATTCTAAATATGATAAAAAGCTACAACTATTCTGAGAAATCTGATGTAAAATATCTATTAAATGTCAAGATATTTTATTCTTAATATTTGAGGTTTATTTTAAAAATGTAATAGAAATAATTAAAACTTATGAGGGTTAACTGTGTCAGGTACCACTCTAAGCACTTCACATGTATTGACAGTGTTAATAGTCACAGCAATGTCATAGGACAGTTAATATTATACTCATTTTCAGATGAAGAACCTAAAGCCTAGAGAGGTTTAGTAAATTAAATTAATAAGGTCCCACAGTTAAGTGAGTAGCAGGGCTAGAATTTAAACCTAGGCAGCCTGATGTATTAACCACTACCTTATACTGCTGTATCTAACAAGTAAGTGCTAATACCTTGAAAAGTTAGCAAAATATAAGGATTAAAATACTATTTTTTACCACAGTGTTAAACATGTTGAAATTTCTCAGATCATTCCATGTCTATAATAAATTCAATACTAATTTTATTTATTTTACTTCCAGGATGTCATGCCCCTTCATTTTGTCCCCATAAAAACAAAATGGAACAGAGATAGATTACTCAGCATCTCATTTTGTGATAATGATTTAGTTCTATTGTTCTCATCATCTAACAAGAAATTCCTGATTCAGGGTAGAGTTCTACATATATAACTCATTAAAAATAATTTCATATTTTCATCTAATATGTATCAATTACATGTAAGTTATAATGTTTTATTTCCAGACATAGTTATATATACTTTCCATAGATACTTTCCCCACTAATAAATGAATTTTTCTTTTTATTCATTTTATTTGGCTTCCATGCACAAGAATTATGTGATTCATGCTTTTCCTTAGGTATATTCAGGTTGTCATTCAAACATTTTGGTTAATTCACTACTTGACACCCCAATGTTTTGGAAGCTAACAAAAGTCAGTGCGGGTACTTATTTATTAATTAGCTAACATCTTGTAAAATAATGCATTTAAAATATATGTTACAAATTTATACAAATATTCATTATTGCCTATTTGGTAGTAGAAACCCTACAATAATAATAAAGATTAACCCTTTTTTCCTCCCTTGCCAAATTTCATATGAAAATTGCCTTGTCTTGTATATCAGCACCTGAACCAACACTTAGAACATAGTACGTGCTCAATAATCATTTTTTAAAAAGCTTAAATAGTATTTAACTCTATGATTTAAAAACCTTTCCTCATTAACTGAAATATAATTGCACTTTCTCTGCTTAACAGCTCTTTCTGCTTTAGCAGAATTTCTTCCCTTTGCTTAGAAAATTAATAAAAAATGATTCTTGTGTCAGAACAGCCTTTGAGCAAAAACAGTGAAAATAAACCAAATATACAATGATTTAGCATTTTATAAAATGTATTTTCCAGAGATAAAGTAAATCCTCTCTTTTACTTATCTCTATGCCATTATGCCCCAAGTGTAGAATGAATAACTTGGATTATAGCAGAGATGATTGTGGTTGTTTTGGATTTACGGAATATTGATTTATAGAGGGATACTCTAATTTCCTTGAGCAATATCTAACATCTCTTCTGATCTATCCATCATTTCCTCTGATAAGTTCTTACTGTGCAGATTATAGGTCTTTATCATTTTCACACATTCAACCTCCTTCTTAAAGAGAGAAGAGACACTAGACTAAGACATTTACTAGGCAATATTACTTACCTAGAATTTAATAATACAGCTTTTTTTATGGTATTTATATTTTATGATTATGGTCTGTTTGTGGCAAGCTCCTCTGGTTTTCCGTTTTTGATTGTGAAACAAGATTTCCTCTTCAAATACATAGGAATTAAAATGTGGTTTATTTAAGAAATGTAAAAGTAAATAATAGTTCAGTGATATGGTATTTGAAGGTAATATGTGAAAGATTGAAGTTTGGGAGACTTAGCTATATATCAGTAGAATAATCAGCATAATAATTATGATATATAAATATCTACATTCTAGAGCATAATAATGATTTCCTCCAATTACTAATGAGGAAAGAAAAAGTAACAGTAATGTAATAGCGTATATGTGGTAATGGACATAGCTTGTAAACGGTGTTGAATATTGGAAAATTCACCATGCCATTGAATAGAAAAGACATTTACTGGAAAAAGAGTGAACTATTTTAGGTACTTGTAGAATTTTTCTTAGTTTTAAAATTTTGTTTGCTTTTTAATCACAAATGTAAGAGTCCACAAAAGAAAGTAGAAGAGGATAAAAGAGAGTTCATTTTATGAGACACTGAATGGAATTTAGATTTTCTTGAGTTATAGTATAACTGCTACCTGGGAAAAACTACTTTAAAATTAAATGCAATCACAGTAATACCAGGGAAAAGATAATGATATATTTCTTATATCTATACATGCAAATGTTTATATATTAATATTGGGGGCCAAAATTGGTATATTCAAAATATATGGACTATAAAGATAAATTAACTATTTGACATGATTATTCAATAAGAAGAGGTCTTATGTAATTAGACCGACTTCCTAAATGTTTATGGGCAGTAAGTATGTGCCAACTTACATAGAAAATATTAATCAACCATATGGCCTCTCTGAGGAGTGAAAAGAAATCAGCATAAGCTGTTAAAATCTTATAAATACTGTGTTCCTGGCAGTTATTACTTTCTTGATTGTTTCCTGAGATTGTTGAAAATCTTTATTGGCAATATGATTGCCTCAAAGTACAAATTATTTTCACTTAATTATTATTGATTAAGATAGAGTAGTATAATGAATTGGACTTTTGCTTTGTAACTAATAGATTTATTTATTTGTTGAGCAATTTTAGGTTTACAGAAAAATTGATTGGAAAGTGCAATGTTGCATATATCCCATTACCATCTCCCCAATTTCCCTGATTATTAACATCTTGCATTAGTGTGGTACATTTGTTACAGTTTATGAGCTAATACTGATACGTTGTTGTTAACCAAAGTCCATACGTTAAGTTAGTGTTCACTCTTGGTGTTGTATAATACATTCTATGTGTTTTGACAAATGTATAGTGATATGTATCTACCATTACACCATAATAATTTCACTTCCCTAAATATCCCCATGCTCCATCTATCCTCCCTCAAACCTGTGGCAACCATTGATCTTTTTACTGTCTTCATAGTTTTGCCTTTTCCAGAATATCATATAGTTGGAATGTATGTAGCCTTTTCAAATTGGTTTCTTTCACTTAGCAATATGTGCTTAAGGTTCCTGCATGTCACATCATGATTTGATAGCTCATTTCTTCTTATCATTGAATATTCCATTGTATGGAAGTACCACACTTTATTTATCCATTCATCTGTTGAAGAACATCTTGGTTGATTCTGTCTTGGTTGATTCCATCTTGGTTGATTGTTTTGGTAATTTTTGTTATAAGCGTCTTTGCGCGGAATTTTGTGTGGACATAAGTTTTCAACTAATTTGGGTAAATATCAAAGAGTGGTATCATTGGATCATTTGGTAAGAATACATTTAATTTCATAAAAAACTTCCAGACTATCTTCGAAAGTGACTGTACCATTTCTCATATACATTATGTACAAGTATGCACACCAGCATCCACCTATTTGTCTCTCCAATTTGGGGGAAATATATTGCCTTGTGACCTCACTTTTCTGGTGTATCTAAGAAGAGTTGTTGATTGTCCATTTGCTCAGTTTTTATCTTGTTGTAAGGGTGAGAATGACAACCTCCAGGGTATGTGAGTGGAACTCATGAATTAGAGTTTTGAAATATAAATTTATGGTATTACTTTTGTTTGTTTTACTTCCTATTTAACCTTTTATTTAGCTTTTAAAGATGGGGTCTCTTTTTGTAATAAAATATACTGCAAAAGAAATTTAGATAATCTACCAATTTGCATTGTGTTAAATGTTCAGATATTTTCCCAACACAATGAAAAATTAAACATAAAAATTCCATACTTACAAGTTGGCTATTATAATAACACTGAAAGCCTCCTTTACTTGCAAGATGAGAGCCCATTTAAATTTTATTGTTCTTTTTACAAATTTTAAAATTTGAAGCCTGAGATATTAAAGTTCCTCTGTTTAGTATAATTTAAATGCCTTTTCTGGCACACTCATGAGCAATATTAACTTGCTGTATAAAAATAGGGAACATCTATCACCAGGGGACAGTGCCCTATAGATAATATTCATGGATATTTTTCTTATAGTGGAAGAAAGTTTTAATTTGTTTATTTTCACACTTACTATGTATTGATTTGAGCATTTTTGCCGTTTAGAAATTTGAATACAGGATGGGGATGGTGTAAACACTGACAAATAGACAGGGATCAATTTGAGATTTAGGATAACTGAAAAATATTAATAATACTAATAAATATGAAAGTATAAATTCTTGGCCAATTCAAGACTATTAATATTATTGTCATGTTTATATTTTATGGTATGCACACAATAGGCTACTTTGTCAATGGTGTTGCACTGGTTGATTTCAACATCAAAAATTTGCTTTGATAGAGAGCATAAGAAAAAAAATTACCCTCAAAGCTGATGTTATTATTTTATATAGGGAGTAAAATAAATATAAAATGTATTTGTAGAATTAAATAATTATTGCTAAAGATTAAAAATTCCACAGTGTTCAAGGACACAGGATTTTGAGGGGTTTTAATATGGATCTTGCATGCATGTACTATTTATAGCCCATCTTGTTTTAAGTAAGATTTAAGCTGCTTGTCAAAATACTGACTGCTTTCGGTAGGCCTGAGGTGAAGTGTCCTCTGGTTGTTTGCTTCCCTGTGTTGAACTGAAGAAAGGAAGGGAATCCATAACCTGGAAAAAGAATATTTCCTTCCTGATACCATCTACACAATATATTTTGTCCTCATGACTGGGCCATTTTAGAACTATACATCAGTGATTTATAGTACTGAATTTACTTTGTATTTTCTTTTCTGTGTAAAATATTCAAGTAAAAAGTATGGCTGGAAGGTTACTAAAGTATCCCCATAATTCTACTGCTTGTTAGCTGAAATAATTTTAACTCATAAATATTTTAATTTTAAAATATCCTTAATTTTTGAGTTTCTTCCCTTAGTATTCCTTTTGAATATTGAGATAAGTAAAGACTTTGTTTTTGTTTGAAATTCTTTTGAGTACTAATTATTGATTTGCTGAGGTATAAAATGAATTCTGACATACAAATAATATTTGCTTCAAAAATGAATGAATGTTACACTGTGATGAGTTATGTTAACTTTAAATTTTGTTGTTATCAAATCATTGGAGAAAATGCAATATGGGGATATTTTTGCCCTGTTGATTGTCTTAGGTATAGTCTTATTTAAAAGAGTTTCAAATGCTAATAAGAAAAATAGCATGCAGAAACTTATTCCAGGTTAACTTTTACATTAATTTAAATATGTGTTATTATATTAATGAGATAACTGATTTTTTCCATTGTTTCAATTTTTTAGGGAAAATATCCATTTGTCTTGTTTTTGTTTAAACTTGCCTTTCTTTGAGTTTGCTAATCTGAAGTTAATTATTTGGTGAGCCCTCCAACATATTCTACTGGAGTTAACAATTGCCTGTAATATAACTGAGGATGTTCTGATTAGATTATATGCAGTGGGAAGCACTGAAACACCACTGGTATAAAATCAGCTTAAGACAATATTTTTGACTTGATAATAGCTATGTAACAGTTTATACACTTGAATACTTTTGGTTTTCCTATAAGGATTACCAATACTTGAAATTTAGCAGTATTGCTCATTTTATAGTGTGCTTAAAAAGGTCTGCTTAAAAAAAGGGACTCATCATAGTGGTCATACAGTTTCCCATACAATGGTCAATACTGGATTCTTAGACCGAATAATTGATGCTATATATTAATGGTAACAGATGTAATTGCTCCACTATGAGAAATATAAAGTGAAATAGGAGGTTAACCACTGAGAGGCAATTCACTTAAACTAACAAAACGTATTGAGCATCTACCATGTGCCACCACCCTTCTGGTCACTGGAGATGCAGAAATGAACACGAGATAAGGATTTCCTGTACTCTTAGAGCTGAAGTCTAGAGGAAGGATGCGGGGTAGACTGTAATCAAACATAAGAATACACAATCTGGTAATATTCAGCGCTGTGTGGAAAAATTAAGCAGTGGATGGGGAAAAGGGTGAGAGAAAGCTGTATCAGATAGGGGAGTCGGGAAATTCTCCCACAGAGACAAGAATGGAGGGGGAGAGGGAGCCAATATGAAAGTCTGGGGAGCAGCGTTCCTCACAAAAGCAACAGCAAATGCAGGGGCAGTGCTCGGCATCCAATGTGAAACAATGACTGGTAGGTGTATGGTGCCAAAGGCTGGTACCTATTGAAATTGTATGAATATTGCATTGTTTTAGAATAGTTTTCTGTGTTTTTTTTTTAAGGTAAATTCAAAATAGCTTGTGAGGTATTACTTGTTATTAATAATGGAAAACAACAAAATCTAAAATGATAAGCATCTCAGATCTCATAATTTGGTTGAGGAGGGGGTGTCAGCCTATAGAAAAGGACTGAGAAATCTTGCTTTGCTGTAGTAAGAAAAAAGGCAAAATAATCTTCACTTTGCTTGAGGAAATTACATGATGCTGATTACTGGGAATAATCTCATGTCCAGCAATAAACATCAACAAGAATAGTAGTCATAGTAGTACTAGCAGGGGCAGTGACAATGGTGGTTGTGGTCATTTTAGTGCTAGTAGACAGACTTGAAAGAGTACCATCTATGTGCTAGGAACAGCGTCAAGTGAGAACTTACCTGATCTCTTTTATTTCCCCAAACAAACTTTAAGGTATATGCCAATTTTATCCCTGTTTTACAGGTGAAGATACTGAAGCTAGCAGAGTTAAGTAGCTGTCTTAAGTATCAGAAAATTTTCAGAGTGAGGACTCAAACTCTGCATCTAACCCCCCAGTCTATGCTATTTTTCGGATAATTTTTAAAATTCTTTTAAAAATTTAACTACAGTTGATTTACAACATTGTGTTAGTTTTAGGTGTTCAAATTCTTTTTCATTATAGGTTATTACAAGATACTGAATATAGTTCCATGTGCTATAGAGTAAATCCTTCCTAGTTTATATATAGCAATATGTATCTATTAATCCCATACTCCTAATTATGCTATACTATTTTTAAGGCAAGGTATCACACATTTTGATTAATCATACAGTGGCATCAGTTTGAAATTTAAAATTGAAAGAGTACATAGAAAGGGGTTTTTTAATCTTTTTTTAAAATTGAATTACAGTTAATGTACAATGGTGTGTTAGTTTCAGATGTGTGTGTGTGTATGTACACATACGTATATACATTCTTCTTGAGTCTTTTCCATTACAGGTTGTTACAAGATACTGAGTATAGTTCCCTGTGCTATACAGTGGGTCCTTGTTTATCTATTTTATATGTAGTAGTGTGTATGTGTTACTCCCAAACTCCTAATTTCTCTCTCCCCCCCATCCCCTTTGGTAACCATAAGTTTGTTTTGTCTGTGAGTCTATTTCTGACAGACTCACAGACAAAGAGAACCTGATTCCACCAGCTCCAACCTTCTTTCTCAATATCGCCTTGGCTATTTGGGGTCTTCTGTGTTTCCATACAAATTTTAAAAGTTTTTGTTCTAGTTCTGTGAAAAATGCCATTGGAAATTTGATAGAAATTGAATAGAATCTGTAAATTGCCTTGGGTAGTATGGTAATTTAAACAACATTGATTCTTCCATTCCAAGAACATGGTATATCTTTCCATCTGTTTGTGTCATCTTCAATTTCTTTCATCAATGTCTTAGAGTTTTCAGCGTACAGGTCTTTGCCTCCTTAGGATTCTTTTTGATGTGATGATATATGGGATTGTTTCTTGAATTTCTCTTTCTGACCTTTCATTGTTAGTGTATAGAAATGCAACAGATTTCTGTGTATTAATTTTGTAACCTGCAACTTTACCAAATTCATTGATGAGCTCTGGTGGTGTTCTGGTAGCATCTTTAGGATTTTCTATGTATAGTATTATGTCATCTGCAAACAGTGACAGTTTAACTTCTTGTTTTCCAATTTGGATTCCTTTTATTTCTTTTTCTTCTCTGACTGCTGTGGAACTCAGAGTTTTATAGCTGGCTATGCTATATATTTGATGTGTGAGAAAGACACTTCTTTATGCTGGGTCTGAAAAATGAGCATACCAGTGCCATTTTTCTTCCAGATTTGTTCTGATAAACAAATGAGTAAATGTGTATAATATAAAACATTATTTTTTAATTATTTAAACTCAGTATACCTTCAGATAACCCTTTTCAAAGCTATTCAATGTGTTATGTGCTGAGGGTAAAAACAGGAATTGTTTAGAGACCAACTTTCAAGCAACACCAATAAATAAGTAAATTAAATTATGGTCTATATAACTGTGCAAGAAAAAAAGGATGTCAGACAACCATTCAGGTTTAATGAACATAGTAGACATATGCAATTTTTTTACTACCAAGCTACACTCTTCTGGCAGAAGATCCATTTCTTTAGTAATCCCAGATCCCTGAATTTTGTACAGGGCTTCCTCTACCCTTGGGCTCCAGGAATACACACCATAACTCAGGATCAGCCAGTGAGAGGGCCATGGCTGTAGTGACTGATTTGGAAGAAAGGGTTACAACACAAGCCTAGATGAAGAGAGGAAGACAGGGGGAGAGAGCAAGGGAGGGGGGAGAGAGAAAAGAAGGGAGGGAGCAAGAGAAAATGTTAATTTTTATCACACTGTTTCTAGCTTTTTTTGTCCATTGGGCATCTCATTTATATAAATCAACAAATTCCTGTCTATTGAAAGCTAGGTTGAGCTCATTTTCTGTTACCTGTAGTTGGAAATCCTGTCTAATAGGATAGAGGAGTTACATATGAGCTGGGAATTTATTTTCTCTTTTAATTTATTTTTTCCCTGCATTGGGTCTTTGTTGCTGCACAGCCTTTCTCTAGTTGCAGTGAGCGGGGGTTACTCTTGTTTGTGGTGCATGGGCTTCTCGTTGCAGTGGCCTCTCTTGTGGAGTGCAGGCTCTAGGTGCATGGGCTTCAGTAGTTGCAGCACACAGCCTCAGTAGTTGCAGTACACAGGCTTAGTTGCTCCGTGGCATGTGGGATCATCCTGGACCAGGGATCAAACCCATGTCCTCTGCACTGGCAGGCGGATTCTTAACCACTGCAGGGAAGTCAATGAGTTGGGAATTTTGAATACGCCAAGAAGACTGACTTAGACAGTGGGATTCTGTGGGTTAATTTAAGATGAAAAGCTAAGGTTGGAGTTGATGAGATGCTCTTAATTTTCTCAAGAGGGTTGGTATTTAAGCAAGGTCTTGAAGAGCAAAATCCAGATAGATGACACCAAAACTTATGGAGAAGGCAGACAGTCTAGTAGACACTAGGCAGGGAACTAATATTTTACAGTTACATTTTGTTAGCTTAATGAGGAAATTGCTTATTCATTCTTATTAATTTAACCAAATATATACTAAGAGATTCATTAAATCTTAAAAGTTTAAGGGAGTTTTGATGTCTTTTATGGTCTAGCACAAATAATTAGAAAGGGTGACATGATGTGAATTTTGCTGTAGGAAGAAACTTCCTGGTGCAGAAAGAAAAATGGACGGTAGGTGTGGGAGATTACAGCAAGCAACATCCACAGACATTTTAAAATTTAGTTAAATTAATTTAAAAAAATTTTGATAGAGAAAGATTATTGCTGAAGTGACAGATGATCAAAGTCTTCACTAGCATAGCAGAAATGGGAATGGATAAAATTAAGAAAGATCTGGGAGACATTGTTGAGAAAGAACAGAACTGGAGAACTAAAAAGATGTAGGGTATGACAGAGATGGAGTATGTTTCCATGGAGATTTAAGAGAGTGGCAGATTTACTAACAGAGGCAAAAAATAGGGATTGAGGAACATATTAACAGGTAAGAGTGATATATATAAGGACACTGATTAATGCAGCTTTGGAACATGGGTTTGAAGGACCTGAAGCATTCTTGCTGTGAAGACCAGCATTCATTCATGCATCATTTAAAAATATTTATTGAGCACCTCACTATCAGCTAAGTACTTTAGACAAATTTTCAGCTCTCATGGGCCTTATATTCTAGTGGTGAGATGCAGAAAATAAACAATTAAATGAATAAATATATACTATATCAGTTATTGAAAAATTATAGAAAGGAAAATAAAGCACAGTAAGGGGATTTGGGCTGTTATTTTACAACCCTGGATAGGAAGGTATATCTGAGCAGAGATCTGAAGAAACTGAGGGAGTGAGCCATAAAGATATCTGGGGTAAGAGAATTTCAGGGTTTATATTGTATTTAGTTATGTACTTGACTACAGTGTAAACTACTGAAAGAACCTGTTATACACATCATTAAAAAAAAAAAAATCCAAGCTTAGTTTCAGACCCTCATTATATCAATTCTGGATTATTGCCTTAGGCTCCCAAGAGTTCTTCATTTGCCCAATATGCCCCCTCTTTAACGTCTTCATGTTCTACTTTTCCAACAGAAGTTGATTTTCATTCAGAGATCATTTCCTCCAAGAAGCCAGCGTAGATAAAAATACTCTCTTTTATACCCCAAAACATTTCTATCATAATGCTATAGAATTAAGAGTCTGTAAAATCCTCCAAGATAAGGACCTAGGATTTACCTAGTAAAGTGGCTTACACTCAATAAAATTTTGTTGAGTTGAATTAGAAATAGAAGTAATCTGGATCGATTGAAGCATAGGATATATATAGGTGAGAGAACGACAAAAAATTTGAGGAAGAGAAAACAAAATGTGAAGGTGCCACAAATAGCTAAAGAAAAAACTGGTGAAACAGCTGATTCCATAACTAACCTAACTTGTCAATGAATGAGTCAAACATGAGCAGAAGGCTGCTGCTTCTTTTATTGTGCCCTCCGTTTTCTCCCCTTTTCTATCTATCTCTAATTAAGTAAAGCTATATAAATATAGCACATAGCAGAATCTGACAGATACTTACGGCTCAATAAAATATCCACATTTAGGGTTAGCTCTGGAAAAGAACCCTTGAAAGGTATTTACATCATTTTCCTTGATTAAAGGAGTCAATGAATCCATTAAATAAATTAATTTAGATATATGTACATGTGCATTCTTTGATCAAAATCTTACTGCTATATTCAGTTTAAATGGCAGGAGTACTTTTATTTTTTTCAGGTCAGATATAATCCTTCCCCCCCCCGCCCTTTAACTTAGGAACAAATGACCTTTTAGTTTGGGTATGATATGACTTTCAATGAAGACAGGGATGTCGTAAATGATATTCTTACTGTGGTTCATTGATCCGGGTATTTAGTCTATCACATTAATCATACCTTATAGTCTCCTCGATGTCTCAGCACATTATGATAGAGTATTGACATATTTTTAATTTAACCATGGATTCCAGGATACACGTGACCTTTTCAGAAAGTATGTATTATTGTAAGAACTGAATAATTTTCGTACAGAGATGTTAACTACTATAGTCAACTGCAAAACAGCTATTACTAAGAAGTCTTGGAGTAATTACACTTTAGTTTGTGTTTTTAGCCTTGTTTTAAACAGCGCTGTTCAGTAGCAAATTTTCTTAAGTTTGAAATGCGAAGTTGACCTCATTTTTATTTGAGGTACAAAAATTCTTCTATCAGTATTTTATTTTAAATTTAGAAAACTTTTTCATTGGAAATACACAATTTTAAAATTTTAATACCATAAGTAACTATTGTTGTTATTTAATTACATCATAATTTAGTAAGTAAATGCCTTCTTCCCAATGTTATTATTCACTTTAATACAAAGGGAACATTCCTGGAATTGACAGCCTGTAGAAGTTCCCCCTAATAAATGTTATTGTCTACTGAAAAAGAAAAATTCCTAACTGCATGACGTTATACAAAGAACTAATTCTCATATTTAATCTAGAAAGATAATTTTAACAGGAGTTTCTGAGTTAATATCTTTAAATATTTTATTAGGTCTTCTAGTACAGAAGATCCATAATTCAGGTCATTAATCTATGGTTACCTGTCCCTTGTCAAAGGAATTAATTATTTTCTATTATTCATTGCATTTCCCTCAAATTTTGAAGATATTTATCATAAAGTTGTGAATATGTTCACAGCTATCACCATTAACTCTCAGTTTTTTTATCTGGTGTATCTTCCTTAAGAATCAAGATTGTATAAAGATAGAGAAGACCATTAGTATTACTCTCAATCTCACAAAAACAATCTTCCAGCTACTGTAAAATGAACCTGCTGTCTAAAATATATGAGAGAAAGGGTAGATAATATCTTTAGGGAAGATATTAAATAGTGCAGCCTACTTCCATCAAATTATATTCATGGTTTAGTGTTTGAGGCAAGTTTAGGTAACATTGCATTTCTATTTCTAACAGACAGACTTTAAAAGATATTAGCATTTTAGTTGTTTGGGAGAGGCTTTCAATGTTTATCTGCATATGTATTATTGGACCATTGGGGGAAACATTGCTGTAGCTTATAAATAGGCTAACCTGAGGTAAGCAGTAAATATATCTATGTACATGCAACCATCCATCTAGCCATCCACATACACAAACTTGTACATTTTCTGTCTCAGCAGACCAATAGGTAAGTTCAAGACAGAAAGGGCTATGCTTTGCTAATTGCTTCACTAATACAACGAATAACTCATATTGGGTGTCCATTACATATGTGTTGAATTGTTAATGAATAGGAGAGGGAAAAGAAGAGGTTGGCTGGCTATCAGATTAGATATTGAATGGTTAAGTTCCAGTCTTTGACAGTGCTGACTCATGGCATTCATTTTGTTTTGTTTATTTATTCTCAGTAATGTCATAATAGAGTGTACCTTTCTTCTCACTAATGTCATAATAGAGTGTACCTCTCTAGCAAATATGGCATGAACTATTTTGAATATTTTTGTTTCCCTATCTAGAATGCAAACTTGGAGTATTATTTTTAACGATATATCAATTCTTATATCTTTCATAGCCTACTATATACTGTAAGTGATGTTTTACATTAAAAAATTTGTTTAGAGGATGCCTTGACAAACCAATTAGGTCATCAGTGTGTTTTGTTCAGTTGAATAGAATCAGACTCTTTATAGCTGAATTCATAATGCATTCATTAACTAAACAAATTGAAAACTTACTAATTCATAAGGAATTAATTTGATAAGATACTTATTTTAAGCAATTAATTTATTCTTTCCTTAATTAATTCATCCAAAAAACATTTACAGAGTGCCTACCATGGGTCAGTAACTTTGCACAGGGCCACTTTGTGATGGAGGAGAAGGGGGAGCTCCATGAGCCTAAGAATACTACTAACATAGGGGATTAATGTTCTGAAGGCACATCCATGTTTAGACATGAGTACCTCACCCAGTATGTGGTGAATAAGAATAACCTTATCCTTTTAATAGTGCACCCATTGAAATAGGTCAATGTGTTGATTGATATGTCCTGATACTTGGCCTTTTCAATGAAAAGTGCTAGCAGATATATATTTCTATAAAAAATTACATATAGATCTTCCTTGACTTATGATGGGATTGGGTCCCAATAAACACCTCATGAGTTGAAAATATCTTAAGTTGAAATGCATGTAATATACCTAACCTACCAAATGTAGTTTCGCGTAGCTTATCTTGAATGTGCTCAGAACACTTACATTAGCCTGCAGTTGGGTAAACACATCTAACACCAAGCCTATTTTATAATAAAGTATTGAATATCTCATGTAATTTATTGAAGACTGTAGTAAAAGTGAAAAACAGAATGGTTGTATGGATACAGAATGGTTGTTTACCCTCATGACTGCGTGGCTGACTGAGAACTACAGCTCACTGTCACTGCCCAGCATCACTAGAGATATTGTACTGCCAAGAGTTAGACCAGCAAAAGACCAAACTTAAAAATCAAAGTATGGCTCTACTAAATGTGTATCACTTTTGCACCATTGTAAAGTTGAAAAATTGTAAGTTGAACCATCGTAAATGTGGGACTGCCTGTATATACAGCACCATAAGTTCATACTGATTCATTCAATTCAAATTTTAACTAGAGGATTTTAACATAATCTTACTGAACTTATACATGCATCTTCTTTCCCTCATGCTGAATATCCTGGTTCTTAATGACATTTGTTTATCATTAAATTCTCCATTTGCTTTATCTTGTACTATATAAAATACAATTTCAGTCTTCATGATCAATACCACAATAAACAATATGATTACCAAATACACTTTATACTTTTTTGTTTGCTTTTGCATCTGTTTTGTAATCGAAAGTCATGCTATAACTTAACAGGTCAATTTTCAGTAATCATAATTAGAAAAATGTTAAAATATAAACCATACATATTTTTTTTGTGTGTGTGCAAAACACAAATTATAATGACAAGTTTACAGTTGGGAAAGCCCCTGTTAATCTTTTACTCTGCTTTTCTCTTTTGTTTAAAAATTTTTTTATTATTATTATTATTTTTAACATCTTTATTGGAGTATAATTGCTTTACAGTGGCGTGTTAGTTTCTGCTTTATAACAAAGGGAATCAGTTATACATATACATATGTTCCCATATCTTTTCCCTCTTGCATCTCCCTCCCTCCCACCCTCCCTATCCCACCCCTCCAGGCGGTCACAAAGCACCGAGCTGATCTCCCTGTGCTATGCGGCTGCTTCCCACTAGCTATGTACCTTACATTTGGTAGTGTATATATGTCCATGACTCTCTCTCGCTTTGTCACAGCTTACCCTTCCCCCTCCCCATATCCTCAAGTCCATTCTCTAGTAGGTCTGTGTCTTTATTCCTGTCTTACCCCTAGGTTCTTCATGACATTTTTTTTCCCTTAAATTCCATATATATGTGTTAGCATACGGTATTTGTCTTTCTCTTTCTGACTTACTTCACTCTGTGTGACAGACTCTAGGTCTATCCACCTCATTACAAATAGCTCAATTTCATTTCTTTTTATGGCTGAGTAATATTCCATTGTATATATGTGCCACATCTTCTTTATCCATTCATCCGATGATGGACACTTAGGTTGTTTCCATCTCCGGGCTATTGTAAATAGAGCTGCAATGAACATTTTGGTACATGACTCTTTTTGAATTATGGTTTTCTCAGGGTATATGCCCAGAAGTGGGATTGCTGGGTCATATGGTAGTTCTATTTGTAGTCTTTTAAGGAACCTCCATACTGTTCTCCACAGTGGCTGTATCAATTTACATTCCCACTAACAGTGCAAGAGTGTTCCCTTTTCTCCACACACTCTCCAGCATTTATTGTTTCTAGATTTTTTAATGATGCCATTCTGACTGGTGTGAGATGATATCTCATTGTAGTTTTGATTTGCATTTCTCTAATGACTAATGATGTTGAGCATTCTTTCATGTGTTTGTTGGCAGTCTGTATATCTTCTTTGGAGAAATGTCTATTTAGTCTTCTGCCCATTTTTGGATTGGGTTGTTTGTTTTTTTGTTATTGAGCTGCATGAGCTGCTTATAAATGTTGGAGATTAATCCTTTGTCAGTTGCTTCATTTGCAAATATTTTCTCCCCTTCTGAGGGTTGTCTTTTGGTCTTGTTTATGGTTTCCTTTGCTGTGCAAAAGCTTTTAAGTTTCATTAGGTCCCATTTGTTTATGTTTGTTTTTATTTCCATTTCTCTAGGAGGTGGGTCAAAAAGGATCTTGCTGTGATTTATGTCATAGAGTGTTCTGCCTATGTGTTCCTCTAAGAGTTTGATAGTTTCTGGCCTTACATTTAGGTCTTTAATCCATTTTGACCTTATTTTTGTGTATGGTGTTAGGGAGTGTTCTAATCTCATACTTTTACATGTACCTGTCCAGTTTTCCCAGCACCACTTATTGAAGAGGCTGTCCTTTCTCCACTGTACATTCCTGCCTACTTTATCAAAGATAAGGTGACCATATGTGCGTGGATTTATCTCTGGGCTTTCTATCCTGTTCCATTGATTTATCTTTCTGTTTTTGTGCCAGTACCATACTGTCTTGATTACTGTAGCTTTGTAGTATAGTCTGAAGTCAGGGACCCCGATTCCTCCAGCTCCGTTTTTCGTTCTCAAGATTGCTTTGGCTATTCAGGGTCTTCTGTGTTTCCATACAAATTGTGAAATTTTTTGTTTTAGCTCTGTAAAAAATGCCAGTGGTAGTTTGATAGGGATTGCATTGCATCTGTAGATTGCTTTGGGTACTAGACTCATTTTCACAATGTTGATTCTTCCAATCCAAGAACATGGTATATCTCTCCATCTATTTGTATCATCTTTAATTTCTTTCATCAGTGTCTTATAATTTTCTGCATACAGGTCTTTTGTCTCCTTAGGTAGGTTTATTCCTAGACATTTTATTCTTTTTGTTGCAATTGTAAATGGGCGTGTTTTCTTGATTTCACTTTCAGATTTTTCATCATTGGTGTATAGGAATGCCAGAGATTTCTGTGCATTAATTTTGTATGCTGCTACTTTACCAAATTCATTGATTAGCTCTAGTAGTTTTCTGGTAGCATCTTTAGGATTCTCTATGTATAGTATCATGTCATCTGCAAACAGTGACAGCTTTACTTCTTCTTTACCGATTTGAATTCCTTTTATTTCCTTTTCTTCTCTGATTGCTGTGGCTAAAACTTTCAAAATTATGTTGAATAAAAGTGGTGAGAGTGGGCAAGCTTGTCTTGTTCCTGATCTTAGTGGAAATGCTTTCAGTTTTTCACCATTGAGGACAATGTTGGCTGTGAGTTTGTCATATATGGCCTTTATTATGTTGAGGAAAGTTCCCTCTATGCCTACTTTCTTCAGGGTTTTTATCATAAATGGTTGTTGAATTTTGTCAAAAGCTTTCTCTGCATCTATTGAGTTGATCATATGGTTTTTCTCCTTCAATTTGTTAATATGGTGTATCACGTTGATTGATTTGCGTATATTGAAGAATCCTTGCATTCCTGGAATAAACCCCACTTGATCATGATGTATGATCCGTTTAATGTGCTGTTGGATTCTGTTTGCTAGTATTTTGTTGAGGATTTTTGCATCTATGTTCATCAGTGATATTGGCCTGTAGTTTTCTTTCTTTGTGACATCCTTGTCTGGTTTTGGTATCAGGGTGATGGTGGCCTCGTAGAATGAGTTTGGGAGTGTTCCTCCCTCTGCTGTATTTTGGAAGAGTTTGAGAAGGACAGGTGTTAGCTCTTCTCTAAATGTTTGATAGAATTCACCTGTGAAGCCTTCTGGTCCTGGGCTTTTGTTTGTTGGAAGGTTTTTAATCACAGTTTCAATTTCAGTGCTTGTGATTGGTCTGTTCATATTTTCTATTTCTTCCTGATTCAGTCTTGGCAGGTTGTGCATTTCTAAGAATTTGTCCATTTCTTCCAGGTTGTCCATTTTATTGGCATAGAGTTGCTTGTAGTAATCTCTCATGATCTTTTGCATTTCTTCAGTGTCAGTTGTTACTTCTCCTTTTTCATTTCTAATTCTATTGAGTCTTCTCCCTTTTTTTCTTGATGAGTCTGGCTAATGGTTTATCTATTTTGTTTATCTTCTCAAAGAACCAGCTTTTAGTTTTATTGATCTTTGCTATCATTTCATTCATTTCTTTTTCATTTATTTCTGATCTGATCTTTATGATTTCTTTCCTTCTGCTAACTTTCGGCGTTTTTTTGTTCTTCTTTCTCTAATTGCTTTAGGTGCAAGGTTAGGTTGTTTATTCGAGATGTTTCCTGTTTCTTAAGGTAGGATTGTATTGCTATAAACTTCTCTCTTAGAACTGCTTTTGCTGCATCCCATAGATTTGGGCTCGTCGTTTCTCCATTGTCATTTGTTTCTAGGTATTTTTTGAGTTCCTCTTTGATTTCTTCAGTGATCACTTTGTTATTAAGTAGTGTATTGTTTAGCCTCCAGGTGTTTGTATTTTTAACAGATCTTTTCCTGTAATTGATATCTAGTCTCATAGTGTTGTGGTTGGAAAAGATACTTGATATAATTTCAATTTTCCTAAATTTACCGAGGCTTGATTTGTGACACAGGATATGATCTATCCTGGAGAATGTTCCATGAGCACTTGAGACAAATGTGTATTCTGTTGTTTTTGGATGGAATGTCCTATAAATATCAATTAAGTCCATCTTGTTTAATGTATCATTTAAAGCTTGTGTTTCCTTATTTATTTTCATTTTGGATGATCTGTCCATTGGTGAAAGTGGGATGTTAAAGTCCCCTACTATGGATGTGTTACTGTCGATTTCCCCTTTTATTCCTATTAGTATTTGCCTTATGTATTGAGGTGCTCCTATGTTGGGTGCATAAATATTTACAATTGTTATATCTTCTTCTTGGATCGATCCCTTGATCATTATGTAGTGTCCTTCTTTGTCTCTTCTAATAGTCTTTATTTTAAAGTCTATTTTGTCTGATACGAGAATCGCTACTGCAGCTTCCTTTTGGTTTCCATTTGCATGGAATATCTTTTTCCATCCCCTCACTTTCAGTCTGTATGTGTCTCTATGTCTGAAGTGGGTCTCTTGTAGACAGCAAATATATGGTTCTTGTTTTTGTATCCATTCAGCCAATCTGTGTGTTTTGGTGGGAGCATTTAGTCCATTTATTTAAGGTAATTATTGATATGTATGTTCCTATTCTCATTTTCTTAATTGTTTTGGGTTCGTTATTGCAGGTCTTTTCCTTCTCTTGTGTTTCTTCCCTAGAGAAGTGCCTGTAGCAGTTGTTGTAAAGCTGGTTTGGTGGTGCTGAGCTCTCTCAGCTTTTGCTTGTCTGTAAAGGTTTTCATTTCTCCATCAAATCTGAATGAGATCCTTGCTGGGTAGAGTAATCTAGGTTGCAGGTTTTTCTCCTTCATCACCTTAAATATGTCCTGCCAGTCCCTTCTGGCTTGCCGAGTTTCTGCTGAAAGATCAGCTGTTAACCTTATGGGGGTTCCCTTGTGTGTTATTTTTCCCTTGCTGCTTTTAATATGGTTTCTTTGTCTTTAATTTTTGACAGTTTGATTAATATGTGTGTTGGCATGTTTCTCCTTCAATTTATCCTGTATGGGACTCTCTGGGCTTCCTGGACTTGATTAACTCTTTCCTTTCCCATATTAAGGAAGTTTTCAACTATAATCTCTTCAAATATTTTCTCAGTCCCTTTCTTTTTCTCTTCTTCTTCTGGAACCCCTATAATTCGAATGTTGGTGTGTTTAATGTTGTCCCAGAAGTCTCTGAGACTGTCCTCAGTTCTTTTCATTCTTTTTTCTTTATTCTGCTCTGCAGTAGTTATTTCCACTATTTTATCTTCCAGGTCACTTATCCGTTCTTCTGCCTCAGTTATTCTGCTATTGATCCCATCTAGAGTATTTTTAATTTCATTTATTGTGTTGTTCATCATTGTTTGTTTCATCTTTAGTTCTTCTAGGTCCTTGTTAAATGTTTCTTGCATTTTGTCTATTCTATTTCCAAGATTTTGGATCATCTTTACTATCATTATTCTGAATTCTTTTTCAGGTAGACTGCCTATTTCCTCTTCATTTTTTACGTCTGGTGGGTTTTTATCTTGCTCCTTTATCTGCTATGTGTTTTTCTGTCTTCTCATTTTGCTTATCTTACTGTGTTTGAGGTCTCCTTTTTGAAGGCTGCAGGTTTGTAGTTCCTGTTGTTTTTGGTGCCTGTCCCCAGTGGCTAAGGTTGGTTCAGTTGGTTGTGTAGGCTTCCTCGTGGAGGGGACTAGTGCCTGTGTTCTGGTGGATGAGGCTGGATCTTGTCTTTCTGGTGGGCAGGTCCACCTCTGGTTGTGTGTTTTGGGGTGTCTGTGGACTTACTATGATTTTAGGCAGCCTCTCTGCTAATGGGTGGGGTTGTGTTCCTGTCTTGCTAGTTGTTTGGTATAGGATATCCAGCAGTGTAGCTTGATGGTCGTTGAGTGAAGCTGGGTGCTGGTGTTGAGATGGAGATCTCTGGGAGATTTTTGCCGTTCCATAGTATGTGGAGCTGGGAGGTCTCTTGTGGACCAGTGTCCTTAAGTTGGCTCTCCCACCTCAGAGGCACAGCACTGACTCCTGGCTGCAGCGCCAAGAGGCTTTCATTCACACGGCTCAGAATAAAAGGGAGAAAAAGTTGAAAGAAAGAAGTAGAAAGAAAGAAAGAAAGAAAGGAGGGAGGGAGGAAGGAAGGAATGAGGAAAGGAAGAAAAAAAGAAAGAAAAGATAAAGTAAAATAAGACAAAGTAATATAAAATATAAATTTATTAAAATAAAAAAATAATTATTAAGGGAAAAAAAGAAAAAAATTAAAAAAAATAACGGATGGATAGAACCCTAGGACAAATGGTGGAAGCAAAGTTATACAGACAAAATCTCACACAGAAGCATACACATACACACTCACAAAAAGAGGAAAAGGGGAAAGAATCATAAATCTTCCTCTCAAAGTCCACCTCCTTAATTTTGGATGATTCATTGTCTATTCATGTATTCCACAGATGCTGGTTATATCAAGTTGATTGTGGAGCTTTAATCCACTGCTTCTGTGGCTGCTGGGAGAGATTTCCCTTTCTCTACTGTGTTCTCACATCTCCCAGGGTCTCAGCTTTGGATTTGGCCCCGCCTCTGCGTGTAGGTTGCCGAAGGGCGTGTGTTCCCGCTCAGACAGGAGAGGGTTAAAGGAGCAGCTGATGCGAGGCTCTGGCTCACTCCGGCCCGGGGGGAGGGAGGGGCACGGAGGGTGGGGCGAGCCTGCGTAGGCAGAGGCCGGTGTGAGGTTGCATCAGCCTGAGGCGTGCAGCGCGTTCTCCCGGGGAAGTTGTCCCTGGACTCCGGGACCCTGGCCGTGGCGGGCTGCACAGGCTCCCCGGAATGGGGGTGTGGAGAGTGACCTGTGTTCGCACACAGGCTTCTTGGTGGCGCCAGCAGCAGCCTTAGCGTCTCATGCCGGTCTCTGGGATCCGCGCTTTTAGCCGCAGCTCGCGCCCGTCTCTGGAGCTCCTTTAAGCAGCGCTCTTAATCCCCTCTCCTCGCGCACCAGGAAACAAAGAGGTAAGAAAAAGTCTCTTGCCTCTTCGGCAGGTCCAGACTTTTCCCCGGACTCCCTCCCGGCTAGCTGTGGCGCACTAATCCCCTGCAGGCTGTTTTCACGAAGCCAACCCCAGTCCTCTCCCTGCGCTCCGACGGAAGCCCGAGCCTCAGCTCCCAGCCCCGCCCGCCTCGGGGGCGGGGGGCGGGGGGTGAGCAGGCTAACCTCTCGGCCTGTTGAGTACCTCGGCACCGAGCTTCTGTGCGGGAATCTCTCGCTTTGCCCTCCGCACCCCTGTTGCTGTGCTCTCCTCCGCGGCTCCGAAGCTTTCCCCCTCCGCCCCCCGCAGTCTCCGCCCGCGAAGGGGCTTCCTAGTGTGTGGAAACTGCCTCCTTCACAGCTCCCTCCCACTCGTGCAAGCCCCGTCCCTATCCTTTTGTCTCTGTTTATTCTTTTTTCTTTTGCCCTACCCAGGTACGTGAGGGGTTTCTTGCCTTTTGGAAGGTCTGAGGTCTTCTGCCAGCGTTCAGTAGGTGTTCTATAGGAGTTGTTCCACGTGTAGATGTATTTCTGGTGTAACTGTGGGGAGGAAGGTGATCTCCGTGTCTTACTCTTCCGCCGTCTTCTCGGAAGCCCGACTCGGAACCATACATATTAATCGGAGTCTGGGTTGTAAGAATGAGACTCTTAGAAGTTTCCTGGTAAAAGGGAAATTTTTTTTTGGTAAGATATAAGTGTCCCGGCAATAGAACTGAAACCTAAGCAAGTTTTGAGATTGTTTCTCTAGTCATTTTTCTGGAATCTCCACTTCTCTTTTCATGTTTGTTGCCTTCTCTCGTTGCCAGTGGGCTTTTTCTCCTGCTCATAGTTTCTGCTCCCATATAATGTTGTCTTATACAGAGAACATCATCAGTCTCACACATTACTAGGCCATGAATTTTCATCTTTCCTTTCCACTACCAGTGGCTTCCCTCTTTCAGTATTACCTGATCATTATCTTTTGGTTATTGGTTCCCTTGTGTGTTGGATGTCTTTGAATCACATGACCTCCATCTAACCCACCTGTTATCCATGGAATATCTTTTGGGACTGGTTTTTAAGTAGTTGTTATGAATATTTTATAAAGAGCTCTGTGGATGGCAAACATTCTAAAGCAAGCCCTGGTAAGTCTAGCGTGATTTCAGGAAATGTTTTGAATAGCCAACATGTCTTCCTTATTTAGTTAGTTTGGATGGCATTTATTCTTAGCTTCTGTTATTATGTAAAATATATGGGAATAAATGCAGTATGTACAATTTTATTGTGTGGATAATGGTAAAAATAATGATACTATTTTTCCATGGGTAGATGAATCTTAGGGAAATAATTTCTTAGCTTGTAGGAAGTAATTTTGTTTCATTGTTGTCATTCCCTTCTATTTTCTCCCTAGGATGCCAGATGAGATAACTAGAACTCTTATGTCAAGCATGTGGTCAGACCCTCAGTGTAACTGAGGTTTGTTCTTGTTCAGTAGCAGCTAATATTAAATTGAATGTTTTCAAATATTTACTCACAGTAATATGCTCCATTTGGTCTACACTGTGATTTTAGGCTCCTACTTAAAAATAGTTCTATGCCCCTTAGCAAATATAAAAGCAGGAAGACCATAATGTTCAAAACAACAGACTTATTAAATATGTAGTGTATTTTTTCTTTTCTGTTTTCCTTTACCACCTTCATATTGCTTCTGGAATTCTTGGCAGATTTACACACTTTTTTACTGTTTAAAAGCATACATTTTAGTTGTTTCCCTTTTTAGAACATGTAAGATCTATGTTATATGATCAGCTTTCATCATGATTCATTTTGGTGAGGGGAACTTAATTCACGTCCCCCGTTGTCTCCATGCTTCGTTATTGCGATATGCTTTTACTGATCAAGCATTTGCATTTAAAATATTTTCATTTAGTCGTGATTTCATTTAGTAGTGATTTCATTCCTTTAATTGGTCTTATACAAGAGAGAAAAAAGAAAAAGAATGACTATAAAGCTCACAAATTTTTTTCCTTGCATAAAGTGTAAAATTGGTTCCTATTTCAGAATTAATGAGTTTACTCTGTTGGGGGTCTAGTCAACTTGTCAATACAATACAAATATGGAGTCAACTAGAAATGAAAAACATGAAGAGGTGCTGAGGATAAGGAGATGACTCCTAAATCCTACCGTAGTGGGAAAACACAGAATTCCTCTGCGATAGGTTGCTTTATTGTTTCCAGCAATCCTCTCTCTTTCATATAAGAGCATTCTAAATCCTCTTTCATTGCCACGTGACTTTGACTTAGGCTCTGTAACCCATTTTGGCCAATGGAATGTGAGTGGATATAATTTATGTCACATCTCAGCTGAAGGTTAATGGGCATTGCTAGGTTCTGCCAGTTCTTTTGCTTTTTTTCCTCTGCCATGAAAATGGCATATCCCAAAGAGGAGTGCTGCTTCAGCCTGGGGAATAGAACAAGATCAGAGATCGGAGATGCAGCAGACATGTAATATGAGAGAAATACTTGCTATTGTAAGTCACTAAGATTTGGGGGTTATTTGTTACTACACCAGAGTGGAATGATATAAATCTTCATTTTTGCAATCTGTAGAAAGTTTTGAGCAATTCCTCTTTTTGCTATCATTGTCTCCAGAATAATAGTTTCAGGTTTTAAGTTCCTTGAAGTTCTTTAAACTTCTTTTTCCCGTGTATCTGCCACAAAGTAGTTTGTTAACAATTGTTTTAAGAGTTAATAATTTAATGAATAGATGGAAGATTAATCATCAGTTAGACAAACCCTTTCAATTAGACATTATCCAGATCAAAAGTATTGTCTCAATCAATAGCTTTTGAATTTTGGATTACTAAACTATTACTTCAAAATATATTATAATTATTGTGATTTCTTAAAACTGATACTAAGTTGTTTAATTCCATAACTGTGTAGACCATGTGCTCTGTAAATGCCTGTTAAAAAGGCTAATGAATTTGGGATAGAAAATGTTAAATGTCCAAATTCTACTACAGAATATGTCCGTATTTATAAATTTTGGCTGAGAAAACCTATTTTCTAGTTATTGAATATTTCATTAAATAACATTCGATAGACAGAAAGTACACAAATCTCTAACATTCAAGGAATTAGCATGAAGTAAAATGTATATTTTACTTGAATCATGTTCTAAAGCAGACCAGAAAATGTAATTGAGAAATATAGGAGCCAAAGCCCAAGCCATACCAAACCCAAATGTATCATTTCTTATACTGGTGTAACAGAGTAATAATTTCCATTCTTGACAATCTCTAGTTCCAAGCAATTTACAGTCTCATAAATCAAAACACACTGTCAGTCTCAGACTATGTGATCTCTTCTGTACATGAAAGAAGAAATCTCTTCTACCCGTGACCAGCACCGTAAAACTTACCACCCTAATGGCTAAGGCTACTCATTCTGATCCCAAGAGTTTTTAAAAGGAGAGGTGGGGGGTGGGGGGGACATAAGAAGAGCAGGACAAGCTTTAGAAACATTCAGAATTCCACAATATAAGGATGAGTTGTGCTTTTGCCCTCAAAGCGATGCAGGCTTGTTTGTAAGTTTTCTACAATAAACCAAAATGTTTGTAAAAAGAGATAATACATTTAAAATTACCTTGAACATGTTCTATAGGTATCTATGTGTCTGTATAGCTTCTGATTAATTGTGTCATTGATTAAAAGTATAACCAAGTGTCTATATATGTCAAGAACTTGGTGCTTCTACAAAACAAGCTTTACCATCCTTTCTTATCACACTTCTTAAACTTGGAAAGATGATAACCACCATGTACTAGAGGTTTGTTCTTCTAATCTTCTAAAATACACAGTGTATACAATTTTAACCATAGCTAGGATAACCTCATCCTACCATAACCAGAAGGACATCCTGATTTATCTGTCTTCCAGTTACCCCTATCATATAAGCTCATCTCACTATAGGCAAAAATAGAGTTAGTTCCAAGATCCAGGTACAGTTTGATTTAGCTTCTTTTACCTTTTCTAGTAATACATGGCAAATATGATTTTTCTTCTGATACTGTATCTCCTTTCATCTTTCTCAATTTCACTGCTCTTTTTAAAACTTGTTTTTAATTTATTAATAGTTTAATTCTCAAAATAGGTATCCTATGGTGTCAACAGAATCAGCAATCATGCAAAAGCTTATAGGAGTTACCTCTTATATGGTTAACATTCAAGAACTATATTTAAGTTCACTTAGTTTCCCTCAAAGGTCCAATAAACATAATGAAAAAAGATAAAGGAGATAATTTATTAAGTCCTCTGCATGGAAGAGAATGGCTTCTCATGAATAGCAATATCTAAAATTGAACCTGTATACTCGGAGTGAGAGAAACCACTGTAGGCATGATTATGAAGTACAATAGTAAGGCCATTTGTCAATATGAAGCCATGGAATGCTGAATATTTACAAAACTTTTTCCTATTACATGGAGTTCTAGTATATTAATGAAGCAGGATTTGAATCCTCAGGTAAGGTCAAAATAATTGCATTTAAGTTCGGGAAAGACAACTGGGGAAAGTACAAGTTTGCCTTGCTGGCCTGCAGGCACAAGCATTGAAGCCTTTTGTACTTTTGCTTAAGATTTTTATTATTTGCTGTTTGGAACTTTATATAAGCTCATATTGGAAGAAATAGGATTTCTGTGTGCGTGTGGCATATAGGGAAGAAAAGGTTGTAAGCCACTTCCTCCCAGTGCCCAAACATTTAGTTCTGTTACAAATGATAAAGGATATTCACTTACTGTGTATGAGTGCGTTGTCCAGTTAGATGGTAATTGTGTGTTGAGCTTTATAAAAACATTCTTAATCTAAGGTATCCCACTAGTTAATTCTTCAAGCTTCTCTAATCATTTCTCTCTCTCGCTTTATTTTTTCCCTGTTTCTCTTAATGTTATCTCAAGTTTTATTCAGGGAGACCTGAAGGTTAAAGTTAGCAGATTAAAAAATTTGATACCAAATATGAGGTGTTTATTTGCACCTACCCAGACATTACTCCTTTTAAGCACCTCGACATTAGAGCAGATTCTTTGAATTTGTTATTCTATTTCAATAAATTAAATTTCACTGGAACTATTCTGTGATGTAAATAATAGTGCAACTTTAGAGGGCTCAAGACAAACAGTTCAGTTTCATCTTTTAGAACTAACTACAGCTGCTTTTGTGCTACAACTGCACAGTTGAGGAGTTAAGACAGAAACCTTATGGCTTGCAAAGCCAAAAACATTTACTATCTTGTTCTGTATAGAAGAAAGTTTGCTAATCCCCATTATACTTATATGTTCATATTTGAAGGTGGGAGACAAGATTAAAATACGTAAAGAGAAGGTAAAGGAGCAGAGCCTGAGTATTTCTTTTTGTTACATTGTAGGAAATTGTTGCCATCTTGAGGGGCAACTATTAGACACCATGCAGGGTGATTTTCACTTTTATAAATCACAAATATGCCTGTAATGGATCTCAGTATTAGACCCAATTTTAAAATCCCTAAACTGCTGTAGGAAGATTATGGAGGGTGGGTGAAGAAACATGCAGTTTTTGTTAAAGAACCAGCTTTGGCTCACAGTGGGTAATCTATTCCTGTTCTACTTGCTGTAGCTAAAGTAAAATTTTTTGTTCAAGTTCCAACTGTTATATAATGGACATTTGCCCTAAATATTGCTGGTTAATTTAGTCCTCTTTTGTGGGAGAGGATCCCAATGGATCACTGTAAATAAATGATAGTAAATTGGAGCTTTACTGGAGGTTGGAAAACGTAACACCTAGGTCTATAAAAATATTTGTAGTTTGGCTGAGTGAAGCCATGGTTGGTGGAAATGTATTGCAGGCAACTTATCCTACTTTTTGGAAAACTGTTAAAGTAACTTCTTCCTCTAATTGAGGAAACAATTTAAATTTTTAAAGAAACACACCAATAAATGTTTCTATTATATATTTCATGAGATTAAAATGAAATATGATATCAAGTTATATTTTTCAGATGTATTTCTGAAATGATTTGAAATAATCAAAAGTACTTTTTTTGAAAAAATGCCATTAGGATAACAGATTATCATTTGGTGTAAGATAAAATTAGATAACATTCCTCACATCATATACAAATATAAACTCAAAATGAATCAGAGAACTAAATGTAAACAATGGAATTATAACTTCTAGAAAAAAACAAGGGCATATTCCTATGTAAGCTGGGTGTAAGGAAATGCTTTCTAAATTGATTCAATATTCAGACACAAGAAAATTAAAGATGGCTAAATTTCACTAGATAGAAATAAAAACTTCTCCATGACAAAAGCACCCAAAGTAATGTCAAAAGACAAAAATTGGGAGAAAATATTTACAAAAGATGTAAATAGAAGATTTCCCTAAATGGCTCTGAAATATGTGAAAAGATATGCATCTTTATTCATAATAAGAGCAGTGAAAAGTAAAACTACACTGAAATACCCATGATATTGGCAAAATTTCAAAAATTTAAAAATACACTCTGTTGGCAAAATTGTGGGTAAACAGGCATTCTCATACATTCCAGTTGGTAAAACCATATGGAACCATTTGGCCATATCTAAGAAAATTACTTGGGCATTTATCTTCCAACCCAGAAATCCTAATTCTTGGAGTTTATCCTGAAGATACATACCCAATACTACAAAAATATATATACACAGGGTTTTTCACTGAAGCATTATTCATAGTTGTAAAATATTGGAAATTACTAAGACATCCAAACTTAGGTGATTAGTTGAATAAGCTATGATACATACATACAATGGAGCTTTATGCATCTGTAAAAAAGAATGAGAAAGATATCTGTAAACTGATGTGGGGTAATTTTCCAAGAGATAATGTTAAGTGAAAAAGCAAAGTGCCAAGAGACAATATATATTAAGTTTTAACTTAAAAAAAAAAAAGAGGAATTAAATAAATACACACATACAGTCATTCCTTGGTATCTGCAGGGGATTGGTTCCCCCTTTGGATATCAGAATTCAAGAATGCTCAAGTCCCTTATATAAAATGGTGTAGTATTTGCATATGACCTAAGCACTTCCTCCCTAATACTTTAAATCATCTCTAGATTACCTATAATTATAGGTAATTACCTATAATTGTATACTTAATACAATGTAAATGCAATGTAAATAGTTGCAAATACAATGTACATGCTATGTAAATAGTTGCCTGCCTGCAACAAATTCAAGTTCTGTTTTTTTGGAACTTTCTGGAAAGTTACATTTTTTTTCCAAATATTTTCAATCTGCTGTTGGTTGAATCCGTGGATGTGGAGCCTGCTGGTAAGGAGGGCCAACTATATCTGCTTATTTGAATAAGAAGAAGCAGGGTGAAGGCTAAGCCAATACAAGTGGATGAAATGTGGAATAGGAGTCATAGAGGAGGGAGTGATACTTCTCTGAGTATACTTTTCTGTATAGTTTTGACTTTTAGATGGAGGTTAATGTTCTATATATTCAAAAATGAATTTAATGATCTGAATAAATGGATATATAAAGAAAGATGGGAAATTAAACAATCCTAAAACTGAAAGCAAATATACACAAACACAGTTTTATTCATATGAATAACATAAGCAAGCTGAAGGAGAACATTTTTTAAAAAAGAAAAGCTTAATTCAAGTAACTTGTGACTTTGGCTTTGACTATATGCCCTTTTGTCCCATGGAGTGAGGGAGTAGTAGATAAAAAGCTTTTTTAGGGGATTTGCTTATATTAGTGGTATTGGTGAAGCCATACTGAAATTCTGAGATTATTTTATGTGTATTTTTGGAAGAAAAGAGATAAAAATAGAAAATGGGGAAAGGCAAGGAAAGACCCCATGAAATGCATTGGTATTAAAGTTATCATACATATATGATATATATGTATATGTTTGTGATTATGTGTACACAAATACACAAGTATATACATATGTATAAATACATATATGCTTCTAGGCTCCTTCAGTGAACAGATTCCCATAGGACTTTCCATATATTTCTGTTAGACAATTTACTGTGATACAAGTATTTGCTAATATCTCTGTTCTGTCACTATTCTGTAAACTCTGTGAAAGCAAATGCTATGTTTTATAATCTTTGTATTCTCAGAGCCTAAGGTTTTTCCCGGCACGTAATAGAATCCAAGTCAATATTAGTATTGAATGATCTGAATAAATGGATGAGATTTATACTTATTTCAAACAGAAAGGATAGAGTCTGAGATACATTGTGACTCATTTAAAGATTCCAAATCCATTAAAACTGTCTCAACTTAATGTGGACTTATTGAGCCGTCGTGTCATCTCTGCAGCTATATTATTTTGGTTACCTTCTTAGACTCTGTGTTATCTCTGAATGTTCTCTCTCTCAAGTTGAGTCAGACTTGAAAGTCCTTGGATCCTACTTGCAGAAGACCTCTTCACCCATTCATTCCTCCCCACAGCTTTTACCTTAGTCCAGGCCCTTTTATTTCTCAAGTATTCTAACAACCTTCTGTTTCTTCCCCCAACTATTGTTCCTCACTTACTACCCACCCTCCCCATTGAATATTCAGTCGATAGAACCCTGTTAGGTTAATCTTCAAAAAATACCGTATGCTATATTCTCTGCTCAAAAATCTCTGCGTCATCCACTACCCCTAAATACCAATTTTTCACCTAGAACTCTTCTACTCATTCCTCAATGCACATGTCTATTGATTTCTCACTTATGCCTTCATTCCTACTGTTTGTTATGCCTGGAGTCATCTCCCTTCTCCAGTTAATTTTTAACCTTCTACCTTTATTTCAAGGATTATCTCTTCTTAGTGGTCATTTCTTTCTCTCTATAGCCCTATATATCTCTTGCAATCACATGGTATTGTTGTATTTTTTATAATTTTTTTAGTTTACTTCTTCATATAGCTGTAAATTGAGTTTAGTGAATGTATTTGAACCTCTCTTCATCTGTGGACTGAGATTAGAGTTCATGCTACAATAGATATTCAATAAATATATGTCAAGGGTGGAACTATGTTTATATTTATGTTAAATTACAGTTTAAAGGTTATTAAAAGTAATTCTTCAAACAGAAGTCAAATGGTAAACATTTTTTAAATTTCACTATATATTTTATTAAATTCCTAATTAACGATACATTGTATTTGAATAGATGTTAAAATGGATAGATTTTATCTGTCCAAAATTGCTTTGGTAAACAGTGTGTTTGAAGTACATTTTTAAAGAGATGGTGCCACTTCTCCAATGCTTAAAAAGAAATCTCTCTTAAGAAATTCTCGCTTGAGAAAATCCTCTTCTCTATGTTTGTTTGCCTATACCCACAACTTTAAAAGTGAATAAATGTAGGTATCTGCAACCAAACTGCTTCCATAAATAATGCAAGAACCACTTTGTGTGTGCATGCGTAAGATGATTGTTGAAACAATGTAGTAGTCCCTCCATAAATTTTTGTGCTCTCAGAAATTCTCATCTCATAGTGATGATTGAATCCGTGTGCCTAGAGTTCACTTTAGCGAACACCTATACAGCAGAGATCTGATGATGTTTAGGGGAATTGAAATGAAGTACATGATTAAATAGGGAGAGCAATGGATTTCTTCTTTTAAGCAATGGTAAACATTACCAACATACATGCAGAGATTTATATGGTGCATCATTCTTCTGATTCTAGTTGTGCTGCATATGATAATACGAGCAAAAGCGTTACCATAATGAGTTAGAATATGCAGCACGATATTCTATATCAGTTACGAAGCAATGACATGAATTTAACCGTGCTATTTTAAAGCTGTGCACTTATATTTAAATAGGTGTTAAATTCCTGTGTGTCCTTAAATCTTTGGTAATTAATCAATAACATATATCTTTTGATCCTGGTAAGAGAAAAAAAACCCTAAAATAAATGTATAAGTATCAAACACATAAGTGAACTATCCGTACTATAAAATAACTTATTTCATTTGCATTAACTTTACTCTTTTTTTTGTCTGCCACCTGTCAGACAAAAACTGACTTTATTTAAACTAATTTAAATAAACTTTAATTTTTGACATTTTTAATATTTTTTAAAAATTTTATTGACGTATGCTTGATTTACAGTGTTGTGTTGGTTTCTGCTGTACAGCTAAGTGAATCAGTTATACATATACATATATCCACCCTTCTTTTTTTTTTTTTTTGCGGTACACGGGCCTCTCACTGTTGTGGCCTGTCCGGTTGCGGAGCACAGGCTCCGGAAGCGCAGGCTCAGCGGCCATGGCTCACGGGCCCAGCCGCTCCGCGGCATGTGGGATCTTCCTGGACCGGGGCATGAACCCGTGTCCCCTGCAGCGGCAGGCGGACTCTCAACCACTGCTCTACCAGGGAAGCCCTGTCCTCCCTTTTTTAGATTCTTTTCCTATGTAGGTCATTACAAAGTACTGAGTAGAGTTTCCTGGGCTATACAGTAGGTCCTTATTAGTTATCTATTTTATATATAGTCGTGTGTGTAAGTCAATCCCAATCTCCCAATTCATTCCCCCACCCCATTCCTCCTTGGTAACCATAAGTTTGTTTTTTACATCTGTGACTCTATTTCTGTTTTGTAAATAAGTTCCTTTGTACCATTTTTTTAGATTCCACATATAAGCAATAGCATATGATATTTGTCTTTGTCTGACTTACTTCAGTATGACAATCTCTAGGTCCATCCATGTTGCTGCAAATGGCACTATTTCATTCTTTTTTATGACTGAGTAATATTCCATTGTATATATGTACCACATCTTCTTTATCCATCCCTTTTCTCTTTTACAGTCTTCTAGCCTTCTGCTAGTTAGCAGAGGTATACTGATCACACCCATATTTAATAATTTCATCCTGTTTATATTTTAAATCATATTTGTTTTGTTCTTGTGTAGTGCACCTTCACCTTATGACTATTTTATGTTCTTCCATCTTCTTTAAGTTCTTCCCTACCTGATCATCCAGATTTTTATAAGGCATTTCAAATCAAATATCAGTGTTACCCATCTTTTTTTTTAGTAAAGGCCACATCAACTCCTGTTAACATATATCTGTAGATATTAGAAATGAATGTGGGAAAATACACCATCTCTTTTTAACTGTTTCTGTGTATCAGCAAACTGAAAGAGATGTGTGAAGAATTTTTAAGAGATTCTTTATTTTAAAAAGTATTCCTTGCATAATCTTTTTCTCAGATAATTATGTCTATGCTCTCTCCTTTCTTGCTATTTTAAGGTTTATCTTATTTTTTTAACTTAAGTATTCATATCCATAGAAATATTAATATTTTGGACAATAACATACTTTAGAAGCTAACTTATACTTCTAATATTAAAGTGTTAATAGTTTTATGCCTATTATGTCTCTGACATTATCCTGAGAAAACAATAAGACAAGAAGGTAATTATAGGGTAGCAGTGATTTAAAGGTGGACCTAAAAATAGATGCTGAGTGATTTATGCTTTTTCTTGCCATTGAACAATATATCAGCATGTTCATTATCAATGACATAAATACTAACTTAAAATTATATTACTTAAGAATTATTTATATAAAATTTATTTTCCCATTAAATAAACATGAAAGATGCCTAGTAATTTCATTTCACCAAATAAAGATAGGATTATCCCACTAACAATTTGGAAGATAAAGCATTAATTACATTTATGATTTCTGCTCAAATTATAATTTTTATTAAATATTATATATAGGTATTTAAAATTATCTTGTATATTTCCTAAATTCCATCTACAAAATTCTGCTAATATAATCTTTTTATCCTAACTTATTATTCCACATAGACTTATTTAAAGCTTCTGAGAGTATTACCTCATATGGGAATTGAAAAGTAAGCACGTTCTTGCCCATGTTACAACTTTTAACTTTTAGCTGTCAATGCACATCTCATGGTTTCCTGAATTGGATTCATTATTTCATTCACTCTCCTTTGTTCAAAGCAAACCAGTTTACATATATTCACTATGCACTTCTTTTCAAACTGTATTGGTGTATCAGTTAGTTTTGAGTGACCTGCTACATTAGTAATCTTGGTATATGACTTATGCTGTCTATACGCTAAGCTCCAAGAGTCAGGAGATGTATTTGTCTGGTCATTCCTATATTCCCAGCATCAGGCATGGTGTCTATTAAGTGGATTCTCTTTGGCATATTGGTGATGATATATGTTGTCTTTGCATATATACATACGGTTGGGCTTATACTAGTATTTGTGTATATATTACTTATGATTTCACATATATTATATGAAATCAATATACACATAATAATAAGAATGCTTTCATTGGATTTATTCAGTACTTATAGTGCTCTTTTTATTTTCTTTGCAAGGGTACACGTACACCTTCCACGTTGTCATCTGGTTAAGATTTACCAGTGATTTTATGCTGTCTGCATATGATAAATCTCCAGAAGTTAAGGAGAGTTTCTTAGAATACTTGTTAATCATTTATATTTTGATAGATTGTTTGTACTTTCTAGGAAGGGGCAAATTATTATAGAAAGCTGCTAGTGAAAAAGAGAGATCAGTAAGGAAAGAATGAGATGACTAGAGCTGTTTAGCTTGTTTGCAGGAGTTTATTTCTAGGTTAAGTAAGTTTTCCTGGATATAAAAACATATTTACTAGTAGTTTATCATTAAAAAATTTCTGAAACTATTCCCTAAAGATATATATCATTAACAACATTGTACCAGATGATAAATAAGCGTGACACTTGTTTGATTTCACATTCCTTGCCTATATTACATTATAAATAGAAATATTTTAAATATGTTTGTACAACATTTTAAAATTAATGAATGGGAGTTTACATTTTTTGTTGATATAATTCCTACCTAAATTACCTGTGTTATATGACAAAACAGCATGCAGAAGAAACTCTGTATATAATTGTCTCATGACTAAATGAGAAGATGAGGTCCAAAATGGGATATCACTGACTTTCTGAAAACAAATAAGAATTTTTCCTTTATAATGTATATATTCTCTAGTGTTTATACTTATTTAGTTCTTTGGAGACATAGTCTTTTTATCACTCTTAGTTCCTTACTTAGTCTCAGAAATGTGTTATTTGAGTACAAATAGCAACATTCTAACCACTCACAGAATCATTTCCTTACTAATTATCTGTATTATAGTACAGCTTTGTAAAGGAGTGCAAAAATTATGTAATGATTTGTGGATATTATTCATGATTAGTTTAAAGATTAGCAATATACAGAGATAATAAGTATAGTAGGCTAAATTACCCAAACTAATTGGCAGTATTAAATGTACGCACACACACACACATACACACAAACTCACTATACAAATTAAAATTTTCTCTTTTTTGTTTCTTTGTCATATTTACTTCTTTTGTATATGAACTTGGACAGGAGGAGTAACTTCAAATTAAATTAAATCATACAAATACTTTCATGAAGATTTCTATCAATTGTACAATCCAGTTCAAGGTGAAACTATTGAGAATAACATAACCAATCCATATTTCTGGGTGTAAGAGGGATGTTTCAAATAATAATTGTATAAATATCTCAGATTTTTATTTAGTGTCATATTAGCTTTATTGCATCCTCACACAGTTATATGAAGAAAGCATATTTTTTTGCTAGTGGTTAAAATTTTGGAAATTTAGAAATAATGTGTATATAGAGAGACATTGGTATGGGCGGTGGTGGAAAGATGGTAATAAACTGATAGTTTTCCGTTTGTTCCATAGGTCACCATGGTATTGTTGACCTAACACAAAAAGATTGCCAGTTATTCTCCAGCAAAAATGGCTTTACTTGAGATTAGCAAAAACTCACATTTTGAGGTCTGCAACTGTGGTGAACCACATGCAGGTCTCCCCTCCCCCCAGAGACCTGGCACAGCAAGGGAAAGAGAACTCTTAGAGAGGTGAAAAGAAGTTGGGAGGGCTATTATAAACAAAGAGTCCATTGAAGGAATTGAGAGTCTGGAGTACAGTGACTTTTCATTGGCTGAGTGGTGACAGTCTCATTGGCTGAGCTGTTGCCAGGCGAGAAGAAGAAATCTTCCTTCTTCCTCTTGGGCTCTGCTCTGTGGCAGGGCATGAAAGCTCCTCCTTAAGGTCTCCTGACTCTGTTTAACTGAGATTTTTGTTTATTATTTTTCTACAGTCTAAATGGGAATTTGCCATATTTTTGTAATGCATTAAGAGGCAGACATAGAGTAAACCAGTCGTTCTCAAATATAAGGGTGCATTAGAATCACCTGGAGGGCTTGTTTAGCACAGTACAGAGATTGCTAGATTCCACCCACAGCATTTGATTTAGCAGGTCTGAGGTGAGGAGAGAGACAGTGCAGGTCTAAAAATTTCTCAGGTTTGTTGATGCTGCTTGATTTAAGAGCACGCTTTGCAAACCAAGAGAGTAAAGAATTTACAGTTTTCTATTAAAATGAGCACAAAATTATTTCTGCCCAGCAAATTTCAATCATGGATGGGGCTAACAGCCTTGCATTTTTCACATTAAAAGAAACTGACTAATGTATCTGAGTATTGATATTATTGATATTCTAAATACGCATTAAATAACACATGATAGGAACCTGATAGGAACCTATTCAACTAGGTCTTTCTATCACGTTAAGTCTTGAGTTTAAAATAACCAAAGTCAGGAAAGACACCCCAGATTTTTTGGATTCCTTTCATAAATAAGGGGAGTATTTTCTGTATCATGAAATTCAAAGAATATCAGTAAAAATTAAAACCTATATTGAGTACTCTGCTGAACTAAAACATGTATTTTTAAATGTTAGTGCCCATGATGGAATATTTAAATAAAAACCTATATTTATTTTTACTACGCTATATTTTACAATGAAATCTACTTTTAAGAATCCAGATTCAGGAGGCTGTCATCTGAAAGTAACCTTAAGACAAATGGCTATTTGTCATCAGTCTTAAGAGGTGTTAGACAAGGTTGATTTGTGTTGGTAAAATTTTGAGTGTGCTCTTGCAAACACCTGAGTGCTATTCAGCTTAATTGGGTTATAGCTCACGCTGAGTGTGTTTTCCCCCCGCTGTATCTAATTTCTCTTTTTCCCAATATTTTATTGTTTGGTTTTGGTTTTGAAGGTGTATAGATATTAAAGAACTCTAATTTTTAAGAGCCCTAAAGGGAAGTATGCTTTCGTGTTAGTCATTCTTGTGAACACCTGTGCATTGTGAATTTAATTGGGTTACAGCTGGTGCTGAGGGAGAAATCAACTACGTGCGGGTTTGCAGACTGACTAGAAACTTGACATGGCGTGTCATTGGTTTTTTTTTCCCTTTGCTTTTTCTTTCAATACACTTGCGAGTTGCTTGGATCTGAAAGAGTCTGTAGGCAAGCTGAATGGGGTTCTTATGATCCATGATTAATATAGTAGCTGATACTGGATGGTGATGACCTCAGAAAAAGTCTATCTCCATTCTAAGATCATACAGTCCCTCAGTATAAGGTGATCCTAAACCTGGGAAACCATCTGGTCTACTTGTTTCCAGTAATTCAGAAACATTTATTATCATAGTTTGCTTTTGAGAGATTAGCCTTACAGTGATGTGAAGGTTTTCAGGGAAAAAAGACAAAGCACTTAATGTAACTCTGTATTTTACTATTAAGTCAGTATCCTAGACAGCTGTAAATTAGCTCAGCAGTTAAATATTGCATGTGTGAAGGCCATTTTGGAACCAGGGGTAGGTGGCAATAGAGTGGTATTTCATAGCACCAAACATTAGAATCATTAATTAGATCAGCTTCATAGAAAACCATTTGTCTTGTTATTTCAAGGAAGTTTGCAAATGTAATAGGAATGAGTGTTTGTCTTAAATCTGTTTTACATAACAAAAAGCAAAATAAGAAACACCAGCTAAAATGAATGACATCTAAAAATGAAGCTGAAGTATTCAATCATTAAAGTCATTTCTAACACATCAACTAAAAAGCGTCTAGTCTTACTACTCTGTTACTTTAAATCTATAATACAAAAAACAGAAAAAGAGAGTTTATCCCCCTGCATTTTCCCTTGCGAATTAAACTCTGATGAATGACCTATATTTTCTTCATACCCTCTGTGATAAATTAAGCATGTTGTATCTATCAAGAGATAAAAATATTTTAAAATTCAATAGCGCTGTTAAAAAATACAGGTTATAAAGGAATAAGTGCAAGTATGGCCCTGATACTTCTTCCCTAATACTCTTGATCTGTGATTAAGTCAATATTTCCCACTTTTATAAGAGAAAACTTTCGAAACGATATGGACCATGCATTTTGGTCAGATTTTGCAACCTGATTTTCTTTGTGTGCTTATCTAACCAGCGAACCTTCAGGAAGACCGCTTGCTCTCAGGCACTCTCAGACTGAGCTTCTAACTGCTGGTCAGTTACGCCAACAAAATGTCTCCCAGAACCAATACAGACAGAGGGTAAAACATTATGCTGGTGGCCTACTTTGTATTACACCTTTATGCATCCCCATATATAGAGCTGTCTCTATTGAAATAGTGTAGCCATTACAGGAGGACAAACTCAGAAAAGTGTTACTTGCTAGTGAAGACAGAGTGTAGGTTTAACTACTTTCCAAAATGGCACCCAATAGAGCGTGCAGAGCTGCTGTCCAGCAGTACCTTATCATGGAAATAAGATGGATTTGTGGGCTGAGGTAGGTCTGAGGAGTCCTGACCAGAATAGGGACAACTGAAGGATCTGAGGAGTCCATAGACCGAACTAACACAACAGGTGGACCACCTAATTTGTCCTGGATATCTGAGATTATCAGATTTGTCCAGGGTTCTAGGGGGAAAAGTGAAAACAGAGTGTTTTGTGTGTCATAGGAATCTTACTCATTTTATATTCATGAAAAGGTGCTGGAGACTTTAAGGAATGCCAAATAAGTTGTGAGTAAATGAGGGGGAGAGAGAAATTCTCTGCTTGACTGATTACTCTTCTCCAAAGTAGGCAGCTTGGTCTTAAGGAGTTAAAGACTGTCTCAAGTTTTCACTTTTATAAAACTCAACTCAATTTACTCCAGGTTCACAGATACTAAGCTTTGTCAAATGTCATAAACAGCTATGGAATGTAGCTAGTCATTTTGGTACAGGAGAAAATACAAAGAATAAACGTTTGCTTGGCCCTTTTTTCTGCCATTATGCCCCCACTACTTTATGCTGCCCAGATCCATGTATTAGTTTCTAGAATAATTCAGCCACTGAGACTGAGACCTGTTACTTGAAATAAATATGAGTTATTTACGGAACCTGCTGTTTTTTAACACATTGCCTAAGGCAACTAACTGGGTTCTGTGAACTTTATGCAGGTATTATTGACCTGTTTTCTCTTATTGTAAAGTAAGTTTGTAATTATTATGTGAAAGTAACCATTACGTAAGTAAATGTGGTTCTTAAATATATTTACGAAATAAAGGAAATGGTTGTACAGGAAAAAGGCAATAAATGTATTTTACCTGTGGGTTAAACTCTGAAATTATCTCGGTGGGAAATTTTAAGCCTGATGGCAGTGTCTAAAATGTTAAGCTTTAGACTCTGGAACTTGGTTAGCTGTTAGTTATAAATTTATGAGATCTGCTGTGATAGTAACATTTAAAATGCAAATCTGTGTTTAGTTGAACTTTCTCTTTTTGGCAACTTGTACTAGAATGTACCTACAGTCTCAGTAAGCTGGTCAAATTAGGGCTTATCACTGTATTTTATTCAACTCTAAACAATGATTATTCAGACGATTGTATCGTGTTGTCCTAAATTAACTTACCGACCATATGTTCCCCGAGGACATACATGCACATAAAATATTTTAAACTATTATTTACTGATCCTGATATTTTATTTGAGAAAACAGGCTTTTTTAAGAGTTCCAAGAAAAATAAAAATATTAAAGAGGCTTTTCTTTGACACCTAACCGCTAGATTCATTAGTTCATAAATTAAATATTTTTAAGTCAACTATGAGTAAAGGACTGTGGTAGGTGAGTGACTATGGAGATGAGTTAAAGCCTAATGAGATAAAAGTCATTTTTCCTAACACAGCAGAACTGTAAGGGAACACTGACATTCCTGAATGAAACCTGAAAGCCTCATAGGCACCTCAAACTCTAAACCACAAAGATGGTTCCCCATCATAATTGCATTTCCACCTCACCGGGCACCAAGCTGGAGAGGAACATCCTAGATATCTGCCTGTGCCTTGCTTGCTCTCTATGTGAAAATCCCTCTACAAGCAGCTCTCATGTCAAATTGCTAAATGTTTCTTGAAATTGCCCTCTTCTCTACATTCCATGTCCGTAATTTATTTTTAGACCGCTATTAAATTATTTATTTCTCCATTTACACATCCAGACTAGGCACTACCGTGTGTCGATTCTGACCTAGTTATGACAGAAAGCAAGAGAATGTGGTCTTAGGTGGCTTATTTAGGGGGTCGTGGGTGGGAGACGCATGTAAACAGGTAATGATGTATGAGAATAAATTAGATAGCAGATGGAATACAGAAGAGGGCAGCCTCAAATATCCTTTATCCTGGACCTTTCATCTTCGTTCTTGTCACATATCACATGCCTAGCTTAGATGCTAGTCTCTCTGAGACCCTCTCATTATTCCCAGTGTCTGGGCCACGCACCCATTCTGTATGCTTTCATATAACTTCTCCACTTTTGCTTTCACTAAAAATCTACACAGAAGCACTAGATTTTAGTTAGGTTCTTGTCTCTATTTCCTGTCAAACTGTAAGTTCCGTGAAGACGGGTACCGTGCCTGGATCATTTATCGAATTCCTCGATGCTGGGAAAATATTGTTTGCATGAGGTAGTACAACTCTCTCTGGGCATTGGATAGAAAGAGTCATTGAGAAAGTAAACTTGAGTTGACTTTTAATAAAGAATTAGAAATTTTCCAAGTAGAAAAGAGGGTGACAGTGGCAAAGTAAAAGCACATATGATGACATGGAACAACACAATGACATGATACGATGCATGAGCTCTAGTTTGGTGTGGGTGGGGCATCTTGTCTGGGTAATGAGATCAGGGTGTGCATACATGAGGGCCAGGAAAATGAAGTGCCTTGTGTATTTTGTAGAGAAATGTAAACTTTATGCTATGTGCTGAAAGTTCCAGAATGGGGCTCCCTGAGTTTGTTTTTCACTTACTATCTGTGTAATGTTGGGCAATTTATTTAAACTTTTCAGGACTCAGCTTCATCATCTGTAAATTTGTGATTATAAGGATTATTTTGAGGATTAAATATATGTCCTTAAATGCTTAGGACAATGTGGACCCATGGTGCTATATAAGCTAGCTAGTTTTGCTGTCATGCTCTTTATTTTCATTAAGTATTTGAGAGCCATGGGAAAATATTAAAGCCATTAAGTAACATAATTGCATTTTAGGAAGGTGATTACAGCAAATAGGGGGAGGAAGGATTGGAAAGGAAGAAAACCAGATGAAAAAGACAATTGAAGAGGCTTTTATGATAGGTTAAGTTTACTTAAACTTTATATAGTTTGGATATTACATTTAAAATAGTTTAATGTTAAAAATTAAACACTTTAAGCTGTGAAAAGTATCCAAGGGAGATGTGATGGTTACTTATTTAAGAGATAATTAAAAATAGATAAAATATGGAAGAGGGTGTTGCTGATAAGGAAAGAGAAGAAGAAATAATACCAGTAAGTTTTTGGGTTTATGGTTATTACCATTCATCAAAAAAATTAATTCAGTAAGGTACAAGGTAACATTCGTTATTGCATTGTTACTATCCGTTAATAAGAAAGCATGTTGGGGAAAATGAAATGAATTCCTTAAAAAAAAAAAAAAAAGGAATTGGAGGTAACTACTGTGGACAACTATTTAGAGGTATCTGATAGACGATTATATGGTACTAAAGCAATGCTAACCAAAGTTCTGGTCCCCAAAGAAAGGCGTTTGTACCAGGAAGTAAAGGAAAAGCACGCTACATCTTTCATCAAGCACATTTTACTACCCACCACCCCCTCTGCAAAAGAACAGCTGATCTGAACTATGCTTAGGTGCTTAGTTACACAGTTAATTTACATTTTGACACAAGTTCCTTAGGTCAGAGCTGATTAGAAGAATTTGAGGATCACTCGGAGAAACACTAGTCCAGAGTTTGAGAGAATTCTGAATTCAAGATATTAATTTAGAAGTATAAATTATATGAGTAATAGATGAGATACTGGAAGTATTAGCAAGTGCTAAGAGAAATCATGAGATGTGGGGGGAAAAAAATCATTGAATTTTAAGGAGTGGGCATAGAGGAACGCGAAAAATGAGTAGTCATAGACCATGAACAAGAAGGGCATACTGCATTGAAGAAAAATAGGAGAGAATTCTCAGAGGGAGGGCATGTCAGTTCACAGAATGAGTGATAACGCATGACATAATAATTAACTTACTTTTTAAGACAATGCTGGATATTTCTAAGCTAAAATTTGGGCTCCATAGTGCAGAGATGAGTATATAACACTAGAATGAAATAGAGGTAACACCACCTGCTTCATGTGCCAAGTTACTCTAACATTTACAGGAAGTGAGAGGAAATTTTAAGAAGTTCATCACTGTGAGTTATGCCTGTAAAACAGTTCAGTTTTCATCCCTGTCTTTCCACCTCTCTCCAGAGAGCTACTTGACCCTCCAGGCACTGAGCTTTTCCAGCGAGGTACACAGAGCTGGTGTTTATTGTCTGCTTCCTGCCCCCCAGGTTCAGGGTTTACCTTTCTCTGACCTGCTAAGTCGGTTAACATTTGTTCATCAGATTTAAACCCCAGCGTTTTTGACATTTCCTATTTGTTGTGTTTTTTTCTCCAATTATCTTTTCCTTTCTAGCCTCATTTTTGTTCCTCAGCATTTTAGTGAAGTTTGAGGAGAGTGCAAATATAAACATGTGCTAACGCCACCCATTTACCTGCAAGTCCAAAGCTGTCATGTGAAGTAAATATATACTCAGGCTGAAATAACAGTCCTGCCTTTTTTTCAGTGATAAGTCATTCTTCTCCCATTCCTTTTAACTCCTAACTTTTCTGTTCTAAAGCACATTTTCATTATTTTCCTATTTTTCTAAAATATATAGGTAGAACTTACACAGATAGTTCCGAAATCTACATTTCCTTGCTTCTCTTTGTCTGATTCTGATTAACATGATTTGATTTTTCTTGCCTTGCACAAGACACTGATTTAAGCCTCTGCCTTTTTCTCACATCGTGGTAGGACTACAATTTCTGTGTCTCTAAAACTTAAATGTGAAACTGCTGTCACTTATTGTCTCTGCAATTTGTTTTACCCTTTTAAAAACTGAATTTCTGACATAAAAGACTACTTATTGTCTTCTCTTTCTCAGACTAAATAATCTTTCAGGTTTCCCTTAAATCTTTTTTTCCTTTTTGCTGATCTCACTAATTTCTATATCTCTATCTTTAAAAAGTACTGAAGTTAAATAGTGTTAAGAAGGACTCAGATTCAAAGCATCACATTTCTTTCCTTTCATATCTTTTAAAAAGTAAAATGAACTCACTTAGTAGACTTTTAAGCAGTTATGCTCTGCATTGCCTTCTCATCCACTCTTCTTTGCTGTACCCTATAGACTACCTAAAATATCTGTATATTGTAGATCATTTATCATATAGTCCACATCATTTTGAGTAATTATTTGTTCTTAAAATGGGAAGCCATTCATTTATACTTCATGTCAAATATGAGCAAATGATCATACTCATGAAGAGTAGCTGAAAATATTTATTAACTGCCAGTCTCTGGAATACCACTTCTAGTATCTTGGTGTTTCCCTTCTGAAAGCATAACTGCAAATCATGTGCCTTATAGAATTTCTATAATCTTCATCTACATAGCATACTTGAATAGCTAGAAAGATAAAGTGTCAGCTGCTTGTGAAATATATACTCTGAATCTCTTCCAAAATTCAATTATACAGTGCTTAATTTCCAAGTAAGTCTAAGACTGTACTTTCTCATCTCCCTGAATTGGTCATTTGGCTTCTTTGTTGCATATGAAAAAAAGGGAGAAGTGGCACACCACTAGGTTATGTAGACTGTTGATATTCATGCCACTAACAATATCATATCATTCAATTGGAAGTGAATGTGGAATAGACCCTGTCAAAAGTCAAGAACTATTTACAGTTACTCGAAGTTATAATTACCACTGTTTGATCTACATTGAGATAAACAAAGAAAAGTAAAGAAGGGGAGGGGAGAGTAATATTTGGAGAGTGATTATTTTGATCCAGACACTGTGCTAGCTATTTTATGTATGTTACCTCATTTAATACACATGCCCATCCTTATAGACACTCATTTCTTTGTTTCTATTTGATTCTTAAAGACATTAAATTTTAGTATTTATTTAATACCCAATGCAGTTTAATAATTAAATTCTATATGTGTGTTCTAAGATATATGTATATAAATTCTTTTCCCACAACAAATCTATGAGCGGTAGATGGAATTATTAGCATGATAATAATTGAGGAAACTCCAAATCAGAAGTTTAGTAACTTGTTCAAATTAATACATTTAGTAAGTCACATAGGTGGCTCTCTCTTACTCCAGAGCTCATACTGCTTCCACTGTACCATATTGTTTTCTCACACGCTGGTTAGTTTATCTTTTAATTTATTCCTTTACGTGAAATTTGGTATCTTTATTATTAACAGACATTTAGCAAATTGTGTCAGTATTTTTTCTGCTCTTTAAAGTTGCTAAATGTTTATTCATCATCATTGGGACTGATCGTTTTGTAAGTAAGCAGTTCCACAAATGTACTCTAGTAGTAATAATATAGTTGGTAGTAATAGTTGTAGTCATAGTGTATACTGTAAGGTTGTGCCATCTGCATGGTTTTAAATATTACTTACAGTATATTCATAATTTTGTTCCTGGTACATAAATAAATGACTTTGCTTTAGAGTTACAATGATAATATCTTCATCATTGTGTATCATTTATAAATAGAATATTCTGCTTGTATTACGTTGTTATCCATGTTTTAACTCTTTGACCTATGTAGGTAAAATTTGAGGTGCTACACAGAATAGCATGAGTTTCCCAGTCCTGAAATTTTTTACTCTTAGTCTTGTTTTCCACAGAATTATTAATGAAAAAACACCCTTCGTTTATTTGCATATTCTCACGATATGGCACTTTGAAGATGTCTTTTATTTCGTACTCACATTTCATAGCTAATGTTGCAAAGCAAACATTCCTTGCTGTGTTATTTATTGATGCTTAAAGGTTCAATGAATTATTCAGCCCCTTTACCCTTCTTGCTTTGCTGCACACCTATCAAGTTTTCAGAGCAGTTTCATATCAATAAATTTGTTCTTGCTTTGCAGCTCCAATTTCATGCTTGGCCTTTCCTAAACGACATACAAGAAAAATAAATAACCAGAAGGAATGAAATATGTATACAAATTGCTTTAAATAACTCAGTATCCAAATCAAAGTTCCCAAGGGTTTTAAAAATTAAGACATGAAAGCAAGACTTCAAAAACAGGCTACATGCAAATGTAATCAGTGAAAGACTTGTTAACATGCAATCTGTGGAGAGTGACACGTCTTCATAGGCATGTTGTACTCAGAGTTGAAAACACTCTTAACAAGTAAGTCCTTAAGAGTTCAAGGACTCACTGCCACTTTGTATCTTATCTTGTCACATATACACAAAGAGGCAGACAACAAAGGAATGAATGGCTAATCTGATCAGAATGAACAGGCAGTTCTAATAAAATGTCAGTCTGAGGTAAGAAGTCAAGAACTTCAGTATTTCTGGTTCCTGTAAAAAGGAAACCACCCATGATTATACCTACTTCAAATTGTCGACTGTCAAATCCGGAAAATTTATTTTCATTGATAAGAAAATAGTATCGGGCTTCCCTGGTGGCGCAGTGGTTGAGAGTCTGCCTGCCAAGGCAGGGGACACAGGTTCAAGCCCTGGTCTGGGAAGATCCCACGTGCCACGGAGCAGCTGGGCCCGTGAGCTATAAATACTGAGCTCTGCGCGTCTGGAGCCTGTGCTCCGCAGCAGGAGAGGCCGCGACAGTGAGAGGCCCGCGCACCGCGATGAAGAGTGGCCCCCGCTTGCCACAACTAGAGAAAGCCCTCACACAGAAACGAAGACCCAACACAGCCAAAAATAAATAAATGAATAAATAAATTTAAAAAAAAAAAAAGAAAATAGTATCAAGGTCTTTTCATCATAAAAAATAAAGTGATTTTAATATGAGGGAGGCCATTCATGCTGTCCAAAACATGTGTGTCAAAGTACAAGAGTAAAAATTGCTCTATCTTCAGCCAAAATTCCATTTGGATTTCAGTGAGAAAATATATTCTTTCCCAGTGTATTAGATTTATTGATGACAGTATCTCTCTCTTTTTCAAAATACTGAACCAAGTATAAACAATAAGCACACTCCCAAGAATGTGTTTCCATCCATCCATCAACCCATTCAATTTTCATCAAACTTACAGGTTTTAATGTCCCAGATGAAATAAAAAAGGAAGAAATAAAAACGAATAAAAACGTCCTGTTCCTAAAAGGCTCATAGTTTATTAAGAAAACAAAGATAATAAAATAAGTACTGTTGAGTGGTGCAGGCATTATGTTGTAAGTATCTTCATATAGTTTCCTTTTTTTAAAATTTTTATTGATGCATAGGTATAGCTGATTTACAGTGTTGTGTTACTTTCTGCTCTACAGCAAAGTGTATCAGTTATATGTATACATATATCCACTCTTTTGTTTTCCTGTATAGGCCATTGCAGAGTATTGAGTAGAGTTCCCTGTGCGATACAGTAGGTCGTTATTACTTGTCTATTTTATGTATAGTAGTCTGTATAAGTCCATCCCAATCTCCCAGTTTATCCCTCTGCCCCTTTCCTCCCTGGTAACCATAAGATTGTTTTCTGCATCTGTGACTCTATTTCTGTTTTGCAAATAAGTTCATTTGTACCATTTTTTTAGATTCCACATATAAGCAATAGCATATGATATTTGTCTTTCTCTGACTTACTTCACTCAGTATGGCAATCTCTAGGTCCATCCATGTCCCTGCAAATGACATTATTTCGTTCTCTTTTATGGCTGAGTAATATTCCATTGTATATATGTACCACGTCCATTCCTCTGTCGTTGGACATTTAGGTTGCTTCCATGTCCTGGCTATTGTAAATAGTGCTGCAAAGAACATATAGTTTCATTTTAAAATATTCTTTCTTAAACAAGGCATTGGCAACTTAACATTTTCAATAGAATCGATGTTTTTTTGTTTGTTTCAATGTGTGTTAACACACATGCTATTTTTTAGTGACTTTTTTTTTTTCTAACCTGGACTGAATCCACTTGTTTAGTACAATAGGAAGGTTTCTGCACGTGAAGATAGGAAAATTCTAATCTTCAGGATAACTTTACTGAACTATCATCTAGTTTAGCCATTCACCAATGACTACCTGCAAATAGCTCTACATATAAGAATAAGGAACAAGGTAGGTTCCTTTATTAAATTCCATGCAGTAGGTCATTTAAATTATTTAATTTAATACTCAGAATACCTGCTTGAGATTGATATTATCACCTCCATATTATATATGAAGAAACTACATGTTTCTTGTTTTGTGTCCCCCAGAAGCTGACCCTGAGATAGATGGGGAGTTCAAGTAGTTTATTTAGGACCTAATCTCAGGAAATGCCAGGAGGAGAGTGGAGAAATGAAAGAGGTAAGGAAAGAGAGGTGTTAAGAGTGAGATTTTAGGCACTTACCAGTGTAGGTAATTGGAGTTCAGTCTTACTGAGGAACTTTGGGTGATAGTACATAGAGCAAGCCTCAGCTATCTCATCTTAGGGAACAAAGAGCTGGGGACTTTATCCGCTAAGGCTTTGTTTCTCACTGCTCCACTGCTGTTGGAGTTGAGCCAGAGCTTCCAGCTTGCCCAGCGCAGAGGCAGATTGTGCTCAGGCCAGGAAAAAAACCCTCAGGCTAAAAGTGCAGTAAGAATTCTTGAACACAGAGGCGGATGGGTATGACGCGCGTGGAACCTCACCTGCATTCAGGGTAAAGAGAGTTGTTAAATAATGCTGTTTAAAACCAGATAACAATATTGGCAACAGAAATCAAACCAAGTGGGAAGCAAACAAACAAAAAAGTAAATAGTTTCCTTTCTCCTTCTCATTCTCTGGACAAATTTTTGGAACCTTTAACCTTTTATGGAGACAGAGTTTCAAATATGTTTCTAGTTTCTACTGTGAAAATAGTAAAATGTCATTAAAAGCACTTTGCATGTACTAGTGCAATTCAGCATACTTCCATAAATTATACAACAAGCATCTATTGAGTACTGACTCTCATGAGGGAAGATTAAATTGTGTATCCAAGAGCGAACAACTTGCCTGTATCAGACAGTTTTTTTTTTTGCAGTTTTGTGATGACTTCTTTGGTTGTAGGCAATCATATTGCATTCAGTGTTGACTTGCATTCAACCTTTTAAAATACCTCTACCTTTTTCTTTTTTTTTTTTTTTTTTGGTACTGAATCCTTCCACCTCACAAACTTTTGTTTCAAGGTTTTAAATTTCTTCTTAAATTTGCTTTGCCTGTAATCTAAAATAGGTATTCATAGTTATCTTAATAATTTTCTCTCCTTGCTGCTAGTTTCGCTCCTGGGGCGATCCATAATTTTTACGGCCTGTCTCTAGAGCCTTTATAATTTCTATGTGCCTTGTATTTGTGAAGACCAACTTATGTAACGTTCAGAGAGAAACAAAGGAAAATGTTATATATCACAATGGCAGGATGATACAGCAGTTAGGGTAGTCCTTATGTAAAATGCCTGTTTTTGAAGTTATTACTTTAAGAATTCTGATCAGACATGATGACTTTCAAAGGAGTAAGCCAACCATGATCTGCTCCTGCGTTTTATCTGCAAAAGTAACAATAGTAGAAGTCCTCAAATCAGAGCTGAAAGTTTACAGTTCATATACTCTGTCTATTCCTGGCACCTTACTCACTGTGGGCAAAACAGTTTCCATCTATGTACATCATACTCCATGTTGACAAGACAGTCACCTGAAGCTTAAGCAAATGCTCTTCATTTGGCTCTTTGGATTTGTGTGAAAACAGTCAAATACGTTGGCTAAGACAAAAAGTATCATCTGCAGCAGTGAGTCTCAGTAAAATTTTTTCCAACCTCAATAAAGACTAAACAGTCATCCTAATGAATTCGTCATTAGGAACAATTAAATGGTTCATCTTTGATGCAGACATTTATTTGAACGATTTTAATTGCCATTTAACATGCCCTCATGTCCAATTTATTCATCTTAGTACCTTTTAACCTTCATTTACATAATTTTTGCTGTTCTATTTACCTCCATTCATTGTAGGTCATTAATGAGAATGAATTGACACTGACATTTCCAGTGAGACTTATTTTTATATTCTTTTTCCAGATTGAGATGTTTCTGTGGTTTTCCAAGTTTTCTTTTTAAGCCAATGACGTTCCCTTCCCATCTCCATATGTTCTATTTAGAAAGATTTGTAAAAGTCATTTTGAAAACCTTTATTCCAGTTACAAATACAGCATTTTATTCTTCCCAGGTAATACTTTTTATGCCTTCAGAATTTTATAACACCCTGAAGTGTGGTGTGATCAATGAATATTACTATAAAGTAAACGATTTAGTCATTTATTTTCAATAATCCTCATATAAATGTAACTGAAAGTCTTTTATTTTATGTTCTCTAGATGCTTGCAAAATGATGAACATATTAACAGCAAAATTCTTTGAAAAATTTTCTTAACCTAACCATAATTGATAGAATAATTTGACTGGAGAAAGGAGATACAGCAAATGCCTCATCATTTTTATCAGGTTTTTTTTTTTGTGTGTGTGTGTTTGTTTTTAACTTGAAATTTATCAGCATCTCCTCTTTCCATTAAGGTTACATAGTCAAACACTTTGTAGGAAATCTTAATGTTATTCCTACTGGATTGTTGGATTGAATTTAGAAGGAAGATGACAATTTAAGTTTCACTTATTCAAACCTAATTTTTTTTTTCCCATTTGAAACAAATACTCTCTACTGTTTCCAACATGCATGTAATAACGTGAAGGGCAATATGAGTTGACAGGGAATAGAGAATGAAATTTACTTAGATCATTGTTTGATCTGCCATGAAGAAATTTTAAAGGCCTTTTTTACGTTCTCTGCTTCAAAAACTTGAATGAGCTTCATGGAAAATATGCTGGGCATGTGTGCTTTTATGTTTTGGTTACTTAAGTCTTTTGCAAACTGAAGAACTTGTTTCTGCAAAAGAAGTTTCTCAGGTAGCAAGTGCTCAACCGTGCTAATGATAATAACTAGAGTTTCTTTAGAAAACTTAAGTATTCTATGACTTATTTTATTATGGCAGATGAAATTAAGGAACAAATTAAAGGGGACAAAGGCAGCAGGATTGTATAATTTTATCGTTGCCTTCATGTAATTTATCGTGTTTCTTCCCCTAGATTGTGATTAATAAAGTTATCAATTTATTAATTATCTTGATCATTTTAACAGCCTCTTTCTAAATCTTTTATAGGCATATATCTAACAAACATGATTTAAGATAATGTTTAATCACTAAATAAAATCTGTAGAACTTTATTGAGAAAATAGTGTACATTTAGAAGTTAAAGTTTTAGTGATCTTAGTAATAATATGCTAACTAGTATATTGCTTGGTGTATGGAGTACTTTAAATCCTCAACTGAGATGATTACAGTTATATGGATTAATTATCTGTTGTCAGTTTGAAGATTTGTAATAGTTATATAATTTTGCATAATTCTGTGAATGTTGCTGTAGTATAGATTCCTGAAAATATCATCTCACTGATGATTCTCTTCCTGGGCTCTTTTAAATTTTTTTAAATGTTCTTTTTATAACATTTTGCTGTGGAAGAATAATAGCTGCATCTAGAGAAGAAAGGCTTGGATGTTTTTAATTCTGGCTCTTATACCAATTTCTGGTAAGAAATTAAGGCCAGTTGGTATGGCTGCTCTAGATGATTTCTTAAGCCATTTCCACATCTAGAATTTTTTGATAAGAAATTACTTTCCTTCTAAAGAACCTGCAGTGGCTTCCTGTTTCTTCTATGTGACTTAATACATCTAATCTACTTTTCTGGGACTTTGAAAGCCTTCAGGAATCTCATATCACCCTCCAGAGAAACCTATCCAGAGCTTTTTAACCACTAAACCCCTATATGTGTTTTTCTTTTTGCTCTTGCCTAATATTTTTAGTATTCCCTTCCCTTTTTCTGTGACTTAATTTATGTGCACAGTGGTGTAATTTAAAGACCTTGTATGTGTATTTATTTTAGTAGCAAATACATAGTTATTTGTGATTTTTTTTTCTCTCTCATAAGGTTGTGAGTCTTTTGAGAGTTTGAAAATGAGAGTTTTCATTTATTTTTGTATCCTCCCCCTACTAAAACTAGAGCTCCTGGCACAATAAAACTGTTTTGAATGAATGTAGTAGCCAGGATTTTGACCTTCGTGATCTCTGCCACCTGCTATTATAGTGTAAATGTGTTGCTACACAGCAAAAGGAATTTTGCAGATGGAATTAGGTTGCTAATCAGCTGACCTTAAAATAGGGAGATTATCATGGATTATCCGGATAGGCCCAGTGTAATCTGTTGGGCCCTTAATAGCAGATGAGGATGACAGAACAGCCAGAGAGCAGGAAGTTAGATGGGAAGGGAGGTGACCTGAATTATGAGAAGGACTTGACCACTCTTTGCTGGCTTTAAAGATAAAGGGGAGCAAGGGTAGGCTACATTACAAGCTGAGAACTGCTCCTGGCCAAATCCAACATGGAAGCGGGACCTACTCCTCCTAGCGTGCAGACCTGAATTTTGCCAATCTTTGTGTGCCTGGAAGTAGATTCGCCCCCCAGAGGCTCCAGTGAAGAAGGTAACCCTGCCCACAAATTGATTTTAGCTTAGGGAGCTTGTTGAACTTCTGACATTCAGAATTGTGAGGTAATAAATTTTTGTGTTGTTTTAAACTAAGTATGTGATAATTTGTTACAGCAGTAATAGAAATCCTTACAATGAATTAATACTTACATGGTTGAATATCTTTTCTCCTACCTTGGCCTTTACGTTGGACATTATTTCTCTTCCTTCCAGTGTCCATATCTATCCTTTTAGGCTCATCTTAGTCACACCACACCCCAGGAACCTTCTCTGATTCCAGCTTGAACTGGTCATGTCTTCCTCTGACTACTGTAATGCTACTGTACCACACTACTGTTGTATTTTGTGTTGCCTTATTGCCTAATTGTAAGTTATACTTATGGATCACACCGTTCCATACTGTTGCTTAATAATTTTGTGTGCATATATTTTTTTCCATGTGGATTTGCAAGCATAGCTTTAGGAGGAGAATAGTGCTTATGAAATACTAATTGATTGATTCTTTTTTCTAATTTTTAAAATATTTTAATCAAATGATGATTATTAAATGCTTTTAAAAATTACAGTATTTTGAGACAGTTTCTGGCCTTGACTTTGTAGGTAAAAGAAATGCATTAAAAGAGAAGGATCTTGAAGGACATCCAGTAAACCACCAAAAAGAATCCAAGCATATACAATCAAAACATACACAACCAATTTATAGCAGTAGGTCTAGTTCAAGTGCTGTGACAGTAAAGCAGCTGGTGTTAGCAGTGGATAAATAATTTACATAGGACTGAAAGGCAGTTAGGCCAAAGATTTTTGGAAAAAAAATCAATGTCAACTTTTTAAGATGTAAGATTTTCAAATAAATGGAAATGTGCAGTTGTGGCTACTGAAAATTAGGACAACATTCTCTGTGTACTTTTACACTAGAAAATGGAACAGTTGTGAATAGAATAATAATGACTGAACTCTTTTTTTATTCCATTGGAAAAACATGCTGAAGCATCTGATTTTTTATTTTCTTTTTCTTTTTTTCTAAAAATATACCAAAGTAGGTCTGGCTGATGATGGAGAAAGAATGTAGGCATCATTTGGAACCTAATAATCAAAGGTCCGTTTAACAAAAATAGGTGGAGGTGGCCCATAATATTTCTTCTTATCCAAAGAACAGGCTTGAAGCTAACTTCTAACATATAGCTTATGAGTCCGGGGAATTTATTTCTTAGGTAGTGCCACAAATAATGCAGACAGCCTTTAGAATTGAAAGCAATTACTTGTACTTTCATCTGAATAGTTTCTCCCTATTTACTCATATTACCAGGGTTTTTAAAAATATAAATTCTAGCCTATGAAAAATTTCTTGGCCATCTGTCTCAAAAGATGTTCTAAGAAAACAAAAGAAAATGCATCCAAGTCAACCAAGTGACTCCCTATTTTGTGCATTATTCATGTTAGACTCAGAGGAGAGAGCAGGCAGAGAGAGGCCATATATAAGGGTATTGATGTGGTCTGATCACCAGAAAGCCTGTAAGGTAGCTAGAGACCTGTGTAAGAAAATGATGGCAAAGAGAACATGACATTATTCTAATAGGTGCTAAATATTTTTACGTAATCTATACTGTGTGCTCATCAAGAATGAGGACCATTTGTCATCTTTGAATTCCCAGTTTAGGTGCTCAGTAAATATTTGTTCATAAATGAGAACAGAATGTGTTCAGAGGTGGGCTAGATCACTCCAAGAGGGCTTTCTGAACGAACAGATCTTAAAAGCCTTGAGGGATCGGCAGAATCTGAGTTAGTTTCTGGAATGTCCTCCTTCATTTACCCCCTCCCATCCTACTCAAACCTTCAGTATCTGGGTCAACAGTTTTCTCAGTTCTGTGGAGCAATTTTGTTATTTCCCACACAAAATTATCCATACCGTCTTCACTGATTCACGATCATTCACTTTTATCAACGTTTTCTAGCTGTGTGTCCTTGGGAAGTTATTTAAGCACGCTATGCCTCAGTGTTCTCGTTAGAAACATAAAAATAGTTTCTGTCTCATAGGATTATGGTAGTGCATGCATTTCTACATCTAAAGCACTTAGAACAATGTTTGGCACATAGTAATTGCTCTAGAACTGCTAGCTTCTATTATAATGATGTTTTATTTTTGATGGGCTGATATCATGAAATCCAAGCTCATTAAGAGTAAAATATGCCTTATTTTCACAGGATAAACATAATCTCTTGTACAATATAGGTGATTAGTAACTATCCTTGAATGGGTTTGATTATGTAGAGAAAGAAAATGTTTCATATAAAAGAAACAGTAAATTACCACAGGAGCTGATAAATCATTTTTGGAGGTTATTTTTATGCATGTGTGATTGTGGTGGCATTTTTTATACCATAGTTCTTGTCTATCATTTACATGTAACAGAATCTTAAACATTTTCATCTTTAAAAAAAAATGGAAGGAAACGCTTCCGTGAAAGTTTGTGTTAGGAAGATTTTGTTTTTATTTCCATCAGAATATCATATTTAACATACAGTAAAATCTCTTGACATCCCAAGCATGTAGTAATTATATGTTCTTGTAAATTGCCTGGGAATTAAATTTACCATCAAAAGCATTGTGATTAATATGAAATGTATATTTTAATTTATCCTATAGAAGTAACAAAGTACTGTAATTAAATAACAGTAATTGAGGAATTATCTTCCAAATGGTCCCTAATAAGACTGAGCCCAATCCAACTTTTATCCTAAGCTAAAATTCTCATTAGAATCAAGATAAGCAGTGCATTGTCATGAAAAGTCAAGAAAATTCACCATAATGTTCTACACAAAAATATTCAAAAAATTTAAAAATTACAGTCTATTCTATTTAATACTAATTGGATTTTGCAACCTAAAAGATAAAATGTTTGTAATTTTTAGAAGTATTTTTAATTGAATCCCAAATGTTAATTATTGATTTCTGATCTGTTTATCCACGAATGTACATGTGTATGAATATTTTGGATACTTTATATTCTTCTGAAAAAATTTGGAAAGTAAAACAGATTTTAAATTTATGTTTAAAAATAATGTGCTAGATACCAAACACATTACATTTCTTGAGCACTAACTATGAGACAGGCACTCTTATAGGTGATTTAGATCTCTATTTAAACAAAAAAGTTTTTTAATCACCATCTTCATCCAATTCCCCCTCTCCCCAGTCCCCTGCCTTTGGTCTCTTTTTCTATGAATTTGTTTGTTTGTTCATTTGTGTTTGGAAGTATAATTGACCTTCAACACTATGTTAGTTTCTGGTACACAACATAGTGATTTGATATTTCTATATATTACAAAATGATCACTGCAGTAAGTCTAGATACCATGTGTCAGCATGTAAAAATATGACATTATTATTGACTATATTCCCCACACTGTGCATTTTATTCCCATGTCATTTATTTTATAACTGATAATGTGTACCTTTTAATCTCTCTCACCTATTTCAGTTATCCCCCAAGCCCATCCCCTGTGGCAACCACCTGTTTGTTCTTTCTATGACTCTATTTCTTTTCTCATGTTTGTTCATTTATTTTGTTTTTTATATTCCATATATAATTGAGATCACATAGCATCTCTCTTTCTCCATCTGACTTAATCATTTAGCATAATACTTTCTAGGTCCATCCATGGTATTGCAAATGGCAAGATTTCATTATTTTTATGGCTAATATTCCATTGTATATACATACCACTTCTTTATCCATTCATCTATCTATGGACACTTAGGTTGCTTCCATACCTTGGCTATTGTGAATAATGCTGCAATGAACATAGGGATGCATGTATATTTTCAAATTATTGTTTTAGTTTTATTTGGAAAAATATACAGAAGTGGAATTGCTGCATCTAATGGTAGTTCTATTTTTAATATTTTGAGGAAGCTCTATACTGTTTTCCATAGTGGCTACACCAATTTACATTCCCATCATCAGCGCACCAGCGTTCCCTTTTTACCAGGTCCTCACCAACACTTGTTATTTGTGTCTTTTTGATTAGAGCCATTCTGACATGTATGAGGTAATACTCATTATGGTTTTGATCGCCATTTTCCTGATGATTAGTGATGTTGTGCACCTTTTCATGTGTCTGTTGGCCATCTGTATGTCTTCTTTGGAAATATGATTATTGAGGGCCTTTGCCCAATTTTTAAAATAGAGTTGTTGATTTTCTTCGTGTTGAGTTGTATGAGTTCTTTGTATATTTTGGATTTGTCATTTGCAAATATTTTTTTCCCCTTCAGTAGGTGGCCTTCTTATTTTGATGATAGTTTCCTTGGCCTTTTTATTTTGATGATAGTTTCCAAAAGCTTTTTGTTTGATTTAGTCCCATTTGTTTATTTTCGCCTTTGTTGCCCTTGCCTGAGGTGACAGAACCCCCCAAATACTGCTAAGGTATTACTAATAATATCAGCTGGTAGACAGGTTTAGGTACTACATAACTGGCTGCTTGACCTGTGGGTCTCAGGGCTGGTGCTGACCAGATGGTGGGCAGGGCTAGGTCCTAACACTGATAGTCTGGAGGAAGAAATCCACAATGGCACCAGCCAGCACCACTGTCCTCGTGGTGGAATGAGCTCCCCCAAATGGCTGCCACCAGCATTTATTTCCCAGTGGCCTCCTGACTTTCTGGGAGCCTTCTCCAAGATCAGCAAACGGGTCGGAACCCAGACTCCTTTCAAATTACTACTTCTGCACTGGGTCTTGGAGCCTGTGAGATTTTGTATGAGACAGAGCACAATCTCTGTTTCCTACAGTCCTCTAGCTCTCCCACATACAACCCCACTGGCCTTCAAAGCCAGACATCTGGAGGCTCATCTTCCCAGTGTATGACCCCCGGGCTGGGGATCCCAGTTGGCCTTGGACCCCTCGCTCCTAGGGGGCACCGATGCAAGTGTGACTATCCTCCTGTTAGTTGGTTGCCTTCCTGGGGTGTGTGGGGCTTAATTATACTGTGTCTTTGCCCCTCCTACCCATCTCCTTGTGATTCCTTCTTTATATGTTTAGTTATAGAAAATCTTCTCTGCTGGTCCTCAGGTTGTTTTCATTGATAGTTGCTTTGTAAATTAATTGTAATTTTGGTGTACCCACAAACAGAGGTGAGCTCGGGGTCTTCCTACTTTGCCATCTTGGCCACACCCCTTTCAACTATTTTTTCAAGAGAACACATTTAATTGTTTCTTCTTATTCAGTAGTTCTAACTGAGGCAAATGGCTCAGACCCATATCTAATCTTCTCTGGACCCTGCAACAGTTCTTGAAATACTTGTGCAGACCCACAGAACTCTGACTTCTACAGATATCTTCTCACGAATAAGGTCAGATGACTTTAACTGACTAACCGACTTAGAGAAACTTTAAAAGAGGTTCCTATGCCCACTGCCGCCCTGCATGATTCTGCATCTTGAAAGACTCTTTTTCTTCTTCAATTTCTCCAGACCTAAAGGCCTGTGGCCTTTTTCATGTGCCTGGATCACACTACTTTTCTTGATGACTCCTTACCAAGTGATGGAAGGGTGTTAAAGTTATAGTCTTAGATAACTTATTTAAACTCCATCATAACCCTATGAATACTTTTATGACCACCATTTTCTGGTTAAGGAACTGGGGCATAGTTAAGTAACATCAGATAGAAATGGATTAATGGTATCAGAACTCTAGTAACTAGTTCCAGAATCCAGGCTCTTAACCCCCATGCTAACTATCTTCATGCAAGTAGAAAATTGATATGAAACACTAAAGTTTAAAGTTGTTTTTCTATGAATCGTCAAAGAACAACATCAACGCTATTATTTCATAAGCTTACATTTTAAAACAGCATTTTTAAATGGAAAACATTTATTTCTCCAAGTAATAGGTCAAAAGTGAATAAAATTTACCCGTGGCCCATTTTGCTGTGTGTTCTGAAAAGTGTTAACCAGTTTTCTCAGTTTGTGATTCACCTAGAACATAGCATCATGAAACATACATTGTTTTCAAGAGCATATATTTGAAGTTCTTACTTTTTAATAGAGTAAGTATAATCCCAAATTTGATGGACATTCTATGCCGAGAACTGCAAACCTGTGTGGTCCTGAATCAGTCATTTTGGACTCAAATTTCCTGTTTGCCGTATTACCTCATCAGACTCAATAAATTCTAGACTGATTTTAGAAGATTACTTAGGGTTATACAAGGGAGGCAGCACAGAAGAGTAGAAAAAATGTACACTTTGCACGTAGAGGGCCAGATTCTGACTTTTATTTTGGTGGAGTGGAGAATACTGAGGAAGTCACAAATCTCAACGTTTATCCCTGTAAAATGGGGATGAAAATAACCTACTTTACAGAATTGTTGTGAGAATTAACTTAAGTAGCTAGTCGATACTCAATAGAAGTTAACTATTATTCTTACAAAAATGATATGATTATTTTATTTACTGTAAAAATATATCTTTGATCCAACTACAAATAATGATTTGCCATGGAGTTTAGTACTAGGGGAACTTAATTTAAATAACCGACATTGAATTTTAAATGATCTGGCGAGATTTAAATGGTTTTGTTAGTATGTTTTAAATCTGCTTGACTGAATGTATGTGTGAATAAATATAAATACCATGCTTAGTCAGGAATGTAATTTCAATTAAGCTCCTAATGCCCCTAATGTCCCAACTGCCCGGAACGTGATTCACATCTTGGAAGGGTGGATAAGTAGTTCAACACTCATTTTCAATCCAACTTGAATTTTTCTGTTTCATTTTCTTCTAACAAAATTGTATTTGGTGATACTTGACAACTAAGATTTTGTTTATCCTGCTGTAAAGGTAAGCTAGTAAAGTAGATTTCCACAGGATTTATAGTCTTGGTTATAGCATTTTAGAGCCATATAAAAATGCATATTAAAATAGTCTTTCTTCATTGCTTTCTATAAGCAATATTACTCTGTCTTTGGTATTGAAATTTGAGAACCTGAACCATAATTTTATATGTTGTCCATTTTTATAATGAAATAGAGCGAAACAAAAAGGTTTGGACTCTTGTGAGTCTTTATGGATAACATTTATTCTACAATTACAAAAACGTAGTGGACTGGTAAACAAATCTGAGTCTTTATAATATGGCTAATATACGTGCCTTGCTATTGGAAAATTAAACATCCTAAAATTGGAGTCCTTTCTAGTCTTAATCCATTTGGGTTGCTATAGCAAAACACCACAGACATACTGGGTGGCTTATTAACAACAGAAATTTATTTCTCATGGTTCTGAAGGCTGCAAGTCCAAAATCAAGGTGTGGCCAGGTTCAGTGTTTGGTGAGGGCCTGCTTTATGGTTCATAGATGGCTGTCTTTTTTTCTGTGTCCTCACGTGGCAAAAGGGTAAGGGAGCTATCTGGGATCTCTTTTATAAGGACACTAATCTCATCCATGAAGGCTCCACCCACATGACCTAAGTACCTTTCAAGTGCCCCACCTCCAAATAACATACCACTGGGGATTAGGGTTCAAGATACAAATTTTCAGGTAGGAGGACACAAAAATTTAGTCTATAGCATTTACTAATTAGAATTAATAGAGTTTAAAATAAGACTGTGTCCCAGAGGATGATCAGATTATTCAGTTTGTGGTACATCACGACTGATGATCCAGGTACGGTCTTCAAATTCCATCTTCAGATCTCTCATCAAACCCTCAAATTTTTTATTTTCAATCCACCCTTTATGCTATGGGTATATCTATGGATTATATATGCTTTTTAATGTTAATGAGTATAGCTCCTTTTCTATATTTATCGTTTATGTGTTTTAGATTTGTTCGTGTTGACAATGTATAGTTATCTTTTTTTGATTCATTATTGCATTTCACTGTTGTTTGGAATTCTGGCCTACAAAAAACAATTATAATCCTATTGTCCATTTATTATTTTTCAAATCTTTATAAATGCAAACAATGTTGTAATCAACATCCTCTGCTTTTTTTTAAATTGAAATATAGTTGATATATAGTATGATGATAGTTTCAGGTGTACTACAATAGTGATTGAACATTTGCGTATATAATGACCATGATAAATCTAGTAACCATCTGTCTTCATATAAAGTTATTACAATATTATTAACCATATTCCTTATGCTATATATTACATCCCCATGCCTTATTATTTTTTAACTGGACATTTGTACCTCTTAATCCCTTCCCCTATTTCACCCTTCAATGCCCTTCCCTCTGGTAACCACCTGTTTCTTCTCTGTATCCATGAGTCTGTTTTCATTTTGTTTTATTTATTTGTTTTTTTTTATTTTTTAGATTCCACTTATATATGAAATCATACCATATTTGTCTTTTCCTGTCTCACTTATTTCACTTAGCAAAATACCCTCTACATCCATCAGTGTTGTTGCAAATAGTAAGGTTTTGTTTTGTTTTGTTGGTTGAGTAGAGTGTGTGAGTGTGTGTGTGTGTGTGTGTGTGTGTGTGTATCTATCTATCTATTTATCTATGTATACCACATCTTCTTTATCTACTCATCTATCAATGGACACTTAGTTTGCTTCTATATATTGGCTATTATAAATAATGTAGTGAACATTGGTGTGCATATGTATTTTCCAATTAGTGTTTTTGTTTTCTTGATGTAAATTTCCAGAAGTGAAATAGTTATGTGATATGGTAGTCCTATTTTTAATTTTTTGAGGAACCCCCATGCGGATTTCCATAGTAGCTGTACCAATTTACAATCCCACCAGTAGTATACCAGGGTTTGCTTTACTCTACATCCTCGCCAACATGGGTTATTTGTTGTATTTTTGATTATAGCCATTCTGAGAGGTGTGAGGTTATACTCGTCGTGGTTTTGACTTCCATTTCCTTGTTGATTAGTAATGTTGAGCATCTTTTCATTGGTCTGTTGACCATATGTATGCCTTCTCTGGTATAATGTCTATTCATGTTCTCTGCCCATTTTTCATAGGGTCATTTGTTTTTTGAAGTTATGTTGTATGAGCTCTTTGTATATTTTAGATATTAACACCTTATTGGATATATTATTTGCAAATATGTTCTCTCATTCAGTAGGTTCCCTATACTGATAGTTTGCTTTGCCTGTGCAAAAGCTTTTTAGTTTGATATAGTCCCATTTGTTTAATTTTCTTGTGTTGCCCTTGCTTGAGGAGACAGATCCAAAAAAAATACTGCTAGGACTTATGTCAAAGAGCATACTGCCTATGTTTTCTTCTAGTAGTTTTATGGTTTCAGGTCTTAATTGAAGTCTTTAAACCATTTTTAGTCTCTTTTTGTATTTGGTGTGAGAAAATAGTCTAGTCTGATTCTTTTTCATGTAGCTGTCCAGTTTTCCCAGCACCACTTAGTAAAGAAGTTGTCTTTTCCCTACTGTATATTCTTGCCTCCTTTGTTTTAGATTAATTGACCATATAAGTGTGAGTTAATTTCTGGGTTCTCTATTCTGTTCCATCAATTTATACATCTGTTTTGTGCCAGTACCATACTATTTTAATTACTGTGGCTTTGTAGTGTAGTTTGAAATCAGGGAGCATAATAACTCCAGCTTTCTTCTTTCTCAATATTGCTTTGGTGTTTGGGGTCTTTTGTGTTTCTATACAAACTTTAGAATTATTTGTTCTAGTTCTGTGAAAAATGCTATTGGTATGTTGAAAGGGATTGTATTCTGTAGGTTGCCTTGGGTAGTATGGTCATTTTAACAATATTATTTCTTCCAATCCATGAGCATGGCATAACTTTCCATTTGCTTGTGTCGTCTTCAGTTTCTTTCATCAGTGTCTTACACTTTTCCAAGTATAGGTCTTTGACCTCCTTAGTTAGATTTATTCCTAGGTATTTTATTATTTTTTAGATTGAAGTATAGTTGATTTACAATATTATATTAGTTTCAGGTGTACAGCTTAGTGATTCAGTATTTTTGAAGGTTATACTCAATTAAAAGTTATTATAAGATAATGGCTATAATTTCCTGGGACTCTCTTTTCTTCCTGGACCTAGAACTCTGTTTCTTTTCCCTGGTTAGGGAAATTTTCAGCTATTATTTATTTAAATAAGTTATCTGCCCCTTTCTCTTTCTCTTCTTCTGGGACCCCTGTAATGCAAATGTTAGTCTGTTTGTTATTGTCCCAGGGATCTTTCAAACTATTCTTTTTTTTTACCCTATTTAAAGACTGTTTGAAATATTTCAACTAATGTTTTCTTCATGTAATAAGACTCAATGTTCAGTTGGAGTTCATAGTTTTAGCTCCACTCTATATTTTGATTTTGTCTTACTTTCATTTGACTAAAAAGACTATGTTTAAAATTAAAAAAAAAAAACTGTGCCCATGTTATTATAATTTTAATACAACCTCATAAGTGAAAGAGAGAAACTTATGCCAGAATAGTAGGAGAACGTTCCATGGTTTAGCTATATTTGAGCTATAGTCTTTTTTTCTGGTTTCTTTACATCCTATTTTGGCCCCTTCAATCAATTCTGATCACTGAGGGTTGAATAAATATGATACTAGGCCCCTTAAAGGATACCAATGCTTCCTGTTTCTCTTGAGGTAAAGATGAAAATTTTAAACATTAAATACAAAATTCAGAATGTTCTCAACCCCTTCTTGCTTGTGGGTCTTACTTCATGTCATCTTCCTTCTTACTTTCTATTCTCTATGCACATTGCATTTATTTCAGTTCCTCAAAACATCTTTCTTGTTTATTTATTTATTTATTATTATTATTTTTTTTGCGGTACGCGGGCCTCTCACTGCTGTTGCCTCTCTCGTTGCGGAGCACAGGCTCCGGACGTGCAGGCTCAGCGGCCATGGCTCACAGGCGCAGCCACTCCGCGGCATGTGGAATCTTCCCGGACTGGGGCACGAACTTGTGTCCCCTGCATCGGCAGGCGGACTCTCAACCACTGCACTGCCAGGGAAGCCCTCTTTCTTGTTTAGTAGGACTTAAACAAGATGATATATGTAAATCACTTGCAACAGTGCATGGTATATATCCAACTTTTAATAAATATACTATTATTTAGATACTTTGTCTAAGAACTTTTGAAGAAAGGGATAACTTAAAAGACTAATATCAAATCACATCTTCTCCAGAAATCCTCTCATTGCTTTTAACATCAAGTGAAGTTAATTTTTTTGGAGGTAGTAGGAAGTATGGGAAAGTTGATGATGATTTCAGATTTGGATTCTTTGAGTTTCTGCTACTTTAAGACATATATATGGGGATATTATTTAGTCAGCTGCATATATTTATCAAATACATAGTGATGTCAATATTAATAAATCTGTGGAGTGGTAAATGAGAAAATGATACTTTTAAAAGTTAAATTATTTATTTAAGATCATACAATTTGTGAAAAAGAAGACTGCAAACCTGCTTTGACACCCTGTTCAGAGCTATTTATGGCACAGCAGGTGTCTCTCAAGAGTTAAACTGTGAGTGGAGCTCAGCTAGGGCTGGAGACAGACAGGCAGATGGCCATAGGTAAGTCCAAATTAGGGAAAGAAAAAGTCAAAGCCACAGAGAATACCTAGTCTGAGGAAGAGTAGGACCACTGGAAAAAGTGCAACATCTCAAACATCTAGAAAAGAAATTCCAAAAACATGTATGTGGAAATAACAAAAAGCCACTATGATAAATCCAGATAGAAAACTTCTTTGGTGTCTAGTGACTTCCTGCGGAGGGCTGCTGAAGGCCTTTTGCATGAGAGCTGTCTTTCTGGCATTTGTACGTGGGATGTGAATGAAGCCCTGCTGAGTTTTATCATACTTGCCTGCTGAATCAGGTTGGCTGCACATGTGTATTATTCATTCACCCTCATACAATGTGTTAGGAACTGAAGACACTGAAGAGGCTGTGCTTAGTATTCTCACCTTTGCTATCAAATTACGATATGGTAGAGAAAGGAAGAGATGAGAAATAAATGTCTGTTATATTAACTGGTCCAAGAATAAAATTTGTATTCCTGGTCCATTTTTAAAGATAACAGAATAATGGACCATTGAGTTGGAATTAAGTACATCTCACACCCTGGGAGAGGCATGTCTGTTCTGGATATAGTTTATTTGACCAAGAAGGGATTTAAACTGTTGTAGATTGAAAGCACATCTTTCAATGGAAAAATAAATACCACAGAAAAGAAATGATGTAATAAAACAACAAAAATATTGAGGGAGGTGTCCTGTAATTTGTAGCTACTTAATTATAGGTCAAAACATCTCTAGTGATAAGTACTCCTAGAGCATCATAATTTCAGACTTGTTGCTTAAAATAATTAATATTAGCACTCAAAGATTTAAGAAACAGAAGTATATAACTCTTGTTAAATGAAAATTCTAAGTGAAGAGTTGTGCGTGTTTTAGTCACACTGGATTAGATAACCATCCAATTATGTAGGCGTTTAACAATTCAGAATAATTTGCTTCTTCAAATATCTGAAAATATATGGATTGAAATCCTTTCTAGACTTAATAATGATAAACATAATAATAACCTCACGAAACCTGAGGAGTTCTCCTTACCTGTGCCCTGGCATTGGAATGGGTTCCTCAGGAAAGACAAAAAAAAAAAAAAAAAAAAAAAAAAAGAGACTTACATGTGATATATTTTCCCTCCTTCAAGTTTTTATTCCTTTTTTTTTTTTTTTTTTTTTTTGCAACTAATGTATACACTTAAAATGCAGGCACATTATGTAAGGGTTAGCTTTATTGATGGAGTGTGATCACTTATACTTAAATATTTTCCTCAATCTTAGAGTGGCATCTGTTCTGTTACCAGAGTTAAAAGCAAAAACCGAAGAACATAAGAGAAGCTGATTTTGCAGCAGTGTGTAAAGCGTGGTAGCCACCTAAAACAAGGAGTATACGCTAAATCATTTAAGTGTTCAGTAGCACAGATTCGTCAATAGAAACCTATCACTGCATATTTTCTGCAAGTGCTCTAGAACGTGTAAAATCTAATAAGGTAATCATAAATAGCAGTAAAGCAAAGTGAAACAACATTTATGAGCAAACTGAGCACGAATCTTCTAAGTGCTGAGTCTCTTGTTTTTTAAGCTAATGGACCACTGGGAGTAAAATGCCAAACGATGGAGAAAATATTATTTATTCATAATTTGTTGTCTTGCTTGTTCTCATCAGCAGTTGTCCTCAATTAATCCAACTGTGAGGCTAGTTACTAAAAATCAGCAGCCTTCTTCACAATGAGGTGAAACATTCATTTCAGTTCAATGTGTTGTGCTTCAGGATGTGCTTTGGCATCAGCCTCTGTATTATAGGAAAGAAGGTGTGTTGTTAAAAACAAAGAGAAATTACAAATATATCTCAACTTACACTGTGAAAATGAGTACAGATCCTTTAAAAAATATTTTTCTCTTCATAGGCTTCAGGTTTTAGAGGGCTTGTTTGCCCCTGAAATAACTTCTAGGAGATTACAATCTCCCCTCTTCTTCAACACAAAATAATTTCACAAGGTCTTTCCTAACCTTTTAATGCTCTGCCTTTCCAGATTTTTTAAATGTAGTTGAGACTCTATAATAAGATTGTACCTATTTTTACAATTTTATTATCTAATGATATTGCTGTGAGTTTTCACTTATATTTTATAACAGTGTTTGTATTGAGAGAAAAAAGGAAAGTGAGATTATTGTCCAACATGGTGAGTGTAGTAATTAATTTTTTCCTCAAGTATGGTTATCCCTTTCCTTTTCTCTCTCATTCAGTAGCAAGGCACTTTCTCAAAAATAGTCAGATTGGACTGGTGTGGGAGACAGGAAGAATGAGAGAAATATTGAGGGTAAAGATGATACCTTTGGGATTTTATGAAAATATAAGGTTCAAATATTGGTGGACCCATTCTCTTTCTCTCATGGGTGCTCATTCTTGCTCTTATTTCACATCTCACCTCATCTATCTCTCTATATATCTGTGCATCATCTTTCAATCTACCCCCAATTTCAGACATACTACCCTAAAATTTGCAAGGGCACCTTCTATTAATGAAAGATTAGCCTAAGTTGGAGAAGAACAAAGCATACAGAGCATAGTGGTATCATAATAACAGTTTATTATCTTTGATTGCATGCCTCTTCACAAATAGTGGTAATTTTTGCTTGTCTTTATGTGATATGTAAAACTCTACATCTGCCATCCTGAATTTCAATAAAAGATTTAGAATAGAATTAATTCTTAATGCTGATAATTACAAATAAGAAATGATTACTAGTATTCTTTTTTAAGTGGGCACAATGTATATCATAAATAGAAAAAAATAAGTGCATACTTGATGTAAAGTTTTAATAAATACAAATGGTTCATTTTGGATTTCCTTCCCATTTAGGTCACCACAGAGCATTGAGTAGAGTTCCCTGTGCTATACACTAGGTTCTCATTATTTTATACATAGTAGTGTATATATGTCAATCCCAATCTCCCAATTCATCCCCCCTCCTCTTCCCCCCTTGGTATCCATACGTTTGTTCTCTACATCTGTGTCTCTATTTCTGCTTTGCAAATAAGTTCATCTGTATCATTTTTCTAGATTCCACATATAAGCAATATTATGTGATATTTGTTTTTCTCTTTCTGACTTACTTCACTCTGTATGACAGTCTCTAGGTCCATCCACGTCTCTGCAAATTGCACAACTTTATTCTTTTTTATGGCTGAGTAATATTCCATTGCATATATATATATATATATATATATATATATATATATATATACCACATATATATATATATATATACCACATCTTCTTTTATCCATTCATCTGTCAATGGATACTTAGGTTGCTTCCATGTCCTGGCTATGGTAAATAGTGCTGCAATGAACAGTGGAGTGCGTGTGTATGTTTTTCTCTGGGAATGGGATTGCTGGGTCATATGGTAGTTCTATTTTTAGTTTTTTAAGGAACCTCCATACTATTCTCCATAGTGGCTGTATCAATTTACATTCCCACCAACAGTGCAAGAGGGCTCCCTTTTTTCCACACCCTCTCCAGCATTTATCGTTTGTAGATTTTTGGATGATGGCCATTCTGACTGATGTGAGGTGATACTTCATTGTGGGTGGATTTGATTTGCATTTCTGTAATGATTAGTTATATTGAGCATCCTTTCATGGGTTTGTTGGCAATCTGGATATCTTCTTTGGAGAAATGTCTGTTTAGGTCTTCTGCCCATTTTTGGATTGGGTTGTTTGTTTTTTTTGATATTGAGCTGCATGAGCTGATTATATATTTTGGAGATTAATCCTTTGTCAGTTGCTTCATTTGCAAATATTTTCTCCCATTCTGAGGGTTTTCTTTTCATCTTGTTTATGGTTTCCTTTGCTGTGCAAAAGCTTTTAAGTTTCATTAGGTCCCATTTGTTTATTTTTGTTTTTATTTTCATAACTCTGGGAGGTGGGTCAAGAAAGATCTTGCTGCAATGTATGTCAAAGAGTGTTCTGCCTATGTTTTCCTCTAAGAGTTTTATAATGTCTGGCCTTACATTTAGGTCTTTAATCCATTTTGAGTTTATTTTTGTATATGGTGTTAGGGAGTGTTCTAACTTCATTCTTTTACATGTAGCTGTCCAGTTTTCCCAGCACCACTTATTGAAGAGACTGTCTTTTCTCCATTGTGTATCCTTGCCTCCTTTGTCATAGATTAGTTGACCATAGGTGCGTGGGTTTATCTCTGGGCTTTCTGTACTGTTCCACTGATCTATATTTCTGTTTTTGTGCCAGTACCATACTCTCTTGATTACTGTAGCTCTGTAGTATAGTCTGAAGTCAGGGAGCCTGATTCTTCCAGCTACGTTTTTCCTTCTTAAGATTGCTTTTGCTATTCAGGGTCTTTTGTGTTTCCATACAAATTTAAACAGTTTTTGTTCTAATTCTGTGAAAAATTGTTCTTGGTAATTTGATAAGGATTGCATTGGGTAGTATAGTCATGTTCACAATATTGATTCTTGAGGGGAAGGATAATTTTAATGACTCCTCTTTCCTCAGATTTTTTTTTGTCAGCTGATAAAGGTAGCCTTTTAGTGGACAGAGTCACAGTAAGCAGTGGCCAAAAAGCAAGACAATTGCTGAGGACATATTGATTGTAATTAACAAAAGCTCATCTCTGTAGACATTTTGAACTACTGTGTTTTCGAAATGGTTAGAATTAACCATTTTCATATCAGAAGACTTACATATTGTCAGAGTGTTTCAGAAATACTATGTCATTTTCATATTGTAAAAGCTATGCATATTCATTAGAAGCTTTAGAAAATATAGAAAAATTTAAAAAGACATTTTTAAAAGCCCATAGCTCCCAATCAGTAACACATAACAGCTTATAAGAATCTGATATTTTCCTAACAGTTTTTGTGCAGCATGTGTGTATGTCTCTGTGTGTGTTTGTATGTCCTCATGTGTAAAAATAAATATACATATATAATGTATATATTATATGAATGTATAATGCATAAAATAGTCCTGCATTCTTTCTACTTGATACTGTATTTTAACTATTTTTGTATTCAGGGAAGTATGTGACAACATAATTTTACATTTATGATCTATTGTTGTATAAAGTATTTTTTATTCTTAGATATTTAGGTTATTTAAAATTTGGAGTTGTTATATCTGAGGTACGTATTTACTGTGAAATGGTTTTGTAAATATATAGAATTTCTTCTTGAATTTCGGTTCAGGTTTTTCTTGATTCAGTTCAATTAAAACTGTTTACGGACATGAGTATTCCATGGAGCGAATGGCTCCACCCACTAAGTGGAGGAAAGCTGGACTGAAATGGTTGGTGTGTCCTTAGCATGGGATGTGTGCTTTCAGCCAGTGTTTACCGTGTGACATCGGGGGCTTTCTCACCCCTCCCTATCTGCCCTCCATTTTCCTGAGTCTGGATATCTTAAGCCTGCTAGGAAAACCTCTTGAAGTTACAAACAGAGAATTAGAGCGTTAAGGAGTCCAGTGATTTTTAAGGCTATGTATAATGTTGCATTGTCAGTGTTTCATATCATAGAACGTGGTGTTTTCTCCTTTTGCTCTTAATAACTGACTCTCCACTTAACTTCTCTAAGTGACTAGTGCTCCTTGTCTTTTGCTTCTTGCCCTGTCACCCTTCATAGTGTTGGCTCTGTCCCTTATTGCCTTACCCCCAAACCTATGTCTCCTTTATTCCTTATCTTGATTGGTGATTCAAATGCCTCCCTCATGTGAAGCTGCTCCCATCACAGAGTAAATCACTTCCTCTTTTGCACGCCTGTAGCACTTCTATTATAGCAGTGTTGCTGAAAGCAGTGTTGTGTAGGTCTGTGCTGAAATTTTAATTTATTGAAAAGTAAGGACAGAGAAATGAGTTTTTCTTGAAGCTCAAGCTATTAAATGGTAAAATATTTTACATAAAGATTATGTTTTTTTAATACTATTGATATAATAGCATTTACTTTATGCAGTGATGATGTTAGGAGGCAGGTTACCGACAGTGCTTTTTATTAAAGTCCATCTTTTTATTTAAAATTATACTTGCCCATGAAATTTAAACTTTTGAAATTATAGTAATATAGCACTTATCATAGTACATTACACTTATTTGTTTACATGTATATGAGCCTTTTGAGAGTGTGACTCTGTCTTGATTATTTTTCCCATTGCCTAATAAATATAAGGCCGTAACAAGTGTTAAGTGCTTATATTTTATTAGCATTATTTTAGATGTTCACATAAGTTTATTAATTTACTTTTTGTATAAGTTATGCATAGTGTAAGTCAGCGAAGTTTTGGAAGGATGAGATGGTGCTTTAAAAGTCAATGATTGGGGCTTCCCTGGTGGCGCAGTGGTTGAGGGTCCGCCTGCCGATGCGGGGGACGCGGGTTCGTGCCCCGGTCTGGGAGGATCCCGCGTGCCGCGGAGCGGCTGGGCCCGTGGGCCATGGCCGCTGAGCCTGCGCGTCCGGAGCCTGTCCTCCGCAGCGGGAGAGGCCACGGCAGTGAGAGGCCCGCGTAACGCATTAAAAAAAAAAAAAAAAAAAAGTCAATGATTTACATGAAGATAAAAGCATGATTTGAAATTGGAGCATCTTCCACATTTTCGTCCAAATTAATCTGTCTCATTTCATGTTAATGCTATAACTATCTTTTTGGTATTAGCAACATATTATTTTATCTTTCACAATTTTCAAATATTGTACTCTCTCTAGACTCCTATTCATTTCTAAAAATATCAAGTTTAAGTCTGTAACTCCAGGAATTTTATTCAATAAAATATCAAATTACTGAAATTAAATGAAGTAACTGAAATGAATTAAAACACATTTATCAAGAACAACAAATTACATATTTGGGATGATTTATTTAACCTACAGGTGTAGTTCCAAATTAATTCTAACTCACCCAGTGTGTGGTCTTAGATAGATAGAGCTCCTTATTTTGAGTGTCAAAAGAGTTTTCTCTATTTTCATTTGATTTTCATAGGTGCCCATAGCGAAAGTTGAGGTGCTTGGAAGTATTTTGTGTTTTAGAGTAATAATAAAGCTTGTGATGATGATGATGATAAAAAGTTGTCAGTCATTTGAATGAACACTTATTATATACCAGGCACAATATTAAGTGCTTCATTCATTCATTCATTCAACACATGTTTATGGGACAACTACTGTGTGTCAAGCACCATTGTAGGGACTGAGAATACAACAGTGGGAAAAGTTCGATGAAGTTGCGGCCCTTGTGAAGCTTGCATTCTAGGGGGAAAAGCAGACAACAAAGAAATTAAAAGTGAAAATATAGAATTACAAGGAGTAATAAGAACTATGACAAAACAATTAAAAGGAATAAGGGGAATAGAGTAGTGATGGGGGTGGGGTAGGGATAGTTTACTGTTTTACATCAGGAAAGGGCTTGCTCATAATGTGACATATAGAGAGAGACTTGTAGGATGGGTGAGAATGGGCCATGTGGATATCTGGGGAAAGAGTGCTCCAGGAAAGTAAATCCTGAAAAGACAACATGCTTTGAATTATATACCTTATTCCTAAGAAAGGGAGTAATATACTCAGCGAGGATTTTGTTTCCAGGTTTTACTAGTTCCAAAGCTGAAATAGATTAATTTTTCTACATTTTCTAATATTGAATCTACATGTTCAGTATCTTTATGTTTTACATGTCACCTTCCTGTGAAACTGCTCCCAGTACGGAATGAGTCACTCCCACCTCTGTGCCCCTGGAGCACATTTAGTAATATTTATCAAAATAATGGTCCACTGAGTGTAGTCCTATGATAAAGTTTATATTGAGGAAAAATGGGAAAAGTAGCAGCAATTGAATTCCCAGGTTGACAACTAATTTTGAAATAAAAAATTTCAAATGTGAGATCCAGATGGATCTCAGTCATGAGGCATCACTAAGCATTTAATACAAAATATCTCACTTCTTTAGTGGTCATCTTAATCTCCAATAAAATGAAAATTACATATTTATTTATGAATTGTAAGCATATTAGAGACTGAAAATTGGTTAACAGTTTAACATGGTTGGAATTTTATTAACTGTTACAAGGATTAGTATACATTTTGGAAAGAGATGTAGTTGGTTATTGTTAAACTAAAGAAAAAAAAACACATAACATTAATGTTCTTAGATTTTTTTCAGTTTGCTGAGTTGTAAAAAAAGAGTTCCAACAATGCAGGATTACATGTAGAAAGCATGACCTAACTGTTTTTATTTTATTTTACTTTGTTTTATTTATACACTGAGAAGTCAAGTCCTAATCTGCAGATGTGGTTTATTCAGTTGCTACATAACTGTGTTGGGACTGAGTATTGTAAAGGGCAAGTCATAAAATAAAACACAGCATCTCAGTAGCTGGAGGATGTTTAATATTTTTATACAGGATCACCATGCAGTCCAAGGGGAGAATTGGCTTACTTCCTAGTCCTACTAAGGAGAAATTCTTCCTACCAAAGAAGTTCTTCATTTCTTCCTCATACCAAGAAGAACATGTATTTCACAGAAAGCTTGATTTAAAAATAGAACTGAAGCATCACTCATTCATGGCAAAAAAAAAATAAAAATAAGATCACATAGAAAATGATTTAATCAGACATCTATTGATAAAGACGCCTATTTTTAAGTCATAGTGGAGTAACAGTGATCAAATTTATTTTGTTGCCGTAACCAACTAAAAATCTGGATAAAACATGTAAAATGACAGCTTTCAAACATTTGACAACAGGCTGCACAGGATAGCGATCTCTGAGTGAGGAGAAACAAATGAGTTAAGCTCTACATTGCCCCAGCTTACTGTCTGCAATTGCAAGCTGAAGTGCAGAGAGGAGGCACCCAGACAGAGCTCAGTGGTCTCCCTACATTGAGGAGACAGAGTATGGGGGTGTGTTCTGTTGTTAGAATTGAGAGGGCAATGGACCTGAGAAAAGAGAGCTACAGGAGAGAGCTCAAATGTCTGCAGAAGATTCCCCTCAAGTCTTCATCTCAGTACAGATCAGAGAATTTCTGTGAGGAAACTACTCAAAGCTAGGGAAAGAACCATTGAAAAGGAATAGATGGAACAATTCTTAGAGCTCACACAGGGCTAGGAATAATTCACCTTCCCACAAGCCAGCTTCTGTACCTGGGGCAACAGGCAGAAGGATATAGCCTCAGTAGTGGAGCCAAATTAGACCTACATTAAAGGCTGCTATAGTCCTGCCTAACAAAAGGTAAAAGCAAGTGGAAAGCATCATCACATTGTTTCCAAATAACTAAGCTACAAACAACAAGTTTCAAAAATAAAGGATTACTTCTTAAAAAAAAAAAAACAAAAAACTGACACCTAGCAACATTTTAATAAAAAAGTACCAGGCATGCAAAGAAGCAGGAAGCCGGGACCCACAAATACGGAGAAAAATCAATCAATATGAACATATCCAGAAGTAACACAGATAATAGATTAAGCAGACAAGGGCATTAAAAGATACATTATATTCTCCAAATAATCAAGAAGGTGGAGGAAAACATGAGTATGCTGAGAAATATGGAGCATGTAAAGTAGACCCAGTTTGATCTTCTAGAGCTGACAAATACAATGTTTGAGATGAAAAAAAAAATGCGTTGGATAGGAGTAAGAGCAAATTAGACACTGCAGAAGAAACAATTATAGAACTTTAAAAAAAATTATTTGATTTGATTATAGTTGATTTGCAATGTTGTGTTAGTTTCTGGTGTATAGCAAAGTGATTCATATATATATATATATATATATAATGTATATGTATTCTTTTTTCATATTCTTTTCCATTATGCTTTATCATAGGATATTGAATATAGTTCCCTGTGCTATACAGAATGAACCTTGTTCTTTATCCATCCTATATGTAATAGTCTGCATCTTCTAATACCAAACTCAAAATCTATCCCTTCCCCGTGCTCCTTCCCCTTGGCAACCACAAGTCTGCTCTCTACGTCTGTGAGTCTGTTTCTGTTTCATAGATAAGTTGATCTGTCATATTTTAGATTCCACATATAAGTAATATCATATGGTATTTGTCTTTCTCTTTCTGACTTACTGCACTTAGTATGATAATCTCTAGGTCCATCCATGTTGCTGCAAATGACATTATATCATTCTTTTTTATGGCTGAGTAGTGTTCCATTGTGTATAGGTACCACAACTTCTTTATCCCTTCATCTGTTGATGGACATTTAGGTTGTTCCCTTGTCTTGGCTGTTGTGAATATTACTGCTCTGAACATAGGGGTGTATGTATTTTTTCGAATTATAGTTCTGTCCAGATATATGCCTAGGAGTGGTATTGCTAGATCATAAGGCAACTGTATTTTTAGATTTTTGAGGAACCTCCATACTGTTTTCCATAGTGGCTGCACCAATTTACATTCCCACCAACAGTGTAGGAGGGTTCCCTTTTCTCCACACTCTCCCCAGCATTTATTGTTTGTGGACTTTTTAATGATGGCCATTCTGACCAGTGTGAGGTGGTAGCTCATTGTAGTTTTGATTTGCATTGCTCTAATAATTAGCACTGTTGAATATTTTTTCATGTGCTTTTTGGCCATCAGTATGTCTTCTTTGGAGAAATGTCTATTTAACTCTTCTGTTTGCTTTTTGATTGGGTTGTTTGTTTGTTTTTTATTAAGCTGTATGCACTGTTTATATATGTTGGAGATTAAGCCCTTGTTGGTCACATCGTTTGCAAATATTTTCTCCCAGTCTGTAGATTGGCTTTTCATTTTGCTTACAGTCTCATTTCCTGTGCAAAAGCTTATAAATTCGATTAAGTCCCATTTGTTTATTTTTGCTTTTATTTCTGTTGCCTTGGTTGACTCACCTAAGAAAACGTTGGTATGATTTATGTCAGAGAATGTTTTGCCTGTGTTCTCTTCAAGGAGTTTTATGGTATCATGTCTTATATTTAAGTCATTAAGCCCTTTTGAGTTTATTTTTGTGTATAGTGTGAGGGTGTTCTCTAACTTCATTGATTTACATGTGGCCATCCAACTTTCCCAGCACCACTTGCTGAAGAAACTGTCTTTGCTCTATTGTTTATTCATGCTTCTTTTGTCAAGGATTAATTGATGACAGGTGTGTGAGTTTATTTCTGGTTTCTCTATTCTGTTCCATTGATCCATATGTCTGTTTTTGTGCCACTGCCCCGCTATTTTGATTACTGTAGCTTTGTAGTATTGTCTTAAGTCTGGAAGGGTTACGCCTTCTGCTTTGTTCTTTTCCCTCAGTATTACTTTGGCAATTCGGGGTCTTTTATTGTTCCATATGAATTTTAGGATTATTTATTCTAGCTCTGTGAAAAATATCTTGGGTAATTTGATAGGGATAGTATTAATCTGTAGATTGCTTTGTGTAGCATGGCCATTTTAACAATTATAATTCTTCCAATCCAGGAGCATGGGATAGCTTTCCATTTCTTTGAATCATCTTTGTTTCCTGTATTAATGTTTTATAGCTTTCAGCATTTAAGTTTTTCACCTCCTTCGTCAGGTTTATTCCTAAGGTTTTTTTTTTTGTTTGTTTGTTTTTAATTACAGATTCTAATTCACTTCTAGTGATTGGTCTGTTCAAGTTGTCTATTTGTTCTTTTTTTAAAAATTAATTAATTAATTAATTTATTTTTGGCTGTGTTGGGTCTTTGTTGCTGCTCATGGACTTTCTCTAGTTGCGGCAAGTGGGGGCTACCCTTCATCACGGTGCATGGGCTTTTCATTGTGGTGGCTTCTCTTGTTGCAGAGCATGAGCTCTAGGCACACAGGCTTCAGTAGTTGTGGCATGTGGGCTCAGTAGTTGTGGCTCACAGACTAGAGCGCAGGCTCAGTAGTTGTGGTGCACGGGCTTAGTTGCTCTGCAGCTTGTGGGGGTCTTCCTGGACCAGGGCTTGAACCTGTGTCCCCTGCATTGGCAGGCAGATTCTTAACCACTGCGCCACCAGGGAAGTCCCTAGGTATTTATTCTTGATTCAGTTTCAGTAGGCTGTATGTTTCTAGAAACTTCTCCATTTCTTCTGGTTGTCCAATTTGTTGGCATATAATTGTTCATAGTATTCTCTTATGGCTTTTTATATCTCTATTGTATGTATTTCAGTTTTTATCTCTCTTTCATTTTTTATTTTGTTTATCTGGGTCTTCTCTCTTTTCTTCTTGGTGAGCCTGGCTAGAGGCTGTCAATTTTGTTTACCCTTTCAAAGAACCAGCTCTTGGTTTTATTGATTTTTTTCTTATTATTTTTTTAAATCTCTATTTTATTTACTTCCTCTGTGATCTTTACTGTTTCCTTCCTTCTGCTGATTTTAAGGGTTTTTTGTTCTTCTTTTTCTAATTGTTTTATGTGGTAAGTTAGGGTGTTTATCGGAGATTTTTCTTGTTTTTGAGGAAGGCTTGTATCACTATGAACTTCCCTACAGGAACTGCTTTTGCTGCATCCCATAGATTTTGTATGGTTGTCAATTATAGAAATTGAAGATAAAACTTCAGTAGTAAAAACTTTATTTGAAGTACAAAAAAACAGAGTCCCAGTTTAATATTAAGTATTAATAACAAGTACTGGTATTAACAAGAAGTGAACATTTCTGATTAGCCTAAATAGAGTGGTCCAGTGTGGTCCATAAGATATCCTCTGGACTGGACAAACACCAATTCCTTAGTTGAGTTCCTAAGGCTTTCTCACCACCTTTCTTAATAAGAATTTGCATCAGAACACTCTTTATGCACTATGATGTATGCATAATTAGTATTTAGATCTCATTATGGAGTGTATGCTTAGATATTCTCAAAAAATCCTGGAAAGTAACTTCTATGGTAGAAGTCCTAAAGTCGTGATCCAAAACTGACAGGCACATAGTATCCTCTCTTTGGCCAACACAATTAAAACAAAGTTGAATTTGCCTTCAGCTAAGGCATGTCTTCATATTGCCATAGATTCCATAACACCCAGCCTCTAAAATAATTTGAACTTGTGACTCCAGCCTTGTGAGGGTGTTTTACAAGTTTTCCTGAATTGCTTGAATTCCACCTGACTATAAGAGACAAAGGTAAAGGCAGATAAGCATTGCCTTTTATGTAAATTTGTCTTAATAAGGCTAATTTGTAGTGGACATACTACACATTATCTATGCAGTACCAGAAATACTAAAAAGTATTCATATAGCTGTTCATAGGAAAGCACATATGTCAAACATATCTAAGTATATATCCTTGTTTCCCCTTTGAAAATATTTCCAGAAATGATGTGATCCTAATGATAACAAAAATGGTGTGAATAGTTGCAAGTCTTTTTCCAAAATGTGCGGAGGGACTATTGGAGCTAAATCTAGAGAATAAAATTCAAACTTCTTAAGACAATTGGATGAATTCTTTCATTATTTAGTCACAGCAGGCTCCGCGTTTGACCTGTAAAGCTAATAAAGACTGGAGCCCTCACTTTCTTCATGACAAGCCCTGTTGAGCTCTTTGGTTGCAGTTCAAGCTGGAGAGCATTCCTAATAAGGCTTTTTTCTAGCTCATTTTCTTGCAAATGAAAGCTCTGCCAGTACCTTGCCCTTAGTTATGGAAAATAAGACCACTAACCTCAGGTAACTCTTGCTGAATGCAATAAAGATTTAATTGTTCAAATGATCCTCCAGCCTTCACATACCAAATGTTCTTTATACTTTGAATTTAAGCAACGTTTCGATTATTCTCCCTTACGTGAAGTTAACTCGTTTCATTACCTCTCACTTCACTGGATTTTAGAATTAATAAAAGAGTGAGGGATTTGAGCCCACTGTGCATTATGATTTCTACATGGTCTTTGGAGCATTTAGAATTGTGTGTGACAATATTTCATATTTTCAATTTCAATTCAATATTTTCAATTATTTTATTATTTCAATATTTGAATTCAGTATTGAATACAAATATTGAAATAATTATTGAATGAATAATTATTGAATAATTGAATTCAATATTTTATTATTTCAATATTAAATATTTCAATACTTTCAATTCATATTTCACAATATTTCAATATTTCATGAAATATTTCATATTCCATTTTATGCCTTTTCCTGGTAAAATTAGTATTCTGCAAATTAGGAGAGCCAGAAACAAGTTCCCAATCAACCTGATAACACTGTCTCCTTGAGAAAGTGATCGTGTTCAGTTTCAGGCGATTTCTTTTCTTCCATTTTATTTTGAATTCTACTTTCCTGCAGGTCATTTGCATGTCAGGCCACAGAAAGTCTCTCAAGGCTGCTTCTTGTGAAATTGAGTGGCCCCTTTTTCTTTCTTTGTTACAAGTGTTTACTTTTTCTAGAGTACGTCGTCTTTTCTCCTAAGGAAAATTTTACATCCATTTAAATGTCTTGCCACATTTTCTCTGACAGGCTTACTGACTTTTAAACTTAAGCATTTGGAGCGTACACATTCAGTGATGTGTACTGAGTTTTCCATCTATTTTAGACAAATTGGCACCCACCACTTCACCTTAACCTAGCTGCCCAGTACTATCTTCCAAAGAACCCAAGCATATCTGGCAGGTTGCGTATATCTTGGCTGAATCTACACTGATTTTTCTAGCATAATGAGATGAGTCTATACTAGGATGGGAAAAAGTTGAAGAAATTATATAAAGGAAAATATATATGGCTTTATCACTATACCATATATTTTAGTTTTACTGTAGGTAAATCATGAAGCTAATAACTCCTGTGTACACAAATGGATGAGAAGAAAGAGAAATCTAGTAATTAATAAACACCTCCTTTGTGTCTAGTATTATAACTAGATGTATTTGTACTTTCTCACAGACATAAATACGAATAAGCATCACTAAAATAACATTCTATTCCAATGTTTCCTAATCTAATATGGGCTCCAGAACTTCAAGGTTAATATGAATGAGGAACTATTTTTAATAGTGTTTGTAATAGGTTCCTTTGGCTGCTGTAACAAAATACCACAGATGTGGTGGCTTAGAACAACACATGTTTATTCTCGTATAATTCTGGAGTCAGAAGCCTAAGATTGGTTTCACGAGGCCAAAATCAAGGTACTGGTAGGGCTGTGCTCCCTTCGAGCGTCTGAAGGGAGAATCTGTTCCCTGGCTTCTCCAGCTTCTAGAGCAGCATTCCTTGCATCCCTTGGGTGCTGGTCCCTTCCTCCATCTTTGAAACCAGCAGCGTCTCATCTTGCTTCAGTCGTCACATTATCCTTGTCTCTGTAGTCCTGTGCACTCTGCCTCCCTCTTATTACACACCTGGATTACATTTAGGGCACAACCAGATAATCCAGGCTAATCTCAAAATCCTTAATGTAATCACATCTGCAAAGTCCCTTTTTCCAAAAAAAGATAACACCCACAGATTTCAGGTATTAAGACCTGGATATTGTTGCGAGTCATTATTCAGCCTATCACAGAGTCTGAAGCAGCTCCTTATCTCGGGATTTTTGTTTTTGAAGCCATTAATTGTGAATGATTAAATTTGCACTATGAAATAAAAACCATGCAGTTGATTAAAGAGCTATTCTAAACATATTTATATACGTTCAATTATCAACCTTAAATTAAGGTGTTACGTTTATTTCAAAATCTAGTCTCTGAAAACTGATGAAATTTTAGCGAAGGTAAACAGAAAATTCCCTTGACCTAATCCTCTTCATTCAGCATCTTGATTTTGAATTATCCCCTGTCCTATCTGCCACTAGTGACCGTTTCAGTTGGAGTTATCTTTAAATCTTAACTTTAAGGAGAATATTTACCAAGGACTTCTATTTTTCCAATTGTTTTAAATGTAAAATGTAACTGCTAGATTTTGTTACATAAGTAAAAAGAAGCTAAAATGTTTACAACACTCAAGAAAAGTTTGAACATGATAAAAATTCGTGGAGGGAAAGTGGGAAAACATTTCAAGTGAACATAACCCCGTAGTGGAGGTGACATAACCCCGTAGTGGAGGTGAGAGAAAGTTCATGCGTCACCTATCGTGGGATCTGATTTCCTATAAACTGAACTGTGTTCTTTTATCCTCCCATAATACTTATATACTGGGATCCCTTTCTTTCCAACCAGACTGAAGGCAGGATTGTGGCTCTTCTTTACAATTTCATCTTCCAGTGCTACATCTGGAATGTAATTGCAGAACCAATATTTGAAGCCAGTTGGATTGGATTGTATAATAGGTCGTGATATATGAATTTAATCAGAGCAAAAATGCATGTAAGTGGAAGAATGGTGGGAAAGGGATATAAGAATAGAAACAGATCACATTATTGAGATTCCTTAAAACCAAGATGGAAAATTTGATCTGCAAACCTAAATTGATGTTCCGGACCCAATTCCAATGTGTATGTGTGTGTGGGGGGGGCAGGGGGGGCACTCCCCATACCAACAAGCAATTCTTGGACACCAGCAGGGTACCTAAGAATTTAACTCAATTTTGACACTGTCTACTTGGAGATAGCATCAGATTCCACAGGTTAAGCGTTCAGTCCTATAAGACTTCCCCCTCAGTCTCCCCCGTCCCCCCACTTCAGAAGCCAGTTGCAAGCTCAGGTTACTACCTGTGTTTCTGACCTACGGGCTTTAGATTGGGGGTTCCATTGACCCTCTCCTTGGGTTTCAGATGCCATTTGCAAGCCCAGGTTGTTACCTGTTCTTCTGACCAACTGGCTATAAATCAGAGGTTCCCACGACCTTCTGGAGTTTGATTAATTTGCTAGAGTGGCTCTCAGAACTCAAAGAAATATTTTACTTACAAGCTTACTGATTTATTGTAAAAGGACATAACTCAGGAACAGCCAGATGGAAGAGATGCATAAGGCAAGATATGTGGGAAGGGGTGTGGCGCCTCTGTGCCCTCTCCAGGGTCACCAGTCTCCCCAAATCTCTATGTGTTCACCAACCCAGAAGCTCTTCAGACCTGTCCTTTTGGTTTTTTTATGAAGGCTTTATTACACAGGCATGATTGATTAAGTCCTTGGCCATTGGCAGTTGATTCCAGCTCCTCTCCCCTCCCTGGAGGTCAGGGGGTCTGCGTAAATGCTTTCCAAAAGCCACCTCATTAACATAACAAAAGACACCTTTATCACTATCTACACTTAGGAAATTTCAAGGGTTTTGGGACCTGTGAGCCAAAACTGGGAACAAAAACCAAATATATATTTCTTATAGTATATCACAATATCACAAAATCATATTAAGATTGAACAGTAAAGGTGAGTTCAGACTCAAGAGTCTGTAATTCAGACTTAAGATAATGAGAGTCTAATTTATGGTCAAATCAATGAAAGTAATGAAAACACCTTGCTGTTACTTAACACCGCTATTGACTAAGAGAAGTGCCCGAGGGATAGAAATGCCACAGTGACTCACCACTGGCAGTGGTGCAGAGCATTTGAAGGGAAGGTGTGTCACTCTTCTGTGCTTAATCTCAAGGGATGGGGTCAGCATCAAGAGACGCAAGAGCAAGAGCAGGGCTTCCCTGGTGGCGCAGTGGTTGAGAGTCCGCCTGCCGATGCAGGGGACATGGGTTCGTGCCCCGATCCGGGTCCGGGAAGATCCCAAGTGCCGCGGAGCGGCTGGGCCCGTGAGCCATGGCCGCTGAGCCTGCGCGTCTGAGGCCCGCGTACCGTGTAAAAAAAAAAAGGAGAGAGAGACAAGAGCACATTGCAGGAATATTTAAGTGGTAGAAATCAGGGTCAGCTTCTGTCAGGAGGTGTGAGCATAATCAATAAATCTGTCTTTTAGATTTGCAAATGAAAAACATATATGTATATATATTCTAATGTTATTTTTAATTGATCTAAAAGCAATAAAATATGGCCATTGTGAGTTTGAAAAAGAAATCAGAATATTTAAGAGGCATACCTTTATATTCAGTATAAAGTGAATTCTTATTCTTAGATTAAACATGTACTTCATTTATGAAGTCAAGGCTCTTACTCTTTATGGGTACTTTGTCTGCTAGATGGTTCTTAACTCCCTCTGTGTCCCTAAGCCTATATCTTCCTGGATCTGTAACCCATAAGAGGAATCGATAATTGGCTGAGAGAATGAGGTGGTCTTTTTCTCAAATTATTTTGTCATTTTGGAAAAGGTCAAAAATTTAAATTTTTGCTTTTTCAGTTGTTTTTTTAAATGTTTATTATAAAAATAATAGAAAAGTTATGCTTCGAAACACATTTACCTTCATTGAGTAAATTTAAAAACTCAGAATGTGAAAGCTGTGAGTTTGTTTTATTTGGGACCTTACTGAGGACTTATAGCCCAGGAGACAGCCTCTCACAGAACTCTGAGGAACTGCTCTGAACAGGTAGGGGGGAGGCGCTAGTATGTGTGTGATTTTGGCTAAGGAGTATGTGTAGTCAAGCATACATCTCTGTAGATGGTTACTACTGGTCACGAGGAACAGATATCTCAGTTAATGGTTTCAGTGCTTTTCTAAGTATGGAAAGACGCAAGAATCCGGGTTCATAAAAAATTTTCCTGAAATACATCTAACTATCTAAGGGTCCTTTGGCCTGTTTTCCCAAAGCACCAAGTGCCTCATCCTGTACTTTGTCCTGAATTCCTTTCAGTGTGTACCGTAGATCGGTTGTTGTGAGTATTAAAAAAACACATTCACACATATAAATTTCCTGATTCATAAAGTATACTCCATCAATGCTTTTGTTTTTCTCTCTCTCTCAAAGAAAAGCAAACTGGAAAATTCAATAATGTGAAAAATCTAGCATGGTACTTGAACTAATGCTTAGTTGGATTGAACACTTAAAAAAATGGATTAGAAGGTTTAAAGATTATAGTGAATAGTTGTATAAGAGATGAGAAACAGAGGAGCTAGAAGGAGCAATAGAAATATAGTTTGTAGGTTGCACAATTTTCCTCCTCACTTCCTTTTATGTTCTTTCTCTACTTCACACATGCATTACCTACAAAAAACTTTATTCCCTATCATTTGCTTTTGGTCTAGAGTCATGGCTGATTATCTGAATTCCTTTGGAAAAGAGATACAAAGAGCCCTATTGGTCCTTTTCCAAGCACCTACAACTTGAGGAGTCTTTTGTACTGATTAAGAAGACTCAATTTTGCATTAGTATAGGCTAACTTCTATAATATTCCTTATACACAGGCACATCTTAGAGGCTTATGTCAACAGAGATTTATTTCACACTCACATCTAAGAACAATGAAGATTGGTAGGCATGGGTTAGAGGAAGTCTCCTTCATATAGCCTTACTGGATTCTAGGCTCCTTCTATCTAATGGCTTGATTAAAATCCAAGATTTCAAAGTCTTCCATTGGATTTACTGCATCCATCTAGCGGATGAAGGAAGAGAAAATACATAGAGTTGAAGAGTAGTTTTATGGACCTAGAGGTGGCATTCACTTCTGCCCACATTCTGTTGGCCAAAACTTAGTCACATGGCTGTACTGATGGCAACAAAGGGTGGAAATTATACTCTAGCCCTGTACCCAGGAAGAAAACAAACAAACATTTTTTTGCATATCTAGCAGCTAAATTGTAGCTATTTTCTGCCATCGTGATGATATTGATGATGATGATGAAGATGATAATGATTGTTGGACTTGGGATAAACATTATTATTAATTTATCCTGAATATGCATCCAAGATGTTCTGGATTCGAGACTGATTAGTCATTAATAGTTGTGTTGACCTCCTTTACCCTGGTGTTTATTCCTGGAGCACACAATGAGAGACAGATGGTAAGATTAACTATGAAAGGGGCCTCGCACTCTATAGGGTATGAAAGTAAATGGATTTTACCTGCCTACATACTGTAGAAAAGGACAGCTACCTTCCCCACATATCCCAAAAATGAAGGAGAAAATTTTCTGTTCCTCGTAGATGGGAAGAAAAGAAAATGGCTTCTCACTCTAACCTTTTGAAATGTAAATCTCTCCAGTGGGCAGTCAGCCCCATTTTCTCTGGCTTATATGACCTGGAGACACCTCCATGGTCCTGGGTCTCTTGAAATGCAAACCCATACATCCTGAGTTTTAAATCTCTCTTGAGTTCTCTCACTATCCACACATTGTAAATTTCCCAAGACTTGCTCCTAGCCCAGGATCTCAAGGTTTCAGCACAATTTATTGAGAGAGCCAGTACACTGCAGGGTTACTAAATATTTTCTTAACTGCTCAATGATAATGATGATGATAATAGCCAACATTTGTTGAGCACTTGCCCTGTGTCAAAACCTGTATCAGTGTTTTATTTAGAATCTGTAGTGTCTCATTAGTCTCTACAACCCAGGGAAGGTTACTACTACTTGTTTTACCGATGAGAAAATTAAGACACAAAAAAGTAACCAAGGAATATGTTGTACAGCACAGGGAATATAGTTAATATTTTATAATAACTTTAAATGGGAAATAATCCATAAAATATTGGATCACTATGTTGTACACTTGAAACTAACATAATAATGTAAATAAACTATACTTTAATTCTTTTTTAAAAGTTAATAAAGCACCTAAGGTCATGCAGGTGGAATGTTGTACAGATGAGATTTGAATACAAACAGTTGACCCTAGAATATGAATATATGCTTTATTAAGAAAAAAATACAATAGTGGAGCAACAATCTTTGCATTGCTAAACTTCTTCCTAGGAGGTCCTTTCATCACACCTGTTGGGATTCCTGACTACCAATCCCATTTGGATTAGCAGCACTTGTGTGATTTTTGGTGGATGGCTTTAGGACTAGATAATGTAAACATATTTATTGGATTGATTCACAGTTAGAATAGCAGCAGTACCTCGATCCAGAGATTTTATCTGATTTATTATTGGGTCCCCTAAAGACTAACACAGTTCAAAAGAATAACCCTTGATAAGTATTTTGAACAAACAATTAAGAACAGATTCTGAGCATATGTGTAACGGGCCCCTCATAAATAGTAGAAGTTTATCCCTCCTTTCTTTTGGGGACCACAGTCTATTTGTGGAGTAAACCAAAGGAGAAGCAGGTAACTGGTGAGAATGCATTAATTATGGACAAATTAAGAGCTTTTTCATCATCTGTATCATCTACTTAATTTGCTTAAACATAAATTATAATTTCAGGGTCCTACAGATGCTTACTAGAACAAAAGTATACTCATAACAAGGAAGAAAAAATATATAGGGGAAAGGTGACTGTTAAAGAGTGAAATTTTTCTTTGGCAATAATATAACTATAAACTTCAATCTAGTCATTGCCCTAATTGTCCTGAATTCTGAACTAATAAAAATCCTGACTAAATGAGATCTTTCACCCTGTAATTGCAAGAGAAAATTTTCAACTGACCTAGTTTCCTTTTTATCAGGCACTTTAAATCCTTTTTTATTCCTAATATTTTATTCAAACATAATACAAGTCATTATATCCTGTGTATATCAGGTACTGAAATCATTTTCTGAAACTTTACATTTTATTTTTGAAAAGCATTTCTATAAAATAAAGGAAAATATGAAGGTAATAAAACAGTGTTTATGACCATAGGAATATTTTATTTGATGAAAGGGAAGCAATCACAGTAGTGAATCTTATTAGTAATCCAAGAAATGAGGATTTTTTTTCATTTTGGTTATACATATATGCTCTCAAGATATTTTAAAGTTTCTATTTAGAGTTAACTTTAATCATAAAAATTATTGAAACTTACTATTTTAAATAATGTATTTAATTCTATAACTGAAAAGGGAATTAATCAGTTTACCTGAGGGAGGTGCAACAATGCTCTAGGTATAGAAACATCACAAATAAAGGTTGTACTGAAGGATTAATACATCTCAAAATGTAAATAATTTATTCCTGTCTCAGTAATAATGCTTAGGCAACTATAATAAATATTGCCCTCAGTCTTAAAGGGAATTAGGCAAAATTCAGTCTCTTACCTGAATACATTATCCAATCTTTTAAGTTTTGCTTTACAAATCTTAAAGTTCACTCTTCAAAGTAGTTTATTATTTTATTAACAAGTCAAAAGGGAAAAGACGTAGTATAAGATTAATTTATAATTTGAAAGGGTCAATGAAGGTTTATCTAATTGGTGTACTGCAGATTTCAAATCTTTGAAAAGCTACCCATGTCTTTAGACAAGATAAACTTTATATCATAGGAGTCCTAATTATAAACCTGACATTTCAACTGAGAAATCCCACTGGCTTACTGTGAAACAGAGTAACAATAAGACATGAAGTACTTTTTAAAAATCGCTTTAATAGAGCATGACTTTTAAAAATGGTATGACTCTAGGAACAGGTGGACTGCATGTAATATTTTTCCTAACAATGCCTTTAAGGAAGACCTTCAGTTCAGTTTAAGTAGTCTTTTAAAAACTGAATTGGCAACCAGTATGCGTTCATTTTGTTTTTGTCTTGAAATTGGCAATTATTTTTCTCTCTCTTGTCTTTCATATCAATTTGGAAGGTGCACTTAAAAGATTAGGATCAAGGAGAGCCATGCCACTGGCAGCCAAGGCCCAAAGAACTTTCCTGTGTTGACCTAAATCAAATACTCAACACTCTCTGTGTATAAATGCTCAAGTAGCTATGATGCCACTTACAAGAATAGATGCGACCATAACTAAACTATGTTGAATCTCTGATATTTATCAAATGTAAATATCTGTAAATCACATTAAAAGAGGAAATAAGCTTTATTTTGAATGCTTTGGAAAACTTAGTAATGACTTGTACTGAGGGTACAATCCTGGAAGAAGCCTAGCAGATAAGACATGTGTTAAATTGAATGTTGAATTTGTGTGAAGTAATGGATACTTATGTCCATAAGGTATTGTAGAAATTATAGCCATTCAGCACCCTAAGTTTTACATTAATGGTTTCTAAAAATGTTTTTAAATCTATTATGCTCATAGAAGGTATCTAAATGACTTATAGTTGGGAATAACTCTATTACCTTTTTTTCATAAGTATACCAGTTCTCTTCCAATGCAATCAACCACTTTCATTTTGTTAACAACTTTTAGATTATAGAAAGCTAAAATGGTAAAGAAAATATCAAAATAAAGGCAACCCTGCCAGTGCCTCTTTATACATAGTAGACCAGGGTTGGCAAATAGATTCTATTTTTCATGCCCATCCTGATGGATTGGTAAACAGTTACCTAGAGGGCTATGTAAAGAGGAAACTTAGGTTGGATATAGCCTCAGAAGAAGGACTCTTAAGACATATCTGCTATGGGTTCTTGATATTTGTCATCTGCCGGTAAATCCTCGATTTTTGTGAGAGATATTTGTAGGACCTTTGTTAATTTCCATTTTCAGATAAGAACATATACTTCCCCCTTTCCCCACAAAAATATGTATGCATCCACAAATTAAAAAATAAGTAGTACTGAGATATGAATATTCATCCATTTGTTTTGCTCACTCACCAGCGAAGAAACTCATCCTTGCACATCCTAATGCGTATGATTCAAATCTGGGTCTCAGGAAATTGCACGTTAATTCCTGGACATTCAAGTTGAAAGTGCAGTTGTTCAATCTGTAGATACAAAATGTCTACTTTTATAAATATTAATCAAATGCCTTCTGCAGTACCCTGAGTGAAAACTATTTCAAGATTTTACCTATCTTAAAATATTTACTTAATATCTAAATCATGCTGCTAATTGGGCCAACATCTTTCAAATGAAATAAAATAAAGCCCATTTTCTCCTACCATAAATTGGGAACATTGCTCAGTATAAGCACATGACAAGGTGACAAGAGAGTGAGGTATTACATGTGAATGTAAGATGTAAAGCGTCACAAGAAAGTTCTCAGCAACAAGACTAAAAACACTATTAGGAGAAAAGACTGTATTGTAGAAAAACCTATCTGAAATTCTTTACATCAGTGTAATCTACCCAAAGGAGATGCTCGATTCTGACTGTGCACAGACAGCTGAAACAGCCAGACCTAGGAGATGAGATCATTCAGGTTCACGGTGACCCAGGCACACCACAGAGATCTGGAGGTACTGGGCTCACAGTTGTCATTAGGTAATATGGATAGCCCATTAGCAATGCTGCAATGACATGCGCCCCTGGGCAATGGTCTGCTTGTTTTGCTGCTGTAGTAAACAATTCTTTCACTAGAACTGCCAGCACTTGGTGGTGATATTCTTTTCCCTTTGAATTAACTGAGGAGGCTTTTGAAGGTACCTCCAGCATTAAGAAGCCTTTGTGTATAAGCAATTTTTTTTTTTTTTTTTTTTTTTTTTTTTTGCATCTGGCACAATGATGTGATTTTGCCATGTTGGCTTAAAAACATGATTTTATTTAAGAATTTTAGAATTCTGGGATGATTGGCGCACGTGAAAGTAGTGACCTATTTTTTTATTGTTTTTAAATGACTTGGAGCTTTGGTTTACCTAGTGAATTTCCAAAATTCACTTGTACTTTATCAATTTTTGACTTTGCCAACTGGTAAACTTTCATTTTAGGGTTTTGCTGAGGCTTTCTTGAGACAGGCTCTCATGATAGCATCTCTGTAAGTGCTGTGATATGACAAGCTTCCGAGGCAGTTGTAAAACAGTTATAACTGCCATTAAAGTGTCTTGGCTGGGATTGATACTAAAATGAACGAAGGGAACACAAGAACCTAAAATGTTCTTACTTGATTGTTATGGTGTTGTTTTACAAGGAACATCTTAAATTGGAAACAACAGAGTTCTGGGAGTCAAACAACTAGATTAAAGTCTCAGCCCTACAAATTAGCAGCTCTTCGATCTTGGACAGTTTATTTTCTTTTTGATTTTAGGTTTCCATATTTATAAAATAGAGATCATGATCCATACTTCTTAGTGTCCTTGTGAGGATAAATGAAAAGAGTATTTGAAGAGTCTAGCCCAATGTTTGACACACAGCTAACACTTAGAAAATCATGGCTTTCATTTTTAGTATGAGACTCAGTATGGAGGCTATGGATAGTATGGATCTGTTATCTAATTTACCTAGTTTTATTCCATGTTTTTATCCTGAGATAGCTGGCTAAGCATACAGAAGACAAAATGATGACATTTTACCCTATCAACATCATTAATAAAAGCACTTACCCCAAGTCAGCAGTGACTTGGGTAGTGTTTATGTATTAAATTTTTCAGATTGATAAATAGATATTTTTGTGCTAGAGGGCCAATGTGTCTTCATCCTTTATCTTACAAATTGAAGAAAAATCAACAGCCCAGGTAATAAAAATGATGAATTTACAGTCACAGAGTGAAGAATTATAATTACATTCCAGTTTTCTTGACCATTAGAATTATGATCTCAACTAATTAGGTAGTGAACATCCAAATAATATGTATTGGTTTATAAGTTAGTGGCTATTACTTATGGTCATGAAAAGGAATCTAGAATTCATTGTGCAGTACTTCCTGAAATCTGTTTCACAAAACCTTACATACCCCAAGCTTTTTCTAGAACTAATACATTAATCAATCTCCACTTCAGAAATTTGCTGTATTAGCTGATTTAAATTACTTCTATAAAATATATTGACTGATTACCCTTGCAGATTGTAAACTCAGAGCTATTCAGCTATATTTTAGCTTTTGGGCAATTTGATTGTTTCTGCCAATGAAATAATTTGCTTAGTAAGAGTCAGTTTTGCTCCCTGAATCAGTCTTGGGAATGATTTTTTTGCGGGGGTTGAGGGTGGGGAGGGATTTTACATCAAAAGCAAATGCAGCAACAACAAACTAGTGGGACTACATCAAACCAAAAAGCTTCTGCACAGCAAAGGAAACCCTCAATAAAATGAAAAGGTAACCTATGGAATGGGAGAAAATATTTGCAAGTCATATATCTGATAAGGGGTTAATATCCAAATTTTATAGAGAGTTCATAAATTCAATAGCTCAAAAACACAAATAACCCAATTAAAAAATGGGCAGAGGAACTAAAGAGACATTTTTCCAAAGAAGAGATACAGATGGCCAACAGATACCTGAAAAAGCACTTAACATCGCTAATCATCAGGGAAATGCAAATCAAAACTACAGTGAGATATGACCTCACCCCTATTAGAATGTCTATCTTCAAAAAGACAGAAGATAAGAAGTGTTGGTGAGGATATGGAGAAAACAGAACCTTGTGTACTCTTGATGAGAATGTAAAAAAAAAAAAAGAATGTAAATTGGTGCAACCACTATGGAAAACCGCATGGAGGTTCCAAAAAGATTAAAAATAGAACTCCCATACGATCCACCAATCCCACTTTTGGGTATTTATCCAAAGGAAATGAAATCAGGATCTCAAAGAGATATCTGCCCTTCCATGTTGATTGTAATATTATTGACAATAGCCAAGATATGGGAAACAAGTGTCCGTCAACAGATGAATGGATAAAGACAATGTGAGATATATATATACATATATATATATATGAAATATTATTCAGCCATGAGAAAGAAGGAGATCCTGCCATTTGTGACAATATGGATAGACCTTGAAGGCATGCTAAGTAAATAAGTCAGACAAAGACAAGTGTTGTATGATATCAGTTATGTAGAATCTAAAAAAGCTGAACTCATAGAAACAGATGATGGTTATCAGGGTCTAGAGTTTGAGAGAAGTGCAGAGATGTTGATCAAAGAGTACAAACAGGCTTCCCTGGTGGCGCAGTGGTTGAGAATCCGCCTGCCAATGCTAGGGGACACGGGTTCGTGCCCCGGTCCGGGAAGACCCCACGTGCCGCAGAGCAGCTAGGCCCGTGAGCCATGGCCGCTGAGCCTGTGTGTCCGGAGCCTGTGCTCCACAACGGGAGAGGCCACAACAGTGAGAGGCCTGCATACTGCAAAAAAAAAAAAAAAAAAAGAGTACAAACTTCCAGTTATAAGATGAATAAGTTCTGGGGATCTAATGTACAGCATAGTGATTATAGTTAATAATACTATATTATATACTTGAAAGTTGCTAAGAGAGTAGATCTTAAATGTTCCCACCACAAAAAGGAATGGTAATTATATGGTGTAATGAAAGTGTTAACTAATGCTATGGTGGTAATCATTTTGCAACATGTAAATGTATCAAATGAACACGTGTACCTCAACCTTACACAATATTATATGTCAGTTATATCTCAGAAAGCTGGAGATAAGAGTTTTTATTAATCCTAAATATACGTAATCTAATTGTGTTTGTATAGACAATTGTATCATTTAATTAAATATTGTATAAAATTATATAAAAGTTTAAATAGAGCAATAATTTTTAAAAGCTTTAAATAGAGCAATAATTATTTTTATAATTAAAAGTATAAATTTTTAAAAGTATAAATAGAGCAATAATTTTTAAAAGTATAAATAGAGCAATAATTTTTTAAAAGTATAAATAGAGCAATAAAAATATTTAAAAATATATAAATAAAAGTATAAATAGAGCAATAATTATTTTTATAAAAATACTAATTTGGATACTTTGGACAATCTCAACAAAGATCAGAGTCACTAAAAGAGTTGAGAGAAAATATAAAAATCTAACAAGATCTGCCTTTGTATTACTATACACATATCTTAAATTCTAGTTCTGCTTTAGTAACTACAAAAACAGATACTAGAAACAATGACTTATACATATGCAGCATGATATATGCAAGAATGTATAGCTGCTGTAGTTTTTTTTAAGTCAATTTTGTAATTGTATAACTATGGGCAATTTTTGAAGACATATTTTTGATACCACCATATATATAATACACTTATAATCCTATATGTACTTTATGTATACAAGAAACCTGCTTAAGTCAAATTTTAGAAGTTTTTAATTTAACAATTTAGGAAAGATATAACAGACATGTTATAATTAATTCCTCTATGTTTAGCTTTGTGGGTTTTTCATTTGTGCACTATAGAATATGTAATCTGTTATATTTACTCTTTTATTAGTACTAATCCACACACACGTTGGAAATACATGCTTGTAGCTCCTTTTTTAATGATTAAGGAAATTCAGGCAATTTAAATGTAGTAGCACAACTATAAATAGAAAGTTTCACTAGTTATCAGAGGGATAAGTTATTATCATATACAAAAGTTCAAATAAAATGAAAATAATACTATGATGTAAGGATATATTGTTAAATGTCAAAGTTGACATCACTGAAAAAATGCATTTCATTGAATGTTTCCTAACACTGCCTTCTTCACTATAAGAAACCTAAATGTCATTGAGATTGACACCAATCTTTGCTTTTGTCTGTCTGCTCTATGTACTGTGACAGAAAGGTTTTATGTTTATGTATCAATAATTTGTTTTGTGAGAGTACTTTGCAAATCCCTGCCCAGTTCCAAGAGATTACTGAGTAGCAGAAGAATACAGTCATATTTCTTCATCGTTTTAAATGTCACCTAAGTTCAGGATATGTTTTTGTCATGTTGGAAACTGCTGTCTAGAGCGCAACTGTTTTAAAATGCCATTCCTAATTCTAAATGATAGAATCTGACACTTCTTACTTCTAAGGAGACTGTTACAAGTGTCTTCTCAATCATTATTGAATTCAGAGGCAGGTACTCAATCTTTAGATCATTGTTCTACCTAGAGTACATTTTTATCAGGTGATGTTTTTTTCTTTTAGGGTATGCGAGTGTATGTGTGTGTGAGAGAGAAAGAGGCAGAGACAAGACAGACAGATACTTAACGATCATATCTGATTTTATTTCTGTTTTACCACAAAAAGGAAATCCATTTATTGGCTATTGATCCTCTCCTCTCCTCCCCTTCCCACCTTTATGACCTCATTTAACCTTAATTTTTTCCTTAGAGGTACCATCTCTAAATACAGCCACATTGGGGATTAGGGCTTCAATACATTAATACTGGGGGGATACAAACCTTCAGTCTACAACACCCTTTTATTTCCCTTTCTCAGACAAAAGTTCTTTCATTTCATGCTCTGTGACCATATGATTTCCCTTTGCAGCTTCATGTGGTGTGTTGCTTCCTTCCTTCTGGTTTCTCCACTGCTGAATTGTACCAGGCTGCAACTCACACTCTAAACATATAGGTGCTACTTTACATGGCACCTCGGTTGTATAAACCACCCAATCTGTGGTATTTTGTTATGGTAGCTCTAGCAAAGTAAAACATCCCATGATTTCTGACTATGAAAGTATCCAAACACTGCATGTCACAATGGTCGATGCATCTTTGGAACGCTGGTAGTAGAGAGGGGAGAGGAGGAGGGGAAGAAAAAAGGTTTTCTCACAGTTCTGGAGGCTAGGTGTCCAAGATTAAGGCTTAGGTGGGTTTAGTTTTTCCCGAAGCCTCTCTACTCGGCTTGCAGGTAGCTGACCTCTCTGTGTCCTCACAAGGCCTTTCCTCTGTGTGCACACATTCCTGGTATCTTTTTTTTATGTTGACATTTCCTCTTCTTATGAAGATACTAGTCATTGGATTAGGGCCCACCAGAGCAGCCTTATTTTAACTTAATCAGCTCTTTGAAAGCCCTGTCTCCAAATACAGTCACATTTGGAGATGATGGTGATAGGGCTTCGACATATACATTTTGCAGTGCTGGGGACACAATTCAGCCTATAACATGGGGATTGCAAGCTATTTTCCAAAATAAATTTAAGCAACCTTCTAAAAATAAAAAATCTTTTACAGTTATAACAGGAAAGTGTAGCTATTCCCACGAGCAGCCATATTCCAACCCCTAAATACGTGAGAAGCTAAAGACTTTGAGGTTTCCTCAAAAGCATATCATAGTGATCCAGGTAGAGTCCCAGGAGGGTGTCCCTGTTGTAGCAAATGTACATCTTTAAAAAAAAAAAAAAAAAATGAATGTGTTTGCAGAGGGTGCTGATGGTCTTTATGTAAGCTGGAGATAAGCCACCAAAATGGTAAGAACTCATTGTTAAATTTCCAGCAGTGTCCTGGGCTGAGGTCAGGGTGGAGAGATCCCCAAACTCTCTAGTAACTAGAAAGGTGTTCTGTACTGAGGGTCTGACTTGATTTATCAAGCCTCACGGAAGTCAGTGGGATTGCAGTGTTGTTTCCTTGCATTTTACACTGATTCCATCTTTCGTCAGAAGTAATTTATTCTGAAATTCAACATCTCATATACTGTAAAAATGAGAATTTCATGGAAAGGAAGCATAAATAACATTCCAAGAAAAGAATGCCCCGGATTGTAAATGATAGAGTGACTTCCCAGGTGTTCAGCGATCTAACATTAGCTCCAGGATAGTTCTGCCTACGCAGACAGACAGCCCATCTCTGGAATCTTCCCTGCTGGGCTTGTGACTTTAACTTCAGCATATACTCATTTAGTAAACACTGTTGAGTCTTATTCTTCCTTTTCTGTGAAAAAGTTTGTGTCATTAATTCACCTATTCCCCTAGATGTTCTTAGTCGTTTTTTGTTTTTTTTTTTTGAAACCTCTAGTTCAATCTTAGTCTTTAATCGAAGAGCACTTTATATGGCATTTTTTTTGGCAAACTGAAAAACACTGTATTCAGCCCAGTCAAGTTCGTTCTTCAGAACCTTGAACTGCTGCTTACTCTGTTGTTAGATCTTTTTTTTTTTTTTTGGTACCTCGGGCCTCTCACTGTTGTGGCCTCTCCTGTTGTGGAGCACAGGCTCCGGACGCGCAGGCTCAGGGGCCATGGCTCACGGGCCCAGCCGCTCCGTGGCATGTGGGCTCTTCCCGGACCGGGGCATGACCACTCACCCACAGCCTCCATCACCACTGCATACAAAGATGCTGACAGTATTTATTGGGGTCAGTGAACATGTCTTTCCTAAACAAAACCAATGAATCACTCTTGGATCCTGTAGAATGTTTGAAGAATAGGAGTAACAATAAAATTTTTTAAATTTAATACTTATCCATATATTTTCATGTTTTAAGTAAACATTGGCCAAAAATTGTAGACAGTATCTGGCTAGATGCTGTCATATACAAAATTTATGAGTACATATTGTCTTCTGTTTGAAAGCAAGTGATTCTCAGCTTCCAAGGGATTTACTGTCAATGATTTACTCCCTTGAAACTCAAAGTGTTGTCCCCAAAACAACAACATTAGGATTCCCTAGAAAATTATTAGAAATGCACATTTTGGGCTACACCCCAGAACCACTGAATCAGAAACACTGAAGGTGTAATCCAGTTATCTGTATTTTAACAGAACCTTCAGATGACTCTTTAGTGAACCACTGATTTACCTATTAAAAGTCTAAATCAATACTTAGGGCTATTTGAATGAAAATAGTAGCATTGCCATTTGAATATACTTGGACTTCTTCAGTGATTTTAGAACTTACTGATATAATTGTAGAAAATCAATCTTATATCTATCTCTCTGATTTATAATTCCATTCTCAGACTTGGCATCTCAGAATGATCCAAGAGCCCTATACCTAATTTCTCAGCTAAAAGGCAATATAGACTTGGGTTCATTTCCTAATACATGGATGAAAAGCTATTTCCCATTACATTTCTTTGGTATGGGATAGGAAAAATGAATAGGAAATGACAGCAACCCAGCACCAATTTATCAACCTTGCTGTCATTTCTTAAATATCATTTTCACAGATATGTTATTACAGAGCTCTGGTAGAGGACAAAGGGATGATTTGGCAAGCTCCAAAAGGACTCTCAAATGTCGGGAAAATATTTTGTTCCAGAGTCATGACAGATTTATACTATGAATAAATGTTTGGAATTCAGATAATATATGTCACCATTCATTTGTGGCACAAAAACAGTAGAATTATAAGAGAGGAACTTCATTGTTTTTACACTATAAGAAAACCATGCGTCTATTTTGAAAAGGGAAAATAGTAGCACGTATTAGTGAAGAAGCAGGAACCAATGAGTAAATACCCTCCTGCCTTTTATCTCCACCTGTATTGAACTCACTTGTACTCTTCTTGCCCTACAAACAGAACTACAATCTGCAATGCAATTATTACCTAACCTTTGCAAGCTGCCTATGTTGTGAAAACATTTCTCCTCAGTGACATACAAAGCTTAAAGAAGATAGCTACTAATACACTGAAGCACACCTTCCTAGTTCAGGTAGAAATTCTTGCCACTTAAATACAGAGAATTATTTCTACTTCTTCATATATTTTGACTGTATCTTTATCTTCTAATGAAAATGATAAAGTAAAAAATCAAAATTGATATGATTGAAATCATTTGGGAATAAAATTGAGAACCATTGTATATAAATATAAAATAATGATTAACAAGGACTTCATTTTGAATATATATATATACACACACACACACATATTTTGAATATATATTATATGCACATACATATTCATGGAAATATATCATATTTTTAAAATAATGAAATTAATATTCTCATTATGGTAGAGAAACAGAATTTATGACAAAAATGGAATTCAAAACAAGTTTTTTTTAAAACTTCAGAATATAAACACATTCTTTTTGGCCACTTTGTGTATACCCCAATTCACTTAACTATAATTATTGAGGGTTGTACCTTCTATTGGATTGTCCCAGAAATTTCTGATTAAAATATTAATAATGTATTATGAAAAAATGTTTACTATGAAGAAAATATATTGTACAATTTTTGATATTTAATATTTTGTAATATCAATTATATCAAAATTTATTTCTCATAAATTACTTCTAAATTATAGGGCATATGTCTAGAAAGAGAGCATAATTTTATTCTTCCCCTGAGCAAATAATTGACATGTAGTCCTATTAATAAGAGCATCAGTTTTAACTTGGCTTGAAGTAATATCTTTGTGAAAAATAGAAAAGTATTACAGTGACCAGCAAAACTTTTGGCCTTCAAGTAACTACCTACTCCAGATATTAATTAATAACAGAATTTTGTTATTTTCAGTTGCTCATATCATGACAAGTTCAAAAGAAAAAAATAATTTCAAAACTGTGATTACAGTTTCACGGTCATTATAGATATTTCCACATTCAACCCCTTTGACTTTTTTTTCCATAGGAATTGATCATAATTGTATAATATTAGCTAGTGTAAAAATCTGATTCACTTTGCAATAACTGCTCAAATACATATACCTAAAATGTAAAACAATTGGGAAGGGATTCCGAAATAAACCATGTATACATGTGTCTAAAGAGGTCAGTCATATTTTCAATAGCACACAAGCTATTAATACAAAAGCTTATTAATTTAAAAACAGAAACAGTAGATATTCTTTCTAAATAAATGTGGAATATATTGATGCCTTGGGTATAGTAGTAGAAAAAATAGGATTTATTTACACAGTGACACACTAAGATAACATTAAAGTTTCAATTATGTTAAAAATTAAGGTTTTTTATTTTTTGCTTTCTTTTTTTTTTTTTTTTTTTTTGCTGGGGCAGGGGGGACTTTACGTTTGAAATATCTCAGACCTTGGGAAACATGAGGCAAGAGGCAGCAGAAAGGATGTACACAAGTCTACTTACAAGGCATGCTGTGAACCCAAGGGAAACTAATTTGCATAATTCTTACTGATATTTTGTTGTGGAAAAGATACTATGTATGGAAACAAATATGGTCAAAGTGTCAAGTTGCAGAACAGTAGAGAAAACTAAGTTATTTGTATGTTTTCAAATAAAATATTCTAAGAATAAGTTATATTGGAACAGGTCGTAGTGTAGCAGTCAGGGAATGGCTGTTTCACTACTAACTACTTAAATTAACCCATGATTGCCTAATTTGATTTAGATTAATATTTCTAATAGTTTCTGTTGTACCTATTGTGCAGGCAAAAAAATAAAAAAGAACAGGGCACACAGTTGATCAATATAATATTATATAATTATAAACATTTTCATTATTTTAATGTCCTCTAAATGATATTCATTCATTCACTTGAATGTCACTAACTCTCGTATTAGTTACATTCTATATTTATGTCTATTGATTATATCATGGTGAAAACAACACCACCATTTTTAACATTTAAAGTCTTTCAAATTGTACAATTATTTTAAATATTTAGAAATTTGACATGCTACAGATATCATATATTTGCCAAATGATCTAAAATTTTATTATGTTATTGTAAAGTTAATTTTAGATGAAATATTATAAAACAAGTTATTTCAAATGTTTACTTGCAATATTTTATATCTTGTTATAAAAAGTATTTGAAAATAATGAATATGTTTTCATGCTTGCTACCTTAATATCTGCTTCTCTCTCATGATTTTGAGAATATAGTTCAAAAGCCAAAAAAAAGATGCAGAGTACTTGGTCAATATTTTCAGTTTATTTGTTCTCATAAGCAATTATCCAAAACTTAGGAGATAAGTGAACACTTGCCTAAAAGTGTCATATTGTCACCTAAAATTATTTATTTCTAGCTCTATTATTTTCATTCTGTATAACAATTATTTTTCATGTGATTAAAAAGAAATAATTCCAATTATCCATAGATCCCAAAATATGAATCTTCCACAGCTAATCCAACTACTGAATGATAATCTAAGTCAATTAATTAATTCAAAAAACATTCTGAGCAGCTACTACATGCCAGACACTGTAGTAAGGCTCGGGCTGGGATGTAGCAGTGAAATAAAGTTCCTGTGGTCATGAGACTTACATTCATGTGAGGGTGAGGGAAAGATAAAAATAAAAAGCATAACATTTGTTAGGAAGTGATCAATTCTAAGCATAAAAAAGGATAAGTGGAAAAAAGAGTGATATGAAGTGGAACAAAGTGGTATTTTGTAATGAGGGAAGATTTCTTTCAGATGGTGATACTTACATAATTTCCTGGAAAAGGTAACTGAGTCAGCCACATAGGCACATGGGGCAGTAATGTTTAAGGCAGAAGAAATAGCAGAACATGAAGAAGAAACATGAAAGTCCTCTTGAAAGAAAAGGAATGAGGCGCCATGGCTAGAATGCAGTGACCAAAGCAGAAGGTAGAAAGAAGGGGTGGAAGGTGGCAACTCATGCCAAGCCCGGCAGGTCTTCATAAGGACTTTCAATTTTATTCTGGGTGATATGGAAAGTAATTAGTTCTTTCTGTGTTTCTCATAATGTGTCTTTCCTCTCTGGGCCACCTGCCCTCATTAGTCCCTTACTGCCTTGCCTGTGCATTAGTTGCACAGCCTCTGGGGATAGTTAGATCTCTTGACTCCAGTGTCTTCCCAACCTCCACTTCCCTCTTCACTGCCAAGTGAAGCTTCATTATAGACCTCTTGGATGATTTTTTTTTTCCCTGATCAAAACTTAATAAAAACAACAACATTAATAATAGCTATATTTATAATGTTACATCCGATATTAATGTAATTATTTTTTACATTAACCCTTGAGGCAAAAACTGCTATTATACCCACTTTACAGATGAAGAAACTGTGGCTTAGAGAAGTTAAGTTAATTGGCTTAAGTATACAGCTAGATAGCAGTGGAGACATGATTTTTTCCCTATTGCTAATCAAATGAAATGAAAATTTCTCAACCAAATATTGAAAGTCTTTCATATGAAGCTTAAATGTGAGCTAGACTGACCCAAATTCATGTGCCATCTCAATTATTAGTTACATTTGACGTCTGAGGCAAGTTACTAAACTTTGACTCAGTGAACTTACCTGTAAAATGGGAATGATAATACTACTTTCCTCAAACTTAAATGAGAAAATGCACACAAAGCACTTTACACCAATCTTACTATATCATGGGCACTTAACAGATGTTGGCTATAATCATTACCTTAATATTAGCATATACATTGCATGATGCATCTGAACATAAGAGAATATTTCCATGGAAATCTATGTCTTTTTAATTGTAAGACTATATACTCAGGGTATTATTTTATCATAACATAGGTAAAACTATGCTGTATTATCAGTAAACAAAAAATATATGTGAGCATTTAAAAATAAAAATTATTCACTTTGTGTTTTAAAAAATACATATTCTTCTTTGCAATTATAACTTTTACATATGTGCCTGGCTATCAGATGGGGAGTGCCTACAGTGACAATGATGAATGCTAAAAGCATTATAATCTTCATGTTTTACTCATCTAAAACACTCAACTATGATCATGAATAAGTAATAGAGTAGGATATGTCATTGTTAATAGTTTTTGTAGGTAGTTTTTGTTTGTTTGTTTGTTTCATTTGCAATGTAGTAATATGTCTAATGATGGCAGCTTCTATTAGAAAAAATAAAGCGGTATGTCTGAAGCTTGTAAATAGTGTTGTTTGGCCAGGATGTTAATGTACGCCTGATATGTACCATTATTTAATTAGCATAGTTTCAGTCTCCCCTGTGGGCCTGTTCTTGGCTTATCTCCTATAGGAAGTGGGATGGCTTTTATTTTTAAAATGCATTATAATGGCTGGATTTTCATCCAGCCAGCTTGTCAGTACCTCCCCAGCCCCACCGTCTGTAGCATTATAAATCCAATGTTATTGCTAACAATGTTATTGGCTAGAAGTATAATCTCAAATTTGCTGCTGTCCCAAATTTATGCAAAGCTCAGTAGAAAGCCAGTTCATCCATTCTTTTGGATCAATGGTCTCGAACTAATTATTAGCTGCTGAATGTTTCTTTCAAATAAAGTTTTTAGTGATGAAAAACTAAATTTACAAAATCAAAAAATGTATAACTTCTCTGTGAGCTATGGGTAAATTGGCAATCCTCCATATTCCCAGGGTTCTCCAGGTCAACCTCAGGTCTCTAAGGAGTAGTAACATCTGTGCTAAATACTCTGCGATACATCTCCAGGGAAGCCTTCCTGTCAGAGAGTGACGCTTTTTGACTGTAAATTATAGGCTCCATGTAGTTCCATGCTTTGATGATAGTGTGGCCTGTACTAAAGAACACTATATAAGAAGAAGCCGTTACTAACCTTCAGTAAAGATGTTGTTGAAGATGTTTATTGATTTACACTACGAGGTTTCTCAGGAACAATTTCTCTCTGGTCTTAGGCTTTTCCTGAACAATTTTCTGGATGAAGGAATAGAGGACAATCATCATAGAGGTAGTGATCCTTGAACTTGGCCATTTTATGATGGATTGTTTTATAGGATCATTCCAGAGGAGGGAACTTTATATATTTGAGAAAGTGCATGGTGAGTTCAGTGAACAACAAGTGATTTGGTGTGTGGGTAGCATTAAATATATGAAATAGCATTTTAAGAAATAATGCTAGATATATGAGTTTTCATTTTACATAGTGTAAGCAGTATATTTTTCATGTTCCATTTAAAGCTTTTGGGGAACAAACTCATAATGATAGGAAATCTCTGAAAGCATTATAAAATATTCATAAATATTATCTTCAAGGAACATACGGATTCCTGGGTAAGGTAAGTTTTCCAAAGAAATAAACATAATTAAACCTAGAAAGCCTGATGGATGTGAACCTTTGAGTAATTTTATTCAGCTTAATAGAGAGCTATATTTTTATATCATTTATCTAAGACTTTTATATAAATAAATGCATATATGTGTGTGTGTGTGTGTGTGTGTATATATATATATATATATATATATATATATATATATTCAAATATATTGCTTTCCTATGCCCCCTTCAGAGAATATCATTAATCTATTCAATACTTTATCATCTGGTCAAAAATGCAAAGATACATAATTAAATCTAAAGTTGAAATTCAATAAATATTTGTATTGTTAAAGAATGGGTAGTTGGGTGTAAATTATTTTTCAGGATACTTGAATTCTAAATGTTCAAGTGACAAAATGTGTTTATTATAAAATAAAATTTAAAAGTATCCTTTTAAATGAAATATATTAAAATGTAATCATTGCTATTTTCCAGTTACAATTAAAAAGGCAATAATTACAGGATATTTATCATTTCATCTTTCTTAGTGATTAAGAATCACCATCATGAGAACACATCATTGTCATAGCGAAATTATGTAGTCTTTCTGAGCTTACTGTTAGTCTGTTAGCTGGCACTTCCATTTTAGGTATGCTCTTCTCTGACTCATCCCTAATTCTAGTGATTATTTCTAATCATCTGTAAATCACGTGCCCAGGTTAGCGGATTGAGTGATGGTCTAAGAAACGGTCCTAAGAAGGATGGAACCTCCTGATAAGGAATATGTCGATATACTTTAAAATTTCATAATTTGATTTAATTCACAGGATTTGCTTCCTTATCGATAAACTGATGATATCATTAATTTCTTTTTTTAATATCACAAATACCTATATTTTTTAAAAAAGGACTGAGCTAAAGAAGTAATTCTTGGAAATGTTGAAAGTTAGCCACACGAGATAACTCACTATGTAGTTCTGTGTGACTGTGTTTCTACAGTGAAGCTCTTTGCAGTGTCTGATGTGCAAAAGCTAATATTAGCTATAGGCAATCCAGAGGAATAGCAAAATAATATCTTGCACTAGATTTCAGAAGACAATATCTCTCTATACCCATTTAGGCTGCTAATTTTGAATATGATTTCTAGTCAGTAGCATGTAATACACATTTAAAGTTTCCATGAATCTTTAATTCAGATATTTGGGATTTTTTGCCCAGAATTAACTTTAAAATATTCTCTGTTCTGTTTTTTGCTTACAGTGACTAGTACTTACCAGTATTTGTTATTACAAAAAGAGTAACTAGAAATAACTGGAAATATACTCCTTAGAAATATTCGCACAGTCTCATGGGGTAAATATTCAATTTAGAACGTCATCATTAGGTATGTCTTCACACTTCAGAAAGTATTTAACAAAGGTAAAACTCTCACATAATTAACATGAAGGAGATTTTTTTCACAACAATGCTTGAAGTTTTATTGATGTTTTTCAAACTTAAAAACAACATTTTGAATTTGAAGGGAACATCACTCAATCTAATCTTTATGGAGACAGATTAGAGCGAATGATATGATTTTTACTTTTTCACAAATGATTGCTTTTCAGAGGAAGAATTTAAAAGTTAAAAAATACCTTAATTTTCTTAAAGGATGACATCTGGCTTAATATTACAGTCTTGGGCAGCATTCCATACAGAAGTCTTCCTTATCCAGAGTGTTTATGACTCAGGTATCCAAATGCCCTTGCCACATTCTGTCTTGGCTTTTTGACTAATTTAAATCTTTTGTGCATTAGTTTTCTCATATTTTCTGCAAAATGTGGGCAATTTTAAATGAGTACGTATGCTTGCTGCCTAGAATATAGTAATTTTCGATAAAGGAAAGACTTTTCACCTGTTTTGCCTACTCTGTTTCATAATTACAATTAGAATAGTTATCAGATGTGATCTGCCACTGCATGATATCCACATATAACAATACTTCATGAGCTTATTCATGGTACTGAATGAGGAAAAGAAAATTACTGAGTATAAAACCCCACAAGGTATGAAGTGCAAACTATATATTTTTTCTATATATTGTTGATACATACACATACTTAAGACTAGGAGGTGGAAAAAACTGTCGTTCCAAGCGAATTATCTCTGTTTTGGTCCAGATATTGCTGCTTTGATACTTTTGGTTCTGATAAACTTGCATTACGCCCTGTATATTTCTTATCCTTTCTTTGAGCTTTGACCTTACTTTATCAGGACCATATTACCTATAAGGAATTATTTTACTTCTTGCTCAAAATTTGAAAAGAAAAAATTTATCATTATTATTATCAGCCATACCACCAAGGTTTTGCTTTCTTTCATTGTGCTCTGCAAATTTTTGTCACTAAATTCTTACAGTCTGGTGCATATCTTGTTTCTTTGTTTTCACAATCACCCAGTTTTCCTTTTTCTAATATGAGTTCTTTGTGACCGTCCTTCCTATGCTATGTTCTGTGCCTGTATTATTTCCCACACTACTGCAAAATAAACAATATGTTTATTTATTTTAAGAAAATTCAACTCCCCAAATCCTTAGCGATTCATTTCCTAAATGTATATAAAAGCAGATTTTAAGCATTCATGAACATTTAAAATTTAGTTAAAACATAATTAAATTTCTTGATTCATCTCTAAAATATTGTAAGATTTATAAAAACATTAAGAATAAAAGTCACCTTAGGAATTTTTTTAGGTAAGAAATTAACTTTTCAATACTCAAAATATCTCTTTACATAAGTCCCATTCTATATATCTACCTCCCTATTTCTTTCTCTATCAGTCTAGCTATCCATCCATCCATCCATCCTTCTGCAATGGAGTGAATGCTTGTATTCCCACCCCCAAAATTCATAAGTTGAAAGTCTAATTATAATCTGATGGTGTTTGAAGGTTGTGCCTTTAGGAGGTACTTAGGTCATGAGAAGAGAGTCCATAAGAAGAGGCCAGAGAACTAGCTAGCTGTCTTTCTGCCACATGAAGTTAAAACAAGAAGCTAGCATTCTGCAACCCCGAAAAGGGTTCTCACTAGAACTCAGTCATCCTGGCATCTTCTGGACTTCCAGGCTCCAGAACTGTGAGAAATAAAGTTCTATTGTTATCAGCCACCCAGTCTATGGTACTTGGTTATAGCAGCTTAAACTGATAATATCTACCTTCTATCTATCTAATGGAAACAGCCTAAATTATAACTTTAGTTATGAACTATTAAAGTCAGTAGCATAACAATTTGAAAGAATTTCCCCTCACCTTCTTTTGGTATTTGTGTTTTTAAATAAAAAAAGAAGAACTGTTAACATTTACTTCCATAGAAATACTGTTAATATGAGAAAGATAATGAGTCCATAAAAATCAAAATTTTTAAATGTTCACTTTAGTGGGCAAAATATAATAGTTAACCTGTCTTGGAGATAATATGCCAGGTAGTGATCTGTTCAGTAAATTTTCATGGTGGAGGTAAGGTCTGAGTAACATTTTGAAACAACTGTATAATATATTCTGGGAAATATGAATATAGCATAATGTCTGCAGAGGAGCAAAGGTTAGATGATGAGAGATCTTATATGTGAGTCAGACTTTATCCTTTAGTTGATGGAGAATTGTAAAATACATAAATAAATAGTCAGTGCTGTGAGAAGAATTATAGTCAGAAAAGGTATTTTTGGACAATTTCAAGGATGACTAACTGGGACCAGGTAAGGAGAGGTCAGAGTAAGATGAAAAATATACTGTGTCATTCATTTAAAAGGAAATAAGAACCGAGGAGAGATGGGAGGGATTTACATTTACTAGCAGTTGTTGAGTGACTTCCATAACTTTCCATTTTATATTTTTGTAAATTGTAATATAAATTATTGTCATAATGAAATAAATGATTAAAATTTAATTTTAGGAAAGGTTGTGAACTTCACTGAATCAGTTATATCTTGGTCAATGTAGCAGATTCAATCATATTATATAGCTTATTTATGATATATAAAGCAATATGATGTCAGTAAAAGAGCTGAAGTAATTGTCTCGATATGTCTTGTTCTGTCCTTTTTTTTTGTCGGTTTTGTGAGCCTTCCATTCAGTTATCATTTAGGTATCAACCTTGTTACTTTGAGTTATGAGCAGAAATATTGAGAAATATTTTCTCCCCAAACATACTGTCTCCCCAAACATACTGTCTAACGACAGGTAAGGACTATGTCCAGTGAGTGAAAATTTAAACGTTAAAGTAAAACACTATGTTTATCAATATTGGTCTATCCTCATTCCCTCCTTTTTTAACAAAATGATTTAAAAAATCATTAAAAATTACTGTAAGTTAAAATGAAGCTCATAATTTTTTTGTTCTTTAAAGTAAAATCTTTATAGTAAAATTCATTCAAAATACTATGGGCTTACTTATGATAAAGTTTTTAATAGAAGGATAAGAATTTAAATTCTGGAACAGCTTACCAGAGCTAATAGTAAATAAGTAAATTTGTATAACACTTTTATCTTAAAAACAGTGCATTAAGTTGTATCTTATGCTACTTAGATAATGTGAGAGTCCTTCAAGTCACTCTAATCTCCTACCATTAGACAAAAAATAGCAGAGTTCATGAGAAACCCTGAGCGTTACTGGCAGCAAATGATAGTTTTATTTTCCTTTGGAAACAACCCTCAATGAAATGCTTGTGGCTGTTTCTTCATGGCTCAGATCTGGGAATAAAGGAAGAGATAAAATGAAATAAATACAGAATCACTGAACTATTATCAAAAGGTGGGGCTCTGCTTGGTCACTTAGGGCAAGGGCTTGGTTTACTGTGCGTCACCAGTCTGGCAGATTAGCATACATGAACATTTAAATAAACACATCTTGTATTTCAAGAAACTTATGGCATAAAATATATTTTAACTGTTACCAAAATATCCAATATGTTTATTTATGATTGCTTTAAACATCTTTATTGGAGTATAATTGCTTTACAATGGTGTGTCAATAAGCTTTTTAAAAATGTACACTAAAATTATGTTTTGATTATATTTTCCTTGAAATTCTTGAATTGATTTTTTTTCTGATACTCTAGAGTTTATGTGTTGGTCTCATGTAAACACCCCCTACAACAAACGTGAACATGGGGTAATAGTTGATATAAGCATTTGTAAATATATGTGTTCAATTCAAATATATATTCCAAACTAAGTTACATAAAAAACTCACTTGAAGTATACACTTTTGGCTGTGATGATAGAAAAGAGGAAGCTGCATAGACTAATCTGTGTCCCTCTGCATCCTGACCATATTTACTCCTATTTTTCTTTCTATACTTAGAATCAAACTTGATTTCTCTGCAGATGGTCTTAGCCATGGTCTTAGCGACAACATTTTATACAAAAGTACAAGCTCTGGAGTTAAACTCTTGGGTTCAAATTCCAGATTCCCACTTACTCATTATTTGTTCTTGGTCAAGTTTCTTAACTTCTTTGAGACCTTGGGTTCCCCCTATGAGTTATGGTTAAAATAAGACTTCTTATCTCATGAAGTGCTTTTGAGAAACAGATGAAATAAAAGTTTCTAGAACAGCGCCTCAATAAGATGCTAATTCTGTGTGCTAATAATAATAAGCCTTAGAGCACTCCTAATATTACGGGTTTTATATTTTTAAAAATCCTGCTAGAGATAAGATGCCACAAATTTCTTTTTAGGGAAGAGAAATAAATATGTAGCACCACCAAAGACTGAAAACAGACAAATGAAATTTAATAAAATAAAAATACCTGTGTTACGGGCATAGATTTTTTTCCTCTATAATGTTTAGCACTTTATATAAAACAACTAAATTTGATTCCTCATATTATGAAATAATAACCAACTATGGCTTTACAGCAGGTTTTGAAGGATGATATAATGAATGCTTTTTTTAAAGGGAGATTACACGTTCGGTAATTGACACTACCTTAAGGAGATTTTAAAGCTAGAGATAGACAACGTATGTAACATATTAAAATTGAAGAGAGTATCAGATAAGTTTTCCTGTTTGCCTTTGTTTGAAATAAAAACACGTTTATAGGATTCATTATTATATAAACTTTTAAAGGGTTCTTAAAGGACCGGACAGACTGAATTAACTGATTTAATATTTTATAACATATCGGTTGTAGAAAAATTGTATGAATTTTTCTTTAACCTCTAGAAGTGTCTTTCCCCCACATATCTCCTCTTCACACGCTAATATGTGAAAGAGGTCATTTAAATATCCAGCTTTATGGTTTATAGTGTGGATTGCTGTGATCAACTCTGCATCTCCAAGCAACATATCGCTATTATGCAAAACCATTATGAACAGATGACACATTAAGAAGCACAGCTCTGCAGTGCATCTGGTCTTTGATTTTGAGAAATACAGTACTTGAGATGGAATATGCAAATGGAAAATCGACCCAAGGTCAGAGTGAGGAAAGCAAAATGACATTCTTTGTTGGTTTCAAAATGAGAAATCCATTTCTACTGCACAGTAAAGTTAAAATAAAAGTTAAAATCAGTAGAAGAAAATTTAGATATTTCACCTCCTCCTTGCTTCTTTAGCTGGAAAATAATTCAGTGATTTTTGCCACTATAGAGAAAAGGGAGAATTATTTACACTTTTATTTCCTAAGATTTTTTCCTCTTGTATCTACCCTAATGAGAGAATATATATGTAGGTGATAGACCATTACTCTAGAATTTATCCATGGTTTTTGTTCTATTTATTGCTGTTTGGGTGACTTTGAGAAAGTATGTTTTTCTATACTCCTCTTTATTTTAAATAAGTATAATAATTAAAATTATATACTCCATTTTTCTGGAGGGATAAAAAGATTATCAACTGAGGAGTAGATTTATTTAGGAAAATAAACTTTATAGTCATACTTTTCTCTGTATCTTTCTCTTTTGTGGGCACCTCAGGTACAGAGGGATCATCTAATGATATTCTTCAGTTTATGGCACACTGTCCTCATACCTCACCCCTTTTCTTAGATATTTTTTCCTACTCCTGGCTTCTCCTTTTATGTACTTTACTAATGAGTTTGATATATGTACTTTGATGGCCATGTTTGATAAAAAATTATATCCCATTGTGTATGCTTAATTTACATAGCTATAACTCGTTTCTTTTTTCACTCAGTCCTGTTTTTTAAAATACTCTGGATTCTAATTCAGTGCTTCTAAATACTGCAAAGAATTCCATTGCACGAATCCACTGCAGTTTACTTATTTATTATGCTAATATTGCTTCCAACTACCATAGATTACCTCCAATTCCCTATTACTGCAAGCAAAGCTAAGATAAAGCATCCTGCTTTTTATACAGGTCTGCCTCAGTTTATGATGGGGTTACATACTGATAAATCCATAAGAAGTTGAAAATATTCATTGTAACTCAAAAATGCGTTTAATATACCTAACTTAACTAAACATCGTAGCTTAGCCTAGCCTACCTTAAATGAGCTCAGAACACTTACATTAGCCTACAGTTAGGCATAATCATCTAACACAAAACCTCTTTTATAATAGAGTATGGGACATCTCATATAACTTATTGAATACCATACTGAAAGTGAAAAGCAGCATGGTTGTATGGGTACAGGATGGTTGTGAGTATATCCGTTGTTTAACCTTGTGATTGTGTGGTTGACTGGGAGCTGTGCTCGCTGCCACTGCCCAGCATCAGGAGAGTATCATCCTGCATAGTAATGTTAGCCTGGGAAAAGATCAAATTTCAAAGTATGTTTTCTGCTGAATGCGTATCACTTTCACACCATCAAAAGTTGAAAAATCTGAAGCTGGGGACTCTCTATACCTTTCTGTTTTTGTGTAGGAATTTTTCTAAGGCTTAAAACCATGACTGGAATGGCTGTGTCAAGGGAAATGCTTAATCTAATTTATTTTAATCGTATCTAATTTATATACTTAATTTAATTGAATGTTTTCAATTTTCATCAAAGGAGTACATATCTGTATCCCCAAGTTTTGAGAATTAGTATTTTTTGTTGTTGTTTGGTTCTGAACATTATGTAGTTACTAGAGTTTTTTTTATTTTAAGTCTCCAGATACATGAAGCTTTTTTTTTAAATTAACAAACCTTATTTAGTTATTTATTTATTTTTGCGGTATGCGGGCGTCTCACTGTTGTGGCCTCTCCCGTTATGCGCAGGCTCAGCGGCCATGGCACACGGGCCTAGCCGCTCCGCGGCATGTGGGATCTTCCCGGACCGGGGCACAAGCCCCTGTCCCCTGCATCGGCAGGCGGACTCTCAACCACTGCGCCGCCAGGGAAGCCCAGCAAACTTTATTTTTTTAGAGAAGTTTTACATTCACAGCAAAACTGAGTGGAAAGTATTGAGACTTCTGTGTACCACCTGCTCCCACAAATGTGCATTATCGACATTGCACATGAGAGTGCTACATTTATTACAATCATGAACCTACACTGATAACATCAGTATCACTCAAAGTCCATAAGTTTACATTAGGGTTCGCTCTTGGTGTACATTCTATGGATTTTGAAAAATGTATAATGATATGTATTCATCATTTCAGTAACATAACAGTATAGTTTCACTGCCTTAGAAATCCACTGTGCTCTTGCTGTTCATTCCTCCCTCCTGCTGGCAACCACTGATCATTTTATTGTACACATGGTTTTGCTTTTACTAAATGTCATATAAACTTGGAATCATACAGCATGTAGCCCTTTTGGACTGGCTTAGTAATATGCATTTAAGTTTTCACCATGTTTTTTCAGGGCTTGGTAGCTCATTTCCTTTTAGTAATGAATAATATCCCATTGTCTGGATGTACCACAGTTTATGTATCTGTTCACCCACTGAAGGACATCTTGGTTTCTTCCCAGTTTTGGCAACTATGAATAAAGCTTCTATAAACATCCATGTGGAGGTTTTTGTGTGGACATAAGGTTTCAGTTCATTTATGTAAATACCAAGGAGTGTGAATTGCCGGATGGTATGGTAAAGTGTACATTTAGTTTTGCAAGAAATTGCCAAAACCTTTTCTAAATTGGCTGTACCGTTTGCATTCCCACCAGCAATGAATGAGAGTTTCCTGTTGCTCTATATCCTCACCAGCATTTGGTGTATCAGTGTTCCATATTTTGGCCATTCTAACAGATTTGGCTGTTTTAATAGATTCATTGTTTTTTAATTTGCATTTCCCCAATGACATATGTTATTGAACTTATTATATGCCTACTTGCCATCTGTATATCTACTTTGGTAAGATGTCTTCTCAAGTCTTTTGACCGTTTTTAATTAGGTTTTTCATTTTCTTATTGTTGAGTTTTAAGAGTTTTTTATAAATTTTGGATAGCAGTCTTTTATCAGATGTGTCTTTTGCAAATATTTTCTCTCAATCTGTGGCTTGTCTTCTCATCCTCTTGAGGTGTTTTTTAATCTATTTTTTTCCTAATTTCATTTATTATGACCAAATACCACAGTAAATGATATATGGTTCTTTTAAAATTAATTGCTCCTTTTTTAGCTTTGTCTGTGGTCAAATTTTGTGAACGTCTCATGAATGCCGCCAAATATTTATTGCTTTGAATAGAGCATGTATAGTTCAACATCAAGTACTCTTTAATAGCATAGGCTCTGGAATTCAGAATAATTGTTTTGAAACCCTGTTTTGCCACTTCTTTCTGAGCAATCTTGAGCAAATTAAACATTCTGTGCTTAGTTTTCCCAAATAAAAAATTGAGAACAGTAAGACACATTCTATAGATTTGGACTGAAGATTAAATAATTTATGTTAGGTATGTACACAATACCTGGTAGTGTGTTAAATACTCTCAGGATTATTATTTATTAGTTTAGAATAGTTATGAAATTCACTGCATTTCTGTATATTATTTTCTGCTTGAGCTATCAGTTTTGGATAAGAATATATTAAGTGCTTTTAATATTTCATAGTTTAGTTGCCTTATTTATATGAATATAGTCTGAAGCTATATTATTAGGTATGTCTCATGCTGAAAGTACTATATTGATCCATTTTTCTTTTAACAGTATATAATATACCACTTTGTTATGACACTTTGTTAGTTTTTTTTCTTGTTTGTTTGGTTTTTCATTGAATACCAAATTGTTTGATATTGAAATTGACATCTTAGATTTCTTTTGGTCCATGGTCTTGTTCCTTTATTTTTAGATTTCAGCCTTTTTCTGATTTAACTGTTTCTCATATTCATGACATATTGCTCATTCTTACTTTTTTACTTGTTTGAGGATCTCTGATTATATTTGGTTTAACCATGTACATTCATTGTAGTCCCTGATATATTAAGATTTCTTTCTTCCATTTTATTTTCTATTTATTTTCATTTCATGACTTCCTTTGGATTTTTTCCAGTTACTTCAGCTAATTTGAAGAACTGCTTAATCCATTTATATTCTTTTAAAGATTACCTCTATTAAGACTGATATTTATTTTTATCTTTTTATTTATTTCTTATTATTATGTGTATCTTCCCCTGAATAAAATTATATTATTAGGTACTCTCCCTTCCCTCTTTTCCTTTTATGTATCCATACTTCTGCTTTTGCCATTGTGTTGATTTTTGGCTAGAATTGTATAGTTTTAAGATCTTTTCTGTTTTAGACAAAAGCAAACTTTACTATCTAAATTATATATTAATATCGAATTTATCTATATCTCTATATTTTAAAATTTTACCTTATGAAAGAAATAATACTTTTGCTAGTTATAAAATTCTAGGCTTAAATTGCCTTCCTTATATAATTATCATTTATCTTGCAGCCAGTATTACTGTTAAGGAATCTGCTATCAATGTATAACTTTTTCTTTTATAGGTAATCTACTTTTTCTTTCTAGGAGGTTTTACAGTTATCTTTTATCTTCTATTATAGCATGTATATGATATATACATATGTGTGCATATGTGTGTCACTTCATCTGCCCTTTTTATATTTTATAGACTTTTATTTATTTTAAATATTTATTTTTTGGCCGCATTGGGTCTTAGTTGCAGCACGTGGGATCTTTTGTTGGGGCATGTGGGCTCTTCGTTACAGTGTGCGGGCTTCTCTCTAGTTGTGGCGCGCAGGCCTATAAGTTGCAGCACACGGGCTTAGTTGACCCATGGCGGGTGGGATCTTAGTTCCCTGACTAGGGATCGAACCGTTGTCCCCTGTATTGCAAGACGGATTCTTAACCACTGGACCACCAGGGAAGTCCCATTTTATGGACTTTACAAATTGGGTCTTAAATTCTGGAAAATTATCCACCAATCTTTCCTCATGTTTCCCTCATGTTTATTTATTTATTTAAAAATATTCCTCCCTCGGCTTCTTTTATACAAATATTGACATTTTACTATTTACCAAATAGAAAACTGTCTGGTCTTGTTCTTCACAGAATATCAAGTGCTATGAAAAGTGCCTGATTTGTAGTAGTTTAATATATATTTGAGAAGTCAATGAGTTGGCTGAGTATAGTTGTAAATTGTATTTGAATTACAGATAGTCATTGATGGCCATGCTTTTAAAATCATACTGAGCCGTAATTATGGTATGGATTTTCCAGTTAGGTATTAATGCATAACTTGCAATATTTTGAATTAATATGTCATTGAATTCCAAAACAAATGTTGCCTTTAAACCGTTGTTTGTGAGAAATCCGCATAAGTTTTGCATATTCTGAATGATGTATCTGCTACAGAGAAATTTGAGAAAATATTAGAAATAAAACAAATGATTCATTACATTCATATGCATATATATACTTAAAATCTGAGAAATATTAGTGAAAAAAATACTATTAATTTTAATGTATTTGGAGCATAGTAAAGCACTGGCCTCTAGTTATGTGTTCCCATCTGACACTTGGAAAATTACTTACTGTGAATTAACAAAATTTAAAAGGAGAAGTATCTAAACTTTCGCTTAGGAGGCTAAAATACAAAGGATCTAGGCTACAGAACATTTTATTAAAACATTAGAATTTAATAAAGACAAAAATAATGAGAAAGTTTTCTTTGAGTAACATTATAATGGTCTTAGGTCAAGAAAGGTTATAAAGAGATTAATTCAATTTATGAACAACTTCAAAATAGTACAGCTGGTCAAGCTTTGAATAAATAAACATTTCACAAAAGTAGATATAAGGGGCTTCCCTGGTGGCGCAGTGGTTGAGAGTCCACCTGCCGATGTAGGGGACACGGGTTTGTGCCCCGGTCCGGGAAGATCCTACATGATGCGGAGCGGCTGGGCCCGTGAGCCATGGCCGCTGGGCCTGCATGTCCGGAGCCTGTGCTCCGCAACGGGAGAGGCCACAACAGTGAGAGGCCTGCGTACTGCAAAAAAAAAAAAAAAAAAAAAAAAAAAGTAGATACAAGAATGGCTAATAAACACTTACAAAGACTCTGAACGTCATTGGTCACTAGGGAAGCACAAATTAAAACCACAGAGAGATTCCCCTGAAATGGCTATGTTCAGACAACAGATAATATCAAGTGTTGCTGAAAATGTGGAGAAACTGGAACACGTATACATTGCTGGTGGAAGGTAAAATAGCTCAACAGTTTTGCGAAAGATTTTAATAGTTTCTTAAAATTCTAAATATAACCTATCATACAATTCATCTGTTTCACTACTATCTACTCTAAAGAAATGAAAACATGTGTCTGCACAAATACTTGTACATGATTGTTCATAGCAACATGACTCATAATAGCAAAAAAAGAAGCAAACCATATGTCATTTAACTGATGAATAGATAAAATCTGGTGTATTCACACAATGCAGTACTATTCAGAATAAACTACTGATACATGCTAAAACAGGAGTATACCTCAAAGGCATTATGTTAAGTGAAAGAGCCAGGTGCAGAAGACTATTTATTATATGACTGCATATTAATAAACCATCCTTAAAAGGAAAATTTATAGAGATGGTAAGCAAATCAGCAGCTGCATGGGACTAGGAGTATTTCTGGCGATTGACTGCAAACAGGTGTAAGGATAGTTTCTGGAGAGATGGAAAATTCTAAAACTCAGTTGTGATGGGGCAGTAAATATCTAAATGTATTAAAATCATTGAATCGCACACTTACAAAGAGTGAATTTTATGACATTTAACTTATATCTCAGTAAAACTGTTAAAAATAGTTACTGCTGTGAGGACAAATGAGAATTGCTGCATGTTGGGAGTTTGTCATAATCTTTATAAAAGAATTAAGTGAAATTACATAAAAGGTTTTTCTAAACGCTTAATAATAATATCAAAACAATAACAATAATAATAAACATTGATTGACTGCTTTCCATATGCCAGATTATTAACTCATTTAATCTCACCACAGTCCTAAGAAGTACCTACCCATTATTAACATCCCCCATTTAGATAATGAAACCAAAATCAAAAAGGTTAATCTACGCAGTAATCACACAGCCGTTAGTTAAACGAGGATATTAATCCAGGCAGTCAGGCTTCAGAGACCCTACTCTTAACCAAATTTCCCTATCACTTCTATCCATCCTGTGCATACAGCTACAGTGAGAGAGAGTAGAGTCCAGTGAGAGAAAGGTGAGGTGGAACAGTGTAATTTTTTTGTATAGAAATTGATTTCAGTGTTGTAATAATAATGATTAACATATTAGAATAAGTATATTACATGCAAAATTGGCATATATGCCTAATATTTAAAGTGCTAGCTAAAATGATATGAAGAATGCAGGTAAAATTTGTAGTAATTAAGACAAAGACATACTAAAACAAAATAAACTGAACACCTGTAATGAATACTTTACCTTTAAAAAAATGTATCCCTAGAAATTATTTTGCTCTCAGAACAAACATGAAAATCAATCACCAAGTGTTAAGGTAATTCTTATGTTATTTTATATTTGGTGAAGTTCTAGACTTTAACAGAAATAAAACTAAGTGATTTTCTTTCTGAGATCAGTTGTAAGTCTGCAAATCAAGATGTTTGGACTTGACAAAGATCTTGGTGGTACTTTTTTTTCCGTGACTAAGAAAATATTTAGTCTAGTCTTTGAAACAAGTACACAATAATCATTTAGACTAAGTTTAAACAAATGGTAGAAAAGGAAATGAAACTATTCTTGATATTTAATTTCAAATCTAGCATCACCTAAATGCCTTTTTGAAATGATAGAATGCAGTGAATGATCTATAATCTCTTTCATGTTTCAATGAATTGTGACTATAAAAAATGCCTTCAGGATTTACTCTGGAGGTTTCATCAGGATTAACATAATAAAGCATACAGGGAAAGGATTAGAAGAATCATTTTAGGAAGGGTATTAAATTCGGTATTTATAGGATTGAAAATGAAAAACAATAAATAGATACTGCAACAGGAGCCTACAATATGCCCTGTTTAAAAGACAGACAATATATTGTCAAGTTAAGAGTGATAAAAATGATAGAATATATTGTTAGAAATATACACATCATTGCCTTTAAATATGTTTACTCTTAAGGTATGATTAAGAATTATATACCTGTTTGGGAAAATATAAAATCTAGACTAGAATTTGAGAACTGTCATCCAAATGACTCAACAGTCACATTCAAGGTTGTTACAAAGAAATTCTCCATTAGTTTTTCTCCAGCCCCTTAGGACTAAATATGTGATTATATTGACTGTGTTCGAAAGTTTCCTAAATCTTTGTCAGTGACAGGATATAATGAGGGTTTAATGAGAAGTACTATTAAATTGAATGAGTGTATTGGATTTATCTTAGACAGTATTCTTATATTACTGTCCACTCTGCATATAAAAGTCCTTTTTATGTACTTATTGAGCTGAATTAAATTAAATTACATTGAGGTTGTGGATTATAAATGCACAGGATCACAACTAAAGGGCTAGATGTCATGGAAAGACTATACATGTTTTTAATATAAAAGTATGACAAATGCCATTCTGCTGGAGAGATTACCATAAAACTGAGGCTAGAATGATACATCATTTATTTTTGGAAAAAAGGGGTATATTTTTCAGAGTTAAGAAATAAACGCATAATAGGAGCTATAGGTCTTATCCCAGATAAGAAGTGTTATGTGTTACTCATTAATAATGTTTGACTGTGTCTTAATTGTAGTGCTGGCTTTTTACTCACAAAGAACAAAAAGCATTTGTACGGCTCCCCTGGTGGTGCAGTGGTTAAGAATCCACCTGCCAATGCAGGGTACACGGGTTCAAGCCCCGGTTTGGGAAAGATCCCACATGCCACAGAGCAACTAAGCCCGTGCGCCACAACTACTGAGCCTGCGCTCTGGAGCCCGTGAGCCACAACTACTGAGCCCACGTGCCACAGCTACTGAAGCCCATGCACCTAGAGCCCGTGCTCCACAACAAGAGAAGCCACTGCAGTGAGAAGCCCACGCACCACAATGGAGAGTAGCCCCCTCTTGCCGCAACTAGAGAGAGCCCATGCGCAGCAATGAAGACCTAATGTAGCCAAAAATAAAATAAATCAATTTATTTAAAAAAACTAAAAAGCATTTGTAGATGAATAATTTTATAGAGGAGGTTTCATTATACCATCACTTAACCCCGTATGGTTTTATTAAATAATACCAGGCAATAATTTTGTCTTATTCACACCATTGAAATCATCTTTAAGGAAAAATTGCAAAGCTGTTATAATTTTTTATTTTACTTACCAATTTTTATTTCAGTATCAATGTTTATTATATTTCCTGGCTATTACCTATTATAATAATTATTTAGCAGATAAACCATTATGTATGTAAATTGAAACGTGTAATTATGAATATATTTTAAAACTGTTAACAGTAGAATTATCATGGTGACAAGGAGCCAGGTGACCAGAGTGATGAATCAATTATTAACATGCTCATCTAATTTTCAACATTTATTTTCCTTGTTCACCTGATATCTTCCCAATCCCTCTCAATTATTTTATTAAGTAAAAAGATTTAAATGGTTATTATACTTACTGATTTTTAATGGAAATCAAATCAAATCCTTTTTCATAACATCTTTTATATCCTTTATTGAGATCTAACTCGCATACCATAAACTTCACCCTTTTAAAATGTACAATTTAATGGTTTTCAGTATATTCACAGAGGTGAGCAACCAACATCACTGCCTAATTCAGAATACTTTCAATACCCCATTTCTAGTCCCATAAGCAGGCACTTCCCATCCTCTAATCTTCCAAGGTTATTTTGGCTGTTCTGAATCCCTTGCCTTTCAGTGTCATTTTTAGTATAAATTCGACAATTTCAATAAACAGAAAAAAACCAACTTGGATATTTATAGGGATTACATTGAATCTATGGATTGTTCTCAACTTTATTTTTAGATTGTTTATTGCTAGTGTACAGAAATACAATTTATTTGTTGTATATTGATCTTGTATCTTGTATCCCGCAACATATCTAAACTGGTTTATTAGTTCTAATAATTCTTCAGCCAATTTCTTAGGATTTTCTGTGTACAAGATTATGTCATCTGTCAATAGATATAGTTTTATTTTCTTTACAATCTGGATGACTTATTTCTCTTTCTGGCCCAATTTCCCTCTCTAGAAACTCCAGTACAGTGTTGAATAGAAGTAGTGAGAACATTCTTTAATCATTAAGTACGCTGTTTAGCTGTAGGTTTTTCATAGTTGCCTGTTATCTACGAAAGTTGAGGACGTTTCCTTCTATTCCTACTGCCTTGAATACTTCTATCATGAAAAGGTGTTGGAATTAAGTACTATTTATGCATCTATTCAGATGATCATGTGCGTTTTCTGTTCTCTCCTTTACTCTATTAATATGCTTTATTACATTAATTGAATTTTATATATTACAGTACTTTTGCATTCCTGGGTAAGTCATACTTGGTCATGACGTATGATTGCTTTTATATATTGTTAGATTTGATTTGTTAGTACTTTGACAGATTTTAACATCTGTGTTCATAAAGGCTGTTAGTCTGTAGTTTTCTTCAAAGTTTTTGTCTAGTTTTGTTATCAGTGTAATATTGGCCTTACAGAATCATTGTAGAAGTATTTCTCCTCCGTTTTACGGAAGACTTTGTGAAAAATTAGAATACTTCATAGAATTCACCAGTGAAACCATCTTGGTCTGGGCTTATAAGAGGGTTGTTTAAAAAAAGTAATTCAGGGTTTTTTTTTTGTTTTGCTTTGTTTTTTACTTGTTTAGTCTATTCAGATTTCCAGTTTCTTCTGTCACTTTGGTAGTTTGTGTCTTTCAAGGAATTTGTCCATTCACCTAGGTTATAGAAATGATAAATTTTGGCATACAGTTGTTCATAGTATTCCCCTCTAATTACTTTTTCTGTAAGATTTGTGGTGATGCACTTTCTAAAAGAATTTTATAATTTGAGAATTCTTTTCTTGTGTGGTCACTCTAGCTAAAGTTTGGACAATTGTGTTGATCTTTTTGAAGAAACAACTTTCAGATGTATTGATTTTTTACTTTTGCTTTTCTGTCTTCTATTTATCTCCACTCTTGTTTTTTATTTCCTTCCTTTTGCTGGCCTTAAGTTTAATTGTATCTTCTTTTACTAGGTTTTTTTTTTTTTTTTTTTGCGGTACGTGGGCCTCTCACTGCTGTGGCCTCTCCCGTTGCGGAGCACAGGCTCCGGACACGCAGGCTCAGAGGCCATGGCTCACGGGCCCAGCCGCTCCACAGCATGTGGGACCCTCCCGGACCAGGGCACGAACCCATGTCCCCTGCATCGGCAGGCGGACTCTCAACCACTGCACCACCAGGGAAGCCCTCTAGCTTCTTTTAAGCTTGTTCTGTGATCTTTTTTCTTTTTTAATATAGACATTTACAGCTACAGATTTCCTTGTAAGCACTGTTTTGGCTCTATCTCATATATTTTTATTATGTTGTGTTTTCATTTACGTTAATCTCATGCTGTTTTCTAATTTCCCATGTGATATCTTCCTTGACTCATTGGTTATTTAGGAATGTGTTATTTAATTTCCACATATTTATAAATTTTCTCTTGTTATTGATTTTTTAATTTAATTCTATTCTCTTGAAGAACAAATTTTTGAATGATTTCAATAATAAATTTATTGAGGTGCATTTTATGGCCTAACACAAAGTCTATTAGAGAATACCTTGTGCACTTGAGAAGAATGTTTTACTGCTGTTGTTGGGTGAAGTGTTCTATAGTTTTCTGTTATGTCTAGTTCACATATAGTATTGTTCAAGTCTTCCATTTCCTTGTTCACTTTCTGCTTAGTTCTTCTATTCATTATTTAAAATGAAGTCACCATTACTGTTAAATTATTATTTTCCCCTACAATTCTGTCAGTTTTTGCTTTCTGGGACTCTGTTGTGAGGTGCATATATATTTATAATTGTTATGTTTTCTTGATGGATCTATACTTTTATTGTTTAAAAATGTTCTCCCTTGTCTCATAACAATTTTTATTTTAAAGTCTACTTGATCTAATATTTATGCAGCCACTGCAGCTCTCGTTTGGTTGCTGTCTGCATGGTGTATCAGCCAGGGTTCTCCAGAGAAACAGAGCCATCAGATCCAATAGCCAAGATGTATTTTATACATTATATATATTTATTTATTACAAGGAATTGGATTACACAATTATGGAGGCTGATAGATCCCAAGATCTGCAGAGTGAGTTGGTTGGTAAGCTGAAGACCCAGCAGAGTTGATGGTTTAGTTCCAGTCTGAACCAAGCACTTAAGAACCAGGAGAGCTCATAGTATAGTTCCAATCCAAAGGCTGGCTGTTTGATTCACAGGAAGAGCCAGCATTTCAGTTTGGATCTAAAGGCAGAAAAAAAACCTGATGTCCTAGTTCATCAAGCAGGAAGGATTCTTTTACTTGGGGGATGGTCAGCCTGTTTGCTCTATTTAGGCCTTTGACTAATTGCATGAAGCCCATTCACATTAAGAAAGGCGATCTGTTTTACTCAGTGTTCTGATTTAAATTTCATTGTCATTCAAAATACTCTCACAGAAACACTGAGTATAATTTTACTTCAAATATCTGGGAACCACATGGCCCAGTCAGGTTGACACATAAAATTAACTATCACATAAGATATATAGAGACATCTTTTTGTTTGCAAACAATTTGTGTTTTTGAATGTAAAGTGAGTCTCTTATAGACAGCATACGGTTGGATCCCGGTTTGTTTGTTTCTTTAAAACCATTTTGCCAATCTCCACCTCTGGATTGGAGTGTTTAGCTAATTTACGTTTAATATACTAATGATAAGGTAGGATTTATATCTGTCATTTTGATATGTTTATCTGTATGTCTTACACCTTTTTTGTTCTTCTATTAATCAATTACTGCCTTCTTTATGATATTTTCTAGTGTACCATTTTATTTCCCTTGATTTTTTTTTTACTATATTCTTAGTGGTTGCCCTAGTAATTACAATTAACATCTTCACTTAAAACAATCTTGTTTGAATTAATACCAACTTAATTTATTTCAAGACTATACAAAACATATACCTCTGTCTCCCACTTCTAAGTGTTTTTATTGTCATAAAGATTACACCTTTTTAAATCACAATTCATCAATGTAGTTTTATAATTGCTTTTTGCAATTCTTTTATATTTGATATATTTGCTACTGATTAAAACAAAAATACATTTTTACTATGTTTGTCATTTGTCTATGTACTTTACTCGTATTTTTTTGTTTCTTCACATGGGTTTAATTACCGTCTGGCATCTTTTCGTTTCCTCATGAAGGACTCCCTTTAGTATTTCTTGTAAAGCAGGTTTACTAGCCAAAAATCCCTTCAGTTTTCTTTCTTTTCCTTAATCTCAGATTTCTTAATTAGTACTTCTTTTTTTTTTCACTGCCCTTTTCTCTATAAGAATCCTATATAACTCTTTCTTGAAATTCTGACACCTGTAAAATATCAGTTGAAAAATACTGCTCTAGGTCAGTTTTAAATGTGAAATGTTCCACAGGTTAGAATAACAAAAGTCATCTACTTAAAGTTAGTGACCCTACTGAATACAAGTAAATCTAGCACTGGAAAATTTTTTATATTTTATAAAATGTCTTTATACTATTTCATCTTTATGAACATCCCTGAGAGGAAATAGGACAAGTGTATCAGTGGTAGATAAGTAAGTATTAAAAGTATTGAAAGTAGGGGGCTTCCCTGGTGGCACAGTGGTTGAGGGTTCGCCTGCCGATGCAGGGGATGCGGGTTTGTGCCCTGGTCTGGGAAGATCCCACATGCTGCGGAGCAGCTGGGCCCGTGAGCCATGGCCACTGAGCCTGCGCGTCTGGAGCCTGTGCTCCGCCAACGGGAGAGGCCACAACAGTGAGAGGCCCACAGACCGCAAAAAAAAAAAAGTATTGAAAGTTATATAACTTTTCTTCTCATCCAATTGGTAATTTATTAACCTGAGTTTTACTTCAAGATAAGATGACTCTTAAATTGTGAGATGTTTCCACTACATTGAAGGCTATCATTTTAGAAATTCTAAGTATGTCTGAGAGGTATCTTCATTTTGTGACATTGTTAATGACAGTAATTCTGAGATCTCTCTCTTTTTTTTTGGAGGAGTACTTTCAATTACTATGTTCATCTTGATGTTATAAATTTTAAAAATTAATCTTAAGTAAAAATAATTAGGAAATTTCAATATTTAGAAAAGAAAGGACAGCAGATTTACTTACTTTGGAAGGATAAATACACAGTTCTGCTTAAATGAGATATAGTTACAAGATGGTGTAGCTAATTCCAAGCATTTAGTGAACACCCGTCAAATTCTTGGAGATTTTTTCCCCAGTTTTCAGTGAGTAAAAATCTGGTTGTTATCTCATTTGATATTAATTCGTGCTAATAACCGAGTGATTGTGCCAATGGAGGAAGATAATAAGAGAATGAGAGAAAGGAATCATGCAATAGTTGCTCTTACAGCCTGTGAATGAACAGATCCCAGGAGCAAACAAGTAGTTTGCCACAATTATCCAAGAGGGATCACATCCCAGGAAACAATGATCCCACTTGAGTTCTATCACTTGCTAAAGGGTATGAAAAATAACAGTGTAATTCAGGGTCTTAAACCAAGTGTGTGGTTATGTTGTCTTCCTACCAGGAATGAGAAAGAACTGTGTTCTCATCATATACAAATAGTCACAGGGTCTCCAGAGCTCTTATCCTACTAATCAGGGAGTGTGAAAAGTTTCTTGACAGAACGCATGAATTATTTTTATTGGAAAATAATTGTAACTCTAAATATAAAATCTAGCCTTTTAACCTAGTGCTTTTTTTTTTTCTTGAGAGCTTCTTTTTTCTTTTGAGAATAAAATTTTATTTTTATTGAAGTATAGTTGATTTACAATGTTGTGTTAATTACTGCTGTACAGCAAAGTCCTTCAGTTATACATATTTATACATTCCTTTTTCATATTCTTTTCCATTATGGTTTATTATACGATATTGAATATAACTCTCTGCGCTATATAGTAAGACCTTGTTGTTTATCCATTCTATGTGTAAAAGCCTACATCTGCTAACCCCACTTCCCACTCTATCCCTTCCCCAACCCCCTCCCCCTTGACAACCACCAGTTCTCTATGTCTGTGACTCTATTTCTGTTTCGTAGATAGCTTCATTTGTGTCATATTTTAGATTCCAAATATAAGTGATATCATATGGTATTTGTCTTTCTCTTTCTGACTTACTTCACTTAGTATGATAATCTCTAGTTGCATCCATGTTGCTGCAAATGGCATTATTACATTCTTTTTATGGCTGAGTAGTATTCCATTGTATATATGTACCACATCTTTATCCCTTCATCTGTTGATGGACATTTAGGTTGCTTCCATGTCTTGGCTATTGTGAATAGTGCTGCTATGAATATAGGGGTGCATGTGTCTTTTCAAATTATAGTTTTGTCTGGTTATATGTCCAGGAGTGGGGTTGCTGGATCATTTGGTGATTCTATGTTTGGTTTTCTGAGAAACCTCCATACTGTTTTCCACAGTGGGTGCACCAACTTACATTCCCACCAACAGTGCAGGAGGGTTCCCTTTTCTCCACACCCTTTCCAGCATTTGTTATTTGTAGATTTTTTAATCATGGCCATTCTGACTGGTGTGAGGTGGTACCTCACTGTAGTTTTGATTGCATTTCTCTAATAATTAGTGATATTAAACATCTTTCCATGTGCCTATTGGTGTCTGTATTTCTTCTTTGGAGAAATGTCTGTTTAGGTCTTTTGCACTGCACATTTTTTGATTGGGTTTTTTGTTTTGTTGTTGTGGAGTCATGTGAGCTGTTTGTATATTTTGGAAGTTAAGCCCTTGTTGGTTGCATCGTCTGTAAATATTTCTCCCATTCTATAGGTTGTCTTTTCATTTTGTTTTGGTTTCCTTTGCTGTGTAATATAGAGATTTCTGGTTTGTATATAAGCAATCTCAACCTATGGACTTTGATACTGATCACCCTTCTCTTGAGATCATATACTGTCTTGAATTGGAGACATCCTATTCTCTCTCCAACTACAGAAAAAGCAGCCCTCCCCCCAAAGTCATTAGGCCAGCACTATGAGTAGCCAACCCCCATCTTAATCTCTTCAAAAGATATAATGCACGTAACAGAGTTAATGTAGTAAGAGCACAACACAAGGAAACAATGGATTAATCTTGGAAGAACCAGTAGTAATGTGTGAGCTGATCTTTGTAAGATGAGTAGAATGGAGACAGATGGATGAAGAGAAATGGCATTTTAGGGTGTTGGACTTCTTGGAATGAAGTCTTCTAGGTCTTGAAGTGCATAGCATTTAAGAACAATAAATCAACTGTTGTACATATGCCAAGGAGAACTTACTCTGAGATCAAGTTGAAATTACAGATTGTTGTTGGAATCTGAAGTGTCTTGAACGCTAAGCTAAAAACAATATTTTTAAATCAGTAATAGAAGCCTCTAAAAGTGTTTGAACATCATTAATATGATGAGATCTGTATTTGGGCAAAACAATCCTGATACCAATGCAGAATATAGCATTTAAAGGAGAGACCAAAAGAGACCATTGTGACAGCCAAATAAGAGATAAAATGAAAGTATCTTGAGCAATGATATGGAGTAGAAAGAGAAAGGAGAAAATAATGAGAATATTTTGCAAATAGAATCAGGAAGATGTGGTTTTAGATTATGAGAAAAATAGGTATAACAGTGACACAGGTTTCTGTATTTAATAAATGGGTCATACTTTCTCCAGAGAAGGAACATTAAAGAACTGGAATACGTTTTGGCGGATACAATTAAAAATCATTTTGGTATGTTTAGTATGAGTTACAAAAGGGGGTGGCATACATAAGTATATATGGGCAAATGGAAATTCATGTCTGAAGATAATATAGGAGAAAAGTCATCTAGAGTTATTGATCTGGACATGTCCGTGAGATCCTTGTTTGCACATTACAGAATCAGCTTATTGTACAAGAGCAGTTGTTCGTTGATGTGTAAACTGTCAACCAGTCATAACTTAGAAAGCGATGGAGTACAGTTTGTCAAGTGCAGTTTTGATATTTCTTTTAAAAATAGATCATCTCTATGGTAATGTTTTTTTCTAGGCTGATGAAGTTGAAATATCAGCTTCATTTTGTTAAGTACCAATGAAAAGAAAAGACTCTTCTTTTTAACTTGTTATGAGTTGCAATTATATTGGGTTAGCCTAAGCTGTCTTCAGTTAACACTGTGGTTGAAAGCATACATCGACATTGCTATTTTTACCTAATATACCTCTCTTTGAAAAAGAGATTTGCTAATTATTTACCTTTTCAAATAACGCACTTTTTATTTGTGTTAAAAACTTATTAGCTGTATGTAGATAACCTTATATGAGTATAGATATGCTTATAGTAGTTACTAATCTTCTACTTGAACACCTCCCAAATTCAGCATTTTGGATCCACTCATAGCAGTGTAAATCTGGATATTATATATGTGGAATAGCATATGGAAGACTGGATATATATCCCCACATTCATCTTGGAATATAGTCACTTCTTTGTTCGAAATTACACTTCTTCTTTCGAGGAAATTCCTTATTCATTGTATTAAAAAAGAACCCCTGAATACAGAATGTTCTCCACTGTCAATTCTATTCAGTAATCTTTGATTTGTTAAAACGTATTGCCAGGGAAGCCCTTCAAAAACTTGCAAAGGAAAAAAGGTTTATCTTTAGAAACGTCTTCGTCTTATTTTGGTGTGCAATCCTCTTCTAACTCCCAGCGGTTGTCCAGTGTCCTTCATAGTGACACCTATTTAATAGAGCTTATTCTTAGTTCCACTTCCCCATAAAATATACATTTGTCCTTTATTTCCTACTTCCTCAGGACCGTATGCTAGGTTAAGGTTGTTCTCTCAATGACAGAGACGACATATATATTTTACATCTGTATACCCATCAGAATAATTAGCACATATCAGGCACAATATATTTTATGTCGAATGAAGAGGTGAAATAGTGAATGTTAGATGTAAAACATCAGTTCTGTCTTCCTGAACATCCCCTTCTGTGTAAGATCTGCTCTTTCTTCAGTGATGTCTACTCTGCTCAGGATTGGCGAAGTGACTGTAAGAAACAGTACAGTGTAAATAAGCACAATATCCATAGAGTTACCCAGAGTGGAGAAAATATCTGGGTATAAAACACTGCACACATCTGCAGGACTTCTGAGACCCACAGAGGAAAACCACATCAGAACTGAAACCTTTGATTAATAGATCTAACTAGGAAGGCAGTTCAAAATGAGGAAAAAATTCTAAAATGAAAATATTGCTAATTAAAATATGACCAATTTTGTTTCTCAAAGCCTCACTAATATCACTGATTTTGATCAAATTACTGTCTTGACTTACTCGCTTGGCAGTGAGTTCAATTTAACTACATTGGCATGCATATAGGTTAAACTAGTGAGTGAAGGAAAATGCTGAATGCACCATTTAAATAGCAGTGAAGTTACTGTAGAGTATAATTTTTTTTAAGGTAGAGAATTCTTGAAAGCGTATTTGTTGATGTCATTTTTTAGAAAACAGAATCAAAACATTGTGATGTGCTCTCCTACCTTCTGTAATCTTAGGAGTAATATTGGTTCCAGCAAGACCCATGCAGGAAAAGAAGGAATTCCAAATTAAATGTTGATTCATATAATCAGCTGTAGTGTTTCTTAATTGTATTTTGATGGTTTGAATTCAATAGAAACATTTTAATTGTTTTGCTTTCATATGTTTAACTTATTTCTTTATTACCTATCAACTTTTACTATCTTCACCTTATCTGTTGTAACAGCTTGGGAATCATGTAGAAACTGTCAGAATATATAGTCACTATTCAGGACAGAAAAATCAAGTTGCTTTATTTTATTTTATTTTATTTTATTTTATTTTCCTTACATCTAGCTGAGACTATAGTTCCTGGTAAGCTACTTAGTAGTTCATTAGATTGAGCAGTTGTCAGAGAGATCTAAGCTATTCATTCTCTTGCCCCTAGTTGGGAAGTACTTCTTTGCTTTCTTGTGACCAGCTAAGGACAGTTAATAGCTTTTTTTGTCTTCACACGTTCTTTCCTTAATCGTATCTCTGATAAATGTTCTGATCATTACTATTGATAGAATAGGTTGTAGATATTTACTAGAATTCACATGAGAGGGCTGACCCAGGGAATTTATTTACTTTCTGAATATATATTACATTTCTTCCCTGAGGCAATTTCATACCCCAGGAGTGTTTCTTCTCATTATGAACTATTTCCATACCTGCTGAATACTGCAGATTAATCAGAAACAAAAAGCATCTGAAGAAGCAAACGCCTTAAAAAAAACTGTGGAAATACCATATTTGAATACTAACGCCTTAAAAAAAACTGTGGAAATACCATACCTGAATACTATTTTTAATTCAAATGAATCACTGAATTAATTTATCTCATCTTTTTAACATTTAGTAATGAAGAGGGAAAAAGATTAATAAACGTGCCTTGAGTGTCACAAAAGGGGCATGTTCCTTTATTAAAAGCATATATTCAATAATATACAAACACTAATGAAATCAGCCCAGGGCTACTAGACAGTTAATACTTTTAAATTTATAATATCTAGGTTACATTTCTATAATGTATAAATTTTATGATTAATTTTTAAATATTCGGAAATGAAGTAACTTTTAGTTTTAGCCTCATAATTTAGGCATAATTTAAGATTTTACAGATCATTTATTAAAAGTCAATCCCAATCTCTTATATTATTAGAAGCAACAGACCAGTAAAAATGAATAAACAAACCAATTGTCGATCTTGCGAGGGCTTCTCTGCTGATAGTTGTATTCTTGGCTTATGTCATGTATGCTCAATTTTCCATACTTTTCACAATTCTGCTATAATAACACTTTTTTGGGCTTTATATTAACAAATTTGTAGGTTGTCCATTTACTCATACTTTGAAATGATGTTTCCTGATTTTCCACTAATGACATGAAAACTTACTATTTTACTAAAATATAGTGCCACAAACATTACTTTAATCGATGTAATTAAAAATGCATAACTCAAAGTCATAGCTATTTCCATGCTGACTAAATCCTCACTTATTCTTCAATAAAAATGAAAATTAGCTTAGGAGCATTCAGTGTTTCTTACCTATCTCTCATATTTAATTTGTGTTTAGCATTTTTCATATTAGACAAGTTACAATATTAAAAAAAAAGGCCGTGCTAAAAAATTAAGAATATGTAAAACGTGTGTTACTTTCTTGACATGCTAATTGCTAAATGTTGAGCAATTACGATTTTTTTTTTTCTCATTTCTAAATTAGTGGCTTGTACAACTATGTACCTATGCAGGAAGAAAACAATGAAATTCAGTCTTCCGTAAAGAACTTTTATTTTTGTTCAGAATCCTTTATTCATTCAATATAAAACTTACAAATATTTATTGAAGATGTACTGGGTACGTTTTGAGGCCATGCAAATGTTAAAAAGATGACTATAATAATTCCTGCTTAATGTATACAAGGAATAATTAGGCTAAGATATTGACAAAATTAATTTCATTATGGTAAGAGGTATAGAAAATTAAAGGAAATTTTGCTGGAATCTAAAAAATTGAGAATATATTTAGTTGTCTACATTGTTTAAAACTTAATAATTGGAGAATTTTTCTCTCTATTCAAAAGATCTGATACTAAGCACCATATAAAATGTTAGTTTTCTTAATACTTAAACATCCCAATCATGTTATAAAAATATAGTAGTTGGAGGTTTTGTTAGCCACCTGGAAGTGACCTGTCTTGTAGTTTCCAAAGTGGTAAGTTCTTCATTTTATTTATTTTTGGAATTCAGTGGGTTAAGGAAAAGAGAATAATGTAAGAAAATGCCAAAATATGATAGCAAAATATACTAAAGCTTTGAAAGGTAGGTAGTCAATGAAAGGGAAGAGTATTTAAACTTACTTACAGATGTAAAAATTGTGATAGTAAACGGTTACTCCGTATCAAAATCATCTAATAAACATGTGTTTTCATAGAGTTTATAATACAGCACAGAAAGTTAAAACCACTAATGGGATGAAAGGTGTTGTAAAGCAGAACACAATTCATTGCAAATGAATGACACAGATAAGAGGTAGGAGTTTAGAAGATTTGGCTGTGATGGTTAATCAAGGCTCCAAAGAGGAGTAATATTTCAGATTTTTTCCCATTTCCACTTAAAGTGATGAGAACACTAGAATATATATATATATATATATATATATATATATGTTTCCTGTACCTGGTTATCTGTTTCTTTCTTCAGGTTTGGGAAGTTTTTAGCTATAATTTCCTCAAATACATTTTCATTCCCTTTCTCTCTCTCTTTTTTCCTTCTGAGACCCCTAAAATGTAAATGTTGGTACACAAATGCTATCCCAAAAATCTGGTAGATTGCTTTCATCATTTTTTTCATTTGTCTTCCTTTCTGCTATTCTGATTGGATGATTTCCATTATTCTATCTTCTAGATCACTTAGGTGTTCTTTTGTATCACTTAGTCTGTTATTTGTTCATTCTATTATATCTCTGATATTGAATTATCCAGTTTTGATGGGGTCTTTTTCATATTTTCTAGTCTAGTTCCTTGTTAAAGTGTTCATAGTGTACATCAGTTATTTTCGCTAATTTATTTAACATTTTTATTATCAATGCTTTGAATTCTTTTTCTGATAAATTGTTTATTTCTGTTTCATTATTTTTTTCAGGGATTTTTTTTCTTGCTTTTTCAACTGAAAGTAGTTTCCCTGCCTTTGTATTTTGCTCAACTTTCTCTGCCTCTAGGAGTTTAGGTGAGTTACCTATTGCAGTTTTGAAGGTGTGATCTTATGGGGGAGCCTCCCTATATAGATCGCATGTGCCCAGTGCCTTTGGTGTGAGAGCTGGATTTGATGTGGACTCAAGTCACTTTCCTCGGGCTGTGCTGGCAGCTCTCACCTTGTCAGGAGATGGAGGGGCTAGAGCTGGTGCTGAGTGTGAGGTGTGACTTCTACTCTGTTTAGTGACAGTTACAGCCCTTTCGAGGTGGGGGGTCTAAACCCAAGTTGCTGGAGGAGAAGTGCTACAGGTCAGGCCTGAGTTGGCTCTATTCCTCTCAAGTGTGTGTTTTTTCTTTTCCCTACAACCAGGACCCTTGCCCCAGAGAGGGAGAGTGCTGAGGCAAGTAGGGCCCATATGGGCCGTCAGCTCATGTAGGCTACAGAGGTCCCATGTGCTGCTTGTGTAGGCACCTGCAGCACCACTTAGAAGCAGCCTCTGGTGCGAGTCCCCTTTGTTCCTCACAGCCAATCACTGCCCCCAGCCTCTGCCACCCCCTGCCCTGTTATGGAATCCCTTTGCAGGGCAGGCTGGGTTGCATGACCCCTTGGCGCCTATGGGGGCAGGGGGGCGAGCTGTGGTGGAATGGCCGTTGTCAGAGATCTGGGCTCCTTCTGAGGTGTTGCTTGAGTAAGTGCCAAAATGGCCACGACCACCGCACGCAAGCTCTGTCCCAGGACCAGCTCTCCCCCGGGTCCCATGTTGAAGTTTTTTCCCACGCCCGCAACCCCAGTCATGGCTGTCCCAGGTCCAGTGCCTGTCTGTGACATGGAGTGAGCTGGATCGGGGTGTGCAGTGAGGCTGTTGCAGAAACCAGGCAGCCACTAGGGCAGAGCTCTCTCTGCCCTTCCTTGAGGGCAAGGCTTTGTACCTGTGGTCCTCACAAATGGAGTTCGTACTTCCCACAGTCCTTCTTTTAATCCCAGAAGTCCTCCAACCAGCCAAGTGGGGTTATCTCCCCATGTAGGACCCCAGGACTAGGCATCCAATCTGTAGCTTGAACTGCTTACTCTGCAGGGTGGGTGTCTGCCTGTGTAATTTCCCTTTTCCTCTGAGACCCCCTCCCAGGGAAACAGGTCCCAACCCAGTTGATTTTCTTCCCTTTCTACCCGATTACATGTGTATCTTTCTTATAGCCTTGGTTGTACAGGAGTCCTTGTGCCAATTTCCAGTTAGTTTTCAGTGAGGATTCTTCCACACAGAGGTATTTTTGATGTTTTCGTGGTGGAAGGTAAGTTCCATATCCTCCTACTCCGCCATCTTGACCTGAATTGTCTGGCAACTTTTAAGTCTATGAAGTGTTTATTAACTTGTAATTATTTTAACATGTGATAGTACATGCATTCATACTCTCCCGAAGTTAAACTTGTATTTATATTGTGTTTACCTGCCAAACAATTAACATTATATGGATCAGTAGATAGATGGATAGATGATAGGCAGACAGAGGGTTGGATTTCATATGCTTGCAACTCTAGACCTAATCTTTACCTTTGTCTCCTCTGCTCTGTGCCTTTGGACTTTGGCTTGCATTGACTCATCAATGGGTCAAAAAAACCCTTGCAGTTGTTTTTCTCTGAGAGGAACAAGGGCAGGAGATTGGAGGGGGCAAAGAGAGTGATTTGGGAATATTTATATCCCTGCCTCCCAAACTGCAGAGACTCAGAAGTCTGGCTATCTCTCTTGACCAAAGGTCTCAGCTCATTTAGGTCTCAGCCCTATCAACAGAACTTCTTTGTCAACAGTTTCCAGTAACAGTTCACTCCCTTCTCAGCATAGAATGTTAAAGAGGCCCCACTGTAACTAAGCCTGGAATTCTGCACTTTCCCTTGTAATTCTGTTTTGCCCAAATATTGTAAGTATGTCTTTCTGACAATTCTTCTTAATGTATACTAATTTGAGTGTTCCATCTGTTTTCTCTTGGAATCCTAAGAACAATAGATGGATAGAGAGTTCTTAATCACTGGAATCCACTGGTGCTAGTGGGATTTTATTATTAAATCCCTATTATTTATACACTTGGTGATGTTGCCAGACTTTTAGTGCATTTGTCTTCCATTTGATTACTGTGTATGTTAATAAGTATAGCACTGAGAATACTTTATAGCCATTTTGTGTTTATTAGCTGTCAGGCATTATATTAAAAGGCTTGAGCATATTAGCTTACAGCAGCCCTATGAAATAGATTCTATAATTATCCCCTTTTAGAGATTAAGAAAGTGAGACTTGCAAAGGTCAAGTGACTTTCCCAAGGTCATACAGCTGGTAAGTGGTACAGTACCTGAGATTTTAAACCAAGGCATCAAGACTCCATGCTTTCAACCACTATACAGTATTGTGTAGGTACTGCTGTACTTTACTAGATAAGTATGACAACAGACAGAATAAAATTAGTTAGAAAAAAAGTACTTAGTACAATGTAGTTGCCTACTATAGGTGTTATTTAATGTTAAAACTTTCATGAGAATTGAATTGTAGTGACGGTTAAAAAAAGAGTACACTTTGAACAATCTTTAAAAGAAATGTGAGGCACTGTATCACACAGTAACATACACACATAAATCGTGTAAAAAATTTAAAACATAAAGAATTGTAACTGACACTTAAGAAAAAAAAATCTGTCCATATTTTTAGAAGCCTTTAAAGTAATGTATATTTAGGGCCCATAGTAAAACTAAATAAAACCAGAATTTTGTACAGAATTGGTGATCTGCTCTCATACGAAGTGTGGTAAGTAAATTCTTTTTGCTAAATAATCACTTAAAGGAAAAAATGAATCATAAAACTTGAAGTCTTACAGCAATAAGCAACAACCTATATGGGAGTACAGAGTATATATTTTTTGCACAGAGTTCCAGTTTTTTCCTTTGTACTTATTCTATCAAATTAAGAAATTCATAGGAAAAATTTTGTTGTCTCGATACCCCTTCCAATATAATGAAAACAGGGTGTCCTCTGGTTCTAGTCTTTTTCTTGTTGAATGTAGGTGTGAGAGTAAGGATTAATTCATAATATAGGCATGCCTGATTGTATTGCTCTTAACTTTATTGTGCCTCATAGATGCTGTGAATTTTACAAAGTAAAGGTTTGTGACAACCCTGCATCAAACAAGTCTATTGGTGCGATTTTTCTAGCAGAGTTTGCATACCTCATGTCTCTGTGTCACATTTTGATAATTCTTACAATATTTCAAACTTTATTATTATTATTATTATATTTTTTATGGTGATCTGTGATCATTGATGTTACTGTAGTGGTTGTTTGAGGGTGCCACAAACAAGACCCTTAAAAGATGGCAAACTTAATTGATAAATATTGTGTGTGTTCTGACTGCTCCACCAACCAGCCTTTCCCTCACATCTTCCCCTCGCTTCAGGCCCTCTATTCCCTGAGACACAACGCTATTGAAATTAGGCCAGTTAATAAGCCTAAAATGACCTCTAAGTGTTCAAGTTAAAGGAAGACTTGCATGTCTCTCATTTTAAATAAAAAGCTAGAAATGATTAAGCTTCATGAGGAAGGCACGTCTAACCTAGTTGATACAGAAGCGACAAGTTTTGGGAAGATTGACTCCAATTCTGAAATTTCTATTGTGGGTAAGACGCTGTCAAACACCGTTGCAGGCTACAGAGAAATCGTTCATGAAAGGAAGAGTCAATCAATGTAAGAAACGTCACTGGTGTCTTATTTTAAGAAATGGCCACAGCCATCCCAGTCTTTAGCAGCCACCACCCTGAGCAGTCAGCAGCCCTCCACAAGCAAAGACCTCCCCCAGCAAAAAGATTATGACTTGCCGAAGGCTCAGATGATGGTCAGCATTTTTTTTTAGCAATAAAGTATTTTTAATTAAAATATATACATTGGTTTTTAGACATCATGCTATAGCACACCTACTAGGCTACATTATATTATAAATATAACACTTATATGCACTGAGAAACCAAAACATTTGTGTGATTCACTTTATTGTGATAGTTGCTTTATAGTGACTGACTGGAACTGAACATTCAATATCTCCGAGGTATACCTGTATTATTCTGTCCAGCTGAATTTATTATATTCAGATAAGCTGACTAGATGTAAAAATAGCTATTCTTAAAGGGGGCAGAATGTATGTATAAAGATGTATTTGTGTTGGCCATACTAATGGGTATAGCTACTATTTAATCAGGTAGAAAAGCAAATGTTTAAATTGTTTCCTTTAATGAGGGAAATTCTACGTTTGTAAATGGCATTTATATGTGTGAGAAATGAGTGAGAAGTATAGCAGAGGAACTTCAGAGATGGTCCAAACTAAATAATTTTGAGTCTTAATTCTAGTCTTAGAATCATTGAAAGAGAGAGAGTACATGTTCTTCTCAACTTTTCAGATGATTGAGGGAAAAGTGCTTCTTAATTACATTGCATGCATCAGTTTTTCACATTTTCAAACATTATTCATAAATCAGTTTGCTCCAAATCAGTTAAAAATTAAACATTTTCTTCGAGAAAAAAAAAAAACAAACCTACAGCAACAATAACAACAATAATAAAGCTATTTACTCCTGGGAGAGGTCTGAGAGGCCTTTACTATTTTTCAGGGTTAGGAAAAACAACAGATGTTATCTAAAGTTCAAGACCAAGGACACGGAGAAGTACACCTGCTACAAACAGCAAGAGTGTTCCTCCTTCCATTCCCTGCCTCACCTTCTCCCTACAGCACATACTTCCCTACTTAGACACACATTTTGTTTTAAATTCATATATCTCAATGCCATCTGAATTGTGAATCCCATCTTGGTTTCTCCTACTGTAGAATCGAATTAAGAAGTTAGCAAGTGTACTATTCTGGTTCTAGACAACAGCAGCTTAAACCAGGAAGGCTGAGAAGCATGAATCCTATGTCAAACTCTCTAGAAAAAGTCTATAAATTCTTAGTGTAGTCTCTTCTAATGCTTAAACCACCTTTACTGTCATGACAGTCTTTCTTATTTGTGGATTCTTCATAATGGAGCTCGTTTTCTCTCGTTCTGTCAGCACAGCTGAAAGATGGCTGATCACCATTTTCTAACAGTCCTTTCAGTTTAGTTTCTATTCATAGAATTGCAGTTTTTTCACTTTTGCCTTTTCCAGAATGAGCAATCCAGTTGTTCCAGTTATTCTTTTATTTGACATTTTCAACTTTTATCTCTAATTGAAACTCTTTATCTTGTTCATATTTTTGTTTGGATGACATCCAGAGTTCTGAGTTGGGGTGCTGTGCTTTTTCTTATTTACTGAGTTCTTTAATTTGTGTTCCATTATAGTTTGAGTTTCCAGGTTGCTATCCAAACCAAGGTTTTTTTCTGAAATATTTTAACACTAATTGTTCATTGTGTAGATGCTATTTTTTCCTCAAGTACCTTATGTTTGTGTCCTTCACCTGTCTGTTACAATTACCAAGTATTCTAAAATTAACATTTCAATATTCTAGTTATTGCTTTCTCATATATACTCTCTTAAAAAGAGATTTTTTAAAATGCTGGTCTGTGATTGGCTTGGCAATAAAATTTATCTCAAACATCCTATATATGATAAGGATCTATAAATATTTGCTTAATTTGGTCATCCATGACATTGTTAGGGATTTTCTGGATTAATACATAGAGGAAGATTGTGAGGCTGTATCAGACTCATCACAAAATTGTGACAGAATTGAATAAAAGTGTCTATGATCTGGTCCCTTTTTTCTCAGATATTTACTGAATTGTAGGAATCAGTCTTAAGCATTGGTCCTTCTGTTATCTCTATCTATCATCTATCTATCTACCTGTCATCTGCCTCTGTATCATCTTCTACTTGCTACATTTCCCCCACTCTATCACATTATTCATTTGATCATTAGAGATTAGGTTAGTACAGAGATTACTAAATCATTTTGGCTGTTAATTAAAATCCTGACCATTTAAGGCTAGTCACAAATTGATGTTATAAAAACTTTACCTTGATGTGATTAGATATAAGAAAATTACCAATGGCTCATAATTTCTTTTATTTCTATGTTATGGAACATAAATAGTTGTCTTTTTATTTTAATAAGAATTTCTAGGTGTTTGATAATTTTTAAATTAATAAACTTTATTTTTTATAGTTTTATGTTCACAGCAAAATTGTTTGGAAAGTACAGCGAATTCTCATATACGCCCATTCCCATACATGTCCAACCTCCCCCCACTATGAACATCTGTACTACGATGGTATGTTTGTTACAATCAATGAACATACATTGACATATCATTATCACCCCAAATCATTAATTTATATTAGGATTCACTCTTGGCATTGTACATTCTGTGGATTTTAACAAATGTACAGTAACATGTCTCCATTGTAATATCATACAGAATAGTTTCATCGTTCTGAAAATCCTCTGTACTCTGCCTATTTACCCCTCCCCCTCCCCCTTAACCCCTTGTAATCACTGCTCCTTTTGTTGTTTCCATAGATTTGTCTTTTCCTGAAGGTCATATAGTTGGAATCATACAGTATGTAGCCTTTTCAGGTTGGCTTCTTTCACTTAGAAATATGCATTTAAATTTCCTTCATGTCTTTTCATGGCTGGAAAGCTCATTTCTTTTCAGCACTGAATAATATTCCAGTGTTTGTACGTACCACAGTTTTGTTTATGCATTCACTTACTGAAGGTCATGTTGGTTGCTTCTAAGTTTTGGCAATTATTTCTATATTGCTTTACATTGTTGGGTTAGTTGCTCCTGTATAACAAAGCGAATCAGCTATATGTATACCTATATCCCCATATCCTCTTCCTCTTGCGTCTCCCTCGTACCCTCCCTATCTCACCCGTCTAGGTGGTCACAAAGCACCGAGCTGATCTCCCTATGCTATGTGGCTGCTTCCCACTAGCTATCTATTTTACATTTGGTAGTGTACATATGTCAGTGCCACTCTCTCATTTCATCTCAGCTTACCCTTCCCCCTCCCCATGTCCTTAGGTCCATTCTCTACATCTGCATCTTTATTCATGTCTTGGCCCTAGGTTCTTCAGAACCTTTTTTTTTTTTTTTTTTTTAAGATTCCATACATATGTGTTAGCATATGGTATTTGTTTTTCTCCTTCTGATTTACTTCACTCTATGACAGACTCTAGGTCCATCTACCTCTCTACAAATAACTCAATTTCGTTTCTTTTTATGTCTGAGTAATATTCCATTGTATATATGTGCCACATCTTCTTTATCCATTTGTCTGTCAATGGGCATTTAGGTTGCTTCCATGAGCTGGCTATTGTAAATAGTGCTGCAGTGAACACTGGGGTGCATGTGTCTTTGAATGATGGTTTTCTCTGGGTATATGCCCAGTAGTGGGATTGCTGAGTCATACGGTAGTTCTATTTTTAGTTTTTTAAGGAACCTCCATACTGTTTCCATAGTGGCTATATCAATTTACATTCCCACCAACAATGCAAAAGGGTTCCCTTTTCTCCACACCCTCTCCAGCATTTGTTGTTTGAAGGTTCTCTGATGATGCCCATTCTAACCGGTGTGAAGTGATACCTCATTGTAGTTTTCATTTTCATTTCTCTAATAATTAGTGATGTTGAACAGCTTTTCATTTACCTCTTGGCCATCTGTATGTCTTCTTTGGAGAAATGTCTGTTTAGGTCTTCTGCCCATTCTTTGATTGGGTTGTTTTTTTTAATATTGACCTGCATGAGCTGTTTATATATTTAGGAGATTAATCCTTTGTCTGCTGATTCATTTGCAAAGATTTTCTCCCATTCTGAATGTTGTCTTTTCATTTTGTTTATAGTTTGTGACATAAATCACAGAGTGTTCTTCCTATGTTTTCCTCTGAGAGTTTTAAAGTGTCCGGTCTGACATTTAGGTCTTTAATCCATTTTGAGTTTATTTTTGTGTATGGTGTTAGGGAGTGTTCTAATTTCATTCTTTTACATGTAGCTGTCCAGTTTTCCCAGCACCACTTATTGATGAGACTGTCTTTTCTCCATTATATATCCTTGCCTCCTTTGTCATAGATTAGTTGACCATAGGTGCGTGGGTTTATCTCTGGGCTTTCTATCCTGTTCCATTGATCTATATTTGTGTTTTTGTGCCAGTACCATATTGTCTTGATTACTGTAGCTTTGTAGTATAGTCTGAAGTCAGGGAGTCTGATTCCTCCAGCTCTGTTTTTTTCTCTCAAGATTGCTTTGGCTATTCGGGGTCTTTTGTGTCTTCATACAAATTTTAAGATTTTTTTGTCCTAGTTCTGTAAAAATGCCATTGGTATTTTGATAGGGATTGCATTGAATCTGTTGATTGCTTTGGGTACTGTAGTCATTTTCACAATATTGATTCTTCCAATCCAAGAACATGGTATATCTGTTTGTGTCATCTTTGAGTTTTTTCATCAGTGTCCTGTAGTTTTCTGAGTACAGGTCTTTTACCTCCATAGGTAGGTTTATTCCTAGGTATTTTATTTTTGTGCAATGGTGAATGGGATTATTTCCTTAATTTCTCTTTCTGATCTTTCATTTTTAGTGTATAGTAATGCAAGAGATTTCTGTGCATTAATTTTGTATCCTGCAACTTTACCAAATTCATTGATTAGCTCTAGTAGTTTTCTGGTGGCATCTTTAGGATTCTCTATGTATAGTATCATGTCATCTGCAAACAGTGACAGTTTTACTTCTTCTCCTATCTGTATTCCTTTTATGTCTTTTTCTTCTCTGATTGCCATGGCTAGGACTTCCAAAACTATGTTGAATAATGATGGTGGGAGTAGACATCCTTGTCTTGTTCTGGATCTTAGAGAAAAGGCTTTCAGTTTTTCACTATTGAGAATGATGTGTGCTGTGGGTTTGTCATATATGGCCTTTATTATGTTGAGGTAGGTTCCCTCTGTGCCCACATTCTGGAGATATTTTATCATAAATTAGTGTTGAATTTTGTCAAAAGCTTCTTCTGCATCTACTGACATGATCATATGTTTTTTATTCTTCAGTTTGTTAGTATGGTGTATCACATTGATTGATTTGCGTGTGTTGACGAATCCTTGCATCCCTGGGATAAATCCCACTTGATCATGGTGTATTATCCTTTAAATATGTTGTTGGAGTCTGTTTGCTAGTATTTTGTTGAGGATTTTTGCACCTATATTCATCAGTGATATGGGTCTGTAATTTTCCTTTTTTTGTAGTATCTTTGTCAGGTTTTGGTATCAGGGTGACATTGGCCTCATAGAGTGAGTCTGGGAGTATTCCTTCCTCTGCAATTTCTGAAAGAGCTTGAGAAGGATGGCTGTTAGCTCTTCTCTAAATGTTTGACAGAATTCACCTGTGAAGCTCTCTGGTCCTGGACTTTTGTTTGTTGGAAGATTTTTAATCACAGTTTCAATTACATTACTTGTGATTGGTCTGTTCATATTTTCTATTTCTTCCTGGTTCAGTCTTGGAAGGTTATACCTTTCTAAGAATTTGTCCATTTCTTCCAGGTTGTCCATTTTATTGCCATAGATTTGCTTGTAGTAGTCTCTTATGATGCTTTGTATTTCTTTGCATTTCCATTGTAACTTCTCCTTTTTCATTTCTAATTTCATTGAGTCTCCTCCTTCTTTTTCTTGATGAGTCTGGTTAAAAGTTTATGAATTTTATTTATCTTCTCCAAGACCCAGCTTTTAGTTTCTTGATCTTTGCTATTGTTTTCTTTATTTCTATTTCATTCACTTCTGCTCTGATCTTTATGATTTCTTTCATTCTACTAACTTTGGGTTTTGTTTGTCCTGCTTTCTCTAGTTCCATTAGGTGTAAAGTTAGAGTGCTTGAGATTTTTCTTGTGTTGAAGTAAGACTGTATTGCTATAAACTTTCCTCTTAGAACTGCTTTTGCTGCATACCATAGGTTTTTAGATCATCGTGTTTTCATTGTCATTTGTCTCTAGGTATATTTTGATTTCCTCTTTGATTTCTTCAGTGATCTCTTGGTTATTTAGTAACGTATTGTTTAGCTTCCATGTGTTTCTACTTTTTACGTTTTTTTTTTCCCTGTAATTGATTTCTAATCTCATAGCACTGTGGTCAGAAAAGATGCTTGATATGATTTCAGTTTTCTTAAATTTACCAAGGCTTGATTTGTGACCCAAGATGTGCTCTGTCCAGGAGAATGTCCCATGTGCACTTGAGAAAAAAGAGTAATCTGCTGTTTTTGGATGGAATGTCCTATGAATATCAATTAAATCTATGTGGTCTATTGTGTCATTTAATGCTTGTGTTTCCGTATTAATTTTCTGTCTGGAGGATCTGTCCATTGGTGTAAGTGAAGTGTTAAAGTTCCCCACTGTGATTCTGTTACTGTCGATTTCCTCTTTTATGGCTGTTAGCAGTTGCCTTATGTATTGAGGTGCTCCTCTGTTGCGTGCATATATATTTATAATTGTTATATCTTCTTCTTGGATTGACCCCTTGATCATTACTTAGTGACCTTCCTTGTCTCTTGTAACAGTCTTTATTTTAAAGTCTATTTTATCTGATATGAGTATTGCTACTCCAGCTTACTTTTGATTTCCATTTGCATGGAATATCTTTTTCCATCCCCACACTTTCAGTCTGTATGTGTCCTTAGTTCTGAAGTGGGTCTCTTGTAGACAGTGTTTATATGGGTCTTGTGTTTGTATCCATTCAGCAAGCTGGTGTCTTTTGGTTGGAGCATTTAATCCATTCACATTTAAGCTAATCATCGATATGTATGTTCCTTTGTTTTGGGTTGTTTTTGTAGGTCCTTTTCTTGTCTTGTGTTTCCCACTTAGAGAAGTTCCTTTAGCATTTGTTGTAGAGCTGGTTTTGTGGTGCTGAATTCTCTTAGCTTTTGCTTGTCTGTAAAGCTTTTGATTTCTCTGTCGAATCTGAATGAGATCCTTGCCAGGTAGAGTAATCTTGGTTGTAGGTTCTTCCCTTTCTTTCTTTGCTTTAAATATATCTTGCCACTCCTTTCTGGCTTGTAGAGTTTCTGCTGAGAAATCAGCTGTTAACCTTATGGGAGTTCCCTTGTATGTTGTCATTTTTCCTTGTTGCTTTTATTAATTTTTCTTTGTCTTTAATTTTTGTCAGTTTGATTTCTCTGTGTCTTGGCATGCTTCTCCTTGGGTTTATCCTGCCTGGGACTCTCTGCACTTCCTGGATTTGGGTGGCTATTTCCTTTCCCCTGTTAGGGAAAGTTTCAACTATAATCTTTTCAAATATTTTCTTGGGTCCTTCTCTCTCTCTTCTCCTTCTGGGATGCTTATAATGTGAATGTTGGTGTATTTAATGTTGTCTCTTTAACAAGGTCTCTTAGGCTCTCTTCATTTCTTTTCATTCTTTTTTCTATATTCTGTTCCACGGCAGTGAATTCCACCCTTCTGCCTTCCAGGTCACTTATCCGTTCTTCTGCCTCAGCTATTCTTCTATTTATTCCTTCTTGTGTATTTTTCATTTCAGTTATTGTATTGTTCATTTCCATTTGTTTGTTCTTTAGTTTTTCTAGGTGTTTGTTCTTTAATTCTCTTAGGGCTTTGTGAAACATTTCCTGCATCTTCTCGATTTTTGCCTCTATTCTTTTTTGCAAGGTTCTGGATCATCTTCACTATCATTATTCTGAATTATTTTTCTGGAAGGTTGCCTAGCTCCGCTTCATTTAGTTGTTTTTCTGGGGTTTTATCGTGTTCCTTCATCTGGAACATAATACTGTGCCTTTTCAGTTTGTCTATCTTTCTGTGAATGTGGTTTTCATTCCACAGGCTGTAGGATTGTAGTTCTTGCTTCTGCTGTCTGTCCTCTGGTGGATGAGGCTATCTAAGAGGCTTGTGCAAGCTTCCCGATGGGAGGGACTGGTGGTGGGTAGAGCTGGTTGTTGCTCTGGTGGGCAGAGCTCAGTAAAACTTTAATCTGCTTGTCTGCTGATGGGTGGCACTGAGATCCCTCTCTGTTGGTTGGTTGGCTTGAGGTGACCCAGCACTCTTTGGTGGGGCTAATGGTGGACTCTGGGAGGGCTCACACCAAGGAGTACTTCCCAGAACTTCTGCTGCCAGTGTCCATGTCCCCATGGTAAGCCACAGCTGCCCCTGCCTCTGCAGGAGAGCCTCCACCACTAGCAGGTAGGTCTGGTTCAGTCTCCTACGGGGTTACTGCTCCTTCCCCCTGGGTCCTGATGCTCACACTGCTTTGTGTGTGCCCTCCAAGAATGGAGACTCCTCCAAGAGTGGAGTCTCCCCCAGTCCTGTCGAAGTCCTGCAATCAAATCCCACTAGCCTTCAAAGTCTGATTCTCTGGGAATTCCTCTTCCCCTTGCCAGACCCCCAGGTTTGGAAGCCTGACGTGGGGCTGAGAACCTTCACTCCAGTGGGTGGACTTCTGTGGTATAATTGTTCTCCAGTTTGTGAATCACCTACCCAGTTGTTATGGGATTTGATTTTATTGTGATTGCGTCCTGTCTACTGTTTCGTTGCAGCTTCTCCTTTGTCTTTGGTTATGGGGTATCTTTTTTGCTGAGTTCCAGTGTCTTCCTGTCGATGATTGTTCAGCAGTTAGTTTTGATTCTGGGGCTCTCACAAGAGTGAGTGAGCACATGTCCTTCTACTCTGCCATCTTGAACCAATCTCCAGATGTCTTCTGCAAACATGTTCTTCCAGTCTGTGGCTTGGCTTCTCCTTCACTTGGCATTGACTTTTATAGAAAAGAAATTTTTAATTTTAATTAAGTCCAACTTACCAATTGTTTCTTTCATGGATTGTGCTGCTGGTATTGAAACTAAAAAGTCATTGCCATACCCAAGATCATCTAGGTAGTCTACTGTGTTATCTTCTAGGAGGTTTTATAGTTTTGCATTTTACACTTAGATCTGTGATTCATTTTCAGTTAATTAGTATGTAGGATGTAAGGTCCAGTTGGCCCAGCAACTTTTGTTGAAATGACTCTCTTTCCTCCATTGTATTGTCTTTGCTCCCTTGTCAAAGATCAATTGAGTATATATACATGGGTCTATTTCTGGACTCTCTGTTCTGTTCCATTATGTTTAGTTGTCTGTTCTTTTGCCCATACCACACTATCATCTTGATTAATGTAGCTTTGTAGTAAGTGTTGAATTTGGGTAGTGTCATTCCTCTGGCTTTGTTCTTTGACTTCAATATTGAGTTGGCTATTCTGGGTTTTTTGCCTCTCCATATAAGCTTTAGAATCAGTTTGGTGATATCCATAAAATAACCTGCTGGGACTTTGATTGCAGTCTATAGATCAGGTTAGGAAGTACTGACATTTTGACCATATTGAGTCTTCCTATCCATGAACATGGAATATCTCTATTTGTTTAGTTTTTGTTTAATATCTTTTATCAAAGTGTTTCTGTTTTCCTCTTAGAGATCTTGGACATATGTTTTTTTAGATTTGTACCTAACAGTTTCATTTTTGGAGCGCTAACGTAACTGATACTGTGTTTTTAGTTTCAAATTCCACTTGTCCATTGCTAATATATAGGAAAGCAATTGGCTTTTATACATTACCTTTGTATCTTGCAATGTTACTATAGTCAGTTATTAGTTCCAAATGGTTTTTTGTCAGTTATGTTGGATTTTCTATATACATGAGCATGCCATCTGTGAACAAAGACAGTTTTATTTCTTACTTTCCAGTCAGTATTCCTTCCCCCTCCCCTCAATTTCATGCCTTATTGCATTAGCTAGAACTTCCAATATGACGTTGAAATGTGGTGATGAGCGAGTACATCCTTTTCTTGTTCCTGATCTTAATGAGAAAGTTTCAGGTTTCTTAGTATTAAGTATGATATTAACTATAGTTTTTTAATCAATTTTTTAATCAAATGTTCTCCTCTTCCCAGTATGCTGAGTTTTTTGTTTTTTATGTTGAAAGGTTGTTAGAGTTTATCAAGTGTTTTTTCTGTATCTATTGATATGTTCAAGATTCTTTAGCCTAATATGATGGATTTCATTAACTGACTTTCAAACCAGTCTTGCATAGCTGGGCTAAGTCTCACTTGGTCATAGAGTATAACTCATTTTATATATTGTTGGAATTTGTTAAGGATTTTGGCATCTATGTTCATGAGAGATATTGGTGTATAATTTTTTTTTCTCTAATGTTTATCTGGTTTTGATATCAGTGTAATGCTAACCTCATAAAATTAGTTAGGAAGTATTTCTTCTGCTTCTATCCTCTGAAAAAATATTGTAGAAAATTGGTATAATTTTTTCTTTAAATATTTAGTGGAATTCATCTGTGAACTTATCTGGGTGTTCTGGTGCTCTCTCTTTTGGAAGATTATTAATTATTGATTCAAGTTCTATAATGGATATAGGCCTGTTCACATTGCAGAAGTCACATAAGAAGAAATAGACTGTGTCTTTACAGGAATTGGTCCATTTCATCTAGCTTGGCTTGAATATTTTCAGATGTATGTACCTTACCAGGTACCATTCTAAGCCCTGGGGACACAGAAAAGAACAAAAAAGATACTGTCCCTGTGTTAAATGAGCTTACATACTTGTGGGTGGAAATAGAAAATCAGTAACTGATTGATTAGCAAGATCTTTATTTGGGGGTGCTATAAAGAGAATGAGAAAGTAGGTAATTTATTCCCTTGTATTTAGAATTCAGAGAAGGTTTCTTTTTTTTTTTTTTTTTTTTTTTTTTTTGGGGTACGCGGGCCTCTCACTGCTGTGGCCTCTCCCGTTGCGGAGCACAGGCTCCGGACGCGCAGGCTCAGCGGCCATGGCTCACGGGCCCAGCCGCTCCGCGGCATGTGGGATCTTCCCGGACCGGGACACGAACCCGCGTCCCCTGCATCGGCAGGCGGACTCTCAACCACTGCGCCACCAGGGAAGCCCTCAGAGAGGGTTTCTTAAGGAAGTGTATTTGTACTGAGACCTATGTGACAAAAAGGAACTAGTTTTTCAAACTGGAAGATCTATGAGTGTAGTGGTCAAGGCAGTGTAAACTCCAAATAAAAGGTTTACTGTGGAATCAACTTGGCATAGTAAAACAAAAGAAAGAAGGTCATGTATGTGGAGTGTATTACAGATAGTTATGTTTTTACATCTGTAATGTTTAGTTTTCCATGAGGTTCAAACATTCTAGGTTTAAGAAAAATATTCTCTAAATATATATTAAACTTTCGTGGCCTCAGACCATTCAGACATCCTACAGTTAACACCATATAATTATTTCTTAAATAATAAGTACAATAAAAGTTACCTATAAAATACATAATATTTAGAACCAGATTCAAATTATTTTGTATTTCTTTGTTTTTAGTATATAGAATTCTGATATAAAATTAATAACATAGTATCAAAAGATAACATTAATTCACCACTGAAGATCAGGTACTAAGCTCAAAATTTTCTATGGTATATCTTATTTATCAAGTCGATTTTACTGATAGAAAAAATGGAGTCAATGAAATTAAAATAACTGGTCAAAGTTCATATCATAAAAAAAGGTAAAATTAGAATTCTTATGGTAGGCACCTTGTTTTTAGATCCTTAATTTTTAAGTACAAATTTATGGTCCCTCCAGTCTGATAAACATAAATCACAGTAAGGCAAGTGATCACATTGTCAGAATTTCTAATACTGTAATTTGATTTGAAATTCTTTTATTTTGTGACTTTGTATCTAATACAGTATTGTGCTTAATATGTTAGTGTTTTCATTTATGCTATATTTTGGTGTACGTGGATTGATAATTCTTTTTAATTTTATTATAAATGGGAACAAATTTGAAAAATTCTCAGTTGTGTTATAGATTTGCTAAAACAAGTCAATTTAATATTCATTTATTTGAAATGCATTTTATAGCTAGTTTTTCTATTATCTATCTATTCCACTAAGTTTGCGCTTCTCTAACTGAAATACTCTTTGTTCTGGGATATTAGCTATATTCTTCATCTAGCTAATATGACTTTGAAATATGTATATATATATATACATATACGCATGTACACATGTGTATATATATATATATGAGTCATGCTGACATATCACATTTTTATCAAAATTTAGGGGAAATTTATCCTTACAGTAAATTATACATCATATTATTGAATGCAAATTATGAAAAAATTTCAAAATAAGAGATTTCAAAGAAATTTTATTTGTGTGATAGGCAGCCCTCTCTGCCTGAACGTTTCACTCTTTTCTATCATTAAATTTATTTAGATACAAGAATTTGAGAACTACTGCATCTAGAAATTTCTTTAATCTATGATTTACATTATTGAAGTTTTCCAAACTATTAAAAGAGGAGATGCTGAAGTTCAAAAACATTAATGTCATTAAGCAGCCATGGTTAAGTTAGTGTACAGTCTGTTTCTCCCATTATAAGATAGATGAATTGAGCAAAATAATCTATGACTTAGGTTATTATATGTCAGACATTGGACTAAACACTATCACTAAAAAGCTCAGACTAGTTGTATTAATTAAAGTCTAATATACTGGCTAGGGATGAATACAATGGATAATATAATTCAACTGTAAAACACTAACAAACATTAATGGCATAAAAGGAACGACCTAATTTCTTAGATACAGAAGTAAAGCTAACCTAAGAAGAGCTATTTGGGACAAGAACAAATTTATAAGCTAGGACAAAACCTTATTAGAGACAAGGATTTCTATTTATAATTTGTTTGTATTGTCAATCTACCTTAATTTGATCTTTTCTATTTTTATTTTTTGCAGTGTATCTTATTTGGAGCAAAGTAAGATAGCACTTTGTACTCATAGAGCATGTTTCATCAGAAAGGTTAATGTGTTTTTCAAACTTATTAATTATTACATCATTCCCAGGGGCAGGTAACATATTATATAGGTGAAGAAATTTATAGCTGGATTTATAAACAATTTTGCCCTATCACATTGAAATGAAATGACCAACCTTTAGCCCATGGTAGGTGCAAAACAGAGGTTCAACTAATATGAATACAATTTGGGGAGTTGTGGGGGATCCAAATAAATATCTTCAATTAGACAATGTTGGTTAAAAAGAGGTAAATGTGCTTCTGCATATAGTAAACAATTCATTAAGGAAGACCTGATATCTGCAGTCATTTTAACTTAATATTTTGAGAAGAAATAGAAATTAGTGACTGCTAATCCTGATTTTGATGTAATTTGGGACAGAGGGTTAAACAGTCAATTTTAAGTAAAAGTAATTAAAATCTAAATATTATTCAAATCATCTGTAAACTTTCTAGTAAAGAATCTGATCTGTTCAAAACTAATGGATCTACCCTTCTTTTAGAAGGAAGTAGGTTATCATAAAACTTACAGAACACAGTGAAAATTCTGGTCCAAGCATTAAGAGGCAGTTAGAGTTATATTAGAATAATTTTTCATTAGAAACAAAAGAAGTGGGTGTTCAAAAATACCTAGAGAGATTATGCATTAATAATTACTTGATGAAATATGCTATACAAAAAGAAGTTTTGCTGACTTCATGATCTTAGGGGAGCTATAGGATGGACCAGCCTTCCTACATTTAATTTAAGAATACTTTCTAAATATTGTACCAATTTTCATTTATTTTTAGGAGAAAAATGCACAGATAGTAGGTATAAATAATTCAGAAAATTAGTGTGAATGCATTATTTTAAAAGGAAAACTCATGGCTTGTTTGCATGTAAGAATTACAATGTTTTCTCACGAATATGTCAAAACAGGAAACTCACAAGCATTTTAAGAGTGCCATTCCTGAATCTTATCACTAGCTTATGGTGAGTCTTCTTATAAATATTTTCAACATTTTTATAATATTTTCTATTCCTATTGCCTGTATTAAATGGCAAGAAAATAAAAGTTTTTCTATGACATTTGGCCCAAAATTTTTAGAATGAGGTAGGGAGAAAAAATTACACTCAGAAATTCCTTCTTGCCTCCACTGAGTTTGCCACAGAAGGTGTAGAGGGTGAAACACCAAGAATATTGTTCAAGGTTACATCAGAGCCCTTGAGTTCTGGGACAGTCTTCAGGAGCTCTCAGTTTCCCTACTTACAAGCCACTAGCTCCTTCTGTCAAATCACAACGTTTTAGTCTTTTATACAGCAGCTGCCTGGATCCAACACTTTGTGTCTCTTCACTTAAAGTGATGAGACTGTCCAGCAGTGTTCTTACTAAAATGTGTTAGCAACATTGTATTTATTCATCTATTTATTATTTTTTATTGAAGTATAGTTGATTTACAATGTTGTGTTAGTTTCAGGTGTACAGCATAGTGATTCAGTTATACATATACATATATATATATATTATTTTTCAGATTCGTTTCCCTTATAGGTTATTAAAAAATATTGAGTATAGTTCCCTAGTTTGCCACTAGCTGTTTTACGTTTGGTAGTGTATATATGTCCATGCCACTCTCTCGCTTTGTCCCAGCTGACCCTTCCCCCTCCCCGTATCCTCAAGTCCATTCTCTAGTAGGTCTGTGTCTTTATTTCTGTGTTGCCCCTAGGTTCTTCATGACCTTTTTTTTTTTCTTAGATTCCATATATATGTGTTAGCATACGGTATTCCACATATATGTGTTAGTACACGGTATTTATTTTTCTCTTTCTGACTTACTTCACTCTGTATGACAGTCTCTAGGTCCATCCACCTCACTACAAATAACTCAGTTTCGTGAAGGAAATCCTGCCATTAATTCATGTGTGACAACATGAATGAACCTTGAAGACATTATGCTAAGTGAAATAAGCCTGTCAGTCACAGAAAGAAAAATACTGCATGATTCCACTTACGTGAGGTATCTAAAACGGTCAAATATTGTACATAGAACCAAAGAGTTGAATAGTGGTTGACAGGGGCTAAGGAGAAGGGGAAATGTGGAGTTACTAATCAACAGGCATAAAGTTTCAGTTAAGAAATCATTCAAATAATCAGAAATTATCTTCCTTATCTTTAATGAGATAAGTTTACCTCATCGTGTGGCTATCAAATAGTTCTTTATAGGAGCAGAAGTGCCAGCTCTACGTTTCTTTCTTTGCTTTTAGTATACAGTGATTGTGCAAGTCGACATGTGTTCGGTTAAGTATGTGTCATGTTATTTCGTATTAACTAAACTTACAGAATTTGTGCCCTTGTCAACCTTTCTGTGCCTCTGTTCGCTGGGGCCACTTAAAGCACATGGCATGATGGTTATTACCTAAAGAGATGAAGTAAAGGTTTGGGATGCCAATCTTAATTTCCTTCTTATAAAAATAATTTAAGATTCTAATATTGTCTTCCTTTCCCATACTAGTTCACCTTGAGCACCCTCCAGCATTCCCCAGAGAAACTTAAAAGCCTGAATAATTGGCTTCATATTGTCAGCTGTCGTCTATGTTCTTTTGGCTGTGGAGTGAAACAAGGTTTTGTAGTCTGCAAGGTTAACACTCTCATGATGTAGGTAATGGTTTTCTCTCAGGAATCTTCCTAACAATTTTCTTAGCACTGGGCTTAATACTTGAGCTTACTAAAATGAATTTACTAATCCATCTGTTACTTTTATTTGAATTCAGGGGACTAGATATTATAATTCTGGATTCCTTTTTATTTATGAATTTATATTTTCCAAAGAACATATGAAAATCAAATTCCAGTTATTGCCAAGGGAGATCCTAGCTGCTTTCGAAAATTTTGCAAATAAATTATTAAAATAATGCTGAGTCATACATGTTTTACCAATTCTAAAAACAATAATATTATCATGTAATCATTCTCATTCATGTTATTTTATGAACCATTATTATAGGAACAGCCTCCTATACTTTTAATGCAACTTATACATTTTTATAAATAGTATCATATTTTAACATTTTTGAGAGTTATTGACCTAAATGGAAACGTCTCATTCTATCACTCTGTGTTTTGGCCAGTGGGTATCATTAGCAAAAGTAAAGAAAGAAGGAAAGACTGAAAATGTAAAACACTAGAAGAAATATAACAAATTAAATTTTAACATTATTGCCCTCATCAGCAAAAGGTTACTACCTGGAACAAATCAATTGAGAGATGGATAGATGAATTGACAGAGGAATGAGTAAATAAATAAATGTTCAAAATGCTAGATGCATATACTTTAGTCACTCAAATTAACAAAAAATGTTTCATTTTATAAAAAGTCCCATTTTTCTCACTGGTACCAAAGCAAAATCAGCTGTATAATTTAGAAGTTTAGTTGATTTTGCTCTCACATAATTTCTAGTTCTTCCTCAGTTTATCTAATAAAACATTATTTAGTTCTTTGTATATTATTTTTGGAAAAAGTTAAACGGAAACATTTGAGCAGTATCACCAAATAGACAATTTTTCTGTTGAAGCTTAATTATCTGGCATTGATATTGGGTTTAAAAGATAGCAGGTAATTAATAATAAAATGTTGAATACATGGATCATTCCATATACCTTAAGTATACCTTAATATCACTATTCTCTAATTAATAATTAAATGTTGGATACATGGATTATTTCATATACCTTAAATATACCTTAATATCACTATTCTCTGAACACAAGAAACTACTCCTAACTGAAAGAACGTTTGTTCATTTATATCTGGATGGCTAAATCAAAACTTCATAAGCTCAAGGAGCAGTTCGTCTTTGTTCCTTGCCATATGTTTAATGCCCAACAACACAGTGCCTGGCAAAGAGTAGCCATTGGTGTATATTTACTAAACGAACGAATGCTTAGGCCCCAAAAGTAACTGAAGTAAGTTATTCAACTACTTACGATTAGAGTACTTTCTGCGTGAACTGACCACATTTGTAAGCTACTCCAGTCAATTTTATTTGTTAATTCATTATGCTCAGGTTACTTCACATGACACCTATGGAGGCAGCAACATATGGACCATTAGAAATAAAGGAAAAGCATCAGAGCTATTCTACCCATTAGATATTTCAGGCTTAATGCTAGTACTTATGAATTTTCAAGGACCTATACAAATAGTTGATGTCCGAAAACTACTTATTTCAAATATGAAAACAAAACTACACACACACACACATATATAACTTACACTTAAATGTATTTGGGGACCTCCAAAACTCCAAGTCATCTCTCTCCTGGCCTACAGTAATAGCTTACTAATTCTTTCTTCTCACTCTAACCTTGTAGATCTACCCTCTTTACAGGAACCAAAAGCATTTTTTCAAAATGTTGTGTCTTATCCCATCATTGTTCTGCTTCAGATTATCCTGTACTTTAATATAATTACTATAATATAATTACAATGGAAGACAATCTTTATTGTGAGCCTAAGTGATTACCCTTCTGAATACTTTTCTGACCTTGTTCTCTACAACATTCCCCCACATCCTCCTCTGCTCACACACTGGTATTCACGTTTGGCTCTGAGGTCTTTAACATACTATTTGCTTTTACTGGGATTCTTTCTCCTTAGATGATTATATGGCTGCCTCTATTCATAAGTTAGGTTTCAAGTTAAAATGTACTTCCTTTGAGGGGATTTCTCTGACTACTCAACTAAATTAGCATTTGTCCCTTTATTTAGTCATTCAAAAGCTCCTTTTGTTTATTCATTTTCTTTATAGCCTTTAGCAGTATAGGAACGGATTATTTATAGATTATTCTCTCTCTCCCCTACATAGAATGTAAGGTCCAGGAGGGGCAAAGTTTGGTCTGGTTCACAGTTGCTAAAATAATGCCTGAAATTTAATAGGAGCTCAATAAATATTTTTTGTCTAAAAAATTGAACATATAATAAATAGGTTTTAAACTCTGGCCACAGGATAAGAGTAATTATTTCTAATGTTTAAATATTTTTTGATTTCCCTGTATCTGTATATAGCCACTTGTAAATGCTCAAAAGGAGCATTCTGATTCACATATATTCCTTACAGAGATTTCTTCCACGGGATGTAGCATGGATGTAATTTAACTATATATTTAGTAAAACTATCTGTAGGGCCACATTTATTTATATATGATTATATAGTTTTACATCTCATTTTATCTGACCTCATGAATGCAGTTTCCCTGTTTATTTAAGATTTGGCTAAACTAGATCTCATGTATATAAGGGAACTGGTAATTTTAATAAGGATTGTACCGCGCTAATGATGTTTGAAAACGTCTAGAAGATAGAGTTAATATTACTTAAACTGCATTTTATCTAAGTTGTTTTCTTCTCTCTGCCACTAAAGTTCAAAATCTTGGATTTAACTCTAAGATAGTTAGAAGTTAACATACCATTATTTTCTGGAGACATTTTCTCTGAAGTATAGGGTCTTTCAAAATTGGGAACTCTTTTCCATCTTTAAAATAGTATTATTGTAATGCTGCCCTTAAAAAATTCTCAAAGTAGAACTTAGGTAACATTTTTTCCCCTGTAGTCTGTATTAAGTATCATTGTTTTCAGAGTATTCTACTTCAAGCTGTTCTTTGTGCCCTATATAGCATAAGGGTTTATCTTCTTTCCATGATCCACCTCTTGCAAAGAGAGCAGCTGTTGTCCTGTAAAAGATGCCAAATTTAAACTCTGAGCACCTGGAGGTAGGACAGCCCCTACTGAAGGCCCTCATTTCCAGAAATCTGTGCCTAAACTGGTTAAGAAAAGAAGACCTAGTTAAGTTAATGGTGCATGAGTCTTACATCAAATATATCCTACTTGGATAGGATATTAACTATCTTCCCAGAAGCACAAGTATAGTAACTGGAACTCTCAGTTAATTGTGCTGCCTTTCACATAAGTAGAGTCATTCAGAAAGGTTTGATTTAGAGGTCTCAGAGAAACCAGGGTTCAGATCAGTCCTGTCATGCTATGTGTGGAGGCAGAACATACACAACTCTGATGCCTCCATCTGCTTCTCTCCACTAGACACAAAAATATACAGCTCCCTGCAATTAAAAGCATTTACCTGTTTGTGTGTGTGTGTGTGTGTGTGTAGAGGGAGAGAGAGAGTCATTGATGCAGGCAGGTGTTTCTTTTTCATTTGTGGAACTCTCTTTCTCTCTGCTATTGAGTTACATTTCAAGATTTCTTGATAATAGAAACAAGGTCCCAGTTTCACCTATGTATAAAACTGATACAGGTAGTAAGCAAACATCCTGAAAAGAGTCACTGTTCTATGCACTTTACGTAGGTCATTTAAGATCAATAACACTCTGAGAGATAAGGATTAGCCCTAATGAATAGGTAAGAATATAGAATCTTGGACACTTTAAATAACTTGTCCAAAGTTATGTAGCAGAAAAAGTACTCTACAGCCAAAATTTTAATTCAGGACGGCCTAATGCCAAGTGTATGCTGTTTCTACTATGCTAAATTGCCTATCAATAAATGATAATGCATTTGACTTGAGCTAGTATATACAAATTACATAGTTTCTTATACCCTAGTAGGAGTCCCAGATCCATCAATATTTCTCAGAATGGCAGTTTCAATAAACCCTACAATCCTATTTAAAGTAATAAAGAATCATTTCAGTTTCCTGAATATGAGTCTGCTTAATTACCCATATAGTATATATAATACATTATATGAAAGCACATTATACATCTACAAATAAAGTTGCCATATTAACAGGTACACAATATATGAGAATGTAAAACCCTAAAAACTGTGTTGAGAGAAAAGTTTCGGACTTGACCCTTAAAGTAACATATAATTAAAATTCTGTATAATAAGGATTTTTCAGAAGAACACTATGAATTATGAAAGGAACTAACAAGGAGTTTCACGATGGCTACACCGTTTAGTAACTATCTACACCGTGCTCACGAGCCTTTTAAAAAATCTAATTTATAGATTTGAAAATGATGCTACCTTATTATGGAGTAAAAAGTGCTGATCTACATCATATTTTCAATTAAATAATATCTTTCATTGTGTAATATACATAGTTTAAGGACTGGAAATGTGCTGTGAGTTTAATCCAATCCACAAATCATTACTGTACTTCCAAAAGATTCTTTATATTCAAATACAGGACATGTTAAGTATTCTGCTAAGCAATGAATACTAAAGAGGAAGTAATTTTGCTTCCACATAAAGATTATTTCAAACTTATTTCCTGTTAACGATATGCCTAATTTAAAGAAGAACTGACAATTATATGACTGCCATTTACCCAAATATCGCAGGGCATGTGTTTTCAATTATACTTTGCAATGTAATCAGTTTATATGCTTTGTCCTTTATGTCCTTTATTTTCTCTTCAGCTGCTTTGCAGAAGTAGAAAACTGGAAACTACCCAGTCTAAGAAAATGGATCGAATATTATTTTATCATAAACTTACTCAGATTCCAAAGATGGTCTTAGTACGGCAAAGATATTTTACATAATTTCATTGAGATCATGCACTGATTAGCACTCAAGGAAAATGAAAGGGTTGAAGGATTACAGATATTTTTCTTCTTTTTGTACATGTAGTTAAGGAACAATTGCTGGTTCTTCTGTGTGACGATGGCATAAGGTGAATGGGAAAATAAACAACAGAAATGATTCATTAAAGATATAACAGTTATGCTCCTGAAAATATTTCTCAGATAAAAAGTGAAATCTCTTGTTCCTGAAATCTACATCTCCCATGATAAAAAATTCACTTCAGCAAAAGCGGCATCTACATTAGCATTTCAATGGTAGCAAATTTTCATTGTACTATTCAAACCACTTTAATCTCCCTCTTTATTTCAGGAGGGGCAGCATCAAATTACATGGGGTTGACAATTTCTACAAAATTCATAGAGCTTAACAAAAATGTCAAGATAAAGTCAACCTAAACTTTTGTTCATTCATAACCACACTGGTTAGAAACTTTAAATGGATCCTTATTGCTCACGGAGTAAAGCCCTTTTGAATATAGCATTCATGTCCTACTTTCCGATCTCATCCACAGCACTTCTTTACCACACCACTGTCTTTCCATTCAATAGATACTGCACATGTATGGATACTTGATGCTCCCCAAACAGGCCTTGCACTTCCTTGTTTTACTACAAGTCGTTGATACAATGCTACTACTTCCCCATGGAAATCCTTATTCCACTCACCCAAACTTTAGCAACCACCAAGTCCTCATGTGATATCTTCCATAATATTCTTCAGATCTCACTCCTTGAACCTGCTGAAAGCAATACTGCCCACCCTTCTATCTTCATGACATCTTTTATTATTATTATTATAGCTATTGTTAGTTTTCCTTATATTTTTGCACGTAATTACTTGCCTCACTTCTAAACTATGGGCTGCTTAAGGCAGGGACTTTGCCTTAGTCATCTTTGTATACTTTCAACCCTTAGAATGTCTTAGGATATTTTAATTTCTTAAAAATTACTTAATTTACACTTTAGTTTTCCTCAAAAAGCTGAAGTTAGACTACCTTTGTTATTCTAAATAATTCCACATCATAAAGGAAGTAAAACATTGCCTTTTGGATAAGTGCAACTGGGACCTCTGTGGTCAAAACAGTTAAAGTAACCATAGTGCTTGCCAATTGGAGTGATATGAATAAAGACCTGCACCATTAACTTCATTCTTAGTGTATTTGGCCAGGTTCAGTGCACAAAAATCGTCACCTTATATTATGACAATTCTTTTCACATTCAAACTTTTTAAAAGATAACTTTGTTATCAGAATGCCTAGGGACAGATAAATTTCCTACATCATAGTAAATTTTTATATCTATATACAGTTGGCCATTGAACAATCTGGGGGTTAGGGGCACCAAACCCTGCACTGACAAAAATCCTCATAAAATTTTTGATTCCCCCAAAACTATTAATAGCCTATTGTTGACCAGAAACCTCACCAATAACATAAACGGTCAATATACATATATTTTATATATTATGTGTATAATATACTGTATTCTTACTAAAGAAAGCTAGAGAAAAAATATTAAGGAAATCATAAGGAAAATACATTTACAATACTGTATTTATTGATACCATAAGTTTACATTATATCTTTACAAGATGAATTGTCTGCTACTATTTACATCAATATTTTCTTATATGATACAAAACACTGTAGATGTTATAAGTATTACTAACACTAGACATCGAAAGTGAAAAGATGATATGAAAAAGAAATTCGTATTTATTTACAGGTGTAATGATTCATGCATTGTTACTGAAGCAGCAACAATATGATTGCTTTATGGTAGCCTAGTGTAACTGACATAATTGCTTCACGGTAGCCTAGCCTAAACGTTAATGAATGAAATTTTGTAAAAATTTTTTGGCATACAGTACTACAATCATATTCATAATACAATATTGGAAACATTGTTACACAGAAAAAACCTCTTACCTATAAAGATAGACTGGATAAGCACTTTTTACAATTATGAGAGAGAAGCATACTGTATGGTAATAATTCTTAGAAAGCGAAGTCATAAAACAGAAAACTAACAGGTTATTAATTTCACACTAAATATTATGCCTATGTAAGGATACACTAATATCTATATTTTATGCATTCATGACATAACTTTTTCTTAAATATATTCATAGGTTATGTGGTTTATCTGCAAGTTTTTTCAAATTGTCTGTCTATATAAGTGGGCCTGTGTGGTTCAAACCCGTGTTGTTCAAGGGTCAATTGTAATCCCTTCACCATAATATTCCTGGCATAGTGTACTAACATATTTCATTCATTACATGTTGACAAAGTATCTACTCAGTATCAGCCATGTGCTAGGCAGTGAGAAGACAACTGCATGATAATAAACATAACTACTTTTCTCTTGGTTTCTATGATATGGTTGGATATAAATAATAGGCAGAAAATTGCAACATAGTGAGTTGGCTGTTATGTTTATTTATTGGCTGCCATCAGAGCCCTCGGATAGGCATGTAACCGTGGCGTTAGGGAAGGTTTCTTGGAAGAACTGACATTTATTCTCTAACTTGAAGGGTAAGCAGAATTAGCCAAGTGAGGAGGGACTAAATAAAGTCTCTAGCAGAGGAAACAGAGATGAGAGAATATGCTGTGGCCTAGGAAATAAAAGATCTCAGCATGACTGGAATTTTTAGAATACAAAAATACTAGAAATGACAAAGGAGGCAAGAAAGGTATCGAAGGGCATTATAATGATTTAGGAAATTTGAACTTTAATCTGAGATCAATGGGAGACACTGGAGCTTCCAAGGGAATGATATGATTAAAATTATTTTCCCAAAATCACGTAGGATAATGGAGTAGATCAAGGTCAGCAAGAACAAGGCAGAAGGAACAGGGAGTCTCCATTTGTAGTTGTCAGTGATCATGGTCTGAGTGGTGGAAGAGGCCAAAGAGATGGAAAGTGTTAGGACTGATTATATAATTGAATATATATGTTGGCTAAGGAATGAGAAGTTAATGATGACTCTCAGTAGTGTGACGTTTGCGGCTGAGAAGATCATTTTTGCCATACGGCTGATTAAAGTCAGAAATGCTGGAGCAGGACAATGACGTTTTGTTCCTGAGTCATTATAGCTAAAGCATCCCCACCTCAGAGCCACGAATTCTAGATCAACGTAAACCCACATGCTGAGGGTGAGAAAGAAATTGAATGAGGGTGTACATTATCAAGACGGCAATAGGTAACTGTTTCACCTAAATTCATAGTGGCAGAGAAAGTTAAGCAAAAGTAAAAGGCAGAGAAACTACTCTCGCTTGAAAGAGTAAGAGAAAACCCCTGAAAAAAAACCAGCTAATGAAACAAATAATTTACCAGATATAGAATTCAATGCAGTGGTAATAAAAATGTTAACTACATTAGGGAAAAGAATTGATGTAGAGGATGAGCACTTCAACAAGGAACTGGAAAATATAAAGAGCCAATCAGAAATGAAGACTTAAGTGGTTGAAATAAAAAACACACCAGAAGTAATGAATAGCAGGCTAAATGATACAGCAGAATGCATAAGTGATCCAGAGGTAGAATAATGGAAATCGTCTAATCAGAACAGCAGAAAGAAAAATTAATTTTAAGAAATTAAAGCAATTTTAGAGATCTCTGGAATAACGTCAAGCATAACAGCATCGCATTTTAGGAGTCCAAGAAAGAGAAGAGAGAAAGAAGGGGATTGAAAATTTATTTGAGGAAATTATGCTGGAAACTTCCCAAACCTGAAGAAAGAAACAGATATCCAGGTACAGGAAGCACAAAGGATCCCAAAAAAGATGTACCCATACAAACCCACACCGAGACATATCATAATTAAAATGGCAAAAGTGAAAGATAAAGAGAGAATTTTAAAGGCAGCAAGAGAAAAACAAAGAGTCTTAATATGAGGGAATCCCCATAAGGCTATAAGCCGATTTCTTTGCAGAAATTTTGCAGGCCATAGGAGTGCCATGATACATTCAAAGTCCTGAAAGGGAAACCCTTGCAACCTAGGATACTCTACCCAGCAAGATTATCACTTAGAATTGAAGGGATGATAATTTCTCAGACAAGCAAAAACTGAAAGAGTTCATCAATACTAAACCTACCATAAAATAAATGTTAAAGGTTAAAGTATCTTCTCTAGAGGAAAAGAAGTAAGAATCTATAGGAAAGGGAAAATCCCACTAGTAAAGGCAAATATCTAGCAAGGACTGAGGATCAACCATTTAAATAAGCCAGCATGGAGATCAAAAGACAAAAAATTATAAAAGCAAATATAACAATAAACAGTGCACGGATAAATATGAAGCTGTAAAATATGACATCAAAACCACAAAATTTGGGAGAAGAGAGTAAAAAATGGAGATCTTTTAGAATGTATTTGAACTTAAATGACTACCACTTTAAAACAAGTAGATATAGTTAAAGGTCAACATATATGAACCCCCTGGTAAGAAGTCATAATTTTTCTATTTTGATTGGAACATTTCAGATAACTTTACTGGATAGCTTCTTTAACACACTTTCAGAGACTTGGAAAAGCATGTTTAAGTGACCCACAAATATCTGATATTTACCCCAGGTCTTCATTTTTTTAAATGTGACTACCTACCAAGAATACCTGTTGTATTTTTAAGTGTATGAGTTAGCTCTAGGTTCAGTCAGCTCATGGGTATCTCACTGACGAGTCTGTAGTTACTGTGTCTATGCTAAGCTGCTAGTTAGAGTTTGAGGGCCACAGGAAGAAATATTTGGTAATTGAAAATACCCAGAAGATGAATGAGTTTCCATTGTTTCCAGATGAGTTACCAATGAGTACCAATGAGTTCCAATGAGTAACCATTGTTTCCAGAGATATAGGAAAACTGCCAGGAACACTAAGTCACACAAAAATTACTTTTCAAAGAGGTCTTCTTGTGGATTCCATAACTTTTCCAACAAAGCAGAGAAAAAAATTCCTCAGAAGTCACAGTTTATTCTAGCATATTATATTTTATCATGAGGAATAAAATTAACTCCAATGAATAGTATTAGAACAATGAGGTTATGAAATTGAATTAAACATCCAGAAATGCTATATCTAGCCTGTTTAAGGACCTTCTAAGGGTCCTGCCGTATACATCTTCAGTTTATTCTGATCTAACACGTCTTTAAGCAACACTTGAGAATATCTGAATATTACATTTTATTCAAAATGCTGAATTGAACCAGCAGATTCTCCTGCCTTTCACTTTAGGAATATATTGCTCTCAATCACGGTGCCGTAAAAATAAAACTTTGAATGAGTTAGGCAGTAATTAGTATTTTGTTTCTTATCATGTGAATGCATTTCTTTTGGTAAACACATTTGCTTGTCTAAGGCAAAATTATATGTTAGAAACGGTGGATGGTTCTTCTGATAAAAACAAAAACAAAAACTCTTGGACATTCAGCATTAATGTTTAAAACGCAAGTTGGACAGGTCTGATAGTAGCCCTCTTTAAAAGACTGGGCTTACCTCAACTATGATGTAAATCTTTCTTATGCAGCATCCACCTGAGCTGCTTGCCCGTGACCCACTGGGAGACTTGGGAGCATGGGGAATTGATGTGCACATAGAGCTTATGCTGCCTGCTATGCCAAGGCATAAAGTCCCTGGGTCTTGACCCTGGATTCAAATGTCTTCTGACAACATCCATGAGACTACGGTGGGCCAACTTGTCATTTTGTAAGCAGAGCAAAGTCTCCAGCCCTTCACAGTTCTTGACATGTATTGTTATTTTCAGTAGGATTTTTTTTAAAAATTCCAAAATTATTTTATTAAGTGTAATAAATACTCAGAAAATATTTACATGGTAAAGTACCAACTTGCTGAAAACTGTGTTAAAAATGCAGAACCTAGGTCCCAATACAGCAGGCTTAATGCTTCAAATTTTCTGAAGGTGAAAGTGTATCATTTTAACTTGTCTCCTAGGTGATTCTTTGACCACAGTGAAGTTTTGAAAACCACTGCTATCAGGAATTAGACAGCTAGACTGCTCCTTAGGTTGTCATATAAACTAACTCTTTAAAATCAGTCAACTGAGTCACAACATAGCTTTAGTTTTATGAGAAACACTGTATCCTGATGGTTAAATGTGGTTAAAATGTTCTGGAATATTATTTCCCACAATCACGGGGAACATTTTTTATTTCTTCATATTCTATACAGAATGTCTCTGCTCCCCCCCCACCCCAGTGTGTTAACAAAATTGATTATTCTGCAGTTGGCAGTAATTATGTAGGTTAATAGATACCTAAAGATGAGATGAAGATGAGTGAGTATGTCTATTTTGTTATGTGTTTGATACGCTAATGAATTATATACACAGAAATACTCATTGGTGGTGACAGTGTATATGTATATGTGTGTATCTATCTATCCATTCATCTGTATATATATCTATATGATTTGAATAATATATATTAGACAAATCATTAAGTGCTTCATGGTTAAAAACTGAGTCATAAAGATATGTCTAAAATGTTTCCTGTAACCTGCTTACCCACCTTAGTACACACTTTCTTCATTGCATCATCCTTTTCTTTCCCAGTCTTTTTTTCTGAGAGTATAGAGGATTTATAGCTGTCTACTAGTGGTTTGGAATACATATTTTAAAAAAGTATCATCCTCTCCCTTAGATAACTCATGATATAAAAGAGTAACTATAGGGTGAAAACATAAGCAACAAGCAAAATTTGACTGCAACATTATGAATAAATGTTAACTGGAAAAAGAACATATTTCCACAGAAAAGGATTTCTCAAAGACTGTGTTAGAATAGACTAGGTGGCTTCTGGAAAGAAGGGATTAGTAAACCATGCTGCACAATAAGGCTAGTAAATGCATCAAAAGAAGTGAGATACCTTTTGTTACCTAAACCCTAAATAGTCCTACTAAATGGTAGAACAACTGAAATACCTTTTCTTCAGTGGCTAATACCACAAATACAGAAGATGAAGGAACATAGCATGCACTGTAGGCTTAACTAGGGCAAGTGGTTTCATGGTCACGACAGCCGAATTTCAAAAGCTGTTTTTACTTTTCCTTGTAAATTACAACACAATATAACTTGAATTTTAACCCACAATAAATGCCAAGAAAGAAATCAGATTTCTTACATCTTTTTCATGTTAACAGAGAAACGAGACTTTACCCTAGCTTCAAAGGAGTGTGAGTTCTAGCTTCATATCGACACAGTGATGAGGGATAGAAGTAATAACTTTGGCCAAATTTTCCGGATCTATTTACATATTGGAAATAATGGGAAATGCTTCTTATTGCAAGAAGACCATTATCAGCTTGAGGACAGCAATGATTTACTACCAGTTGCAGAGCAAGGTGAAGAAAAATACAATGATTTCCTTTATAAGGCTGCATATTTAATCTTTTATATTTTGATATAGTTATACATTATTCATGATAGGATTTAACATATCTATGAAAATTTCATTGTGATGAAATACTAAATATCTTACTTTGTTGTAGACATCATGTTCCTATTTACTATGCTGACATTCTTATATACAGTAACCATCATCCTAATATTATGATGTGCCAAACATTGTGCTAAGCACGTGACATGTAAGTTATCTCATTTGACGCTTTAATCTTCTCTAAGAGTAAGATGCTTTGTTATACCTCTTTATATTTGTGGAGATGGCCCTAAGGAAAGCTTGATGTTTGACTGTGATGAGAGATGTTGTGGCTGGAAAAATGGAAAGACCTGTAGTTCAGATAGTCTTAGTTAAAAACCCAGGAAGATTCTCACGTATCTTGCATCAATTATTTGTTCTTGGTGAATAGACCAGGTACAGAGCCTGAATCCTCAAAATGGTGAAGGGACTATATGAAAACTTATGTGAGAATGGCAAAGCCAAGATTTTAGGACCTCATTCATGGGCCTTGGGGACTGGGAAGTCTGCACCTAAGGTAGGCTGTTTTGTTGTTTCTCCCTTTGAACAGTTGTCTCACTGACAATTGAGTTTCACATCCTTGTCATTACAGATGCTTTTCTTCTATTTGTTCATGTCTTTTATGAATCACATCATCATCCTTTTATGACAACCATACATCCTCATTTAACAGATGAGGAAGACAAAGCTCAGTGACAGTAAAGAATTTGCCAATTTATACAGCCTTTAAGTGACTAAGATAGGATATAATCTAAGCACATGTCAGAGCTCAGATTATTAACTAGTATGCTTTACTACCTAAAATTACTTGTTAGTCAAAGGAAAATTTTCCACAGATCAGGGCTTTACCAACAGACCCCCTGGACAATTTGTGTGAAAGCTAATCGAGAGTTGCTACTTAAACGCATGCAGCCACATAATTATATTGGTTAATTAATATTAATAAGTAGGGAACAGAGGGAAACAGCATGTCACGTCTTTCTAATTTGTTCCTTTTCAATTGGTTTCATCTCTGGTGGTGGTAGATAAGCAAGCACCAGTCACTGGCTCTTTCTCATGGCAGCATTTGACTTTATGTGCACGCTTTCCTTGCTCTGTGTCTTTGGTGTAGCATATTTTGCCAGAAGGACAGCATTAGTAGGTCAGTAGGAGCAGATTCAGGTTGTTAGAAAAAAAAAAATTGTAGCGATGCTTCAGGTGCAGCCCGAAATCAATAAGCAAGAGTGCTTCCTAACAGAATGAAATAAAGAGCAATTACTTACTGCAGCTAAATGACTTCCTGTGTTGGATCATTGTCTATGCTGGAGGCTGATAGGCCCCCAAACTGAGGGGCTGTGAGATAAGCAGTTGACATGGTTACAAATGAGTATACCAAAGAGATGATTGAACCTCAATTGGTAAATTAGATCTATGGTTATATCAACTGTCAGAGTCAGGAAAATGTTGCATTCTTGAGTACTTGAGTAAATTCAGGGAAATATTGGAGGGAATTACCATTTTAATCTGTGGCAAGGTTTCTCAACCTTGACACTATTGACATTTTGGACTAGATAATTCTTTATTATTTCTTTGTTAATTCTCCCTATACACGAATACTGCCCTCCATCCTGAACATAACATATGAATCCTAAGAAAAATTGTCCCAGCTGAGAAACACTGACTTATCGAATCATTTTTTTTACCTAACTCATAACATGTTCCTACATCATTTTTCTCCTGATATGATTCTCAGATAGACAGAAATAAAAGTTCTCATGCCTGAAGGAGTACCATAAGTCTTACGATGAATAGCATGTAATTTGGGAGTAAGACTCAAAATACTTAGGATTCCCCTCTACTTTGTTGTCTTTGGAGCAGATTTGTTATTTTTAGTATTACATGGTAGTAAAGAGTGGTCTTGATCTTTATAGAAAATGTTGGTACATGTAGACAACAATATGTTTGTGCAGGAACCGCTCTCTGTAAGGGAAAGGGAAAAGATCACTATGTCTCTGGCTACCATTCTGGGCATTCAAATCTTGACTGAATTGTTAGTTGAGATTCTGCATGTCCAAGCCTCTATATGGACAATTCCTGAAGAGGTTCTCTTGTAAATGCAGGATTTATATACAACTGTTTTTTTTTTTTTTTTTTCTGATTGAAATCACACTTGAAGTAGTCTTCTATAGCTATATATCTGTCACTCTAGCTACCTGTATTTGGAATTTGAAACTGCACTAATTTGTATGATATAAAACTCAAGGAGATGTGTTTTCTAATTGATATGTAGCATGTAGTTTGATTATGGTAACATTTGATAAACAATGCTACTTCTTTGAATTAGGAGTCAGAGATTTAACTATAATAGCTAGGGGTCACTACCTATATAAAGACTTGATGGTGTTATTTACCTTAGGGACACATTTTACTCAAAGTAGGCTATAAAGATTACTTGTCTTAGGATCATATGAAATGCAAATGCATGTTATAATTCAAAAATTCTGAGCCAACCCCAGAACTGCTGCATCAGAACTACTGCATCTATGGTGCGTGCATAGCAGAAGTAATTTTAGCTGATAATAAGGTGATTTTTATACACAACAGAATCTGAGAATGAATGCCTTAATGCTTCTTCATAAAGACAGCAAGAGGAATGCTCGAGAATGACTAATTCCATACTACATATCATAACTTAAGCCTAAACTATATACAGAAGCCATGACTAATGTGTAGTTGGAATCTCTAATAAATTTCTAAGTTTATTGAGGAATTTATAAATATTTAGAGACACTTACGGCTAAGAGAATAAGCTTTTACAGTAGGACTTCTTTTCTTTTTGCATTATGAGTTTTGCAGATCTTCCACCCTTTGGTTACCCCATGTCTGATCTTATATCCTGCTCTTTTTATCCTTATCCCACATTTTAAGATCATAAATATATTTAAAGTGCCTCTTTTATATAACAACTTTAAATCAATTTTAATACAGAATAGTCTGTTTCCTTTTAATTCACTGTGCAAAAAACTCTTGGTCGTAATTATGTATTACCTAGAAATGGTTTCAGTTCCTTTGAATGGCGCCGTTTCTATTATGTGAACCATTCTTGTCCAGATTTTATAAGCTTTATTTACTTTCTTGGTTTTTTTTTTTTTTTTTTTGCACCAATTATATCTGAGCTGCCTCCCTGGAAGGGGTGTTTCCTACCACTTTTGGGTAGATGGTTCAACTTACACATGTGATTGTAGTTAAAATCAGGTATACCATTGAGCTAAAACACAGATGCCATGGAAAATAACTGAACATTTCTTTGTTGGCAGTAATTCCTTGGATGGGATAAGCAGAATTTACTGTTTAATCACATCATATCTATAGCATATTCTGTAGTATGTTTTCTGGGCTGCAGTTATTTGGGACATCTGTCAGTCTACTTTGTATGAGGACACAAAGAGGTTTTGCATAGAGTCCTTTGGCTTTTGAAAAGAAAATAGGAATGATTCATTCTTAAGTACCTTGTTGAAATACAGAGGTTTTGTCAGGAAAGATAAAATTATTTACAAAATGAGAAGGATCAACCAATGATAGTTGTATGTCTGGTTTCTCTGCTAGACCATTAGATCCTTGAGGGCATACTTCATGTGATACTCATTTTTGTGTTCCCTGTACTTCATTCAGGGCCATATGCATGGAAATTCCTCAACAAATCTTATTTGAATGACTTAGTTAATAAACATAAGGCCTTAAAAAAAGAAATATAGGGGCTTCCCTGGTGGCGCAGTGGTTGAGAGTCCGCCTGCCGATGCAGGGGACACGGGTTCGTGCCCCGGTCTGGGAGGGTCCCACATGCCGCGGAGCGGCTGGGCCCGTGAGCCATGGCCGCTGGGCCTGCGCGTCCAGAGCCTGTGCTCCGCAATGGGAGAGGCCACAGCGGTGAGAGGCCCGCGTAACAAAAAAAAAAAAAAAAAAGAAATACAGAGGTTTTGCTATTTCACAATTTCTTGACTTCCTCTGGGTTACACTAAGCAGTACAAAAATTATGCATGGTTTTATTCAAGAACTATATATAATTTTTAAAAATTAGATTATAATTATTAGACCATAGTATCTCTTGTGAGACAGACTGAAGAGATGCAAAAGGAGTGCTACAACTTTGTGCAAGTTATCAGCTCTCAGGTATGATCTTGAAAAAGTCATGGCCTGGGCCAGATGAGGAGAGCACAAAGGAGGAATCTACGTTAGGATGTTTTGAAACATTCTGGATACTGGAATCCTGGAGAATTTTGTTTCTTTACTTATGAAATGTTCACAGCATGCTTTGTTAGCAATGTCACATTCTTTTAAAATTGTCTCAGCTATTGTATAGTAAAATAAAATCACTATAAAACATAGGTACTGGGAAAACTGATTACCTCTTTATCCATTCTTCATTCAACAACCAGTACATACCAAATGACAAAATCAGAGTTTCCATGATTCCCTTTCACCTATGGAGTTCCAGTTAAGGGGCTGGAGACACAATCCTCTACTACTCATCTCAATGCCTGGTCAGTTAATTCAGAGAAAAAATACATTTCAAGAGGAAAAATGCAAGGGTCTTTGGATTCTAGATGTATTAGAAATGTCTATGAAGAGGGATGATATCTCAGACCCACTTAGATGGGTACAGGGAAATCACCCTTACTAAGGTAGGATAAATGTGTTTTGGAGGAGTTCATTTCATATTGACAGGGCCCTGAGCAACATGATGCAGTCAGAAATACACTAATGTTGTTCCCAGAAAAAAATAATCTATGGAAAATTGTAGACACAATATTTACTACACAATGTTTCATTATTTGTTTATATTATTGATGAGAAGCAGTACGTTATGTTTTTACATAAATTCTGCAAATAAACTATTACCTGAAATATGTAGGTTATAAATTCAACATGTATAACTATTTCTTACCATGTAATTGAAATTTATTTGATGCCATATATTTGATGCCCATGTTTTATCATATTTTAATTAATTTTGTGTATAAATAACAATGAAATAAGTTACAAGTCTTCTTAAAGGTTTTGCAGTTTTTTTCAGAGCTTGAAAATTTTTTATTCTTGCCTATTATGTGAGACATTTTAATTTTGGATAATGTGTAACTTTAAATATAACCACTGTTGGTGACACATGCCTCCTTAGATCCCTAACAAGTATATGCGTTTTGGGTTGCCTTATCTGAGACACTTTCACCTTGGACTGATTAATTTTTAATTATCCAATTAACCTTCCTAAACCACTTTGTCATGTCATTTACTTTTTCACAAACTTTCAAGAGATCTTCATTTGATTTACAATTCTGAACTCCTTAAATTAGCAGGCAAACCCAGACAACTTACTTACATGTATAATATTTTCATTCCATCTCTTTGTGAACATACTGCTCCCTCTTAGCAAGAAAACATAATACCAAATAGGCCTTGTAAATATGTACCTCCTCCTTATTCATCATGCCAGGGATGCCTTCCTGCCTTTGCAGTAATTCAAGTTATATTCATTCTGGAGAATTTAGTTGAGAACATATCTCCATGTTTGATCATTTTTTCTTTTTTCCCTCAATCCCTTTCTTTTTCCACCTATCTTCAATAAATGTTTATCAAACACTAATTTTATATCATGGACTAGACTAGGTGCTGGGGAAACAGCTGTGAAGAATATGACCAGTTCTTGCTTCCACAAAACTTACAGTCTAAATGGGTGACAGGCATTAAACAAATGTACAATATATTTGTGTATACATACATCAGGACAACTGCTATAAAGAAATATTATAAAAGCAACAAAAAACATACAAGGGAATCCCCATATGGTTATCAGCTGATTTTTCAGCAGAAACTCTGCAGGCCATAAGGGAGTGGCATGGTATTTTAAAGTGATAAAAGGGAAAAACCTACAACCAAGAATACTCTACCCAGCAACGCTCTTGTTCAGATTTGACAGAGAAATCAAAAGCTTTACAGACAAGCAAAAACTAAGAGAATTCAGCACCACCAAACCAGCTTTACAACAAATGCTTAAGGAACTTCTCTAGATGGAAAAGGAAAGGCCACAACTAGGAACAAGAAAACTATGAATGGGAAAGCTCACTGGTAAAGGCAAACAAACATACAGTATAGGTAAGAAATCACCCAGACACAAATATATGAAAACCATCAATCATGAGAAGAGGAGAGTACAAATGCAGGATATTGGGAATGCATTTGAAATTAAGAGACCAGCAACTTAAAACAATCTTGTATATATATCAACTGCTATATCAAAACCTGATGGTAATCGCAAACCAAAAATCTACAATAGATACACACAATAAAGAAAAAGAAATCCAGACACAACACAGAATACAGTCATCAACTCACAAGAGAAGAGAACAAAAGAGGAAGGGAAGAAAAAAAACCTACAAAAGCAAATCCAAAACAATTAACAAAATGGCAATAAGAACATACATAATGATAATTATCTTAAACGTAAACAGATTAAATGCTCCAACCAAAAGATATAGACTGGCTGAATGGATATAAAAACATGACCTGTATATATGCTGTCTACAAGAGACGCACCTAATATCTAGGGACACATACAAACTGAAAAGTGAGGGGATGGAAAAATGTATTCCATGCAAATGGAAAGCTGGAGTAGCAGTACTCTTATCAGACAAAATAGACTTTAAAATAAAGACTGTTCCAAGAGACAAAGAAGGACATTACATAATGTTCAAGGAATAAATTCCAAGAAGAAGATATAACAATTGTGAATATATATGCACCCAACATAGGAGCACATCAATATATAAGGCAAAGCTAACAGCCATAAAAGGAGAAATTGACAGTAACACAATACTGGGGAACGTTAACACTCCGTTTACATCAATGGACAGATCATCCAGACAGAAAATCAATAAGAAAACAGAGGTCTTAAATGACACATTAGACCAGATAGACTTAATTGATATTTATAGAGCAACCCATCCAAAAGCAGCAGAATACACATTCTTCTCAAGTGCACATGGAACAGTCTCCAGGATAGTTTACATGCTGGGCCACAAAGCAAGCCTCAGTAAATTTAAGAAAACTGAAATCATATCAAACATCTTTTCTGACCACAATGCTGTGAGATTAGATATCAACTATAAGACAAAAAATGTAAAAAACGCAAACACGTGGAGGATAAACAATATGTTATTAAACAACCAATGGACCATTGAAGAAATCAAAGAGGAAATCAAAAAATACCTAGAGACAAATGACAATGAAAACAAGATGATCCAAAACCCATGGGACACAGCAAAAGGAGTTTTAAGAGTGAAGTTTATAGCAATACAATCTTACCTCAAGAAAGAAGAAAAATCTCAAATAAACAACCTAACTGTACACCTAAAGCAACTAGAGAAAGAACAGACAAAACCCAAAGTTAGTAGAAGGAAAGAAATCATAAAGATCAGAACAGAAATAAATGCAATAGACACAAAGAAAACAATAGAAAAGATCAATTAAACTAAAAGTTGGTCCTTTGAAAAGATAAAATTGATAAATGTTAATCCAGATTCATCAAGAAAAACAGGGAGAGGGCTCAAATCAATGAAATTAGAAATGAAAAAGGAGAAGTTACAATGGATACCACAGAAATAGAAAGGATCATAAGAGCCCATTACAGGCAACTGTATGCCAATAAAATGGACAACCTAGAAGAAAATGGACAAATTATTAGAAAGGTACAATCTTCCAAGACTGAACCAGGAAGAAACAAAATATGAACAGACCAATCACAAGTACTGAAATTGAAACTGAGATTAAAAAACTCCCAACAAACAAAAGTCCAGGGCCAAACTTTCCAGGATGGCGGAGGACGTGGAGGTCATTCCTCCTCACAAATACATCAGGAACACATCTACAAATGGAACAATTCTCACAGAGCACCTGCTGAAGACTAGCAAAGGACCTCAGACACCTAAAGGGACAAGAAAGAACCCCATGTAACCAGGTAGGATGAAAGAAAGAAGACAGGAAAAAGAAGAGGAGAAGAAGCAGGACAGGACCTGCACCCCTAGCAGGGAGCTGAAGGTGAGGAGAAGTTCCCGCATCTAGAGAAGCCCCCTCACCAGTGAGGAGATCAGCTGGGACAGAAGGGGAGCCTTGGGGACTCAGAGGAGAGCCCAGCAACTGGTCTGTGGTAGGCAGGACAGAGTGAGACCTACACAGATTTTCCATGCTACAGCCCTGTGTACCCCAGCCTGAAACAGGTGTCTGCCAGTGCTGATGGGGGCTGAGTGCTGGAATGTGGGGTTTGGAGAGCAGACTCGGAGAGAGTACTGCCGTTGGCTGTGAGGAGATAGCCTGAGGGGTGGGAGTGAGGAGCTCTGCAACCAGGAATGCTCATGGAGGAAGCCTGGACCACCACAGAAGTGAAGCGCCGTTGTTAAGTGACACGCAAAGGGCAGGACCGCCATTGCAACCTCTCTCCTCATGTGCCAACCCCTGCCTGTGCAGACACTAGAGAGAGTTCCTGCTGGAGCCCCTTGCATGCTGCCATTGTCTCCTCCCCCACAACCCCAGCCTGGGTGGCCTGCTCACCCTGATCGCTGCCTGAAGTGCTTGCATGCTCCAATCACTACCCCAGCATCCTCCCGCTGGGGTGGCCTGTTCGCCCCTATTGCCACCTTGACTCCTTCCTGCCTGACAGGCTTATGTGCTCTGGAAACCTCTGGAGCAGACTATGGTGGGAGGAACACATACAGAGGTGGAGCTGAAACTACAGCTGAGCCCAGGGGCCATGTGACTAAGAAAGAAGAGCTGAAATCTCTCCTTGTGGCTGCATGAACCACAGAGTTAGACCTCCTCTGATGGCTTCCTAAATTCAGCACCTGCGAAACATCCAACAGGACAAGCGCTCCTACAGCTGGGATGGGTCTGGCTTTAGCAGCTGTGGGCTTTGTGGACACGGCCAGAGTCTGAGCTGCCTCCACACCTCCCACAGCGTGTCCTAGTGCATGACTACTGCAGTCCTGGGACCTGACCTCAGTGGATCTGTGCTGGTGGCCTGGTGAAAACAATGCCTGAGAATCACCAGGGCCAATTGCCAGCATACCCACAGTTAAGGTGAGACTGAGACCAGTGCCACCAACAGTATACTTTGTCAGCCCATGCAATGGGTTCATAGATAACACAGCAAAGCACATTTACAGGTGAACAGCTCCAGAGGAGGAATACTCAGTGGCTTCTCTCCCAGTGGGAGTGCTCCAATCGCACCTACTTCACACCACAGATCAGAAACACAGCTAAGAAACAGATCTGGGGGCCTCTACTCCAACAACTAAGGAGCAGACCCCAGCCCTGACAGGTCAGTGACAACCACAGAGCAAAGGGGAGGCCCTGCTCAATATCCAGGGCAGGCTCTGGTCACCACAACACCAATGAAACCCTCTATCAAGGGGATAACAGGACAAGCCTCTGGACCAACCTCACCCGCTAGGGGGCAGACACCAGAAGCAAGAGGAACTACGATCCTATAGCCTGCAGAAAGGAGACCACAAACACAGTAAGTTTGACAAAATGAGAAGACATATGTTGCAGAGGAAGAGGCAAGCTAAAAGCCTACAAGATCAACTAAATGAAAAGACGTAAAAATTCTCAACAAAATACTAGCAAACCGAATCCAACAACACATTAAGAGGATTATACACTATGATCAAGTGGGATTTATCCCAGGGATGCAAGCGTTTTTCAGTATCCACAAATCAATCAGTGTGATACACCACATCAACAAATTGAAGAATAAAACCATATTATCTCAATAGATGCAGAAAAATCTTTTGACAAAATTCAACAGCCATTTATGATTAAAAAAAACTCTCTAGAAAGTGGGCATAGAGGGAACCTACCTCAACATAATAAAGGCCATATATGACAAAACCACAGCAACATAATTCTCAATGCTGAAAAACTGAAAGCAGTTCCTCTAAGATCAGAAACAAGACAAAGATGTCCACTCTCGCCACTATTATTCAACATAAATTTGGAAGTCCTAGCCATGGCAATCAGAGAAGAAAAAGAAATAAAAGGAATGCAAATTGGAAAAGAAGAAGTAAAACTGTCCCTGTGTGCAGGTGACATGATACTACATAGAAAACCATAAAGATGCTACCAGAAAACTACTGGAGATCATCATGAATTTGGTAGGGTTGCATGATACAAAATTAATACAGAGAAATCTGTTGCATATCTATACACTAACAATGAGAGATCAGAAAAAGAAGTAAACAATCCCATTTATCATCACATCAAAAAGAATAAAATACCTAGGAATAAACCTACCTAAGGAGGCAAAATAGCTGTACTCCAAAAACTGTAAGATACTGATGAAAGAAATAAAAGGTGACACAAACAAATGAAGAGATATACAATGTTCTTGGATTGGAAGCATCAATATTGTCAAAATGACTATATTACCCAAGGAAATCTACAGATTCAATGCAATCCCTATCAAATTACCAATGACATTTTTCACAGAACTAGAACAAAATATTTTACAATTTGTATGGAAACACAACAGACCACAAATAGCCAAAGCAATCCTGGGAAAGAGAAACGGAGCTGGAGGAATCACACTATACTACACACTATACTACAAAGCTACAGTATACTACACTATACTATACTATACTACACAACAAAGTTACAGTAATCAAAACAGTATGGTACTGGCACAAAGACAGACTTATGTATCAGTGGAACAGAATAGAAAGCCCAGAGATAAATCCATACACCTACGGTCAATTAATCTACAACAAAGGAGGCAAATATACAATGGAGAAAAGACAGTCTCTTCAATAAATGATGCTGGGAAAACTGAACAGCTACATATAAAAGAATGAAACTAGAACATTCTCTAACACCATACACAAACATAAACCCCAGATACTTAAAGACTTAAATGTAAGACCAGATAGTATGAAACTCTTAGAGGTAAACATAGGCAGAACACTCTCTGACATACACTGCAGCAGTATCTTTTTGGATATGTCTCCCAGAACAATGAAAGTCAAAACAAAAATGAGTGGCACCTAATTGAACTTAAAACTTTTCCACAGCAAAGGAAACCATAAACAAAATGAAGAGACAACCCCACAGAATGGGAGAAAACATTGGCAAATGAAGCAACCAATAAGAGATTAATCTCTGAAATATACAAATATCTCATGCAGCTCAATATCAAAAAAACAACCCAATCAAACAAATGGGCAGAAGATCTAAATAGACATTTCTCCAAAGGAGACATACAGATGGTCAAAAGGCACATGAAAAGATGCTCAACATTGCTCATTATTAGAGAAATGCAAATCGAAACTACAATGAGGTATCACCTCACACTGGTCAGAATGGCCATCATCAAAGTCTACAAACAATAAATGCTGCAGAGGATGTGGAGAAAAGGGAACCCTCCTTCACTGTTGGTGGAAATGTAAAATGATACAACCACTATGGAGAACAGTATGGAGGTTCCTTAAGAAACTAAAAATAGAGCTACCATATGATCCAGCAATCTCACTCCTGGGCATATATCTGGAGAAAACTAATTTGAAAAGATACACATGCCCGAATGTTAACTGCAGCACTATTTACAATAGCCAAGACACGGAAGCAACCTAGATGTCTTTTGACAGAGGAATGGATAAAGATGAAGTGGTATATATACACAGTGGAATATTACTCAGCCATAAAAATGAATGAAATATTGCCTTTGCAGCAACATGGATGGACCTAGACATTATACTAAGTGAAGTAAGTCAGACAAAGACAAATATCATATGATATCACTAACATGTGGAACCTAAACATGACACAAAAAAACTTATGAACAAAACAAACAGACTCACAGACTTAGAAAACAAACTTATGGTTAACAAAGGGGAAAGCTGTGGGGGAAGGGATAAATTAGGAGGGATAAATTAACATATACCTAACATAAATTAGTTTGGGATTAACATATACACCCTACTATATATAAAATAGATAATCATCAATGACCTAGTGTATAGCACAGGGAACTCTACTTAATATTCTGTAATAACCTATAATGGAAAAGAATCTGAAAAAATAATGGATATATGTATAACTGAATCACTTTGCTGTACACCTGAAACTAACACAACATTGTAAACCAGTTATACCCCAATATAAAATAAAAATTCAATTAAAACTGTTACAGTATATGTTTACGTTGAGATTATGAAAATACTATAACTTATTTGAAATTGTGGGATGTGAGATGTTCTTAAGAATTGTCCAGGGGAAAAAAAAAAGAATTGTCCAGGGACTGCGCTACAGCTCTCAGGGATAAATCAAGGGCAAAACTTCAGAATTTGGAATTAACAGATACACACTATATATAAAATAGATAACAAACAAGGGCCTACTGTTTGTAGCACAGAGAACTATATTCAATATCTTATAATAGCCTATAATGGAAAAGAATATGAAAAAAATATGTATGTATATATGTGTATATATATATGTATAAGTGAATCACTTTGCTGTACACCTGAAACACTGTAAATCAACTATATTTCAATTTTAAAAATTCTTATAGAAAAATAAAATTTTTAAAAAATGAAGGGCAAAACCTTCCAGGCAGATGATAAAAAATGAAGGACCTGAAGGACCTAAGGAAGGAGACAGATTTTCACCATTAAGAAGCTCAAAGGTCACTAGAAACACAAAGATTGAGGGGAAAAATTGTCCCAGGAAGAAATTAGGGAGGTAGGTAGGGCTAGATAATTCAGGGTCATGTAGATCATTACAAAATTTATATATTCTTGAAATTCAGTAGGAAGTTATTTAAAGAAAATAAGGAAGCTAGTGGCATGATTAGATTTGCATTTTAAAAAAAAGATTACTATAACTTTCTCTAGTATGTGTGTGAAGGTATGGAAAAATGGATGCCATAACCCTAGAAGGAGGTAACAGTGTCTTGAACTAGAGGGACAGTGGTGGTGAGAAGTGAGGAGAGGGAGATTGGTACAAGATGGTGGAGTAGAAGGATGTGTGTTCACTCCCTCATGTGAGAGCACCAGAATCACAACTAACTGCTGAAGAGTCATCAACAGGAAGACACTGGAACTCACCAAAAAAGATACCTCACATCCAAAGACAAAGGAGAAGCCGCAACGAGACAGTAGGAGGGGTGCAATCACAATAAAATCAAATCCCATAACCGCTGGGTGGGTGACTCACAAACTGGAGAACACTTATACCACAGAAGTCCACCCACTGGAGTGAAGGTTCTGAGCCCCATGTCAGGCTTCCCAACCTGGGGGTCTGGTAACGGGAGGAGGAATTCCCAGAAAATCAGACTTTGGAGGCTAGCGGGATTTGATTGCAGGACTTTGGCAGGACTGGGGGAAACAGAGACTCCACTCTTAGAGGGCACACACAAAGTGTGCGCACTGGGACCCAGGGGAAGGAGCAGTGACCCCAGGGGAGAATGGACCAGACCTACCTGCTAGTATTGGAGGGTATCCTGTAGAGGTGGGGGGTGGCTGTGGCTCACCTTGGGGACAAGGACACTGGCAGCAGAAGTTCTGGAAAGTACTCCTTGGCGTGAGCCCCCTTGGAGTCCACCACCAAAGAGCCTGTAGTCACCAGGGCTGGGTCACCTCAGGCCAAACAACCAACAGTAGGGAACTCAGCCCCACCCATCAGAAGACAAGTGGATTAAAGTTTTACTGAGCTCTGCCCACCAGAGCAACACCCAGTTGTACTCACCACCAGTCCCTCCCATCAGGAAATTTGCACAAGCCTCTAAGCCTCATCCACCAGAGGGCAGACAGCAGAAGCAAGAATAGCTATAGTCCTGCAGCCTGTGGAATGAAAACCACATTCACAGAAAGACAGACAAAATGAAAAGGCAGAGGACTATGTTCCAGATGAAGGAACATGATAAAACCCCAGAAAAACAACTAAATGAAGTGGAGATAGGCAACTTTCCAGAGAAAGAATTCGGAATAATGATAGTGAAGATGATCCAAGACCCTGGAAAAAGAATGGAGGCAAAGATCGAGAAGATACAAGAAATGTGTAACAAAGACCTAGAAGAATTAAAGAACACACACCTAGAAAAACTAAAGAACAAACAAACGGAGATGAACAATACAATAACTGAAATGAAAAATACACTAGAAGGAATAAATAGAAGAATAACTGAGGCAGAAGAACGGATAAGTGACCTGGAAGACAGAATGGTGGAATTCACTGCTGTGGAACAGAATAAAGAAAAAAGAATGAAAAGAAGTTAAGACAGCTTAAGAGACCTCATTAAAGACACAGATTAAACACACCAACATTTGCATTATAGGGGTCCCAGAAGGAGAAGAGAGAGAGAAGGCCCCGAGAAAATATTTGAAGAGATTATCCCTAACATGGGAAAGGAAATAGCCACCCAAATCCAGGAAGTGCAGAGAGTCCCAAGTCTCCAGGATAAACCCAAGGAAAAACATGCCAAGACACAGAGCAATCAATCTGACAAAATTAAAGACAAAGAAAACTTATTAAAATCATCAAGGGAAAAATGACAAATAACATACAAGGGAACTCCCATAAGGTTAACAGTTGATTTCTCAGCAGAAACTGCAAGCCAGAAGGGAGTGGCATGATATATTTAAAGTGATGAAAGGGCAGAACGTACAACCAAGATTTCTCTACCTGGCAAGGATCTCATTCAGATTCAACAGAGAAATCAAAAGCTTTACAGACAAGGAAAAGCTAAGAGAATTCAGCACCACCAAACCAGCTCTACAACAAATGCTAAAGGAACTTCTCTACGTGGGAAACACAAGACAAGAAAAGGACCTACAAAAACAAACCCAAAACAATTAAGAAAATGGTCATAGGAACATACATGTCAATAATTAGCTTAAACGTGAATGGATTAAATGCTCCAACCAAAAAACACAGGCTTGCTGAATGGATACAAAAACAACACGCATATATATGCTGTCTACAAGAGACCTACTTCAGATCTAGGGACACATACAGACTGAAAGTGAGGGGATGGAAAAAGAAATTCCATGCAAATGGAAATCAAAAGAAAGCTGGAGTAGCAATACTCATATCAGATAAAATAGACTTTAAAATAAAGACTGTTACAAGAGACAAGGAAGGTCACTAAGTAATGATCAAGGGGTCAATCCAAGAAGAAGATATAACAATTATAAATATATATGCACCCAACATAGGAGCACCTCAATACATAAGGTAACTGCTAACAGCCATAAAAGAGGAAATCGACAGTAACACAATAAGAGTGGGGGACTTTAACACCTCACTTACACCAATGGACAGATCATCCAGACAGAAAATTAATAAGGAAACACAAGCTTTAAATGACACAATAGACCAGATAGATTTAATTGATATTCATAGGACATTCCATCCAAAAACAGCAGATTACATTTTCTTCTCAAGTGTACATGGAACATTTTCCAGGATGGATCACATCTTGGGTCACAACTCAAGCCTTGGTTAATTTAAGAAAATTGAAATCATATGAATCATCTTTTCTGACCACAACACTATGAGATTAGAAATAAATTACAGGGAGAAGTAAGCAGAATGAATGTAGAATCACTGTGAAATATTGATGGACTGAATACTAGTCAGTGAGGAAGAGGAAAGTATCAAGGACAATTTCAGATTTTCTGTATGGTCTCCATTCATTTGTTTGTTCAACAAATATTACTGAAATTGTTAAACATAGTTGAAAACTAGAATGATGCAAATATAATGAGTTCAGTTAAGAAAAAATATGATTGAGATACCTGTCATATAGTCATGGAGGTAGATGTATGAATGAAACACTGAAAAGAAGTTTAGATTGAAGTATAAGTTTAATGTTTGTTCACATGATGATAGTAAGTAAAGTAATGGGACTAGATGAGATCACTTAGGGATAGTGAAATGTATCTGGACCAGGTCTTGAAATCCAAACATTTAGTTACAATGTGTTCAGCTGTGGAGATTAAGTAATAGTGACCAGAGATGCAGGAGAAGCAGCAGGAACATGCGTCACAGTTACCAAAAGATGATGGAATTCAAGATGAGAGGGGTTAATCTACTGAATTTTACTTAATACTAAAAATAAAAATGGAAACTGGTAAGTATCCATTTAACTTAACAAATTAGAGGTCTTCAGGAGGAGCAAAGGCCCAACTGGAGTGTGTTTATGAATAAGCAGGAAGTGAGAAATTGAAGCAACCAAAGTAAACAATTCTTTGGAAGCCTGTTTCACTCTTAGAAATCATGCTGTTTTAATATTTATTTTTCACTAAGTCTCTTCTTGACTTGAGACACTTTCATATTATCATTTTCATGTCTTACTTAATCTTACCTTTTATTTTAATTACTAGTTTAGTCCCTTAAGCAAAAGGAAGTGCCTAAGCGTAGGATTGTATCTTTGATTTCTTTAAATCTCCTGTTGCATTTGTATTGTGTGGGTTCTCCATAAGAGTGAATGGATAAATGAATGAAAAAATAAACAGTGAAGGCAGAAAGAAACAGAGAATGAGAAATATTAACAATGCTGGTATGGAAGATGCATTCATATTTTAGAATGTAACATTTCTGAGGCCTCCCCATAGTGACTGTGGGGAAGTGCTTGGGATATTGACTATTGAAGAGATTTCTTACAGAACTCATTTGCTACCTATGATGCTATCTGCCAATGTGTCCTGATGTGAAACCACCATTCCTGTGGTCAAGATATGGATTCACCGCAGCCTTATAATTCTAACATCTGGACCTTCCAACATAGCCTCTATTGAAATGCAGGACATCACCTCTGTAGCCAGGAAAGAGTTATTCTTTCTACCTCTAGATGACTATAACCTGAGGAATGAAGATAGATCCACCCTAAGCCAACATCCGGTTACTATGTCTCCTCTTTTAACCAAAACTTATTGTAACAGAACACAGTTTACAAAGGTCACTGTATACATATGCAATCTCTATTATCACATGGTTACCCCTTGACCTTCATTTTCCCTATTTCAGCACAAAATACCTTTCCTTGTACTACTCTAAGATTTTTTCTATTTATCATCTTTTTTATCCCACAAACTTAACAGATATATCTCTATCTACATATCCACAGTTCATGAGTGTGGTTGAAATATAGCATAATGGCTGAAACATATAATTAAATATTTGAATATGAATCCTTTTGACCTTGTTTTTCTTACATCAAATGCATATCTTGTATCTATGCATTAAAATGAAATTTGATGGGCTCTGCATGGAACTATTGAACAATGCTTTGGGAAATCTGGAATTGGTTGTTGACTGCCACTAACAATTTTTATAATCTTGGGTGAGTCACTTATCAACCCTAGCCACTGTTTCTTTATAAAAATCAAGGGATTAAACCACATTAACTTTACAGTCTCTACTGCTTCTTGAACTGTTATTATTAAATCAAAATGAAAATATTCATATTTTCAATGGTGAACAGGTTATGATATTTGAAATTAATAAAATCACAAAAATGACATTAATAAAATGAAAATAGTTGACAATATTTTTTTAGATCATAGCAATTTGTATGTTTCATCTCACATTATAGTTTGTGCTTTGTTGATTTTTTTTCTATTTAAAAATCAATTTTATTTCCTTTTAAGGATGACTAACTTTAAAGCTGGTGTCCCATCTGTTTTCTCTTTGTTAGCAGACTTTTTGAGGCTACTCTGAGTTCATAAGGAAAATTATTTGCTTTGATAAAGCAGCTTTTCAAAGAGGAAAAAAAATAACAGACTTTGTTTTTGCACTCGATAGTGTTTCTAAAACCCATAAACTCATCTTAAGTAAGAAAATAAAGTTGGTTCCTTGAAAAATTGCTATTATTAAACAAACCTCTTATCTCCAAGGCTCAATTCTTTACATAGTGAAAGAATGTATTTTTGAAATTCCATGCTTCTTTTAAAAATTGTATCTAACTTGTAGGTAATGATATCCTGACCATAACTTTCCATACCAGAATTCATTTCCTGCTGTGTCTCACCCTTTATTTATACTATATGAAAACATTTTAGAAAATCATATGGTATATGAAAATGAATATTATTTCATCACAAATCCCAAACCACTCTGCATGCTTTGTATTTCCATACATGCTTGTATTATTTTGATGTTGTAAATTCTTTGAAGGACTTTTAAATAGTAGTATGTCACCAAAGCATCAAGCATAAAAGGCAAATTTTGTTATTTATCATATTACTATCCCATACATGCCCCCTGAATTTTCTTAAGTGATGTTTGATCTACCTTAAATTTTGCATGTTTCTGAAGGAAAATATAGCCAAAGCTAATACAAAATGGCCAGTAACCTAAAAATCACATTTTAAGTGCATCTTGAATATATAATTTTTAATCTGGGTATAACTAAACTATTTAAATTCAAATAATGAAAGAATATCATGAAAAATGAACCAGTGAATCCAGGGAGACATTTCAAGTGATTTGGCATCCTTGGGCCGATAGTTCTTTCACTCTAACTACCTTGATGCTTATTCTGGTTGCAGACAGAGAAGGCAGTAGGAGTGAAGTTATGCTATTTGTCTACATCCTGTCTCCCTTTTTTCAACATCATTCTTATCTACTTACATAGTATCCACACCTTCTGGATACCTCCATTTCCAATTATTTCAAACCCTTTTCTTCAGGAATAATCTGATAACCTAATTCATACAAAGGTTTAAATGACTAATAACTTATAATGTTATACTTCAAGTTATCTGGAAACAATTTCTATGTGAAGTTTGAGTATATTTTATATAATGAATGAAATTCAGAATTAATAAGTGGAGAACATTTAATAAACCTAGAGAAATTGGCACACAGATTTTAGTATCAACAAAACAATTAGGGAAGGGTACTTATTTAATTTTTTGACAGATAAAGAGACATTATAGAATATATGACTTGGAATTCAAAGACCTTATATTAGTACCTGAGTCCTCTTGAGTAAGCCAGTTATTACTAAGAGCCTCAGTTTTCCATCTGTAAAATGGGAGTAAGGCATTTGAAACCAGTTTTAATGTACATTTACAAGGATAAATTAGGATATTTTATGTAAAAGCAATCTAACATTTAAAGTATATGATAGATGAGATACTATAATTGTATTTGTTGTTTGTAATTATGTATTGCCTTTATTCAGTGAGTCAGACTTATTCCTAAAAATAACTTGCCTTACTGATATAAAACAACAAATGAGCAATATAAAATTGCTGTATTTTTATTTTACTTCTTTCTCAAGTTATCTTGTAGTTTAGGTAATAATGTCTTACATTTAGTAGTCTCCCAACAGAACTTATGGGATAAAATTTCTCATAAGATAGAATCATTTAAGCAAGGAGTTTAGGACTCACATTATTTAATCAATATGATTATATCACATATACATATGTATGATAAGTACTAGAAAACAAGAGAAACAATAGGCAAGATTCTTAATTATATATTAATTAATATAACAATCTATATATTAATTATATATAATTATAATTAATGTAAGAATCTATATTATATATGTGTATTGTATTACATACAATACACATATTATATATATATATGTTCATTTATTGTATACAAGCAATATTTCCATCATGTAAATCTACAGCAATTGTCTACAGAAGACATTACATGAATAAAAATATTTTTGTGATTTTTTTAATACTACTTTCATTCAAGAAGCACTGTACTATATGAAGACCTAAACAGAGACATTTCTCCAAAGAAGACATGCAGATAGCCAATAGGCACATGAAAAGATGCTCATCATCACTAATTGTTAGAGAATTGCAAATCAAAACTACAATGAGGTACCACCTTACATTGGTCAGAACGGCCATCATTAAAAAGTATACAGATAACAAATGCTGGAGAGGGTGTGCAGAAAAGGGAACCCTCCTACATTGTTGGTGGGAATGTAAATTACTGCAGCCACTATGGAGAACAGTATGGAGGTTCCTTAAAAAACTAAAAATAGAGTTGCCATATGATCCATCCATCCCACTCCTGGACATATACCCAGACAAAACTCTAATTCGAAAAGATACTTGCACCCCTATGTTCACAGCAGCACTATTTACAATAGCCAAGACACGGAAACAACCTAAATGTCCACTGACAGATGAATGGATAAAGAAGATGTGGTATATATACACAATGGAATACTACTCAGCCATAAAAAGGAATGAAATAATGCCATTTGCAGAAACATGGATGGACTTAGAGATTTTCATAATACTCAAAGTAAGTCAGAAAGACAAATACCATATGATATCACTTATGTGTGGAATATAAAATACGACACAAATGAACATATCTACAGAACAGAAACAGATTCACGGATATAGAGAACAGACTTGTGGTTGCCCAGGGGGAGGGAGATGGGGGTGGGAAGGATTGGGAGTTTGGGATTAGCAGATGCAAACTATTACATATAGAATGGATTTAATCAACAAGGTTCTAATGTATAGCACAGGGAACTATATTCAATATCCTGTGATAAACCATAATGGAAAAGAATATGAAAAAGAATATATATATATATAGATAGATAGATAGATAGATAGATAGATAGATAAAACAATCACTTTGCTGTACAGCAAAAATTAACACAACATTGTAAATCGACTATGCTTCAATAAAGTTTTAAATAAAAGAAACACCGTACCATCTAATACATGCTAGATATTGGGCATGTGCCTGTCTAGACAAGAGGTGCATTTTTCATGTTGTTTTAGTTAAACCACAGTAATTGTCCATTATTTTGTATTCCTATGCAAACACATAAAAACTATTCCCTACTCCTTTCACTTAGACATATAAAATTAGCTTAAACACTCACTTATTTTTATTTAGAAATCACACTTTTTTGGAATATCAGTTGTGCAGAATTATACTTTCTTAGGTTTCTTCTGAATTGAAACAGTGAGTATAAGCAGTGATTGTCTGAAATTCTCATTTAAACTTTCTACTGAAAATAATCGTTCACACTGAGTGGGTTACAGCACACACACATGCATTAGTTCTAAAGACAACTCATTATTGTTCCTCAGAATTTTGTTCTTTCTAGAGTTCATTTACTCTAGTTATAAACAGAACAGTCCTACTGGCTTGTGGGAAAACAGTTGCATGCTTTCGCTTTTCTCATGAGAGGTAGATACCTTGGCCTTCCTCTCCTGGGAACTCAGCCTTTAGCTGACCTTACTAACATTCACCTTGCTTATCTTGTACATGTCTTCTAACCCCGGTTGAATCCTAAATGCCCACCAGGAGGATTTAGTATCCCCTAAAGAATTTAGGAGTGAGTTTGAGCCAGAAGAAGTAATTTAACTCCAGACAACTTCCTCTTGGTAATTTATGCTATTTGAAAAATATAGGTCTTGTCTGCCAGAACCTTTGAATGTTTCTTTTTGATTATTACTTGAACTTATTACAAGGCTTCCTGCTTGCAAAGCAGTAACTACTTCTCTGTACAATCTCTCTGTGGTAGAATGTTTCTAGGCCTTTAAAAAAAACTCTTCTTTATCACTGAAAACAGATTGCACATCTAAGGATACAAACAGATGCAGCAACATGCCAACCCTTCTGTAGAGAAATGTCCTGTATTTATAACTGCTTTAGAAATCCTATTCCTCAGTGATGACAGGAAAAGGACAGTTGTTTTTAATAAATATCGTTTGAGTTTATTGACAAAGAGGCACATTTCAGGTCTCCTGGTTTACTTCACACCAATATATTATGTAGTGAAAAATCAAAAGGGGCATTTGCTTTTTAAGTAGTTCATGACACTCTATTAACATTCCTCCATGTGGAGAAAAAGTTATTTTTTAAGACAAGAAATCTTTGGATTTTATGTGCTATACTGTATGTGTTTTTTATTGCTGTTTTGGGCAAGATTTATGTTTACAAATGCCTTCAATGTTTATTAGTAAATTGCATTGGGTTAGTAAATGAGCTAATATTTTAAAAAATAATAATAATTGTAAGGGTCTAGAAGAGTGTCTGGCATATAATAAGGATTTTATGTGTTTGCAAAATAAAAATTATAAAAGCTTAATTTCACTCTCCTAGTGGCTGTAAATGATTTTTTTTAAAAGGATAGCAGTTTATGTATATGGGTTTTTTTTTTTAGAGATCCTGCATTAGTCACTTTTATTAGTCACTTTTATTTGTTTGATTTAGGGAAGCATTATGGCTTAGGCCAGTAATTCTCAACTGGGCACAATTTTGCCCTCCCGGAGACATTTGGAAATATCTGAAGACATTTTTGTTTGTCACAACTGGGTGCAGGTGCTACTGGCATCTATAAGTAGAGGCAAAGGATGCTCATAAGCATCCTGCAAGTCACTGGGCAGCCCTCTACAGCAAAAAAATTATATAATCCCAAATGTAAATAGTGCTGAGATTGAGAAACCCTTGGCTTAGAGCTTGAGCTCCAATTCACATTATGCTATCCACTAAATCCTGGAATCCTGGTAAGCACTTAAGTGTAAAGGTTTCAGTTTCTTCATCATAAATGGGTATAATAAAATAATTGGGATTGAAAGTTATTAATACATGAAACATTGCACACATATCTTGGTGCATTGTAAAGTCACTAAATCTTAGCTATTATCATAAATAAAATCTGAGATAAAGTGACTTATCTGCTTTCTGGTCATTTTTTCTAAATCTAAAATTATACAATATATGCTCTCTCGAGTTTAGTATATTTAAGAATTCTTTCCCACCCGAGATCTTCTCACTGTCAGGCATCAGACAGACAACTAGCTCTTGAAAGCACTTATCACCACCTTATGGCATTTTTGTTTTTGTACATTCATTTTGTTGTATTTTGTCCAAGATTCAAAGCTTACTTAGAATTTTATAAGGACAAATAAAGCTTTCTCAAGGATCTAAATCCTACTATTGTCTTTTCCTTAGCTTAATTTTAAATCACTACATACAACTCCATTTTCCAATAGGCTCAGGGTTAAGGCAACTACGGACTTCATTAAAAGTAAGTTAAAAACTAGTGTGATGGAATTTTACCAAAAAAGAATGATTTTTATGTCTCCTTTAACAGTAGAATCCATAGACAGTAGCACAGCATTTGTCTGGAACACTATAGAACCCATCCTCTGAAAGCAGGAAAAGAGAAGTTCCTTTAAGGCGTGTGCTTCAACGGGAAGGGGACTATGTCCAGAATAGTTCCTTTTAATTCTTTTCTAAAATGTGTCACAATGCTAATTTATCATTTATTTAAGAGAATTTATAAATATCATTAGAGAAAGAATATTAAAGAAATCTTTATGTCAGTCTTCAGGGCTAACTAGATAGAAAGAAAATAATAGTGAAGATCAAGGTTAGATTGAAGACACAGTGGGGAAACTCAATATACACCATTAAAGGTGTTGAAAAAGTATTCCAGTTTGTATTTTATAAGCAAATTTGGGGTAAGAAAGGATTTATAGGCAAAACTTTAGAAGCGATACAATCTATGTTATACTGGCATTAACTGACAACCAATTTAATGCAATTATTCTGTACACTTATAGTAATTAAAATGGAAATAATTACATTTAAGACATTTACAGATTTTAATATTTGACTCAGTGAGCAATAATATTGTACATGCCTTTTCAAAGCACTTTTCATATATGTAATAGTATTTTACATACTATTTTAAGTATTTTAAATAGTATTTTAAGTACTTAGAGATGGCTTCTTGATATCACTGTATTAAGTTTCTATTATTCTGCCTGTAGATTTATGTATTGATGTATTTTAATAATTAAATTAATATATTACTATAGACTTTCTTCTGTGATTTATTCTAGTGCCTCAACTCACGCCTTCTTCATTTATTTTCTACACTAATGAATTGACCTATTCAATTAATGTGCAGGTTACAAGGTCAAATGGGTGTCGGTCATTTGTTATGTCTATATTTTAAGTAATATGTTGCTACTACTAGAGCACCAAAATTTATTCTTTTTATAAATTAGAGAAGATACTGATAATTCTCTTTGTATTTCTGAATCCAAAATGTTTGCATAAATGGAAGATAAAAGAGTTCAGTTACAGATATTCTAATGGGAGTATTTTCATAACCCTTGTTTTGGCCAAAGAAGTCTCTCTATATGTCATGTTGACACACGGGGAAAACAGAGATTAAGAAGTGCTGCTCTACAATAACTCCCTTTTAATTCATTTTCTACAGTATTGACATACTGTACTGAAAGAGCTTTTTTTCAGTTGCTTTGATAGCTAATGCTTTAGATATAATGTCATATTGCTTTGGTGGCTATGAAAGGTTTGTTATTTCCTCCAGGTATATTTTATAGTTACATATATGTCTTGATTTTTATTAGGGAAGGATAACTAAAGGGGAGTTGAAGTCTCAAAAACATCCCTGAAAAGTTGACATTCCCCACTGCTTTCAACAATGAAAGCAAAATATACATGTCCAGTGCTTGGTAGTTTAAGATCCAGGTAGGGAGAGGAACCAAGATGGCGGAGTAGAAGGACGTGCTCTCACTCCCTCTTGCGAGAACACCAGAATCACAACTAGCTGCTGGACAATCATCGACAGGAAGACACTGGAACTCACCAAAAAAGATACCCCACATCCAAAGACAAAGGAAAAGCCACAATGAGATGGTAGGAGGAGCACAATCACAGTAAAATCAAATCCCATAACCAGTGGGTGGGTGACTCACAGACTGGAGAACACTTATACCACAGAAGTCCACCCACTGGAGTGAAGGTTCTGAGCCCCTCAGGCTTCCCAACCTGGGGTCCTGGAAACGGGAGGAGGAATTCCTAGAGAATCACACATTGAAGCCTAGTGGGAATTGATTGCAGGACTTCGACAGGACTGGGGGAAACAGAGACTCCACTCTTAAGAGGGCACACAGAAAGTAGTGTGTGCACTGGGACCCAGGGGAAGGAGCAGTGACCCTAGGGGAGACTGAACCACACCTACCTGCTACTGTTGGAGGGTCTTCTGCAGAGGCGGGGGTGGTGGTGGCTGTGGCTCACTATGCGGACAAGGACAATGGCAGCAGAAGTTCTGGGAAGTACTCCTTGGCATGAGCCCTCCCAGAGTCTGTCATTAGCCCCAGCAAACAGCCCAGGTAGGCTCCAGTGTTGGGTTGCCTCAGGCCAAACAACCAACAGGGAGGGAACCCAGGCCCACCCATCATCAGACAAGCAGATTAAAGTTTTACTGAGCTCTGCCCACCAGAGCAACAGCCAGCTCTACCCAGCGCCAGTCCCTCCCATCAGGAAACTTGCACAAGCCTCTTAGATAGCCTCATCCACCAGAGGGCAGACAGCAGAAGCAAGAAGAACTACAATCCTGCAGACTGTGGAACAAAAACCACATTCACAGAAAGATAGACAAGATGAAAAGGCAGAGGGCTATGTACCAGATGAAGGAACAAAATAAAACCCCAGAAAACCAACTAAATGAGGTGGAGATAGGCAACCTTCCAGAAAAAGAACTCAGAATAATGATAGTAGAGATGATCCAGGACCTCGGAAAAAGAATGGAGGCAAAGATCGAGAAGATGCAAGAAATGTTTAACAAACACATAGAAGAATTAAAGAACAAACAAACAGAGATGAACAATACAATAACTGAAATGGAAACTACACTAGAAGGAATCCATAGCAGAATAACTGAGGCAGAAGAACCGATAAGTGACTTGGAAGACAGAATGGTGGAATTCACTGCTGCAGAACAGAATAAAAAGAATGAAAAGAAATGAAGACAGCCTAAGAGACCTCTGGGACAACATTAAACGCAACAACATTTGCATTATAGGGGTCCCAGAAGGAGAAGATAGAGAGACAAAGGACCTGAGAAAATATTTGAAGAGATGATAGTCAAAAAGTTCCCTACCATGGGAAAGGAAATAGCCACCCAAGTCCAGGAAGCACAGACAGTCCCATACAGGATAAACTCAAGGAGAAACATACCAAGACACATAGTAATCAAATTTGCAAAAATTAAAGACAAAGAATAATTATTGAAAGCAGCAAGGGAAAAACAAAAAATAATATACAAGGGAACTCCCATAAGGTTAACTGATTTCTCAGAAGAAACTCTACAAACCAGAAGGGAGTGGCAAGATATACTTAAAGTGATGAAAGGGAAGAACGGAAGAACGTACAACCAAGATTAATGTACCCGGCAAGCATCTCATTCAGATTTCACAGATAAATCAAAAGCTTTACAGACAAGGAAAAGCTAAGAGAACTCAGCACCACCAAACCAGCTCTACAACAAATGCTAAAGGAACTTCTCTACGTGGGAAACACAAGACAAGAAAAGGACCTACAAAAACAAACCCAAAACAATTAAGAAAATGGTCATAGGAACATACATATCGATAATTACCTTAAACATGAATGGATTAAATGCTCCGACCAAAAAACACAGGCTTGCTGAATGGATACAAAAACAACACGCATATATATGCTGTCTACAAGAGACCTACTTCAGATCTAGGGACACATACAGACTGAAAGTGAGGGGATGGAAAAAGAAATTCCATGCAAATGGAAATCAAAAGAAAGCTGGAGTAGCAATACTCATATCAGACAAAATAGACTTGAAAATAAGGAATGTTACAAGAGACAATGAAGGACATTACATAATGATCAAGGGATCAATCCAAGAAGAAGATATAACAATTATAAATATATATGCACCCAACATAGGAGTACCTCAATACATAAGGCAACTGCTAACAGCTATAAAAGAGGTAATCGACAGTAACACAGTAAGAGTGGGGGACTTTAACACCTCACTTACACCAATGGACAGATCATCCAGACAGAAAATTAATAAGGAAACACAAGCTTTAAATGACACAATAGACCAGATAGATTTAATTGATATTCATAGGACATTCCATCCAAAAACAGCAGATTACATTTTCTTCTCAAGTGTACATGGAACATTTTCCAGGATGGATCACATCTTGGGTCACAAATCAAGCCTTAGTAAATTTAAGAAAATTGAAATCATATCAAGCATCTTTTCTTACCACAACACTATGAGATTAGAATTGAATTACAGGGGAAAAAGCATAAAAAAAACAAATACATGGAGGCTAAACAGTATGTTACTAAATAACCAAGAGATCACTGAAGAATTCAAAGAGGAAATCAAAAAATACCTGGAGACATATGACAATGAAAACACGATGATCCAAAACCTATGGGATGCAGCAAAAGCAGTTCTAAGAGGGAAGTTTATAGCTATACAAGCCTACCTCAAAAAACAAGAAAAATCTCAATAAACAATCTAACCTTACACCTAAAGAAATTAGAGAAAGAAGAACAAACAAAACCCAAAGTTGGTAGAAGGAAAGAAATCATAAAGATCAGAGCAGAAATAAATGAAATAGAAACAAAGAAAACAACAGCAAAGATCAATAAAACTAAAAGCTGGTACTTTGAGAAGATAAACAAAATTGGTAAACCATTAGCCAGACTCATCAAGAAAAAGAGGGAGAGGACTCAAATCAATAACATTAGAAATGAAAAAGGAGAAGTTACAACAGACACCAAAGAAATACAGAGCATCCTAAGAGACTACTACAAGCAACTCTATGCAAATAAAACGGACAACCTGGAAGAAATGGACAAATTCTTAGAAAGGTATAACCTTCCAAGACTGAACCAGAAGAAACAGAAACTATGAACAGACCAATCACAAGTAATGAAACTGAAACTGTGATTAAAAATCTTCCCACAAACAAAAGTCCAGGACCAGATGGCTTCACAGGTGAATTCTATCAAACATTTAGAGAAGAGCTAACACCCATCCTTCTCAAACTCTTCCAAAAAAATTGCAGAGGAAGGAGCACTCCCAAACTCATTCTATAAACCCATCATCACCCTGATACCAAAACGAGACAAAGATATTACAAAAAAAAGAAAACTACAGGCCAATATCACTGATGAATATAGATGCAAAAATCCTCAACAAAATACTAGCAAACAGAATCCAACAACACATTAAAAGGATCATATACCATGTTCAAGTGGGATTTATCCCAGGGATGCAAGGATTCTTCAATATATGCAGATCAATCAATGTGATACACCACATTAACAAACTGAAGAAGAAAAACCATATGATCATATCAATAGATGCAGAAAAAGCTTTTGACGAAATTTAACACCCATTTATGATAAAAAAAACTCTCCAGAAAGTGGGCATAGAGGGAACCTACATCAACATAATAAAGGCCATATACAACAAACCCACAGCAAACATCATTCTCAATGGTGAAAAACTGAAAGCATTTCCTCTAAGATCAGGAACGAGACAAGGATGTCCACTCTCACCACTATTATTCAACATAGTTTTGGAAGTCCTAGCCATGGTAATCAGAGAAGAAAAAGAAATAAAAGGAATACAAATTGGAAAAGAAGAAGTAAAGTTGTCACTGTTTGCAGATAACATGATACTATACATAGAGAATCCTAAAGATGCCACCAGAAAACTACTAGAGCTAATCAATGAATTGGGTAAAGTTGCAGGATACAAAATTAATGCACAGAAATCTCTGGCATTCCTATATACTAATGATGAAAAATCTGAAAGAGAAATTATGGAAACACTCCCTGGACAATTAGAAATTGCTTCAAGTATTTCTTTTCCTTTAGGAACAATTCTAGTTTACCACTACAACAAAAAGAATAAAATACCTTGGAATAAACCTACCTAGGGAGACAAAAGACCTGTATGCAGAAAACTATAAGTCACTGATGAAAGAAATTAAAGATGATACCAACAGATGGAGAGATATACCATGTTCTTGGATTGGAAGAATCAATATTGTGAAAGTGACTATACTACCCAAAGCAATCTACAGATTCAATGCAATCCCTATCAAATTACCAATGGCATATTTTATGGAACTAGAACAAATCATCTTAAAATTTGTATGTAGACACAAAAGACTCCAACTAGCCAAAGCAGTCTTGAGGGAAAAACACGGACCTGAGGAATCAGACTCCCTGACTTCATACTATACTACAAAGCTATAGTCATCAAGACAATATGATACTGGCACAAAAACAGAAACATAGATCAATGGAACAAGATAGAAAGCCCAGAGATAAACCCATGCACCTATGGTCAACTAATCTATGACAAAGGAGGCAAAGATATACATAGAAAAGACAGCCTCTTCAATTAGTGGTGCTGGGAAAGGTGGACAGCTACATGTAAAAGAATGAAATTAGAACACTCCCTAACACCATACACAAAAATAAACTTAAAATGGATTTGAGACCTAAATGTAAGACCGGACACTATAAAACTCTTAGAGGAAAACATAGGAAGAACACTCTTTGACATAAATCACAGCAAGATCTTTTTTGATCCACCTCCTAGAGTAATGGAAATAAAAACAAAAATAAACAAATGAGACCTAATGAAACGTCAAAGCTTTTGCACAGCAAAGGAAACCATAAACAAGACGAAAAGACAACTCTCAGAATGGGAGAAAATATTTGCAAACGAATCAGTGGACAAGGATTAATCTCCAAACATATAAACAGCTCATGCAGCTCAATGTTAAAGAAACAAACAACCCAATCCAAAAATGGGCAGAAGACCTAAATAGACATTTCTCCAAAGAAGACATACAGATGGCCAAGAAGCACATGAAAAGCTGCTCAACATCACTAATTATTAGAGAAATGCAAATCAAAACTAAAATGAGGTATCACCTCACACCAGTTAGAATGGGCATCATCAGAAAATTTACAAACAATTGCTAGAGAGGATGTGGAGAAAATGAACCCTTTTGCACTGTTGGTGGAAATGTAAATTGATACAGCCACTATGGACAACAGTATGGAGGTTCCTTAAAAAACTAAAAATAGAATTACCATATGATCCAGCAATCCTACTACTGGGCATATACCCAGAGAAAACCATAATTCAAAAAGACACATGCACCCCAGTGTTCATTGCAGCACTATTTACAATAGCCAGGTCATGGAAGCAACCTAAATGCCCATCAACAGATGAATGGATAAAGAAGTTGTGGTACATATATACAATGGAATATTACTCAGCCATAAAAAGGAACGAAACTGAGTCATTTGTTGAGACGTGGATGGATCTAGAGACTGTCATACAGAGTGAAGTAAGTCGGAAAGAGAATAACAAATATCATATATTAACGTATGTATGTGAAACCTCGAAAAATGGTACAGATGAACCAGTTTGCAGGGCAGAAGTTGAGACACAGATGTAGAGAACAAATGTATGGACACCAAAGTGGGAAAACTGCGGTGGGGTGGGGATGGTGGTGTGCTGAATTGGGCAATTGGGATTGACATGTATACACTGATATGTATAAAATTGTTTTTTTATACTGCAGGTTCTTATTAGTCATCAAACAAACAAACCTTTCTTTGGGTTATTTGTATGGAAATATGTTAATATAAATGTTTCCGACATTACATGAAATTTCTAAAAATCTTATATGTTCTGGTATGATGTTATAAGTCATAATTCTAGTTATTACTTTAAATGTATATCTCAGAAATAACTAAATTTCCTTGTCAATTACATTATTATGAACTTTCATCAAATCTTTAACTGTGGTCATTTTTAAGTCTTTTGTCATTTACAGACATTCCTCGGTGTACTCTGATGCTTTTGCAAATATGTTCCTATAAAAGGGTTTCATCTTCAAGGAATTCATGGAAAAGACTCTGACAAGTACAGGTTTCTGGTAACTGACTATACTGCTGAACTGAATGAATAAGCATTTTCAGAAGTCTAATGGAAAACTGATGAATTCATAAAAGTGCTAACAAAAGATCAAGATAAAAAAAATTAATTACATGGGACTGAGTGAACTGATGAGGATGATTATAATTCTTGTGACTTTGTCTGAAAAACAAAAAAAATCCCACAAGTACTCAGAGGCAAAAAATGTACAAATCAATTTTCACTGCAAAATAAAGGAGCTGTTACAGTGGAGGATTACTGGACTGAATGTCAATATTATAACACAGTATGAGTGTGTTTCGTGTTTGGTAATTGCAATCATTGTTGCTTTTGTTGTGGTCATGCATTTACAATGCTTGGTGTCAGTCTATTTATTTCTTGTAAAAATAAAATACAGTGTGTGTGTAAAAAAAAAAAAAAAAAATCCAGGTAGTATATCAATCCATATAGATCAGAGTAATCAACTCATCAATGAGATAAAAATGTCTAGAGAAAGAACATTTCATAGTAGATAAGCTATATCAGTAAGGGGAAAAAACATGGTAGTAGATTCTTCTCTGGACTATATAAATATTAAGGAGCTACTGGTAAATGCCAGGTACTATTGGGAGGAGTGGATTCAGCGTTAAACAAGACAGGCAATGTCCCTGCCCTTACGAAACTTCTATTTTCGTTGGCTTGGGTGTAGAAGTAAGTATGGGTCAAAGTGTCTATTCTTGAACATAAAACATACAGTATTCTGCATTTTATGTTCTACTTACTTGATCTAGAGGCTCGTTAGTAAGAAACCATAAACCTTATGCAGGAGGCATGTTTCTTCTCAGTACGAATTACCCAAGAGTTACTACTTAGCTTCTCCTGGTAATTCTGGCTCACTTTAACATAATTTCATATACATCTCTTACTTAAATTCAAATTATAATGTTATTTTCAGTAATCTTCATAATTTGTTAAAATACTATTTAATATTAGCCATTTTTCTAATGTAATACCATTTTTTTTCTACTAGCTATTGGAAATTGCTTCAAGTATTTCTTTTCCTTTAGGAACAATTCTAGTTGTAAAACAATAGTGTTTTTGGTTAAGTGGAGAACATTTGCAGGAAAATATATCTTAAAATCAAATAAAATAATCAATCATGTGCTAAATTTTAATCTATATAAGAAACTAGGAAGTTGTTGCCTGATAACATTTTTGGCAATTACCAGTATAGTTCACACACACGAAATAGAGTTCAGAAAAACATTATGAAATTCATTAAGCAGTGACTGAAACATTGCTCTCCTCCTCATTAATTCTATCATGTCACCCTGCCTTAATGAAAACTGGGCTATGCACACTGGCCTGATTACTGTATATATTCTTTGCATCAGCTATAAGACAATTTTTAAATGTAATAAAACCCCTAAAATCAGGATAAATCTTACAATCAATGTTTTCAACCGTGTTGCAGTTGCAGTGTTTTTACATTGCTCTGTGTGGATTTTATGACAGTTTCATATTGTCCTTTCTTCGATTGAGTTATATGCAGTATTAGCACTACATGTGGTGAGTTACCAATAAGAATATTTTCAAAAAGCTTTTACTATGATTTGGTATTATAGCAAATGTTATTTTGTATGTGGAAAGCCAAGGAAAGAAAGAAAGAGTATAACTTTGATATTAATGAAAAAAAATTTGTACTTGCATTGCCTTCAATTCCATATTCTCTTCTAAATTAAAAACCAAATGCTTTATGAAATCAAAAGAAGGAATATACTCACACGTACATGAAGCTGTATCATTGAGACAAATGCAAAAATACTATCAAACCTAAGAAAGAAGTGAAGACAGAAGAAATTTGAATGAGAGGCTAGTGTGACTGATGAATGAGTCATACCACTGGTAAGGAAGGAATGTGGTTTTTATTTGTTTCTGTTTGTTTGTTTTAGAAGATGTTGGGGGTAGGAGTTTATTAATTTATTTATTTTTGCTATGTTGGGTCTTCGTTTCTGTGCAAGGACTTTCTCTAGTTGTGGCAAGCGGGGACCACTCTTCATCGCGGTGCGCGGGCCTCTCACTATCGCGGCTTCTCTTATTGCAGAGCACAGGCTCCAGAAGCGCAGGCTCAGTAGTTGTGGCTCACGGGCCTAGATGCTCCGCGGCATGTGGGATCCTCCCAGACCAGGGCTCGAACCCGTGTCCCCGGCATTAGCAGGCAGATTCCCAACCACTGCGCCACCAGGGAAGCCCTGTTTTTAATTAGCATCATAAGCTTTGTTTGTTTTTTCCTTCATAGTGGTATGTAAAATAATAATGTTTTAAAATCATTCATCCTGAATTCAATGAAATGCAGATTATATACTCCAGTGAAGAAATGAGAGGAAAAATAATTATAGGGAAGTAAAGAACTGATTTTATTATAATCTTCAGTTTTGACTGATTAATCACTAAATTTGCCATCCATTCATCTTCTACTAGGAACCCAAAGGATAAGTAATAAAATAACTGTTTGAGGGGCTTCCCTGGTGGCACAGTGGTTGAGAATCTGCCTGCCAATGCAGGGGACACGGGTTTGAACCCTGGTCTGGGAAGATCCCAGATGCCGTGGAGCAACTAGGCCTGTGAGCCACCACTACTGAGCCTGCGCGTCTGGAGCCTGCAAGCCACAACTACTGAGCCTGCGCATCTGGAGCCTGTGCCCTGCAACGAGAGGCCGCGACAGTGAAAGGCCCACACGCTGCAGTGAAGAGTGGCTCCTGCTTGCTTCAACTAGAGAAAGCCCTCGCACAGAAACGAAGACCTAACACAGCCAAAAATAAATAAATAAATTTATAAAAAATAAAAAAAATAATTGACAACTAAATTGTCTAAAAACTAACATAATTATATTAGTTTGTGGAAATTTAATTCCAGCTTTAAGAAAGATGTGGCTAGGTATATGCACTGAAAGTTCCCTCTGGGGAAGTGATGTCAAGAGCTTCAGAAGGAATTAACGTCAATTAGCAGCATGATGAAAAAATTATTTCTCTCTGGACTACTGTAACCAAATACAAATTTTGTGTGTGTATATATATATATATATATATATGTATATATATGCAAAAATATATTTTTATATTTTGAATCAAAGGGATCTTTCCTATATTTGTCTATATAGAATTAAATACATATTTGAATGTAGACTTTTAGAACTGGAAGATAATTGAATAAATGTTAGAGTTTCTTCAAGATCTAATTTTTATCTTCTATTTTTCTCATCTCTTTCAATAGACTCATAAATGAAGCCCAGAGAAATTAATTTCTTCATCAAAGTTCACACAGTTTGATAGCAGCACAGGCAAGATTAGAGTCTTTGGCCCAAAGTTCAGTGTTCTTTCCATTATGCCAAATTATCCCCTAATATATTAGGTACATAAGTAGGATAATGAGTGTAGTGGATGCTGTGGTGTGCTCCCAAGTTCTCTCCTCCCCCACCCCAATCACACACATATACACTCACACACACACACACACACACACACATTTTCACAACTAAAGCCTTCATTTTCCCAGTTGGTAAAAAAGTTGGCAGCTGATAGCATTCAAGTAAGTTCCTTTACAAAAAAAAAAAAAGCCTGTTCATTCATGGTTACACCCCCTTCCCAGATATTGCCAATGTCCAATAACTTGTTGATATAAGAGTATAAGGCTCCCAACCACTTGCCTAACTTGGGGACAATTCTGAGGAGTCATCCCAGCTTCCGATTTCCCTGTGTGATTATCTGAGATAGATAGTTTAATGGCATAGAGTCTAACTTCTCCCTCTGACAGACACTGCTTTCTTCATTACCCCATGGATGTTGACTTGAGAATACACTCTAGTGAACTTTTGTTTATTGTCTCAAATATTCATCTCAGAATCTGTTCTAGGGAACCAAACCATAAAAATAAATGTAAAATTACTCAAGTATTCTGGAGTAAATTACTGTGCTTTTTTAAGTTGAGATAGAAGTATTCAAAGTGGTTTTACTTCTAAAGGATGAAGCAAGCATCTATCAGAGAAACTTCTAGGTGTATTCACTTTATTTTGTTACTATACTTATTGTTGCTGTCATCAAGATAACTATTCTTCAGGTATAATATTAGGCATTTTATACACAGCAGTTCATTAAGTCTTAAATATAATCCTGTATGTAGATACAGGTATGAATGTAAATTTTCGTTTCCCAGATGAGGAAATTGGAGATTTGGGAAGAGTAATTAACTTGCCATGGTCACTTAGCTAGAAATTGTCTGATTCTGGGTGATTCTCTCATTAGACCTCAAGCTGCCTAAATGCAAGAGCTGGTTCTCTTATGAACAATACTATTTCCTATCACATAATATAGCACCTTGCTCTCAGTAGAGGTCAATAAATATTTATCAAATCAGCAAAGGAACCTTTATTTGTCTGATCCCAAATCCATGCCATTAGCCCCATGTGCTATGCAATCACCCATGTACACTGTGAGCCCTAGACTTAATGATGAACATCACAAAGAACTAAAAAAAAAAAAAAAAGGAAAAGTCTAAGATGTTAAAAGCAAACTATGCTGAACAAACAGGAATGGGTGATTTAAATATGCATTTAAAAAAATAGACCATTTCATTTTGTTCCCTTTTATAGTAGATGCATATGTACCTTGTAGGATCAGATGTTATACCAGAGAACACTGAGTCTGCCTGTGGGATTGAGTCATTTGATCCCTTTCAATGTCTTATTAAAACTATATTCAATTTAATGTAATATATCCCAGGAGGGTTAAAATGATCACATAAAGAAAATGATGAACATTTCCCCAAATCTAATGTTAAAGTAATGGAAATGAAGTTTACACTCATCTCCTCAGCTTTCCTAGGTAGCATGTATATAAATAGAATAGAAAGGTTTATTATCAAGATGAATTTACCAATGGCTCTTTTGTTCTGAAATGAATTTTTTTCTCAGAGTATTTTATACCCATGATGTTTCTGACATTTGGATGTGATATTAGGCATAGTGTTTGAGGATCTTTCAATAACTGATTCAACAGTTAAGTAAGCATCTTATAGAAGTAAAGTCACAAAGATGAAAAGAAAAGAAAATCTCACATTTCTAAGTAGGTCCAAATACCTAGCCTATTTCTTTTACTGCCAAGAAAGTCCCTGAAACACCTTCTGTAAGTCATACAATGCTTCTTTCATACAAACAGGTAACCAGCCTTACTATCTCTACTGCAAATCAAGGGAAGAGTTAAAATAGCAAATTAGAAGTAATGGAGAGGGTCTGACATATGTAAGCACAAATTAAAAACTAGAATGGCAGCTTACTACAGACATTAAGACAATTTAAAGAAAGAAAACACATGGTTAGCAAAATATCTCAATCTGAAGTCACTGAGTATAAAGACACCCTAAAGATATCCCCTAATAGAACTTAGTTTTACAGAAAATTGGGGACATTCATCTCAGTAATGATAATCTCGAAGTCTCAATTTAAGTTACAGTATGGTTCTGCATGTACTTTATTTTAGAAAAATGTGATACATTTTAGAAATATTCCCATGGGAATACTGGGAGGCAGAATGAATCAGTGGTTAATCAAGCAGACTGTCTATCTTACACTATCTGTAGAGTACAAACTCACTGTGTTCTGTTTTCTAGCCTGTGTAATGGGACTAATAGAAGCTACCTCAAGAGACTCTTGTGAGGGATAAAAAGGGCATTAGAAAAATGCTTGGCATATAATACACACTCAATAAATATATTATCTCAAGCGGATAAGCTATTTTTCATCAAATATTTATCAAATGCTTAATATGTACCAGAGAATTGGGTCAGGAGGTTTAGATTGGAGATAGGAGAAGTAGACGACTTGAGGTTGCCTATTTGCAGTACATCAGCAAGGACTTGATTTAAAGGTATGTGAGGAAAAAGAGAAAGCAAAGGTGATTTATAGATGTTGGCCTGATAGTGGTACCATTAGTGAGAAGGAGGGTATTTGGGGAAGAATAGGTTGCAGACTCAAAATCAAGTTTATTTTTTTGGTTTTGTTTTATGGCAGATTAGGAATGTTAATTAGTCAAAGTGATGATGCCAGGTAAGTAAATTAGGGCTCGAAGTAGAGACCAGGTTTGGAGAAATGGTTTTCTAGGGAACAAACAATGAAAAGTTGGGTATTTAAAAACTACGCCATATAGATGTCAGGTACACAGAAATTTTCATTGGCCCTTCACACTTTGTACTAGCCTACTGCCATGTGCTCTATTCTCCTCTCTTACCTCTTTCTCTTCCCTTTTTTCCTCCTTCTTTGTAACAACAATAAATCCTTCGTTTTTTGCCACCAGAGCAATAAGCCAACTAGTTAGTTTCTATCTCAATGTATTTTTCTAAACCAAGACAGTGCTCTCTTCAAGAGGAATTCTGGTGCCAGTTTGTAATCTTTGCTTCCTCCACAACATGATTCAATAAGCTATGTCTTGCTCCTGTAATTAGAGTATAAACTTCTTGTGAGAAAGCAGATGGGCCTACACTCATGGACCTGATTTTGATTAATAAAGTGCATCCAAAAGTCTAAACGCTGAAATTTCTTTTAAGTGCCCTGTTGTTCTCTGTAGGTCATTGGAGTGACTTCTTTTTTACTTCCTTAAATTTCTGGGTTACAACTTGGCTGATACAACTCATGATACTGATCATTCTAAAACTCTCTGAGCGTACACTCAAGTAAATATAGCATATTAAATCCAACAAAAATGTATAGATTCATATATAGATGTTCACTACTTATTAAAATAACATGTATTCTCAGAGAAAATTATAGAATTCAAACTTAGGAAATTAGATAAACACATTTCAAAATGCCTTTTAATTCAACTCTGAAAAGAAATGAGCTATCAAGCCAATGTGTGGAGGCAGGTCTATGAGAAATTTCTGTACCTTCCTCTCAACTGTGTTGCCAACTTAAAACTGCTCTTTAAAAAAGTATTCTAATAAATGCCTTTTAGAGTAAATTACTCATTTAACCACTCTTTACAGTAGAATTGCACTGGTAAATATAATCTCATGGAAAAGAGAAAATAATTCTATTGATATTTTTTAAGCCTTGTTGAAAACTTACGGTTTTGGACACAAATGCAAAAGCAACACTCTGATGTGTGTGCTATGAACGTATTTTTTAAAGACATCTTTTCTTTCCCATGTCTTTACCTCAGGCTACATATCGAAATCGAATTGTGAACCAAAGTCTCAGCACAAGGGACAGAAAAGCAATGCATACTCCCACCGAGGACCGTTTTAGATACTCAGCAGCGGACCAGACAAGCCCCTACAAAAGCAAGACCTGTCAGCTCTCCAGTCTATGTTTAAGCAATTTTTTGAAGGACAAGGAACTAGTGGAAGTTATCAAACACTCCAGAGGAACTTACGAAACCCTCACGTCAGAGGTCACCCAGAATATACGGGCCACTGTAGGGCAGAACTCTCTGAAACCAATAGCTAAGACCGAAGGGCTCTCCACGTTCTCAGAGAAACCAAAGGACCAAGCTGCTGTGGCCCGACAGCATTCAACCTTTACAGGCAGGTTTGGACAACCGCCGAGAGGGCCAATCTCTTTACACATGTACAGCAGAAAGAATGTTTTCCTCCATCACAATTTACACACAACTGAGCTGCAGGCTCTAGGCCAGCAGGATGGGTAATTAAATCACCCCATCCCTGTCTCTGGGTAGGATAAGACGGTTAGTGTTTCTCGTGCATAGCTCATGTTTAAATTTTCATATATTTTTTATTACTTTTTATTTTTAGTTATAAACAAAGAACTTTACTTTTTTTTAGAATGAGGGTTCAAGCATGTTAATTGAATTAGGTTTAATAGCTTTGGAGACTTTATTATATATATGTATAATAAATGAGACCATCTTGCTGGTTTATATACAGGCCATAATTTATTTATCTTTTATTTTTATCAGTCACTGATATGCATTGAAGTTTCAGAAGATAATATCAAATAGCACTCTGTTCACTTAATGGTGTTACTGTGAAAATAGATGTGCAGAATAGATAAAGCGATTGTAAGGAATTTAAAATTACATAGTTAATAGAAAGAGAAAAGAGGGATTTTAAAGTCTTGTATTTGGTGGTGTATTTATTTGAAGAATGAAGCTTGCTTGCATATAACCTAGAGATGCGTTTGTCTCTCTATTACATACAATCAAGCTTATCTTGCCATATGATTAAGGGGGAAAATGGTATTTCTTTTATCCTCTAATTGTTTAGTTCACACTAGTTCACAAAGGATTTCAGACTGAGCAATTGCTAGCCAAATAGAGAATGACAGCTCTGATCTTCGAAACAATTTGCTTTTAGTTTTTGCTATTGATGTTGAAGTACTATGACATAACACAGTGAGGTGGTAATGTTGCCTGAATTTTGTCAAATGATACGTAAAACATGACATGCTACACTCTTTGAGTCACTGTCATGGTTATATCACCATATTTTTTAAAAATTTGAGGAATAGAACATTCTAAGAAAATTATTTTACTTCACTTTCCTTATATTTTTTAATTTTTCACTTTTTTTAATGTATGTCCAATTTTGCTTTATATACATTATTAACCCACATCAATTACTCTACATTATGAATTGAGGAAGAGAAAGTCAGTTTCTTGGGAGCCCAGTTTACACTATTTTGACTATTCAGTCATCTAGATTTAGAGGAAAAAGTAAAATATACGTAAACTTCGGCAATTTGATCTTAGAAATAAATCTCTAACAGGAATACTTAACTCGTTTGATGGCAAATATTTCTCTTTAACAAACAAGGCCTAATATGTCTTATACATAAGTGCACGTGAGATAAATAATTCCTTTATGTTTAATTAATAATAGAGCTGTATGCAGCTATAGAAATAAATAATTTTAAAATGACCAGTAGGAATCAGGGCTGCAGCTTTCTTATACAAAGATAAAAGCTAATAACTGAATCCATATTAGGCACAGTCCATGCAAATTGAAACTGTCATACCTACTGCATGATCTGTTTTCCTTGTGCTCTCTGACAGAATCCATGAAATGAATAAAGGGAAACTGAGATAGCAGTTTTAGCATGGCATCTGACTAACTTGCTTAAATTAAAGCTATGTGTGAAATGCATCTCCTAAAGCAAAAGTGCATTTGAGCTCTATGCTTTGGGAAAAAGCCATTAGATATCCCCCCACTAGCTTTAACTATTAAACTTTAACCACTTTTCAAACTTTGATTAGAACTGATAAGAGTTTAGTGAATATGCTGGATTTGTAATTTTGGTTTTCCAAAGGAAAACACATGTGCATCAAGACATATGTTTGCCAAATGTTTTCTTTTCTTGTGTTTGTAATTCTGCCAAAAGAGAATAATGCACACTGCAATTTGCTTCGCTTAATGAGACTGCTATCTAAAATTCCCACTATACTTTAGAAGTTACAATATTCATGCAGACAGACATTTTGGGCTGGATGGTATTTAAGAAATGATAGAAAAATTATGATTATTAATTGTGGTATTCAGCTTCACTTGTCCTAAAAGTTGGTGTGTGTTACTAGAGTATTTGAAGTCTGTAAATAAATCAGAACGGTAAAATAATCAAGGATTTTTTCCCAGGATATGGAAGAACTATGTATCACAAATAATGTTTATGATTTGGACTTTTGGAGCTTATAGTTTTGCTTTCCTGGAAGATAGACTTTTGAATTATACTTTGTAAAAAATAATCTATTTAAGAAAATCTGTCATTTAATAGACATTTTAAGAGATGTTTTAAATGCTAGTATTTTCTTGAAAAATCTTTTTTAAAGCTGAAACATTCAAAAAGAAAACCTGGGTTAAACAGTTCAATTTTAAAAGGAGGGGTATTTTTTGGAAATATCATCTTAAAGCTGTTTTGTATCAGTATTTTCAGCATTGTTATAATATTATTTGTAATACTAAGTGTAACTCAGGCCTGGAGAAGGTGTAAGCCCACTATGCTAATATACATCAGTAACTGTAAAACAGGGGTTCTTTGTAAGTTCCTCTTGTGTATATAGAGTACTTATGTGGGCATTCTTTCAGCAAATTGATTTCTTTGTACTAAAATCTCTAGTTTTCTAAGACAGTTCCATGTATAAAAATGATTTATACATTTCTCCAAGGCGGTACATATCCAAAGACATGACACCAGGGGGAAAAAGTGCTTGTTTTTCTGATGGAAGCAGTTGTCTTTTCTTTCCCTTCCTGTTTCTTCTGTGCATGTGTATGTGTAGCTAAGCCTAAGTAACTGTAAAATTTCTGCTGCAAATCTTCTTTTCTGAATTTAGAACGTGTTTTAAAGGACACTTAAGAAGAGATATTCCTTAAGGAAAAGCTGTTTCCACCTGAAATAAACTGTTCTCATTTTTGTAATTATTGGAACATGCAACTGTATTTCTATGAAGTCATTGATTTTTTTTCAAATAACTGTATATGCTAACAGAGTCACAGCAAAATTATTATCTCTCCAAACTATTTTTTTCTTCTTTGGAGCACCATAGTCTTTGTGCAAATGACACCATGAAACTGTAGCTGCAGTGCTAAAGGTGTGAATCTACCAATATCAATATGCTCAGGGTAAGGACCTAGGGCCACATATCATTCAAGTTGTTTTTATTATTTATTGATTGAGATATACATAAAATAGCCAGCCACTAGTCAACAATAAACATTTGTAGACATGCCCACACTTACTTAAAATGTTTACCAAGGTTTTCTTAAGCAATCTGGGTTTATGACCTGTGTTTTACACCTTGTATTTCCCAAGATTTCAACCTAGCCTATTGTCATTAATTTTCTGAGTGTTACTGAATTCAAAGTAATTAACTGAATTCAAAGAAAATTTCACATTTTGTTTTGTTTATTACCTTGTGTGTGTTTAACAGAGATAACACTTCCACTAAAAAGAGTTAACATTTCCTTTTTATTACCATGTATTTAAGGATAAGGTATAAATGATCATATTCCACTCATCCTCCCAAGACCTTTCTTAGTAACTTAGTTGCTGATGAATAGTAGGAGCAGTTTATTGAATGGTGACATTCATTATCACCTTTCTCATTATTAAGAAGTAGTAAGTAACCCACTATAGTGGGTAACTTGGAATACTGGCTATAGTCTAAATTTTGTTACTTTCCCACTTTTAGAACTTTATATTCCAAATACCTGTAGAAGTAGGAAGTGCTTCTAAACAGCACTGACAACTCCATTAAACCACCTGTAGATCAACGTGGAAAAAGAAAGGGGGATGCCTGTAGAGATGCTGTCTGTGATTGCCATTCTTATCCGTGAATCACATTCCCCACAGACGGAGGCTTTTCCCTGGTGATATATCCATTTAAATATAGTACTGATTCATTTATTCTAAGGATTTTGATTGCATTTTGGAACTTGACTCTATTTAGGCTTTATTATCAAATCCTTTTATATATTTTCTTTTTTTACCCCAAGAAGTAATTCATTCACACATAGTATTTCTTTGGTAATTTACTCCTCCTGGAATTTAAACTCTTTTTTTCTTGTTCTTTTTCCATGTGCTAATTTTGTCATGCCAACACTAGGCTATATCTATACACATGGCAGGGATGATAGAAAATATAAACTAGTTACGTTCTTACAAAAAGTTGAATTGAGAAAATATAAACTAGTTGGGTTCTTACAAAAAGTTGAATTGTACTGTAGTATAAGAGCAAACAGCCAACTATCAACCAACTAAACAAAGCCCTCTTCTCTAACAATATACATTAGCATTGCCAAATTTTTATTTTTCAAATCTCAATCTGTGCCAAGTTCTTTCACCAATAGAATCACAAACATATCCCCCAACTATTTATTGACAATAAATTTGATCTTGCTCAGAACCCACCTGCTCAGTACCAAGTAGTGTAGCCCAAAAATATGTCAGAGATCTCATTTTCCAGGTGTGTTATCTATGGAAAAGAATGAAGGCAGTTCACCCTATTTCAGACCTGAAATTTTTCCCATAGAAATTAAGACAATGAAAATTCTTACTAATACAAAGTAGGTTTCATCTACCTAACTAATCTAGAAGTGGGATAACATGGTTCCTTTTAGAGAACTTTCAATCTAGCCCCATTAACTTCACCACTTTAACAAACATACTTTTCCTCTTGAACATAAAATTCAAGAAAAAGAATTTTCTACATCTTAACATCCTTTCAAAACATTACCTCACTGCTTTGTTAAGCTCAGGTTGCTGTTACAAAATACCATAGAGTGGGTGGCTTAAACAACAGACAGTTATTTTCTACAGCTCTATAAGCTGGAAGTCTAAGATAAAGGTGCCAGCTGATTCAGTTCCTGGTTTAGATAGCTTCATTCTTCTGTTTTCTCACATAAACAAGCTGTGGTCTTATAAGGTTGCTAATCCCATCATGGGGCCCCTCCCTCATCTAAACCTAATTACTTTCCAAAATCTCCACCTCCATGTTCCATCACATTGGGGTTAGGGCTTCAACATATGTTTGGGGGGAACACAAATGTCCAGTCCATAGCATTCATTTTCATCCTAGTAAGTTTGCTATTGTTTTACTCACTTCACAGATGAGATCAGAAACGTTAGGTAATTTGCCAGGGACACACAGCATGTATGTTTAACTAAACTGGATTTCATATCCCTTGATCTTTCCATTTATACTATGCTTATCTCCAGAGTTAGGCTTCCTCCCAAGGAGGCAGAGTGATTCAAGCAAATATGTGCTGTCTCAATTTGCTATACTCCTCTTAAAATTCTATTGCTATTGCTAGGAAAGAAAATCTGAGCAATGATCTATTTTAGCAAACCAGAAAACTACTCATTCTAAAGCTTTTCTTAGAACAATTATTGATGTTTAGATCAATAAATATAGACTCCTGAGAGGAAAGCACTTACTATATATTTCAAGGTTACTTCTAGAAAATCTGACACCCTAATTTTCTTTCCTTGAAGGCAATTGGGAAAAATAGAAATAATTGCATGCTGTATTTTTTGAAGTAGAGAGCCAATAAAGTGTCTAGCATAAGGAAAACATACAATAAATGAAAAATAACCTAGTTATCAGATTATCTTACTATTTCTTTCCTTCATTTTCTGAGGATATTGATATAAACATCATTGAATTTGATGTGTTTGTGTTGCCTTATATACATTTTTTAAAAAGATAATTACAAAATTAGATATTTGTATCTAGGGACAAAAATTACAACTGACTTAAGGTTCCTTAACTATTTGGAAGGAACTGAAATTAAATGGGAAATAGAAATTTATTTGCTCTAAATTTTAAAATACATTTTATTTTGTAGTTAATCATATATACCTAAATAATGTCTAAATAAGATATAATCCCACCATGAATTGTCTCTTCCAAAGTCTTGTTTTCAGGAATGCAAGGGAACTGGAATATTAACTTACCTAGATCCTATTTTTAAGGGAAAAAGGACTATTCAACATATTCTAATATATTTGGGTCTGAGATTATTAACATTTGTAATATTTTCTATTCTCTAAAACTAATGATTTAGTGAGACAGATAATAAATAGCAAATTACTCTAGAAATTACAATTTTTAGTAATATTGAATGCCATAGTATAATTTCTTTCAAGGCTTTTAATTTCCCAAAGAACAGTGATTTTATTTAATGGAAATTTCACCATTTGACTAGTATTCTGAGAAAAGATTGATACACTTAAGCATGACGATTAGAAAAATATGCATAATCCCTCTGCAAAATAAATTTTAAAACAACAAATAAGTTGTGTGCTACTTGACTGCTTTTATTATGACATTAATTTGTTTTGAACCTGTCTTAGTGATAGATTGGTTTACTCATGTATTCACACTGAGCAGAAAGCAGTGTGATTTATTTCTAGGTTCTTGAAGTCATGCTCATTGGGAAGAGGCAAATCAGCCACTTACTCCATCAGCTAGTTGACTTCTATTTCCACATCCTTTGCCACCATGCTTTTTTCTTCATTTCTGATATATGGTAATAAAGTACAATATCACAGAGACCACTGGGGGAATATGATGCTATCATTTCATTTTAATCCATGTGTGGACTCTCTTATTCTGAACTATATTCTTTATCTTCATTTCTTACAACTGGGCAGAATTCAAAATATATCTTAGATTGTTTTGACTTTATAATTCATAAAACTTTATTCTATATGTTTTGTAACAATTCAAAAAATACGAAATTATTCTAAATTTTCTCTCTCTCTCTCTCTCTCTCTCTCTCTCTCACACACACACACACACACACACACACACACACATACACAGTTTTCTAAAATGGCTGAAAGATGGATGATTCAGAATAGCTACTCAAGAATTTGAAGCAGTGCATGACTATGTATCCATTTGGCATCCATAACAGCCAGTAGGGAAGAACATACACTTAAAATGCTGCTGCAATGCCTTAAAAGCATACCTTTAACGTTTTATGTTCAAACTCAGCAGATATTCTCTATAGCCTCACAACTTCAGAGTTAATTGTGCTCCTCTGGTGTATGCTTTATATAATGTGATTTCAAAAAGCTGAAATAAACCAGTATGATATATTTTATAATTTATTTGTAATATGACCTTATGGTTTAAGATTCAATCCATTTTCCTGACCACAGGAAGAGTTTCTCTTTGATTCTGAACTCTATTTTCTATAAAGAATATCAAGAATCACTGTAATTTTTAGTTAAATTAGTGAAGGTACTAAATTTTAGGGGTTATTTTGAAGACTTTATGAAAATGTGTAACCTCTACTTCTAAATTCTGTTGGCAATCACTTACAAACCCTTTGGTTATGATTAAAATCAATTGGTACTTTCTTGTGGATGAATTATACAGACATTTCTCTTTAAAATTTCAATTGTAAAACAGTCATTTAAAAATATTTAAAATGGAATATTGATGTATATAGTGTTTATACATTTTTTCAAATAGTCTCATTTTAATCTTACTTTAAATGGCTCTCACATATCTCATTCCATTTTATGCTTATTTCTCTAATATAAAAAATGCTTTGACATTTGTAGAGATATTATCAATAGACCAGGCATTACAGCATTAAATGTACAGAAGTGACACAGTAAATATCATGGTTTAAGGACAATTTGAAAATCAAATCACATTTCAGAAGATGACCATGAAAGTAGAACCAACCTTTACACAGAAAGTTAATTTAATTATAATTTAGCCAAGTGAGCACTTTGTTTAGCCTCATTTGTAGGTCTTCCCCATACCCTTAATTTCACAAGAGGAGAGAGTATTGCTTCACTTAAAAGCATTACTTATAATACACTGGTAATCATATGACCAAAAAAATAATAATGATGATGCTAGAAGATGCTTTTGCACGTTGTGATTCATTGCTAGGGTTTGGGTTAATTCTGTTTATTTTTCATTTTACAGATTCTTATAAATGAAAACAGAAATATTTAAGTAAAGTTAACTTTTAGTTAGAAACCGTATTGAAGGTATTATTTCTTATGCCAGTTTGGACTCTACATTATTATTTTCTATAAAAGGAGAGCTGGACAGAGGAGGGATATACATGTAAACTTGGTCTTGAAATCTGGTGAACAGTGAAATATAACCACATCCTGGAAATTCACCTATATGGCTGACATTAATGAGTCTTAACTGGATACATTAGGTCAGAGGCTGATAAGAGTTTTATCTTTATACACAGAACAGATGGCTCAAAAGTATGTCCTGGGGACTTCCCTGGTGGTGCAATGGTGAAGAATCCACCTGCCAATACAGGGGACACGGGTTCAATCCCTGGTCTGGGAAGATCCCACATGCCGTGGAGCAACTAAGCCCATGTGCCACAACTACTGAGCCTGCTCTAGAGCCCACAAGTCACAACTACTGAGCCCACGCACCACAACTACTGAAGCCTGCGCACCTAGAGCCTGTGCTCCGCAACAAGAGAAGCCACTGCAATGAGAAGCCCGCTCACCTCAATGAAGAGTAGCCCCTGCGCACAGCAACAAAGACCCAACGCAGACAAAAATAAATTTATTTAAAAAAAAAGTGTGCCCTGATAGCTTTTAGATCCAAATATCACTTGAGTGAAGTTGATAAAACTGTAGCACTATCTCACCAGCCATAATTACTGTTTTGTATTTAAATTCTAAAATAAGAATATTTATTGGTAAAGAAAACAAGGCTAATATGCAGAGACTTCTATGTTGCTAAAAACTGAATTTAAAGATTTTAAACAGTGTACTGAAGGACTGTCTTGTGTGTGGAAAGTAAAATGAAGAGCCAGTATTTATAACTGCCTAAGAATAGACATTGGCTAATGAGATTATATTATTACATGTTTTTGAAATTAAAGTAATAGTTTAATATCTACCTGAATTATAATAGAAAGTCAGAAAGACAATAAAAAGAATTAGTAGAACACAAGAAGTTGATGCAGAATATTTTAAGATCAACTTAAACAACCCAACATCTGATTATTCAGTGAGAGTTACATCAACATCTACTTTCAGAAATAAGGGTTGAATGTAGAGGTTTCCACAGGAATCTTTCATAGTGAAGTCCAGGAACCAATAGTCATTCACATCAACCCATTCACATGACAGATAAGCCTATTACATGAATCAAGATAACCATGCTATTACATTAAACATAAAATTGGAGTCACTGGAAACATGCAATTTGGTTTTGTCCCAAAGATGATTATATTCGTCTTTCAAAGGAGAGTGTACAAATACTTTAGAAAGGAATTAATCACATTATTAGGAATAGGTTCAAATATTTATAGTCCTTGAATTGTTCAACTGCAGGAGGTGATAAAACACTTTCCCAATATATCTAATGGTAATATATTATGATGAACAGAAAACACTGCCTCTTATGAGTATTGGTTATGGAGTATTGATGCTATACTTAGCTGACAATCAGAGATGGCAGAAAAACATCACTGCTTAACATTTGAGAAGTATATAGAGGACGGGAACAAATTCAAATGGCCAAAGTCTTTGCTATTTTGTTTTGTTTTTGTTATATTGTAAAGAGTCAGGGTGTTCCAATTCTCTCTCTCCAATAATTCCTTAATGAGATAGCAGCCTTATAAATTACCTCCTCTAAGCTTTCTCTTGACACGTGCATGAAAGCCTTAAACCCTAGATTAGTAATAATAGACCCTCAATTTTCCACTGAAATTTTTAATGTTAAAAGACCTTCTCCATGCTTTGGGGCAGGTAAAATAAAAATTGAATATAAGATTTAAAATTAATAGGGTTGCAGTCACTCAGAAAAATTTATCGACACTTTAGAGAATTTTCCTTTTTTAATTTTTGTTAAGGACAATTTTAGTATTCCTGAATGAAGCCGTTCTGTTAATGTACCACAGTACATGCATAACCAGCTACCTTCATACGTATGCAACCCACCTATATGTATGGTTCCCTACCATCCGCCAAATTGTGTGCTCTGCAGTTAGGACATAAAGACAAAATTATAATTTGCCTGTACTCAGGGGTTTAGATTATGTTTCATTTATTCACAGAGAAATAGTGGTTAGGGGCTCTGTCTAGTGACCTGAGATGGATTCTTACTGATTTTAATAATGCCTAACAATTACTGAGTGTTGTCCTATATATATAGGCAGGCACTATATTAATTGGTTAACATAACATATAAATTTAAATATTAAAACAAAATAAAAACATGGATTTTCTTATTTAATCCTCACAACAAGCCTTGGTAAGTATTCATATTACTATTCCTATTTTTTACCTGTGAGAACAATAAGGGTTATGGATTTGTCCCAAGTCACATAGCCAGTGAGAGGCCTAGATGGCTGCTACAGTGGACAGTGCTGTTCTACATAAACACAGAAAAGAGCAAAATTATTCCTACCAGAGTTATTAAGAAAGGTTTCTAAACCGAGCAGGAGCCTTATATGTTAAACAGAAGTTTGAGATAGAAAAATAGAACCATTTTACGTTATCCTAGTGTTACCATACCTGCATAGCAAAGGGAAAAAGGCCACTGAATACAGACTTTGGAGTGAGAAAGCAGTAACTCTGAACCTTGGCTGCATAGCTTACTTGTTATACAGACTTGGAAAAATTATCTAATTCTGTAAATCTTAAATTTTCTCATTTGTGAAAATGTGGGTAATAATTCCTACCACAAAAGGTTAAAGACTAAATTAGATAACATATATGAGAAAATCTATCACAATAGCTCACATTTATCATTTAAAAACTTTCTAATTAATTTTATCTACTGTAGTTGTCCTACAGAATCTCTGTGAGTTCTTGGGCCATTAGAAAAGCACATGACTTTGGCAAGTCACACAAAGCAGACTTAAGAGGCACCAGTTTTCTTTATATTTGGAATATCATCACTATGAATAAGTGTGCAAGCTTTTCATGATATTCACAAACCAACTCTTAGAAATAATTCCCAAGATAATTGCTTAAGATGTGGTTCACGGGAGTGCTAGGAGGAAGGGGTTAGGACTACCGTCACTGGACCAATTCACTTATAATTAAACCTCACAGCTTAGTATTGAAAAGGTACAAATTTCTACCAATCTTGCAAAGAATAGTAAATTCTAAAAGTATATAATCTAGAAATTTGAAAAAAATCCAAAGCTACCAAGGACTGTTAAGATTATTATAAATCTGCTTCCAAATTAAGGACAATATAGACCCATTTTACTTATGAACAGGAAGAAAAAGGAAAATTTTAGATCCATTTTACTTATGAACATGGAAGAAAAATTCCAAATAAAATATTAAACAATTGAACCAACATTAAACAAAATATATCAACCATGAGGGTTCATATCAAGAATGCAAAGATACATTTTCAACATCAGAAAAAGTCAATGTAACCCATCATAAAAAATTAGAGGGGAAAAAAAAATCACATAATTATGTCAACAATTAGTGTCTAAAAATGCTCTTGATGATGATTAACCCATCTTTATGATAAAAAACATAGCTGACTAAAATTGAAGGAAACTTCCTTAAATAAAATGTAATTGACAGATCATCTGTTTCAGCTCCAACTTAAACAGATCTTGGAAATTACGATTCCAATCCTTACAACAAGGAAAAGCTAAACAAACTGAAAATCAATGATATTTCTTGACCCAGGTCAAGAGAACTAGGTTGCCAGGCAAACGGCAACCCTGAAATATGAAAACGGTCAAATCCAGAAAATCACAGCCAATATCAGTTTACCTGGAGCAGACACCACTAGAGATAAGCCAACACCAATACTTAAATTGTAATTTTAATGAGTTGTTGGAGTTTGAGTGTGGATTAGCATAAGTGTAAGAAACTCACAGGAACACAGTCTTGGGAGGACCTCACACTTTCATGAATTTTACATCCAAGAAATCTACCAAGTTCTTATGATAAAGATCCAAGAATGATCTCCTCCTGGCTCAGGCTGGGGAGAAGAAGGACCATCACTGTAAAATACACCCAGAGAATTCTCACTAACAAAGTCTATTCTGCAGGAAAAAATACTGGTAATTTGTACCATCTGAGGGAAGGGTATTTCTCCTACTCTAGTCCCCTCTAGCTTTTCTGTCTTACTTAAGGGGTAGGGAGAAGCAAATTCTTGTGAAGGTAACAGCCCAGGAACAAAGGACAGATTTCAGCTTTCCCTCTCCTACAACTTACCACTGCACCTACAGGGCCCCAATATAACTGTGAATTACAGCTGAAATCACCACAAAATATAAACTCTCTGAAGAGAATTACTTACAGAAGCCAAAGTCAACAAATGAGACAAAAACAAGGACACGAGGAATTTGAAGCCTCTGGCACATATTGCTACAGAAAATAATAAATACAGGCCAATATTAGCCATAGTAACATAAAACCTCACGCTATTTATCTCAATTCTTATTGCTCAATACACCGTGTTTGGTGGCTTAGTCAGTTTGGGCTTCTATAACAAAACTCCATAATCTAGGCAGTTTATTGACAACAGAAATTTATTTCTTACAGTTCTGGAGGCTGGATGTCTGAGGTCATGATGCCAGCATAGTCAGGTTCTGGTGAGAATCCTCTTTCTGTTTGCATATGGCTGACTTCTCATTGTATCCTCACGTGGTCAAAAGAGCAAGAAAACTTTCCAGGGGTCTCTTTTATAATGGTGCTAATCCCATTCATGAAGGCTTCTTCACCCTCATAACTTAATTATCTCCCAAAGAACCCTCTCCTTTCCTAATACCATCACATTTGGGATTAAAAATTCAATAAATGAATTGGGGGAGGGGCACAAATATTCAGTCCACAGTATCTGGCTTCCAACAAAAAATCATAAGGTATACTAAAGGGAAGGAAAAAGAAAACAGTCTTTTTTTGAAGAGACAAAGCAGCATCAGAAAGAGACTCAGATATAATATAGGCTTCAAAATTATCAGAAAGCAATTTAAAGTAACTACAATTAATCTTAAGGGCACTAATGGGATAAGAAGACAACCTTCAAAAATAGATGGATAGGGCTTCCCTGGTGGCGCAGTGCTTGAGAGTCCGCCTGCCGATGCAGGGGACGCGGGTTCGTGCCCCGGTCCGGGAGGATCCCACGTGCCGCGGAGCGGCTGGGCCCGTGAGCCATGGCCGCTGAGCCTGCGCGTCCGGAGCCTGTGTTCCGCAACGGCAGAGGCCACAACAGTGAGAGGCCCGCGTACCGCAAAAAAAAAAAAAAAAAAAAATAGATGGATAATGTAAACAGAGATATGGAAACTCCAATAAAAGATTCAAAGGGAAATGCTGAAGTATCAAAATCATTGGAATGACATCATCAAGATGGTGACATAAGTTGTTACTGACTTTGCTCCCCCTCACCAGAACAACAACTAACAACTGTTCATGGACAGGACAACACTGAGAGAATCCTAGAGCTTAGGAGTGAGGCTGAAGCACCCCCTGCACCACAGAGACCAAGATGGACTACATTAAAGGGTAAGAGGAAGAGCTATATGCCAACCACAATGCCCCTCCCCCAGGCTGGCACAGCACCATGCTGAGAGGCCTTGCCTGAGCCTATGTTTTCTCCAATATTTACCAAGTGAGAAGAGAGAGCCCAGGGATGACATCCAGGCCCCCACCCTTCTGGGTCACTTTGTGGGAGCCCCTATTATGGTTTCATCCCATGTGTATTGCAAAGGAATCTGCAGGGATCAATCACTGGGAGTCTGATTGAAATGAAGGAAGGAAGGGCTTCTAATAACCAGCACTTGGATCTTGGTGGACTGAATTCCCACCTGTAGAGCCTAAGTAGTAGTCCCAACCAGTGGCTTTGCTTATCTGCAAACAAGGTCAATGGCACAGTCTGACCCAGGAATTTGGCAGGGTGAAGGTCTTTCTAAATTGGGTCCCCAAGTGAGAAGATGTGCCAGATCTGGAGCCTCTTCTGCTCACACTAAGGCAGAAGAGCTGAACCATAGCTCCACCTGCTGTGGATCATGGCTCCCTACTCCTCCCAATCAGAAAACTTATTTGGGAAAATTTAGCAGTTGCCTGAAGTGGACCCTCTCAGTTCTGCCTAGGCAGGAGCCAGAAACATAGACCTACACATTGAGAAGTGTGGCCCTCAGCCCCGTCTGACAGGAAGGGGTGGTGAGAACACCTGGAAACTGCATATCCCAGCAACTCTGGAGCTGAGATGTGGGCAGGCAGAGCTGATCACCCCCAGAGCAAAGCCAGTGGCCCTGTTTGGTCAGGGAACTTGGGGCATGGGTTGGCTTGAGTCAAAACCACAAACAAAGAGCATTAGTGGCCCTGGAGATGCCTTTCCTGCCATGCATTGGCAAGGAAACTAATTCATAGCCCCACTTATTGCTGAATACATCCTTCAGCATTCCTGACCAGGGAACCTTATCAGAGCACATGGAAAGCTGTGTAGCCCATGCAACAGCTCTGTTAACAGTGGCACTTGAACAGAAAGCACAGCCCATGGTCTTCCCCATCTGCAGAGCAAGAACAGTGGCCTCATCTTACCCGGAAATTCAATTCAGTCTTTACTGATTAGGGTTCCCAAACAATGAGTCATGCAAACCCTGCCCACCTACTGCTGAGTACAGTAAAGAAATAGATATCCATGATGTGTCAGACAAAGAATTCAGAATACATAGACATCAGTGGCATGGCAGCATGAGTTGCTTCTCTTTTCTCCCCCCTTCATTTTACAATTAACCAAATATCCATAACCCAAAAAAGTGCCTCTGTGCAGGACATCAGGACTCCAGAGAGATCCATCCATCTATGCAACCAAAAGTGGGTGGACTGGACTTTGGAGGAGGCTGCAGAACCAGAGGAGTGGTGGTGAAGGCAGTGGGAATAGCAAAGGTAGTGGTAGCAGAGGAGGCAGTGGGCCAGCGTGACCTCTCTGGCAGAGGAAGTGGAGGATGAAGATGGTGAATAGGAGTCTATCCAGCTACATGTGCTGCAGCTGAAGGGACCCATTGCTCTGAGGAGAGATCACAGTGACTTGGGGAAAGGAATGGACAGGGGAAAAGGCTGACAAAGAAAACTGAAGAAACACATTACCTGCTATCTGCCCTGGGATTCTGGCAAGAGGACAGCCCACAGACATCTGAGATCCCCACTTAAGGATCCCTCTACCAAGCTGTCAGCACATCCAAAGTCTGAAGTGCTAAATACACAACTCCCCACAGTCTGCCACCAACCTCTTTTTCTTTTTCCTCTCCCCAACTTATTTTATGTGCACTCCCAACCTTAGCAGTGAGTCACCTTTGGTAAGAGAAACCAAAAACTTGTGCTATAGCACAACATTCTGGAAAACAAAAGGACTCCTAATTACCAACTTGTTGAATTCTTACAATCAAAGTAAACAAAGCCTTACCTAAATAGGAAAAGTATTCATTACTTCAAATGTGGTGGCAGAGTCACTTTTAATCAAACGCTATGAAAAAGCACAGTAATGGGTATCACAAAAAGAAATGATAATTCTCTAGTAACCAAACCCAAAGACATGGAATATTGCAATCTAACTGATAAAGAATTCAAAAAATCTGTGTGTATATACAATGGAATATTACTCAGCCATAAAAAAGAATGAAATAATGTCATTTGCAGCAACATGGATGGACCTAGGGATTGTCATACTGAGTGAAGTAAGTCAGACTGAGAATGACAAATATCATATGATATCGCTTATATGTAGAATCTAAAAAACTGGTACAAACGAACCTTTACAAAACAGAAATAGAGTCACAGGTGTAGAAAACAAACTTATAGTTACCGGGGGGAAAGGGGGAGGAGGGATAAATTGGGAGGTTAGGAGTGACATATACACATTGTTATATATAAAATAGATAACTAACAAGGACCTACTGTATAACACAGGGAACTCTTCTCAATAATCTGTAATGACCTATATGGGAAAAGAATCTTAAAAAGAGTGGATATATGTATATGTATAACTGATTCACTTTGCTGTACAGCAGAAACTAACACAACATTTTAAATCAACTATACTCCAATAATTTTTTTAAAGCTACTAAAAAATTAGTTGTTGTAAAGAAATTCAATGAACTACAAGAAAATTCAGAAAGGCAATACAATGATCTCAGGAATAAAATTAATGAACAGAAGTACTTTATCAAAGAGATTGAAATTCTAAAAAACAACCAAACAAATTCTGGAGCTGAAGAACTCAATAAACGAGATGAAGAATGCATTAGAAAACACTGGAAATAGAGCAGGTCGGATGGAAGAGAGAATAAGCAGGCTCAAGGATAGGAATCAGGTGAAGAGGAGTGAAAAGTAAGATTTTTTTAAAAAATAAAGAAACTCTATGAGAACCAGGACTCACTAGAAGAGTCACATAAAATTAATGGGTATCCCAGAAAAAGAAGGGAGGAAGAAGGGAGCAGAGAGCATATTTAAAGAAATAATAGCTGAGAATGTTCCTAACCTGGGAAAGTAACTGGATATACAAGTCCACAAAGCTAATAAAACACCTTATTATTGCAGTGCAAAGAGCCCCTCTCCAGGAAATATTATATTAAAACTATCAAAAGTCAACAATAAATAAATTTAAAGGCAGCTGGGGGTAAAAAAGATAGTAACCTACACAGGACACCCATTAGGATATCAGCAGATTTCTTAGCTGAAACTCTACAGATCAGGAGAGAAGGGAACAACATATTCAAAGTATTGAAAGATAAAAATTGCCAGCCAAGAATACTCTATCTGGCAAAGTTATCCTTCAGATATGAAGGAAAAATAAAGGCTTTCCCAGAAAAAAACACTGAGGGAGTTCACCACCAGCAGACCTGCCTTACAAGATATTTTGAAAGGAGCTCTCTAAGATGAAAGAAAATCTGAAAGTACACAAAACTCTGACTAATATGAGGAATAATAAACAGTCAGAATTAGAAAACTGTAGCTTTTTTTAGAACAGTATATAAAACACTCAATTATAATCTAAAGGATAAAGAAAAGATCATTAAAATAACTATAGCTACCAAAAAAACAACAAAATCAGAGCATAAAAAGAGATAACTGGTGACATCAAAAATATAAAAGAAGAACAGTAAAAAGATGGCACCTCTACAGGTGAATGAAGATAAATTGCTATCAGGAGAAAAGGCACTATTGTATCTATGAGATGTTCTATGTAAACCTCATGGTAACCACACAACAAATATCTAGGGCAGAGACACAAAACACAAAGGGGAGATTGAACAAATTGCCATGGAAAAATACCAAGTTATAAAGGTAGACATAAAGCAAAGGAAAAAGAAACAGTAGAGAGACAAAATAACCAGAAGGTAAAAGATAAAATGGCAGTAGAAAATACTTACATATTAATCTCCCTAAATGTAAATGGATTGAACTCACCAAGGCACAGAGTGGCCACATGGATTTCAAAAAACAAAAACAAACAAAACGAAACAAAAAAACAAAACCCAACTATATGCTGCCTATGGGAGACTCATTTCAGCTCTAAAAACACACATAGGCTCAAAGGGAAAGGATGGAACACAATTATTTCCAGCAAATGGAATAGCCATACTTTTATCAGACAAAATAGACTTCAAGCCAAAAAGGGTAACAAGATACAAAGAAAGTCATTATATAATTATAATTATAAAGTCAATACATCAAGAAGATATAACAATCCATAAGTAAATATATTTCCAACTCCTAAGCACTGAAATATAAAGCAAATACTAAGAAACCTTAAGGGAGAAATAGACAACAATATAATAATAGTAGGGGACTTCAATGTGCCGCTATCAGTAATGGATAGATCATCCAGACAAAAAATAAACAAAGAAATGTTGGAATTGAACCACATGTTAGAACAAGTGAACTTAACGAACATATATAGAACGTTCCATCCAAGAGCAGCAGAATACACATTCTTCTCAAGTGCATATAGAACATTCTCCAGGATAGATCATATAATAAGACACAAAACAAATCTTAGCAAATTTAAGAATGTTGAAATTATACCAACTCTCTTCTCTGATGACAGTGGTATGAAACTAGAAATCAACAACAAGAGGAACTTGAGAAAATCTACAAATACATGGAAACTAAACACACTTCTGAACAACCAAAGGGTCAAAGAAGATATCAAAAGGAAATAAAAAGCTATCTTGGAACAAATGAATAAAAATACAACCTATCAAATATTGTGGGATGTAGCAAAAGCACTTTTGAGGAAACAGTTTATAGCAATAAACACATATATTGAGAAATTAGGAAGATCTCACATTAACAAGCTAACTTTATACCTCAAGGAACTAGAAAAAGAATAACAAATTAAGCTTAAAGTTAACACAAGGAAAGAAGTAATAAAGATCAGAGCAGAAATAAATGAAATAGAGACCAGAAAAACAATAGAACAGATCAATGAAACTAAGAGCTGGTTCTTTGAAAACATACACAAAACTGCTGAACCTTTAACTAGACTAAGAAAAAAATATAAAACTCAAATAAAATTAGAAATAAAAACGGAAACATTACAAGTGATACTGCAGAAATACATAGATTCATAAGAGACTACGATGAACAATTATACGCCAAAAATTGCATAACCTAGAAGAAATGGATAAATGTATAGAAATGCTCAATCAACCAAAACTGGATCAAGAAGAAATAGAAAATCTGAACAGACCAATTATGAGTAAACAGATGAAATCAGTAATCAAAAAATTCCCAACACAGAAAACTCCAGGACGAGACAGCTTCATTAGAGAATTCTACCAAACATTTAATGAATTAACACCAATACTTCTCTATCTCTTCCAAAATATCAAGGAGGAAGGAATAATTCAAAGCTCATTCTACGATGCCAGTGTTGCCTTGACACCAAAACCAGATAAGGATACCACAAAAAAGAAAACTATAGACCAATATTCCTGAGGAATATAGATGCAACAATTCTCAACAAAATGTTAGCAAACTGGATTCAAGAACACATCAAAAGAAGTATACACCCTGACCAAGTGGGATTTATTCATACAATGCAAAAGTGGTTCAACACATGCAAATCAATAAATGTTATACATCGCATCAATAAAATGAAAGATAAAAATCACGTGATGATCTCAATAGACACAGAAAAACATTTGACAAAATACAATATCCTTTTATGATAAAACACCCTTAACAGATTGGGTATAAAAGAAACATATCTCAACATAATAAAGGCCACAGTATACACATAGCTAACAGTACATTCAATGTAGGAAAATTGAAAGTGCTTTTTGAAAGGTCAGGAACAAGGCCAGGATGCCCACTATCACCACACCTAATCAAGATATTACTGGAAGTCTTAGGTAGAGCAATTAAAGCAAGACAAAGTACAGTTGTTGCTATTTGCTGATGATATGATCTTATATGTGGAAAATACCAAAGAGTCAGACAAAAAAACTGTTGGAATTAATCAATAATTTTAGTAAAGTACAGGACACAAAATCAACACACAAAAATCAGATGCATTTCCTTATGTTAATGATGAAAAAGAAATAAAGGCATCTGAAAAAGAAATAAAGAACACTATCCTGTTCACAATAGTATGAAAAAAGTAAACTACTTTGGAATAGATTTAACCAAAGAAGTTTTAAGATCTGTACAGTGAAAACTGTAAGACACTCCTGAAAGAAACCAAAGAAGATACAAACTATGGACAGACATCCCAGTCCCCTTAGCTGGTTTGAAAACTGGTGGGACTGACAGTAGGGCTTCAAGAAACCTAAATTCTGACCATGAAGAGCATACTCACACTTGCTTACTCCTGAAACAAGGCAAAGGAAGTCGATTGAAACTGCAGGGGATTCTTGCCAGTTTCCAATGCCCTAGCATACTCCGCAAACTGAACTGAGTGCCTGATCCAGCCTATCTGGCTCCATGGCTCAGCCCAAATTATGGTGAGGGGTGCCATTGCTGAGGAGAGTGTACAGTTGTAGGGGACAGTGTCAGCCTAGACACAGCACAGCATCCAAATGGGGTGAGGACTTCCATTACTGGCATTCATGGAGATGGCAGATTGGGTGTGGAATGGGGCTGATTGTGCCAGGACTCCCCAAGTGTGCACCATGGCCCAAATCAAGGGCATGCTCCAGCCCCTCTTGTTCAAGCACAGCTCCCCACTAGGGTAAGATGCTAATGATGGGAGGGGAAGAGTACACACTTAGAGGGAATGGAACCAGCTTGAATCTGACCCTCAGGGCTTCTTTTTCCATCACCTTTGGACCTGCCCCTACCCGTGACAGGATGGTATCAGCCACTGAGCATAAGAGAAGCCCAGGTTCACTTCTGGCTCTGACTTTAGACCCTCATCTCCATCTTCACCTCCCACTAAGGTGATAGTTGCCAGCACACCCAGGGGGAAGATGTGACTCATGCTCACTTCAGATCCAATTCTCCAATCAAAGCCACTGGGCAAAGGTATACTGCATAGGAAAGCACCCATACAGAGATACACCTTCATGACAGGGGACCAGGTTACTATTTCACCTAAATTTATAGAGACAGAGAAGTTAAACAAAATAAGAAGATAAAGGGATTTGTTTCAAATGAAAGAACAAGAAAAAATCCTGAAAAAAACTAATCAGAGATGAATACTTTACCAGATAAAGAGTTCAAAGCATTAGTAATAAGAATGATAAATGAACTAGGAAAAAGAAAAGATTAACACAGACAGGAGTTTAACAAGAAACTAGAAGATATAAAAAAGAACCAGTCAGACCTGAGGAATACAATAACTAAAATGAAAAATACACTAGAAGGAATTAACAGCAGACTAGGTGATACTGAAGACAGTGTATGTGATCTGGAAGATAGAATAATGGAAATCACGGAACCAGTCACACCCAAGGAATACAATAACTAAAATGAAAAACACACTAGAAGGAATTAACAGCAGACTAGGTGATACCAAAGACAGTGTAAGTGATCTGGAAGATAGAATAATGGAAATCACCCAATTAGAACAGCAATAATTAAAACAAATTAAAATACTTTAAGGGATCTTTAAGACAACATGAAGCATACGAACATTCACATTATAGGGGTCTCAGAAGGAGAAGAGAGAGAGAAAGGGGGAGAAAATGTATTTGATGAAATCACAGGTGAAAACTTCCTGAGTCTGAAGAAGGAAACAGATATCCAGGTACAGGAAGCACAGAGAGTCCCAAATGAGATGAACTGAAGAGACCCACATCAAGACATAATTAAAACGGCAAAAATTAAAGATAAAGACAGAATTATAAAAGAAGGAATACAAAAACAGAGGGTCATATACAAGGGAACCCCCATAAGGTGATCAGCTTATTCTTCTGCAGAAACTTTGCAGGCCAGAAGGGAGGGGCATGATATATTTAAAGTGATGAAAAGGAAACCTACAGCTTAGGATATTCTACACAGCAAGATTATCATTCAGACTTGAAGGAGAGATAAAGAACTTAGACAAACAAAAACTAGAAGAGATCAACCATACTAAGTGACACTATAAGGAGTGTTAAAGTTTATTCTCTAAGTGGAAAAGAAAAGGTTACAACAAGAATTTATAGGAAAGGAAAAAAATCCAATTAGTGAAGGTAAATATATAGTAAAGGTTGTGGACCAACCATTAAATAACCTAGTAAAAATATTAAGAGAAAAAAATATTGCAAAATGGATAAACAGTTGAGGGATAAAATGAAGATGTAAAACGTGTATTTGTCAAATATACAAAATGTAGGGGAAGGGAGATCTACATAAAAAATGTAGATCTTTTGGTATGTGTTTGAACTTAAATGACCATCAATTTAAAACAAGTGTATATATAGTTATAAGTCAACATATATGAACATCATGTAACCACAAATTAAAAACCTACAATAGATCCATCCACATATATCATATATTAACACATATATGTGGAATCTAGAAAAATGGTACAGATGAACCTATTTGCAGGGCAGGAATAGAAAGGCCTACGTAGATAATGGATGTGTGGACACAGGCGGGAAGGGGAGGGTGGGATGAATTGGGAGATTAGGTTTGACATAAATATACTACCATTTGTAAAACAGATAGCTACTGGGAACCTGCTGTATAGCAGAGGAAGCTCAGCTCAGTGCTCTGTGATGGCCTAGTTGGGTGGGATGCAGGGAGAGGGAGATCCAAGAGGGAGGGGATGTGTGTATGCATATGGTTGATTCATTTTGCTGTGCGGCAGAAACTAACATAACATTGTAAAGCAATTATGCTCCAAAAAAAAAAAACCTACAATAGATATACAAAACTAGAGATAAAGAAACACAAGCACACCATTAAAAGAAACATAAACCACAAAGAAAGCAATAAAAAAAGAACAGAGAAGAAATACAAAAACAACCAGTAAACAAGAAACAAAATGGTAGTAAGGACACAACTATCAATAATCATTTTCAATGTCAAAGGACTAATGCTCCAATGATAAGACACAGGGTGACTGATTGGATTGAAAAAACCAGACCCTTCAATATGCTTCCTATAGGAGATTCATTTCAGGACTAAAGACACACACAGACTGAAAGTAAGGGAATGGAAAAAGATATTTCATGCAGGTGGAAATGACAAGAAAGCAGGGGTAGCAATACTCATATAAGACAAAATAGACTTTAAAACAAAGTCTATAACAAAGACAAAGAAGGACATTATACAGTGATGAAGGAATCAATACAAGAAGATGATATTACACTCATAAACATATATGCACCCAATACAAGAGCACATAAATACATAAAGAAAATACATAGAGGGAGAAATTGACAGTATAATAACAGTAGGAGAGTTTAACACACCACTGACATCAGTGGACAGAGCATTCAAACAGAAAATCAGTAAGAAAACAGTGGTTTTAAAAGACACAATAGACCAGTTGAACTTAATAGATAGCTACAGGTCATTACATCCCAAACCAGTAGAATACTAATCTTTTTCATGTGTACATGGAACATTTTCCAGGATAGATCACATGCTAGGCTACAAAAGAAATCTCAACAAATTTAAGAGGATAAAAATTATATCAAGACTTTTTTTTTTTTCGGATCACAGTGATACGAAAGTAGAAATCAACTTCAGGAGAAAATGGGGGAAAAAAGCTTATGGAGAATAAACAATGCCTATTGAAAAAAATGGGTCAATGAAGAAATCAAAGAGGAAATCAGAAAGTACCTCAAGACAAATGAAAATGGAAACACAACACTCCACAACCTATGAGATGCTACAAACACAGTTCTAAGAGGGAAGTTTATAGCAATCAGGCTTTCTTTAAGAAATAAGAAAAATCTCAAATAAACAACCTAACCTACCACTTATAAGAACTGGAAAAAGAAGAACAAAGCTCAAAGTCAGCAGATGGAAGTAAATAATAACAATCAGAGAGGAAATAAATAGAGATTAAAAAAATAATAGAAAAGATCAGTGAAACAAAGTGCTGTTTTTTTGAAAAGATAAACAAAGTTGATAAACCATTAGCCAGACTGATTAAGAAAAAGAGAGGACCCAAGTAAACAGTATCAGAAATGAAAGAGGAAAAATAACAACCAGTATTACAAGGATACAAAAAAATCATGAGAGTACTGCAGTTATATGCCTACAAATTGAAAAATCTAGAAGAAATTAACAAATTTCTAAAAACATAAAAATTTCCAAGGCTGAATTAGGAAGAAACAGACAATTTGAACAAAATGACCATTAGTAGTAAAATTGAATTTGTAATTTAAAAAAAGCTCTCAGCATATGAAATTTCAGGACTGGATGGCTTCACAGGGGAATTCTACTAAACATATAAAGAACTTACACCTATCCTTCTCAAACTAGTCCAAAAAATCGAAGGGGATGCAACAAGCCCAATTTCATTCCATGAGGCCACCATTACCCAGATTTATTGGATTTAAGTTGGATTTATTCCATGGTCACAAGGATGGTCCAACATTAACAAACCAATCAATGTGATACACTACATTAACAAAGAAAAGGATAAAAATCACATGATCATCTCAATAGACACAGAAAAAGCATGTGACAAAATTCAACATTCATTCATGAGAAGAATTCCCATCAAAGTTGGAGGAAAAGTATAGAGGAAACATAGCTCACCATAATAAAGACCATTATGACAAACCCACAGCCAACATCATACTCAATGCTGAAAGCCTGAAAGCCTTTCCTCTAAATTCAGGAACAAGACAAAGATGCTCACTCTCACTACTTCTACTTAACACAGTATTGGATGGTAGAGCCACAGCAATTATACAGGAAAAAGAAATAAAAGACATCAAAATAAGAAGGGAAGAGGTAAAACTGTCACTATTTGCAGATGACATGATATTTAATATAGAAAACTCTCAAGTCTCTACCTCAAGACTGTTAGAACTAATAAATGAATTTAGCAAGGTTACAGGATACAAGATTAATATACAGAAAACTTGCATTTCTATACACTAATAGTGAACTATCAGAAAGAGAAAGTAAAAATAATCCCATTTAAAATCACATCAAAAAGAATAAAACACTTAGGATAAACTTAACAAAGGAGGTGAAGGATCTATACACTGAAAACTATAAAATAGCAATGAAGGAAAGTGAAGATGATAGAAATGAATGGAAATATATCCTATGCCCTTGGATGAGAAGAGTTAATAAAATGTCCACACTACCCAAAGAAATCTACAGATTTAATGCAATCCATTTCAAAATACCCAAGACATTTTTTTCACAGAACTAGAGCAAATAATACTAAAATTCATATATAATCACAAAAGTGCCTGAGTTGCCAAAGCAATCTTAAGAAAAAAGAACAAAGCTGGAGCTATCACCTTCTCAGACTTCAGACTGTATTACATATCTACAGTAATCAAAACAACAATGATACTGACACAAATTCGGACACATAGGTCAATGGAAGAGAATAGAGAGCCTGAAAATAAACCCACACACTTATGGTCAATTAATGTACAACAAAGGAAGAATATACAATGAAAAAAGACAGTCTCTTGAACAAATGATGCTGGGAAAACTGGATGGCTACATGTAAAACAATGAGATTAGAACATTACCTCACACCGTATTTGAAAATAAACTCAAGATGAATTAAGACATAAATGTAAGACCTGAAACTGTAAAACTCTTAGAAGATAATTTAAACGAAATACTCCTTGACACAAATTATAGCAATATGTTTTGGTTCTATCTCCTAAGACAAAATAAATAAAAGTAAAAATAAACAAATAGGACCTAAATGAACTTAAAAGCTTTTGCACAGCAAAGGAAACATTTGACAGAACAAAAACACAACCTACAGAATTGGAGAAAGAATTTGCAAATAATACGACCAATATAAAGAGCTGATACAACTCAATATCAAAACACAACCAACCAATCAAAAAATAGACAGAAGACCCGAGCAGAAATTATTCCAAAGAAAACATACAGATGACCAACAAACATAGGAGAAGATGCTCAATATTGCTAATTATTAGAGAAATGAAAATCAAAACCACAGGAGGTATCACCTCACACCTGTTAGATGGCTATGTTCAAAAAGTCTACAAATAACAAATGTTGGCGAGGATCAGGAGAAAAGGGAAATCTAGTACACTGTTGGTGGGAAAGTAAGTTGGTGCAGCCACTATCAAAAACAGTATGAAATTTCCTCAAGAACTAAAAATAAAACTACCATATGGTTCAGCAATTCAACTCCTGGGTATATAACTGGAAAAATTAAAAACACTACTTTGAAAAGATATATGCACTCCAATGTCCATAGCAGCATTATTTACAACAGCCAGGATATAGAACAATGTAAGTGTCCATCAACAGATGAAAGAATAAAGAAAAAATGATGTATATATAAAATGGAATATTACTTAGCCAAAGAATGAATGAAATCTTGTCATTTACAGCTACATGAATGGAAATTGGGAGTATTATGCGTAGTAAAAATGTCATACAAAGGCAAATATTGTATGTAATAATTTATATGTGGAATCTAAAAAATAAAACAAGTATCACAAAACTGAAGCAGATTGACAGATACAGAAAACAAACTAGTAGCCCCTGCACCTACAGCCTGTGCTCCACAACAAGAGAAATGACCGCAATGAGAAGCCCACACACCACAAAGAAGAGTAGCCCCCACTCACTGCAACTAGAGAAAGCCTACTCACACCAATGAAGACTGAATGCAGCCAAAATTTGAAAAATGTAAAAAAAAAGATACATGCATCCCTATGTTCATAGCAGCACTATTCACAACAGCCAAGACATGGAAGCATCTTAAATGTCCATTGACAGGTGGGCACAAAAGATGTGATATATATATATATATATATATATATATATATATATACAATGGAATATTACTCAGCCATTAAAAAGAGTGAAATTATGCCATTTGCAGCAACATGGATGGACCTAGAGATCATCATACTAAGTGAAGTAAGTCAGAGACAGGCACGTGCCATATGATATCACAAATACGGAATCTAAAATATGACACAAATGAACTTATCTACAAAACAGAAACAGACTCGCAGACATAGAGAAAAGACTTGTGTTGCCAAGGGGGAAGGGGGTGGGAGACGGATGAAATGGGAGTCTGATTAGCAGGTGCAAGTTATGATACACAGAATGGATAAACAACAAGGTCCTACTGTATAGCACAGGGAACTATATTCAATATCCTGTAACAAACCATAATGGAAAGAATGGAAAAAGGATATATATATGTATAACTGAGTCACTTTGCTGTACAGCAGAAATTAACACAACATTGTATACCAACTATACTTCAATAAAATAATACTTTTAAAGAAAAAAAAAAGAAAACAAACTAGTGATTACCAGTGGGGAGAGGGAAATGGGAGGGGCAAGACAGGGGTAGGAGTTTAAGTGGTACAAACTATTATGTATAAAATAAATAAGATGCAAGAATATATTATACAGTATAGGATATATAGCCAATATTTTATAATAACTTTAAATGGAGTATAATCTATAAGAAAATATTGAATCCCTATAACACAAATGCTCACCAATAAATGAATGGAATAAAAAGATGTAGTATTTGCACATAATAAATTAGTCAGCCTAGAGAAAGGAGGATATTCTTCCATTTACAATAACATTAATGGAACTTAAGTACATTATGCTAAGCAAGATAAGCCAGAAAGAGAAAGACAAGTACTGTATGATATCACTTATATGTGGAATCTAAGAAAACCTAACCTGTAAAAAACTGAGTAAAATGGTGGTTAGCAGGGATGGGGAAAGTGGTAAGATTAACTTGTGGTTAAGGGTACAGGCTTGTAATTAGGAGTTTTTAAGCCTTAGAGCTCTATTGCACAGTATAATAAATATAGAAAATAATATTGTACTATTATTATATAATATGATAAATATTACTACAAGGGCAATCATATCAAAATATATATCAAGGAAACATGCTGTACACTTTAAACTTACACAATGTTACCTGTCATATTTATTCAATACAAAGAATTTTTTAAAAAGAATTCATGATAATCCTCTTAAAGTAATTTAGTGAACTACAAGGACAGACAGCAATGAAGGAAAATAATACACAAACAAAATGAGAAGCTCAAAAAAGAAACAGAAACCTTGAAAAAATACAAACAGAAATTCTATAGCTGGAAAATACAATGACTTAACTGACAAGCTCAATGGAGAGCTCCAAAGGCAGACTCGACCATGCAGAAAAAAGAATCAGCAACCTGGACAATATGAAAATTGAAATTTTATACAGTCTGAGGAGCAAAAGAGAAGAGTAAAAAAAAAAAAAAGAAGAAGAAGAAAGCTTACAGGAAATATGGGGCATAATTAAAAGGAATAATATTTGCATTATGGGAATTTCAGAAGAAGAGAAAGAGAAAAGGACAGGAAGATTATTACTGCAATAACTGTTGAAATCTTCCCAACTGGAATGAGAAATACACATTGAGGTCCAAGGAACCCAAGGGACCCTGAACAGGGCAATACTGAGACAGATTTTAATTAAATTGTCAAATGTCAAAACATAGAAAAGATTTTAAAAGCAGCGAGAGCAAATACAGGAGTTACATACAAGTGAATCCCCATAAGACTATCTGTGCATTTCTCAACAGAAACTTTATACACCAGAAGAAAATAAAATGGCATATTCAAAATATTGAAAGAAAACTGTCTAATAAAGAATACTATACCTAACAAAGTTGTCCTTCAGAAATGAGGGAAGGACAAAGACTTTCCTGAGCAAAAAAAAAAACGAGTGAATTCATTACATGAGACCTGGCTTACAAGCAATGCTAAAAGGAGTTTTTTGAGTGCAAATAAAAGGACACAAATTAACATTATAAAAACATAAGGAGTGTAAAACTTACTGGTAATAGTAAAAATAGTCAAAATTGTAACAGGGTAATGGTAGTGCATAATTCACATACAACAGTAGTACAAAATTTTTTAAATTTAATAGAAATAAACATAACTAAAATAATTTATTAGTTACATAATATAGAAGAATACACACACTGTAATGTTAATAACCTAAAATGTGAAGGGAAGAGGAGATAAAAGTATACAGCTTAGGGATTCTATTGAAGTTAAGTTGTTATTGGTTTAAAATAGGATTTTAGAATTTTAAGATATTTTATGTAAGCTTCATGGTAACCAAAAGTGTAAGACTGGTAGTAATTACACAAAAGAACAAAGTCAAAGCATACTGATATCACCAGACATCAAAGCACAAAAAAAGACAGTAGGATAAGTAACAAGGAACAATGGATCTACAAAACAACCAGTAAACAGTTAACAAAATGGAAATACTAAGTCCTTGGTTATCAATAATTACTTTAAATGTAAGTTGATTAAATTATCCAAATAAAAGACACAGAATGACTGAAAGGATTTTTAAAAAAAGATTCAAGGATACACTGCTTGTGAGATACTAAGTTAAAAACACACATAGACTGAGAGTGAAGGGATGGAGAAAGTTATTTCAAGCAAATGGTAACCAAAAAACGGCAGGGGTAGCTACACTTACATTAAAAATAGACTTTAAATTAAAAGTGGTAAAAAGGGACAAAGAAGGTCTATATCTAATGATAAAGGGGTCAATACATCAAGAAAATATAGCAATTATAAATATGTATGTGCCCAAAATCAAAGCACCTAAATACATAAAACAAAAACTAACTATACTAAGAGGAGAAATAAAGAGCAATACAGTAATAGTTAGGGACCTTAATGTCCCACAGCCAACAATGTTTAGATCATCCAGACAATGAATCAATAAAGAAACAGTGGAGCTGAACAACATTCTAAACCAAATGGACCTAACAAACATATATAGAATGTTCTATCTGACAACAGCAGAATATACATTTTTCTCAAGTACACATGGAACATTTTCTAGGATAGATCATACGTTAGGCCACAAAACAAGTCTTAGCAAATTCAAGAAGTTTGAACTCATCCCAGTATCTTCTCTGACAACAATGGTATGAAACTAGAAATCAATAAGAAAAGGAAAACTGAAAAATTCACAAATACATGGAAATTAAACAATAGTCTCCTGAACAACCAATGGATCAAAGAAGAAATTAAAGGGGAAATAAAAAGTATCTTGAAAGAAATGAAAATGGAAACACAATACACCAAAATGTATGAAATGCAGCAATAGTAGCTCTAAGAGGCAAGTTTATAGCAATAAATGCCTACATTAAGAAGCAAGAAAAGTTCAAAATAAACTACCTACCTCTATGCTTTAAGAAACTGGAAAAAAAAAAAACTGAGCCCAAAGTTAGAACATAAGGAAGGAAAATGTAAAGATTAGAGCATAAGTAAATGAAATAGAGAACAGAAAAACAACAGAAAAATTAATCAAACTAAAAGTTGGATCTTTGAAAAGATAAACAAAATTGATAAACCTTTAGCTAGATTAACCTAGGAAAAAAGAGAGAGGTCTCAAATCAACAAAATTGTAAATTAAAAAAAAAAAGACATTACCATGGATACCACAGAAATACAAAGAATCAAAAGAGGCTACTATAAAAAACTATATGTCAACAAACTGGCCAATGTAGAAGAAATGGAAAAAGTCTTAGAAACATACAAACAACCAAGACCGAGTTAGGAAGAAATAGGAAGTCTGAATTATCCAATTATCATATAGAGATTGAATCAATAACCGAAAATCTCCCAATGAAGAAAAGCGCAGGATCAGATGGCTTCACTGGTGAATTTTACCATTCATTTAAAGAATTAACACTAATCCTTCTCAAATTCTTCCAAAAAATCAATGGAGAGACAACACTTCCAGACTCCTTTTACAAGACCAGCATAACCATTCTACTAAAGCCAGAAAAGAAAACTACAGACCAATATCCCTGATGAATATAGATGCAAAAATTCTCAAAATACTAGCAAACTGAATTCAGAAGCACATTAAAAGTCTTATTCAGCATGATCAAGTAGGATTTTTACCCAGAATGCAAGGATATTTTGACATATGCAAACTAATCAGTGGGATATATCACATTAATAGAATGAAAGGAAAAAATCATATCATCTCAATAGATGCAGAAAAAGTATTTGACAAAATTAAACATCCATTCATGATAAAAACTCTTAACTAGTTAGGTATAGAAGGAATGTATGTCAACATAATAAAGCTCATATATGATAAACCCACAGCTAATATCATTCTCAGTGGTGAAAGTTTGAAAGATTTCTAAGATTGGGAACGATCCAAGGGTGCCCACTTTCACCACTCTTATTCAACATAGAACTGGAAGTGTTTGCCAGTGCACTCAGGAAAGAAAAAGGAAAACAAAAGCCATCAGAATTGGAAAGGAAGAAGTAAAATTTTCTCCATTTGTAGATGACATGATTTTATATGTAGGAAGTACCAAAGTATCCACCAAAAAACTCTCAGATATAATCAACAAATTCAGTAAAGTTGCAAGATACAAAATTAATGCACAAAATTAGTAGCATTTCTATATGCTAACAATGAATTTTCTTAAAAAGAAACAAAACTATTCCATTTACAATAGCATCAAAAACAACAAAATTCTTAGGAATAATCTTAACCATAGAAGTGAAAGATCTCTACTCGGAAAACTACAAGACACTGATGAAAGGAACTGAAGAAGACAAAGTGGCAAAGTTTCCTATATTCATGGGTTGGAAGAATTAATACCGTTAAATTGTCCATATTACCAAAAGCCATCTATAGATTCAGTTCAGTCCCTATCAAGATTCTCAAGGCATTTTTTTTCAGAAGTAGAAATAACAATCCTAAAATTTATATAAAACTATAAAAGACCCCAATAATCCAAACTAATCCTGAGAAAGAAAAACAAAGCTGGAGGCATCACAGTTCCTAATTTCAAACTATACTATAAAGCTATAGTAGTCTAAACATTATGGTACTGGCATAAAAACAAGCAAATAGATCAACGGAACAGAATTGAGAGTCCACAAGTAAGTCCAAGTGTACACGGTCAACGAGTATTTGACAAGGAAGCCAAGAATACTCAATGGAAGAAAGATAGTCTCTTCAATTAATGGTGCTGGGAAAAATTGGTAATTCACATGTAAAAGAATAAAACTCAAGAAAATACTAGCAAACTGAACCCAGCAATACATTAAAAGGATCATACACCATGATCAAGTGGCATTTATTCCAGGGATGCAAGGATTTTTCAATATCCATAAATCAATCAGTGTGATACCACATGTTAACAAACTGAAAAATAAAAACCATATGATCACCTCAATAGATGCAAAAAAATCTTTTATCACACCCATTTATGATAAAAACTCTCCAGAAAGTGGGCATAGAGGGAACTTACTTCAACATAATAAAGGCCATATATGACAAACCTATAGCTAACATCATACTCAATGGTGAAAAGCTGAAGGCATTCTCTCTAAAATTAGGAAAAAGACAAGGATGTCCACTGTCACCACTTTTATTCATCATAGTTTTGGAAGTCCTAGCTGTGGAAATCATAGAAGAAAAACAAATAAGAAGAATCAAAATTGGAAAAGAAGAAGTAAAAACTGTCACTGTTTGCAGATGACATGACGCTATGTATAGAAAATCCCAAAGATGTTACCAGAAAACTACTAGAGCTCATCAATGAAGTTGGTAAAGTTGCAGGATACAAAATTAATACATAGCAATCTGTTGCATTTTTACACACTAACAATGAAAGAGCAGAAAGAGAAATTAAAGCAACAATCCCATTTATCACTGCATCAAAAAGGATAAAATACCTATGGATAAACTTAGCTAGGGAGGCAAAAGACCTATACTCTGAAAACTAAGATGCTGATGAAAGAAATTAAAGATGACAAAAACACCTGGAAAGATATACCATGCTCTTGGATTGGAAGAATCAATATTGTCAAAATGACTATACTACTCAAGGCAATCTACAGATTCGATGCACTCCCTATCAAATTACCAGTGGCATTTTTTATAAAACTAGAAAAAGTAATTTTAAATTTGTAGAGAAACGCAAAAGACCCCAAATAGCCAAAGCAATCCTGAGAAAGGAAAAAAGGAGTTAGAAGAATCAGGCTCCCCAACTTCAGACTATACTACAAAGCTACAGTCATCAAAACAGCATGGTACTGGCACAAAAACAGAAATATAGCTCAACACAATAAAATAGAAAGCCCAGAAATAAACCCACACACCTATGGTCAATTAATCTACAACAAAGGAAGCAAGAATATATAATGGAGCAAAGACAGTCTCTTCAAAAAGTGGTGGTGGGAAAACTGGACAGCTACATGTAGAAGAATGAAACTAGAACATTCCCTAACACCATACACAAAAATAAACTCAGAATGGATTAAAGACCTAAATTTAAGGCCACACATGATAAAACCCTTAGAGGAAAACAGGTAGAACACGATTTGACATATATCACAGCAACATCTTCTTGGATTCACCTCCTAGAGTAATGAAAATAAAAACAGAAATAAACAAATGGGACCTAAGTAAACATAAAAGCTTCTGCACAGCAAAGAGAATCATAAAATGAAAAGACAACCCACAGAATGGGAGAAAATATTTGCAAATGAAGCGGCTGACAAAGGATTAATCTCCAAAATATACAAACAGCTCATGCAGCTCTATGTCAAAAAAAAAAAAAAAAAACCCACTCAAAAAATGGGCAGAAGATCTAAATAGACATTTCTCCAAAGAAGACATACAGATGGCCAAAAGGCACATGAAAAGATGCACAAATCGTTAATTATTAGAGAAATGTAAATCAAAACTACAATGAGATATCACCTCACACCAGTCACAATGGTCATTATCAAAAAGTCTACAAACAATAAATGCTGGAGAGGGTGTGGAGAAAAGGGAACCCTCCTACACTGTTGGTGGGAATGTAAACTGGTAGAGCCACTATGGAGAACAGTATGGAGGTTCCTTAAAAAACTAAAAATAGAAATACCAAATGATCCAGCAATTCCACTCCAGGGCATATATATGGAGAAAACCATAATTTGAGAAGATACATGCACCCCAATATTCACTGCAGCACTATTTATAGGAGCCAAGACATAGAAGCAACCTAGATATCCATCAAGAGAGGAATGGATAAAGAAAATGTGGTACATATATACAGTGGAATATTACTCAGCCAAAAACACACACACACACACAAAAACAACGAAATAATGCCATTTGCAGCAACATGGATAGACCTAGAGATTGTCATACTGAGTGAAGTAAGTCAGACAGAGAAAGACAAATATCATATGATATCTCTTATATGTGGAATCTAACTTAAAAAATAATACAAATGGACTTATTTACAAAACAGAAACAGACTTATAGATATCAAAAAAAAAAAAAACTTATGGTTACCAAAGGAGGAATGTGGTGGGAAAGAGATAAATCAGGAGCTTGGGATTAACATACACACAGTACTATATATAAGAGAAATAACCAACAAGGGCCTACTATATGGCACAGGGAAATCTACTCAATATTCTGTGATAACCCATATGAGAAAAGAATATGAAAAAGAATGAATATATATATATGTATAGCTGAGTCACTTTGCAATTTCACTTCAGGGAATATATCCAAAGAAAATGAAACACTAACTCAAAAAGATATCTGCACCTCCGTGTTTATAGCAGCATTATTTACACTAGTCAAGACATGGAAACAAACTAAGTGTCCAACGATGAATGAATGGATAAAGAAGCTGTGGTATATATTATATACTGGATTATTAGTCAATCATAAAGAGACAAGGAAATTCTGCCACTTGTGACAACATGGATGGACGTGGGGACATTTTGCTAAGTGAAATAAGGCAGAGAAAGACAGATATGTATAATCTCACTTGTAAGTAGAACCTTCCCCAAAACAAAACAAAACAAAAAAACAAACTCAGAAAAAGAGATCAGATTTCTGTTCACCAAAGGCAGGGTTTAGGGGTGGAGGAACTGGAGAAAACTGGTCAAAAGGTACAAACTTCGGGCTTCCCTGGTGGCGCAGTGGTTGAGAGTCCGCCTGCCGATGCAGGGGACACGGGTTCGTGCCTAGGTCCAGGAAGATCCCACATGCCGCGGAGCGGCTGGGTCCGTGAGCCATGGCTGCTGAACCTGCGCGTCCGGAGCCTGTGCTCCGCAACGGGAGAGGCCACAACAGTGAGAGGCCCACGTACCACACACACACAAAAAAAGGTACAAACTTCAAGATAAGTAAGTATGAGGGATGTAATGCCCAGCGTGATGACTATATTTAACATGGTCATACGATATAAAAGTTGAGAGTGTAAATCCTAAGACTTATCATCACAAGGAAAACAATGTTTTTCTTTATTGCTTTCTCTTTGTGCTCTTTATATGATATGATAATGCTCACTAAACTTATTGCAGTAATCATTTCACTGTAATCATTTCATTTTGACTGTATGTCAGTCAAACCATCATAATGTGCACTGTAAACTTATACACGGATGTATGTCAATTATATCTCAATAAAACTGGAAAAATAAAATCATTGTTATAAAAATGAGTAATACCTTTGACAGGTTCATCAGAAGCTGGACATAGTTGAGAGAGACTCAGTGAGCTTGACAATGTCAACAGAAACTTTGGAAACAAATGCAAAGAGGAAGAATAAAATAGATAAAAACAGAACAACACCCGAGAACTGTGGGAAACTTTATAAAGATGTAACATATATATAATTGGGATACCAGAAAAACAGAGAATGGAGAAGAAATATTTGAAATATTAATAGCTGAGAGTTTTCCAAAATTAATGACAAACACTATACTTCAGATTCAGGAAATTCAGAGAACACTAAGTATAAACTTATTTAAAAATCTATAACTAGGCATATCATATTCTTAATAGATTTAAAAGATAACTTTTTAAAAAGTAGTCACGGTAATGAAATATTGGGTGACACATGACATGGCATTTATTGGTGAAATACGTTGGCTTATCAACCTGGATAGAGCAGCTATAATTTTTCAGTTTATTACCTAAATTTTCATTAGCATCATGTAATATGTTATCAATATGTTGACCTATCATACTGAGAGAAATCTTTAATTTCATACTTATATCATTCTAGCATTTTATTCACTATAATTTTATATGCTGACGTTATTCATTTCTCACCAACTATTTGGCATCTCTTTTCCTGGGCAATAAGTTCTGCTACTAAATAACTTATGTTCTGTGTCTTTTCAATGAATTTGATTTTTTAAAAAAATAAGAGCTTTACTGTGCTTGTTTTGATATTCTAACAGCACCTTAAGAAATAAACACTTTTATTTGTCAAATGCCTACGACTTGTAGTGAAGTGTTGTTTCAATTTTTCTGGAGACATTGATGCATTTCTAAGTTGCTTCCCACATACAGCATAGTGAAATAGAACTGTTTGGGTTAGCATTTCAGTCCATACAGTGCCCATGTATAAGTAGCTGTCACTGTAAACACAGTGTCATTAGTATGCAGGTTCCTTGTAGCACTAGTGTGGAGAAATGAATCAGATTATAATTCTTCATTAATATTTTAGACAAAAACTTCATCAAGATATAATTCATATGCCAAAAGTTTCATCCTTTAAAAGTATACAATTCGGTGGATTTTAACATATTTACACAGTTGTGCAATTATCCATCATTAAATTTATCGGATCTACTCCTAGGACAAGACCTAGAATCCACATTCTTCCATATTACAACATGTTTTCACAAATTGAATCATTAGGCATATTTTTGAAATACAAATACTAATAAAATATTAAAAAGACTAGTATAATAATAAATCAGTATACATATATGTAAAAAAATGTAAATAAGGGCTTTCCTGGTGGCACAGTGGTTGAGAGTCCGCCTGCCGATGCAGGGGACATGGGTTCGTGCCCCAGTCTGGGAAGATCCCACATGCCGCGGAGCGGCTGGGCCCGTGAGCCATGGCCGCTGAGCCTGCACGTCCAGAGCCTGTGCTCTGCAACGGGAGAGGCCACAATAGTGAGAGGCCCATGTACCGCAAAAAAGTAAATAACCAGTAAAGAAATATCACCAAAACATAAAGCCTTCACAAAATGATTCACTTCTGACCTACCCCATCCAAGTCTTGCAACATTTACAACAGTAAAGTAGAAAAGGGCAGGTGACTGGGAGCACATAAAACTTCCATCTTTAGAATGAACCTTTCCCTCTGATTCCTTACTTACACTGAGAGAATCTACTTATATGTATAAGAGGAGACAGGGAAGGTAATTTATGAGAGAGAAGCTGAGGCCACCAGCCTACACTCCCCTCTGTGCAATGCAGTGTTACCTCTACATTACATCTGTAATTGTATCTGTATTACATCAAAATCTGAGAATGAACTGAACCCAATGATCGTGGCTCCTGTGGGTATTTGTTGCTGTAATGTAAGCCAAGGTTAGCCCAGCATAGTTGTGCCTCATAAAAGACAGGGGATGTAGATCTACCCATCCTTTGCCCTTTGCTGCCACCCGAAAACTGGAGATCCATCTTGGATCCTAATTTTTGATCAGTACCTCTTGCAATGTAATTCACAGCTGCATATTCTCAACACTGTCAAATCTCTAGCTGACCATGGACATAGTCCTTAGCATATCCTCATACAAGAATATATATATACACATATATATATCAATCAATATATATCATCAAGGATTACAACATAAAGTGAAGAGTGCCGTAATGGGGATATATATAAAATGTAATGGTTGAGCAGGAAATAGAATAATGTACTATTTTAGAGTTGAGGAAGCCTTTCCAGAGGGACTTCCCTTTGAGCTGAGAATTGCCACGTGAGCCAAAAGCAGGAGGCAGGTGGATATCAAAGACTTGATGCATGCAAAGGTTTATGGGATGAAAGTGAGGAGTATACGTAGCAAGGGCATGAAGTGAAAACTTGTAGGGGATAAAAAAAAGAAAGAAGGTTGGGGTGAGATGCTGAAGGGCCTTTCACATTATCTTAAGGTAATTACATATTTTGTTCAAAGCTAGGGATAAAGAAGCATGGTTTGGAAAAGCAAGGCAAATTATAGCTGTTTTGACACAGAGGATATTTTTCCGTATCAGAATTTAAAAGCTATTAACTTTTGTAACCAAATGATATATGCAACAAACATCACTGGCTCTTAATCTCATTCTGACTTCTATCCCTAGGGTATGTTGAAAATTCAGTGAGCCTTAGGCATGGGATGAGGAAGGAGGTATAGCTTCAGAACAAGGATGATGAAGGTATGAAGCCCAGGGATGGCATAGGATTACTGCACATTACTTTTTTATGAAAAAAGAGGTATAAGAAAACAAAACACCTGGAACTCTAATGGTGTTGGTTATTTTGGGGGCCATGTCAAGTGTTCCTGAGTAAAAATGTCAAGTGTCCTGTGTTAAAATAGCTTTAACGAACCATTCCGTGCCTTCCAGGAAATATGGAAAATTGTTTTTTAAAGAAAAGGTTTTCTTAACCAAAGTAAGAAATATAATAGGTTACCTATAATAGAGGGACATTTTAAAGATACACTAAGACCAATATGTTGAAATCATTGGGATCCAGAACCTAGATAATATGTATTTGATAAATGAATAACTGAGACACAAAATAATTTTCTAATAGTTAAGACTGCCTTGGGAAACAGTGGGTCCCAAGAATAAAGCTATTCAAACATAAGCTTAGATGTTATAGAAAAGAATTCTAGTAGCATATGAGTTGTTAATCATTTATGGCTTCTCCTGAACGCCAAATTCAACAATCGTTATAAACATTGCCTCAACTCAAATTGGTAGTAAGCTTTTCGTACTGAAATATGAAACAAGATTCCATATTGAGTAAGGCATAGCCCTTTGTAGAACACAGATTTTGTGATAATGCCAAGATACACATTGAAGAAACTCTACTACCCAAAGTTCATTTAATATTTGTTCAAAACTATTTATTGGGTACCTGCTATGTTCAAGGCATTGTTTATTAGTACTGCTGATATTTTTTTGAACTAAAATCCATAAAATTCCAAATAGAAAGTATATTTTATTAAAAGACAAATAATGAACAAACAAATACATATAAAAATGGCAGGTTACAATGAGTTTGATATTTAAAACAAAAAGCATAGAGAGAGGTACAGAGTGATGAAAGATAATGATGGCTTTTAATAGAGTGAAAGAATCCTTGAGAAAGAAGATAACTGAGTAAAGATCTGTATGAAGCAATGGAGCAAACAAAGAGATGATAGGAAGGAAAGTCTTTCCAGACAGAAGGAAGAGATGATAGATAGGCCCTGAAGAAGTGAACAACTTTATGTGGTTAAAGAGCAGTATTAATACCAGTAGGGGAGAAGCAGAGTAATTTAGGAGAGAGCTATGGGAGAAAAATTTAAAGAGGGTGTGGGGCAAGATGATCTAGGGCTTCAAGGAGTATGGCAAGTAGTTCAGATTTTAATCTAATTGTGTAGGGAGGAAGTCTTTGGGAGGTTTAAACAGGGAAATGATAAAATCTTATGTGTATATTTTTAAAATACTGTAGGTATTTAAAAATACTTATGGTATTTCAGGAATAGACTGTAGGGGAATAAGAATACAAGTAAGGAAACAGAAGACTTCAGTACTCTATACAAGATGAGGATGGCTTAAACTAGGGTGGTAGCAGTGTTTGGTAACTGGTTTATATTTTCAACGTAGCTCTTTCAGGAATTTTTTGTCTGGATAGGATATGGAGCTGTAGGAAAGAGAGGAATCAAGAACAAATCCTGGATTTGTGGGCTATAAAACCTGGGTAAAGGTGGCAATATTTTCTAAATGGGAAGACCACATGAAGAAAGTATTTTGTGTGATCATTTATTTGGAAAGTGCAACAAGATAATTAAGACTTATCTTTTATTTCTGTTAATTTGGAGAAGCTTATTAGGCATCCAACTGGTAATGTTGAGAAGGTAGTTGGTTCTGTTACTCTGGATGTCAGGACAGAGTCAGAGCTGTAATTATTAATTTTGGAGATCTTACCATGTGGATTCCATTTAAACCATGAGACTTAATGTGACTACCCAGAGTGGCAGTTTGGGAAAAGAGCAGAAAATCAAGGACTGAACGCTGTGGGAGAAAACACTAACAATGAAGTCAATGAGTTAAGAGAAAGAGAAGAAGAGTATGATAACTTGAAAGCCAACCGAGAAAATGAGAGACTACTTACTATGTATGTCAAATCATACAGAGATAAAGAAATATGATTAATTTTTCTGGCTAGACTGCTTCTAACACACTGGTCAGAAGACATCCATGCACAATTCAGCATGTTCATACTGTTTAACATTACAAAGGACTCTGTCTTCAAAACCAAATGATTAATTCCAACAAGTACGGCTCCCAGTTAGAAAAACTGAAAGCAGATGAAAAGCATCCACAATTAGTCAACAGAAAATGCATAATCTTCCATCAGCATAATGCAAGACCCCATGTTTCACTGATGACCAGGCAAAAACTGTTACAGTTCGGCTGGGAAACTCTGATTCAACCACCGTATTAACCAGACACTGCACCTTCAGATTTCCATTCCTTGGTCTTTACAAAATTCTCTTAATGGAAAAAATTTCAAGTCCCTGGAAGACTGTAAAAGGTACCTGGAATAGTTCTTTGCTCAGAAAGATAAAATGTTTTGGGGAGATGGAATTATGAAGTTGCCTGGAAAATGGCAGAATGTAGTGGAACAAACAGGTGAATATGCTGTTCAATAAAGTTCTTGGTGAAAATGAAAAATGTGTCTTTTATTTTTACTTAAAAAACCAAAGGCATTTTTTGGCCCACTGAATACTACAGAATAAAACTTGGGCCATATTATTAAGGGTCTTGAATTTCAGGATTTGGGGGGAAATGTTCATTTTATATGAAATCTGAGCGTCAGAGAAATTTTTCTGGAAGTAATAGTGAATTAGAAAAAGAAGACAGTAGAGACACAGTAGCAGGCTATTTGATTATACGACATTTAAAAAACTGAAAAATTGATTTGTATTTGAAGAGCAGGCATGATATACAGAGGAAAATATACAGCAAGGAGGTAAGAATGTATGACCATGGTTCAGTAGGGTCTTTGGAAATAGAGAAATATATTGGAGACTCCCAGGCTACGAGATACTGGTTGAAATATTGAAGAGAGTAAAAAGAAAGAGGAAAAGGAAAGAATGTATCAAACTTGATAATGTCTATATTTAGAGGAGGAAGAGTAACAACTCAAAAGTTGAGAAGGATGGAAGCCAGGATCATGACAGGGAGATCAGGTAGTAATGTTAAAGAAATAACAAATCCTCACATTTGATTATTTGGGGGTCAAATGAAGGTGTGTTTGTAGCCTGCAAGAGGATGACCTAGGACTTTCCTGGTGGTGCAGTGGTTAAGAATGCACCTGCCAATGCAGGAGACACAGGTTTGAGCCCTGGTCCAGGAAGATCCTGCATGCCATAGAGTAACTAACCCCGTACACCAAACCTACTAAGCCTGCGCTCTAGAGCCCACGAACGACAACTACTGAGCCCGTGTGCAACAACTACTGAAGCCCGTGTGCCTAGAGCCCATGCTCTGCAATAAGAGAAGCCACTGCAATGAGAAGCCTGCACACTGCAATGAAGAGTAGCCCCCGCTCGCCACAACTAGAGAAAGCCCGTGTGCAGCAACAAAGACCCAATGCAGCCAAAAACAAATAAATTTTAAAAAATAATGTATCCTTTGAGAAATTTAAAAAAATAAAGATGACCTTTTTTACAAATTACTGTCTAAATTGGGACACTACTGAAAGGAGATACCAACAATAATCATGATAATTGATCTACAACCACTATAAAAGTAAGATTGTCCCTGGAATGCTGGATATACAGTCACTCTGGATAAGAGGCGTGAGTTGGGGAACAATTACAAGCTATATAGCTGCTAACAGGAGAGTGAACTCAGAGAATAGAGAATAAAATCAAGAGCACAAGCAAAGAGAAGCTTCAAGAGGGCAGAGGAATAATACACGGAGATCACTTTCCTCCCCACAAATACATCAAAAATACACCTACATGTGGAACACTTCCTACAGAATAACTACTGAATGCTGGCAGAAGACCTCAGACTTCCCAAAAGGCAAGAAACTCCCCACATACCTGGGTAGGGCAAAATAAGAAAGAAAAAACAGAGACAAAAGAATAGGGATGGGACCCACACCTCTGGGAGGGAGCTGTAAAGGAGGAAAAGTTTCCACACACTAGGAAGCCCCTTCACTGGTGGAGACTGGGGGTGGCTGGGTGGGAAGCTTCAGAGACACAGAGGAGAGCACAGCAACAGGGGTGCGGAGGGCAAAGCAGAGAGATTCCCGCAGTGAAGACCAGTGCCAACCAGCACTGACCAGCCTGAGATGCTTGTCTGCTCACACACTGGGGCGGGTAGGGGCTGGGAGCTGAGGCTTGGGCTTCGGAGGTCAGACTCCAGGGAGAGGACTGGGGTTGTCTGCATGAACACAGCCTGAAGGGGACTAGTGTGCCACAGCTAGCCAGAAGGGAGTCTGGGAAAAAGTCTGGACCTGCCAAAAAGGCAAGAGACCGTTGTCTCGGGGTGCACAAGGAGAGGGGATTCATTCCCTGTGTGCCCACAGAAGGGAGAGCACCACCTAAGCAAGCTCCAGAGATGGGCGCAAGCCACAGCTAATAGCTCGGACCCCAGAGATGGGCATGAAACGCTAATGCTGCTGCCGCTTCCAACAAAAATCCTGTGTGCAAGCACAGGTTACTACCCACATTGCACCCCCTGGAGCCTGTGCAGCCCGCCACTGCCACGGTCCTGAGATCCAGGGACAACTTCCCCAGGAGAACACGTGGCATGCCGCAGGCTGCTGCAATGTCACGCTGGCCTCTGCCAACACAGGCTTGCCCTGCATTCCAATTATGACCACTGAACCCCTCCCTCTCCCCAGCCTCAGAGAGCAACAGAGTCATAATCAGCCTCTGCTTTAACCCCCTCCTGGTTGGGCAGGGAACAGATGCCTGAGGGGGACCTAGACGCAGTGGCAGGGCCCAAACCAAAACTAAACCCCAGGAGCTGTGTGAACCAAGAAGGGAAAGGGAAATTTCTCTGTGCAGCCTCAGGAGCAGCAGATTAAATCCCCACAATCAACTTCATAAACCGTGCATCTCTGGAATACCTGAATAGACAACAAATGTTCCCAAAATTGAGGCGGTGGACTTTGGGAGCAACTGTAGACTTGGGCGTTGCTTTCTGTGTCTGATGTCTTTTTGGTTTTATGTTTATCTTAGCGTACTTTTTAGTGCTTGTTATCATTGGTGGATTTGTTTATTGGTGTGATTGCTCTCTTCCATTTTTATTACTTTTTATTTTATTATTATTTTTTCCCTTTCTTCTCTTTTTCTCAGTGTGTATGTGTATGTTTCTCTGTGTGATTTTGTGTTTAGTTTTGCTTTTAACATTTGGTTGGAGGTTCTATCTGTTCATTTTTTTGTTTTTGGTTTATTTCTTCCTTTTCTTCCAAGCTATGTGGCCAGCAGGATCTTGGGGCTTCAACCAGATGTTGGGTCTAAGCCTCCAAGGTGGGAGAGCCGAGACCAGAACATTGGACCACCAGAGACCTCTCGGCCCCACGTAATATCAATAAGCAGGAGCTCTCCCGAGATCTCCATCTCAACACTAGGACCCAGCTCCACACAATGGCCAGCAAGCTGCAGTGCTGTACACCCCATGCCAAACAACTAGCAAGACAGGAACACAACCCCACCCATTAGTACAGAGGCTGCCTAAAGACATACTAAGCTCACAGACACCCCAAAACACACAACCAGAAACAGCTCTACCCATCAGAAAGACAAGATCCATCCCCTCTCACCAGAGCACTGGCACAAGTCTCATCCAGCAGGAAGCCTGTACAAGCCACTGAACCAACCTCACCCACTGGGGGCAGACACTAAAAATAATGGGAACTACGACCTGTAGCCTGTAAAAAGGAGACCCCAAACACAGTAAGTTAAACAAAATGAGAAGACAGAGAAATGTACAGCAGATGAAGGAGCAAGTAAAAAACCACGAGACCAAACAAATGAAGAGGAAACAGGCAGTCTACCTGAAAAAGAATGCAGAATGATAGTAAAGATGATCCAAAATCTTGGATATAGAGGGGAGAATATACAAGAAACATTTAACAAGGACCAAGAAGAACTAAAGAGCAAAGAAACAGTAATGAACAACACAATAAATGAAATTAAAAACACTCTAGAAGGACTCAATAGCAGAATAACTGAGGCAGAAGAATGGATAAGTGACCTGCAAGACAAAATAGTGGAAAGAACTGCTGCAGAGTAGAATAGGAGAAAAAGAGTTAAAAGAATTGAGGACAGTCTCAGAGACATCCAGAACAATATTAAATGCACCAACATTCAAATTATAGAGGACCAAGAAGAAGAGAAAAAGAAAGGGTCTGAGAAAATATTTGGAGATTATACTCGAAAACTTCCCTAATAGGGGAAAGGAAATAGTCAATCAAGTCCAGGAAGCGCAGAAAGTCCCATACAAGATAAATCCAAGAAGAAACATGCCAAGACAGATATTAATCAAACTATCAAAGATTAAATACAAAGAAAAAGTATTAAATGCAGCAAGGGAAAAGCAACAAATAACATGCAAGGGAATCCCCATAAAGTTTAAAGCTGATTTTTCAGCAGAAACTCTGCAAGCCAGAAGGGAGTAGCAGGACATATTTAGAGTGATGAAAGGAAAAAAACTACAACCAAGATTACTCTAGATCTCATTCAGATTTGATGGAGAAACTAAAACCTTTACAGACAACCAAAAGTTAAGAGAATTCAGCACCAGCAAACCAGCTTTACAACAAATGCTAAAGGAACTTCTCTAGGCAGGAAACACAAGAGAAGGAAAAGACCGACAAAACTAAACCCAAAACCATTAAGAAAATGGGAATAGGAACATACATATCGATAAATACCTTAAATGTAAATGGATTAAATGCTCCAACCAAAGACATAGACTGGCTGAATGGATACAAAAACAAGACCTGTATATGCTGTCTACAAGAGAACCACTTCAGACCTAGGGACACATACAGACTGAAAGTGAGGGGATGGAAAAAGATATTCCATGCAAATGGAAATCAAAAGAAAGCTGGAGTAGCAATTCTCATATCAGACAAAATAGACTTTAAAATAAAGGCTATTACAAGAGATAAAGAAGGACACTACTTAATGATCAAGGGATCAATGCAGGACGAAGATACAACAATTATAAATATTTATACACCCAATAGAGGAGCTCCTCAATACATAAGGAAAATGTTAACAGCCATAAAAGGGGAAATCAACAGTAACAGAATAATACTGGGTGCTTTAACACCCCACTTTCAACAATGGACAGATAATCCAAAATGAAAATAAGGAAACATAAGCTTTAAATGACACTTTAGACTGGAAGAAATCATTGATATTTATAGGACATTCCATCCAAAAACAACAGAATAAACTTTCTTCTCAAGTGTTCATGGAACACTTTCCAGGATAGATCATATCTTGGGTCGCAAATCAAGCCTTGGTAAATTTAAGAAAATTGCAATCATATCAAGTATCTTTTCTGACAATGCTATGAGACTAGATATCAATTACAAGGAAAAAATCGGTAAAAAATAGAAACACATGGAGGCTACAAAACATACTACTAAATAATCAAGAGATCATTGAAGAAATCAAAGAGGAAATCAAAAAATACCTAGAAACAAATGACAATGAAAACACAATGTCTCAAAACATGGGATGCAGCAAAATCTGTTCTAGGAAGGAAGTCTATAGCAATACAGTACTACCTCAAGAAACAAGAAAAGTCTCAATTAAACAATGTAACCTTATACCTAAAGCAATTAGAGAAAGAAGAACACACACAAAAAAACCCTCCAAAGTTAGCAGAAGGAAAGAACTCATAAAGATCAGATCAAAAATAAATGAAAAAGAAATGAAGGAAACAACAGCAGATCAATAAAACTAAAAGTTGGTTCTTTGAGAGTGTAAACAAAATTGATAACCCATTAGCCAGACTCATCAAGAAAAAAAGGGAGAAGACTCAAATCAACAGAATTAGAAATGAAAAAGAAGTAACAACTAACCCTGCAGAAATACAAAGGATCATGAGAGACTACTACAAGCAACTCTATGCCAATAAAATGGACAATCTGGAAGAAATAGACAAATGCTTAGAATAGTACACCCTTCCAAGACTGAATCAGGAAGAAACAGAAAATATGAACAGACCAATCACAAGCACTGAAATTGAAACTGTGATTAAAAATCTTCCAACAAACAAAATCCCAGGACCATATGGCTTCACAGGTGAATTGTATCAAACATGTAGAAAAGAGAAAACACCTATTCTTTTCAAATTCTTCCAAAATATAGTAGAGGAAGGAACACTCCCAAACTCATTCTACGAGGCCACCATCACGCTGATACCAAAAGCAGGCAAAGATGTCACAAAAAAAGAAAACTACAGGCCAATATCACTGATGAACATAGATGCAAAGCCCTCAACAAAACACTAGCAAACAGAATCCAACAGCACATTAAAAGGATCATACACCATGATCAAGTGTGGTTTATTCTAGGAATGCAAGGAATAAATATACGCAAATCAATGTGATAGACCATATTAACAAATTGAAGGAGAAAACCCATATGATAATTTCAATAGATGTAGAAAAAGCTTTCAACAAAATTCAACACCATTTATGATAAAAACTCTCAAGAAACTGGGCATAGAGGGAAATTACTTCAACATAATAAAGGCCATATATGACAAACCCACAGGCAACATCGTTCTCAAAAGTGAAAAACTGAAACCATTTCCACTAAGATCAGGAACAAGATAAGGTTGCCCACTCTCACCACTATTATTCAACATAGTTTTGGAAGTTTTAGCCATGGCAATCAGAGAAGAAAAAGAAATAAAAGGAATGCAAATTGGAAAAGAAGAAGTAAAACTATCACTGTTTGCAGATGACATGATACTATACATAGAAAATCCTAAAGATGTTACCAGAAAACTACTAGAGCTAATCAATGAATTTGGTAAAGTAGCAGGATACAAAATTAATACAAAGAACTCTCTTGCATTCCTATACACTAATGAGGAAAAATCTGAAAGTGAAATCAAGAAAACATTCCCATTTAGCATTGCAACAAAGAGAATAAAATACCTAGGAATAAACTTACCTAAGGAGACAAAAGACCTGTACGCAGAAAATTATAAGACACTGATGAAAGAAATTAAATATGATACAAATAGATGGAGAGATATACCATGTTCTTGGATGGGAAGAATCAACATTGTGAAAATGACTCTACTACCCAAAGCAATCTACAGATTCAATGCAATCCCTATCAAACTACCACTGGTATTTTTCACAGAACTAGAAGAAAAAATTTCACAATTTGTATGGAAACACAAAAGACCCCAAATAGCCAAAGCAATCTTGAGAAAAAAATGGAGCTGGGGGAATCAGGCTCCCTGACTTCAGATTATACTACAAAGCTACAGTAATCAAGATGATAGGGTACTGGCACAAAACCAGAAATATAGATCAATGGAATAGGACAGAAAGCCCAGAGATAAACCCATGCAAATATGGTCACCTCATCTTTCATAACGGAGGCAAAAATATACAATGGAGAGAAGACAGCCTCTTCAATAAGTGGTGCTGGGAAAACTGGACAGCTACATGTAAAAGAATGAAATTTGGACACTCCCTAACACCATACACAAAAATAAACTCAAAATGGATTAAAGACCTAAATGTAAGGCCAGACACTATCAAACTCTTAGAGGAAAACATAGGCAGAACATACTATGCCACGAATTCTAGCAATGATCCTTTTTGACCCACCTCCTAGAGAAATGGAAATAAAAACAAAAATAAACAATTGGGACCTAATGAAACTTAAAAGCTTTTGCACAGCAAAGGAAACCATAAACAAGACCAAAAGACAACCCTCAGAATGGGAGAAAATATTTGCAAATGAAGCAACTGACAAAGGATTAATCTCCAAAATATACAAGCAGCTCGTGCAGCTCTATATTAAAAAAACAGTCAACCCAATCCAAAAATGGGCAGAAGACCTAAATAAACATTTCTCCAAAGAAGATATACAGATTGCCAACAAACACATGAAAGGATGCTCAACATCACTAATCATTAGAGAAATGCAAATCAAAACCACAATGAGGTATCACTTCACACTGGTCAGAATGGCCATCATCAAAAAATCTACAAACAATAAATGCTGGAGAGGGTGTGGAGAAAAGGGAACCCTCTTGCACTCTTGGTGGGAATGTAAATTGATACAGCCACTATGGAGAACAGTATGGAGGTAGAAAAACAAATACTGTATGCTAACACACATATATGGAATAAAAAAAAATGGTTCTGATGAACCTGGTGCAGGATAGGAATAAAGACGCAGATGTAGAAAATGGACTTGAGGACACATGGAGGAGGAAGCGTAAGCTGGGATGAAGTGAGAGAGTGGCATTGATATATATACACTACCAAAAGTAAAATAGATAGCTAGCGGGAAAGAGCTGCAGAGCACAGGGAGATCAGCTCGGTGCTTTGTGACCACCTAGAGGAGTGGGATAGGGAGGGTGTGAGGGAGGCGCAAAAAGGAGGGAATATGGCGATATGTATATACATATAGCTGATTCACTTTGTTGTACAACAAAAATTAACACAACATTGCAAAGCAATTATACTTCAATAAAGATGTTAAAATAAATAAAGTAAAATACTACTTTTCATTGACATTGCACCTGGTCACTCCAGAGCTCTGATGGAGATGTGCAATGGGATTTATGTTGTGTTCATGCTTGCTAACCTAACATTCTTTCTGCAGCCCATGGAGCAAGGACTAATTTTAACTTTCAAGTCTTATTATTTAAGAAATACATTGCATAAGGCTATCACTGCCATAGATAGAGATTCTTCTGAGGGATATGGGCAAAGGAAATAGAAAATATTTTGGAAAGGATTTACCATTCTAGATGTCATTAAGAATATTTATGATTCATGGAGAGAGGTCAAAATATCAACATTAACAGGTGTTTGGAAGAAGTTGATTCCAACCCTCATGGATGACTTTGAGAGGTTCAAGACTTCAGTGGAGGAACTGTTGGCAGCTATGGTGGAAATAGCAAGAGAATTAGACATGAAGCCTGAAGATGTGACTGAATTACTCCAATCTCATGATAAAACTTTACAGACGAGGCGTTGCTACTTACAGATGAGCAAAGAAAGTGGTTTCTTGGATGGAATCCACTCCTGGTGAAGATGCTGTGAAGATAGTTGAAGTGATAGCAAAGATTTAGAAAATTACATAAACTTAGTTGATAAAGCAGTGGCAGGATTTGAGAGGACTGACAACAATTCTGAAAGAAGTTCTGCAGGTAAAATCGTATCAAACTGCACTGCAATGCTACAGATAAATCATCCACGAAAGGAAGAGTCAATTGATGCTGCAAACTTCATTGTTGCCTTATTTTAAGAAATTGCCACAGACACCTGCTACCTTCAGCAACCACCACCTGATTAGTCAGCAGCCATCACCGTGGAGGCAAGATCCTCTACCAGCAAAAGGATTATGACTCACTGAAGGTTCAGAAGATGATTAGCATTTTTTAGCAATGAAGTATACTTTTATTTATTAAGGTATACATACTGTATTTTTAGCCATAATGCTATTTCACAGTTAATAGACTATAGTATATTGTAAAAATAACTTTTTTTATGCACTGGGAAACCAAAAAATTAGTGTGACTAACTTTATTGCAACATTCACTTTATTGTAGTGGTCTGGAACTGAACCCACAGTATCTCTGAGGTATGCCTGTATATATATTATAAACATAACATTATGAGGCTTCAAAAAAAAAAAACCAAGCAGATTAGTTCCTTTTGATAAGAAAGGGGGAGCGAGTGCTCTTCCTAAACACCAGTAGAGTAAGAGCACAATGGCCCAGAGGCATTAATAAATGGAAAGGAGGACTTCCTTGTAGGAAGCCTCAATCATTTCAGTAAAGTAGGCCAGGAGATCAACTAATAAAACAGAAAGGTGGAGTTGGAGATTTGAAGACAGCTGACAACTTTTCAAAGGACCACTCTTGGAAATGGTGCAGGAAGTCATTATACATTTTAAATGCAAGTGCCACCAAGTATGATCAAGGTCCCACTCAGATTTTTGACTCTCCAGAAAGATAAATAATTCTAATAATGGCTACAATCTATTGATTATTTACTCCATGCTCTACTCTAAGTGCTTTACCTGAGCAACTTCATTTTAATCTCAAAACAACCCTATGAAATAAATGTCATCATTATTTTCATTTTACAAATGAGGACACCGAGGTACAGAGTGTTTAATAGTAATCATCAAAGGCTACACAGCTAGGATGTAAGGAGTCATGATTCAAATTTAGCTAATCTGGCTTCAGAACCCAAGATTTTGACCACTGAGAGCTCTGACTCTGTTTTGAGGTCATAAACAGGTTTCAGAGTGGTATTTATTCTTAGAAGCAAGTAAAAAGAGTTTCACAAGATTATACACATATCTGAGGAAAGCCAAATGGAAAGCACTGACCAGGGAAGTGTCTCTCACTGGCTACATCTATTGAGGCTTCCACCATGATCTGAAATGATGCTGTCATTTGATACCAAATGGGATGTAAGTCAGTCTGTCACAGGAAGGTTTATACTACATTGGCCTATAGTTCTACAGATGAAAAGATGGTTTTAGTCTGTAGGGTATCATTTACTAGCAGAGTATTTTCAGCACTTCAGAGAATATCAATCAGGAATCACTGAAAGCTGAAATGTGCTTTCCTGAAGTGAGCAAGCTGGTACAGTAATTCTTAAATCCTTTGTTGTCGGGAGGGAAATTTCTATGGGTTTCATCATAAAAATATTTTATACTACAGCTAGCAAAAAGCCCTATCAATCTAAGATCTAACAGTAGTATTTTATGGTTTGGTTGCTAGGTAATAAATGCACACTGAAAAATGCAGTTTGGAGGAAAAAATGCCTCAATGAAGAGAATTCCCCTAAGGTTTGGGATAATGATCTCAACTAATATTTTACATTAAATAAATCAAATACAGGAGTTCCTAAGAAAATTACAAAGTTCATCACAGCTTTCCAGAAAACGTAATCTTTAGCATCTTTACCTTTATTTATTCTAGCACCTTGCACAGTGCTTGACCTATAATAATTTGTCAATAAATAATTATCAAATAATGTCTGTTTCTATTTTGTAAATTCTAAACTGTATGTGGACTGCTAAGTGAACATGGTTTTTGTTATGGTATTTTTTTAAGATTTTTCTTCTTTTCCCATTAAAATTGTATGTACACCTGATAAGGTTATATGTATTTAATCGCCATTTGCATCTGAAAGTAGTGGATTTTTGTATGCAGGTAATGTTATTCAGTCATCAATTGATCAGGCTGACTTTGATACATAATAATTACTTTCTAGACAAATAATACCTTAAGGCCAAATTTCACATTTTAAAAACTCTCTGTAATTTATAGAATTCAAGAGACCATTAGAAAACGTGGTATAGAGAACAGGGGTCACAAAATCAAATATCTACAGGTGCCTGGAGGAAACAACATGAGTAAAGGGATGGGTGTGGAATGGGATAGGAATGGAGTTTCAATGGTTAATTGTAGGAGAGCCTGTCTAAAGAGGGTGGCTATTACTTGTGCCAAAGACCTTTGCCATGAGTGATTATTTTGAGAGGGATTCTAGAAGAGTTAATTTTAATGTTCAATCTCCTGATTTTTAAAAAAACGTTTCAACACATTCAATAAAATTTAAAACAGTATACAAGAAAAAAACACTCTTGGGGAACTATGAGACAGGGCTGACAGTTACTTCTATGTATGAGTTCACAGCCCCTCTAAATTGAGGTCACAGTCTTGGCAGGTGAAGGTGTTGAAACTTACTCTTAAGTTTGTTATGACTTCTTTGTATTTGTTGAATCGACTCCTGTTTTTATAAATGTTTTAATAAATTTCCTCATTTGCTTCTTATTGTAAATAAACTCCACCCTGAAAGCCTCTAAAGAACATTCATAAAGATTGAAGCAGAGTTAAAGAATAAAAGCTATAGTCTTTCTTCTTAAAAAGAAAAACATGATTAATGCAATCCCACTATGGGCATATACAAATATGTGGGCAAATGCAAATATTGAAGAATCCTTGCATCCCTGGGAAAATCCCACTCGATCATGGTGTATGATCCTTTTAACGTGTTGTTGGATTCTGTTTGCTAGTATTTTGTTCAGGATTTTTGCATCTGCATTCATCAGTGATATTGGTCTATAAGTTTCTTTTTTGTGATATCTTTTTTTGGTTTTAGTATCAGGGTGATGGTGTTGTCGAATGAATTTGGGAGTGTTCCTCCCTCTGCAACTTTTTTTTTAAGAGTTTGAGAAGGATCAGTGTTAGTTCTTCTCTAAATGTTTGACAGAATTTGCCTGTGAAGCCATCTGGTCCTGAACTTTTGTTTGTTGGAAGATTTTTAATTATGGTTTCAATTTCATTACTTGTCATAAGTCTGTTTATATTTTCTAATTCTTAATTTAGTTCAGTCTTGGACAACTGTACCTTTCCAAGAATTTGTCTATTTCTTCATGGTTGTCCATTTTATTGGCATATAGTTGTTTGTAGTAGTTCCTTATAATCCTTTGTATTTCTGCAGTGTCAGTTGTGATTTCTCCTTTTTCATTTCTAATTTTATTGATTTGCATCCGTTGTGATTTCTCCTTTTTCATTTCTAATTTTATTGATTTGCATCCTCTCCCTTTTTTTCTTGATGAATCTAGTTAAGGGTTTTATCAATTTTGTAATCTTCTCAAAGAACCAGCTTTTAGTTTTATTGATATTCATTTCTATTTCATTTATTTCTTCTCTGATCTTTACGATTTCTTTCCTTCTACTGACTTTGGGTTTTCTTTGTTCTTCTTTCTTTAGTTGTTTTAAGTGTAGGGTTAGATTGTTTGAGATTTTTCTTGTTTCTTGAGGTGAGATTGAATTGCTATAAACTTCCCTCTTAGAACTGCTTTTGCTGCATCCCATAGGTTTTGGCTCATCGTGTTTTCATTGTTATTTGTCTCTATGTATTTGTTTTATTTCTTCTTTGATTTTCTTCAGTGATATCTTGGTTATTAGTAGTGCACTGTTTAGTCTCCATGTATTTGTGCTTTTTACAGTTTTTTTCCTGTAATTTATTTCCAATCTCATAACGCTGTGGTCAGAAAAGATGCTTTATACAATTCTCTTAAATTTTCTGAGGCTTGATTTGTGACCCAAGACATGATCTATCTTGGAGAACGTTCCATGTGCCGTTGAGAAGAAAGTGTATTTTGCCACTTTTGGGTGGAATGTTCTATAAATATCAATTAAACCTATCTGGTCTATTGTGTCATTAAAAGCTTGTGTTTATTTACTTTGTTTGGATGATCTGTCCATTGGTGTAAGTGGGGTGTTAAAGTCCCCCACTATCATTGTGTTACTGTCAATTTCTCCTTTCATGGTTGTTAGCATTTGCCTTATGTATTGAGGTGCTATGTTGGGTGCATAAACATTTATAATTGTTATATTTTCTTCTTGGAATGATCCTTTGATCATTATGTAGTGTCCCTCCTTATCTCTTGTAAGAGTCTTTACTTTAAAGTCGATTTTATCTGATACGAGTACTGCTACTCCAGCTTTCTTTTGATTTCCATTTGCATGGAGTATCTTTTTCCATCCCTTTACTTTCATTCTGTGTGTGTCCCTAGGTCTAAAGTGGGTCTCTTGTAGACAGCATATACATGGGTCTTGTTTTTGTATCCATTCAGTCAGTCCATGTCTTTTGCTTGGGGCATTTAATCCATTTACCTGCAAGCTTATTATCAATATATATCTTCCCATTACCATTTTCTTAATTGCTTTGCCTTTGTTTTTGTGGGTCTTTTTCTTCTCGTTTCCCGCCTAGAGAAGTTTCTTTAGCATATGTTGTAAAGCTGGTTTGGTGGTGCTGAATTCTCTTATCTTCTGCTTGTCTGGAAGGCTTTTGACTTCTCCATCGAATCTGAATGAGATCCTTGCTGGATAGAGTAATCTTGGTTGTATGTTTTTCTCTTTCATCGCTCCAAGTATATCCTGCCACTCCCTTCTGGCCTGCAGAGTTTCCACTGAAAAATCAGCTCATAACCTTATGGGGATTCCTTTGTGTTGTTTTTTGTTGTTCCCTGCTTTTAATATTTTTTCTTTGAATTTAATTTTTGTTAGTTTATTGATATGTGTCTTGGTGTGTTCTTCCTAGGGTCTATCTGGTATGGGACTCTCTGTGCTTCCTGAACTTGGGTGACTATTTCCTTTCCCATGTTAGAGAAGTTTTCCCCTATAATCTCCTTCAAATATTTTCTCAGATCCTTTCTTTTTCTCTTCTTCTTCTGGGACCCCTATAATTTGAATGGTGGTGCATTTAGTGTTGTCTCAGAGGTCTCTGAGATTGTCTTCAATTCTTTTCATTCTTTTTTCTTTATTCTGTTCCTTGGCAGTTTTTTACACCATTTCATCTCCCAGCTCGCTTATTCATTCTTCTGCCTCAGTTATTCTATTATTGATTCCTTCTAGTGTATTTTTCATTTCAGTTATTGTGTTGTTCATCTCTGTTTGTTCTTTAGTTCTTTTAGATCTTCATTAAATATTTCTTGTTTTTTCTCAATCTGTGCCTCCATTCTATTTCCAAGATTCTGGATCACCTTTACTATCGTTATCCTGAATTCTTTTTCAGGTAGATTGCTTATTTCCTCTTCATTTATTTGGTCTTGTAGGTTTTTACCTTGCTCCTTCATCTGTGACACAATTTTTTGCCTTCTTTTTTTTTTTTAATGAGTGGGATTGTGTTCCTATTTTACTGGTTGGCCTGAGGCTTCCAACCCTGGAGTTTGTAGGCTACTGGGTAGAGCTGGGTCTTGGTGCTGAGATGAGGAACTCCGTGAGACCTCACTCTGATGAATATTCCTTGGGGTCTGAGGTTCTCTGTTAGTCCAGTGGCTCAGACTCAGAGCTCCCACCACAGGAGCTTTGGCCTGACCCCCGGCTCATGAACCAAGATCCCCCAAACTGTGTAGGGTGGCAAAAAAAAAAAAAAAAAAAGGAAGAAAAAAAATAACAAAGTAAAAAGTAAAATTAGACAAGGAAACTGATAGATATGTTAGAAAGAATATAGAAATATAGATGAATCAACAACCAGAAGGTACATCAGTACCACAATAGTAAAAAAAAAAAGAGGAGGGAAAAGAAAAAGCAGGGGGAAGGCCTTGGCTGTGGAGGGTGGAGCCTAAGCAAGGGTGAGGTTTGGGTGGTGGGCGGGGCCAATGCTCAGGACCCACAGGGCTGGAAAAGGCCCTGGGGGCTGTGTGGTGGGGTGGGGCTTAGGCTCAAGGAACAGAAGGGGCCCAGGTGTGCCCCCCATCCCTTGTCTCAGAGGGCAGGGGACCTCACCTGGGAGCCCAGCAGGCTTCCTGGACTTGAATGGGCAGGGCAAATGCCCTCATCTTCTCTCCTGCTCCTCCTGGAGGGCCCCTTCCACCAGCCTCTCCTGATCTCCCTGGCCTCCCTCCAGGACCCACATGGCCTGGAGAGGGCTTTGGTGGGCAGGGGATCAGCCTGGCAGCTCAGCAGGCTCCCCGTGCCTGAGTGGGCCAGGCGATCATCCTCCACTCCTCTCCTGCTCTTTCCAGAGTCCCTCCTGCCTGTCTCTCCTGATCTCCTGGCCGCAGGGGCACTGATCCTGTCTAGCCTCCAATTCTTCTCCCCCCTCAGTCCCCCTATATCCTACTGGTTCACTTTAGGGTTCCTCCCATCTCTTTGGTCATCAGAGCACCCCACCAGCTGCCGGCAGGCACCCTAGCTGTGCGGAGACACTAACTCTGTGTCTTCCCACACCTCCATCTTGACTCAGCCTCTCAGTTTGTATTTATTTTGATTTAGCTTGGTAGTACTGATCTGGGGATAGATAATAGAGGAAAGGGAATATAAAACAAAAATTTAAAGATCAGAGAGATTGAATTTTGACATTTAGGAGAGTATAAGTTGTTCCAGGTTGAACAAATGGCTTATATGCTAGAATATATAAATTGAACACAGGTTTTTAAAAAATATTTAACAAAATCTAGTCCTCAACAGTGAAACACTTCATTAACCTGTTTACTGAATACCAACAAAATGGAAGGCATGTCTGTATAAGTCATAAGTTAAATATTTGAATTGTAATAGCTCCTCTTATTAGGAAGCCAATGATTCTCCCAGTACTTCCATATCCCCCAAATGGGCTTAATAATTCACAATGTCATACTTTAAAAATTAGTAGTATCATGCTTATGTCTTTTTTCTCTAGTACCAATCACTCAAAGTATGTCACCATACTATTTTTATTGTTACTTTCATTCATTTTAACACTTTGCTGATTTGCATGTAACGATTTAAGCAAAAACCCTAATAATATCCTCAAGAAATCTCATATAGACATTTTTCAAAACAAACATTTTTAGAAGTATATGATGTATGGTCATATTCAAAAGCAACACGATATTTTAACATGCAATACACTTGAAAAAGACTATTATCTTTGTCACAAACTCTTGAACCAAATTACCTGGTTCAAATTGTGGCTCTTATCACCTGTTAGCTTAGGCAGAAACAGCCTCTCCCTGTCTCAGTTCACTTTCTGTAGAGATAGTAACAGTTTTAAATGAGAAAATATTTGTAAGGTGTTTGGGACAGGCTATGTTGGCAGAAACAATTGAAGTTTTAAAACAAATCCAAAATCTAAACACTAATACACACAGAGTCCTGAATTGGAGAACAAATTACAATGGTATTTAAACAAAATGAAATTAAATAGTAATATTTCAATACTGATATTCTAGTTTTAAATTAAAACTTTATCTGTAATAGGTAAAATAACAATGTACATAAAGTCTTAGAAAAATTAGAGGGGTTACAGGAATTTAAATTAGTCAGGAAAATACTGAGTAGTGATCAGCTTTAAAATTCAGAATTGGATTTTTCCTTTGGTATATGAGGTCTGTGTTGGCCTGTTCCCATCAACTATGATGGAGTTTGGGAAAGGCACTGAGAGAGTCAAAGAAATTAAGTGCAAATGTTTTTACAGCTGTAAAATAATAATAGTATCAGTAATGTATACAGGTGAAATTACATTGTAATTTATGTTTTACTTTGATAATGTAAAATATAAGGCTGATAGCAAGGTTTTCTACATCACGCGATGGTGCTTACCTCCATGTGCTCAGACACTCTACATTAAATAAAGAAAATAATGTCTGAAAGCTTCCAAACGCCAATGAGATACAAAATGATCTGCGCACAGGTTTGAAACCCAGTGTGATTTAACAAACAAGCCAACTCTACTTTACACATCTGATTATACTTTGGGGGAGAAAAATATGCATATATGTATTTACAAGTAATGTAATTTGATGGTTATTTTCCTATTTCAGAGATATGGAATTTTTCCTTAAGCTAATTAAGAAAGATTGACAGGCTCTGCTCAGACTTTGAAATGATCAGTTTTCCTTTGAATTCAGTTATTGGTAGAAAAAAATGGTTTTAATAAACTCAGTGTGACTCTTAATTATAAGGGATGCTCTGCAGGTACGTTTGCATTCCGAGGGTAGGATTCCTCTAGAGCACAGAGGGCAGATTAGACCCCATAGATTAGTTTTCTCTTCTAATGCTTACTCAAGTCTGCTGCCTAGGACTTGGGAGCAAGTAGGGTCCTATGTAGGTTTGCTTGGTATTCATGTGCACTATATGAAGCAGTCATCTATTTTACAGCTGCATAAAACAGTACATGGATTTCATGATGCAGAAAAGCAGTAGTTTATTCCTCATTTTCCATCATGTAAATTTTTACTGAATAGATTTGCATGAAGAGTCACCCTCTCTTTAAAATACATATGAAAAATGCCATCATTATACACTTTTCTCTTTCTAAGCCTTTCTTTGTCAGAAGCAAACATTTAAAGGAGAAAAGATGGAAGAACATTCTTTAGGGTAAAATTGCCAGGCAGCACTACAGCTAATTTTACATGCTGCAATAGTAAGGTTTATAGCAGGAATAGAGGAAACAGGTACAGTTTGAAAATAGACCCTTTGTATTCATTAGAAAATGGAGAGAAAAATATTCCTTTTCCCTATAAACTAAGAATTGTGTATAAAATGGTTGGAGCATCCTCAATCTATAAAGATAGTTTATATATTCAAATCAAAGTAAAACTTTGTGAAAGAATCATAAAATACTTTCCTCAGAAGCAATAAATAGAAAAAGATCTGCAACAGACCAAAAACTGAAAGAAAAACCAATTGTCATATATATTAACTGAAATACTTTTTCCTTTAATTAATTTTTTAAGTTGGAGTATAGTTGATTTACAATGTTGTGTTAGTTTCTGCTGTATCTTTTTCCTTTTATTATCAACTCTACTACTTTATATTAATTCATTTCCATCATTAGAGTCATTAATATTAGTGAAAAATGAATCTGATTTTGAGAAATATGTTAGAATTTCACACTTTTATTTCCTAGCAGGATGAAATTACAGAATACCTGTAATCAAAAAAAGACTTATTTTTTAATCTGGCTTGGCTACAGGTGTTTGGAATATAATATTCAAAGATACATATCACACATAAAAGTTTGAATTTTACATACTAACATAGTACGTGATCAGTGCCAAATGATCTGACAAAAATATGTGGTTATAGGATATACAAGATAGTGCTTTGAGATTATTTTAATGTTTTCAAAGACAACCTCTTAAAGAACTTGTATTAAACTTTGAAGAATAGATACAGAGCAAATAAAAAAGGTGCATTTAAAAAAGAAAGTATGCTAAGACTTAAGTTTCTCAACCATTTGGGACGGGATAATTATGTATTATGGGTGGCTGTCCTGTGTGTTATAGGATGATTAGCTGCATTTCTATACTCTACATCCAAGATGCTGGTAGCACATTTCATTCTTTGCAGTGACAACCAAAACTATCTCCAGATATTGCTAAATGTCCCTGGGGGAGAGGAGAATCATCCCTTGTTGAGAACCCCTGAATAATGGGGATACAAAGTTACATAATGGGATAAAGGATAAGGAAACCAATATTGAAGCACCAAGTTTAGGATAGATTTATGGAGGGCCTACATTATCAGGCTAAGGAGTTTTCAAATCTTATGAACAGTGGGAAACTCTGAAAGTTTCTAAGTAATAAACTAACATAATGTACATTAAACTGTAAGAATATAAAATTTATACTTGTGTGCATAACGGCATATTATAGGGATAATAGAACATTAGGAGAACAGTGAGCAGGTTAGAGAGTTATCTTAATACGGAATAACAAGAACAGGAACTAAGATGACAACAATGAAAGAAGTAGGGGGACTTGGAAGCATTGCAATAAAACATTGCAAGGAACAAATGATATAGCCTATGTCCTACCCAGCTTGTAGAACTGGAGGACCCTCAACACTGAAAGTCAAAATAGTATATTATAGAAAAGCCTGGAATTCTATGCTAGATATGGGTTTGTACCACCTAGGCCTGTATAAGTTTGCTCAGTCTGCTATAACAAAATACCACAGGCTGGGTGGCTTAGTAGCAGGAATTTATTTTCTTACAGTTCTGGAGACTAGAAGTCCACAATCAAGGTTCAGGCCCATTTAATTTCTGGAGAAGGCTCTTTTCCTGGCTTGCAGAGGGCTATGTTCTCACTATTTCTCACATGGCCTTTATTCAGTACATGTGCAGGGGGACAGTAAGCTCTCTGGTGCCTCTCTTATAAGAACAGTAATCCTACTGGGTCAGGACCTCACCCTTATGACCTCATTTAACCTTAATTACTTCCTCAGAGGTCCAACCTCCAAATAAAACCAAACTGGGGTTTAGGGCTTCAACATATGAATGTTGAGAGGACACAAACATTAAGTTAATAGGAGTTTCTGTTATTGGATCAAGGGCTTAAAATCCTCCATGTCATATAACAAGGAAATCAAGATCTCTAGAGGAAATATAATAAGTATAAAAGCATAAACTTCACACGACATAAAAAATGAACTCAAAATGAATCAAAGACAAATGTAAGAGCTAAAACTGTGAAACATTTAGAAGAGAATGTAGTCATGAAATTTCATCATATGGAATAGGCAACTTTTTCTTTTATATGACACCAAAAGCACAAGCAAGCAAAGTACATAAATTAGACTTCATCAAAATTTCAAAAGTTTGTGTTTCAAGAAACAGTATAAGAAATTGAAAAGGCAACCCACAGCATGGGAGAATATATAAAGAACTCTTAAAACTCAAATATAAAAAGTCAACTAAGTCGAGAGAGAATATCAAGATGGCAGAGTAGGAGGACACTGAGCTCACTTCCCCCACCTCAAAAAAAAGTCTAAGTATGGAGCGGTTCTCACTGAAAACAAACTGGAGACTAGAAGAAAGAATCTTATAAAACCAAGGCTATCAAGAAAGATCCACAGGCAGTCAAGTAGGAAAGGAAGAGAAGCAATTAGGTCCATACCTTCCACCCTGGGAGGGAACATAAGAAGAGGAAAGGGGTTACACAGGCTCAGAGATGCTCCCTGGGGAGTGAGTGGTTCAAACCACTTATTGGGCACCTCAGCCCTGTGGTGGGACCCTGGGAAGGTGAGTCCTCTTAGCTGGTTTGAAAACCAGTGAGCCTAAAAGGAGGGCTCTAGGAAACCTAGGCTCCACTCATGAAGAGCATGCATATGCTTGCTTACTCCCCGTAACAAGATGGGGAAAGCTGACTGAAACTGCCTGGGACTCTGGCTGGCTTCCCATGACCTCCTCACCACATGCTCCAGGCCACACTGAGCGCCCACTCTGGCCCCTCTTGTGCTGGTGCAGCTTAGCACTAGAGTAAAGGCTGCCAATGCCAAGGAAGGTGTGTAGTTATGTGGGATAAAGTCAGTTCAACCTGCCACTGCATCTGAATGGGGGCAAGGGCAGGCATTACTAGCACTCACAAAGGTGGTAGATTGGGAGCATTCTGGAACTCTGAATGGTGTGCTGGGACCATCCCAGTGCAAACCCTGGCTCACAATAGGGACATGCTCTGACATCTATTGCTCCAGCACTGCTCCCTCGTATGGCAAACGTGCTGATTCTGGGAGCCAGGTAAGCACACACTCAGAGGAAATAGAATCAGATTCGACCTGACGTTCAGGGCTTCTTCTGCTCCTGCACTTTGGGATCCCACCTCATCACCCACTGAGCATAGGGGAAGCCTAGGCTCACACCTGGCTTTGGCTCTAGCCACTCCATCTCCTGCCCTACCTCCCACCAAGGTGATAGCTGTCAGCATACACTGAGGGAAGATGTGACCTACAGTCACTTCAGATCCAACTCTCCCACAAAAGCCACTGGGCACACGTACCTGCATAGGGAAGCATCCATGCACGGACATACCTTCAAGACGGGGGAAAGTTAATTGTTTCACCTAAATTCATAGAGACAGAGAAAGTTTATTAACTGAGAAGACAGAGAAATCTGTTTCAAAGAAAATAACAAGAAAAAAACCCTGAAAAGACAACTAATGAGACAGGGATAAACAATTAACCAGATAGTGTTCAAAGCATTAGTAATAAGAATGCTAAGTGAACTAGGGAAAAGAATAGATGAACACAGTGAGAATTTTTAACAAGGAACTAGAAAATATAAAAAAAAGAACCACTCAGACCTGAAGAATACAATAACTAAAATGAAAAACACACTAAAAGGAATTAACAGCAGACTAGGTGATACAGAAGACTGCATAAGTGATCTGGAAGGTAAAATAATGGAAATCGTCCAATCAGAACAGCAAAAAGAAAAACAAATTTGAAAAATGAGAACGGCTTAAGAACCTCTGGAACAACATCAAGAACACTAATATTCACATAATAAGGGTCTCAGAAAAAGGAGAGAGTGAGAGATAAAAGCTTTGAAAAGGTATTTGATGGAGTTATAGCTGAAAACTTCCTGAACTTGAAGAAGGAAACAGATATCCAGGTACAGGAAGCACAGAGTCCCAAACAAGATGAACACGAAGAGACCCAAACCAGAATATATCATAGTTAAAATAGTAAAAATGAAAGATAAAAAGAGAATTCTAAAAGCACAAGACAAGAAAAGAGTTACATACAAGGGAGCCCTATTAAAACTATCAGATTATTTTTCTGCAGAAACTTTGCAGGCCAAAAGGGAGTGGCGTGATATATTTAAAGTGCTGAAAGGGAAAAACCTATAACCGAGGATACTCTATTCAGCAAGATTATCATTCAGAATTGAAGGAGAGATAAAGAACTTCTCAGACAAGTAAAAAATTAAAGAGTTCATCAATACAAAACTGACCCTACAAGAAGTTTTAAAACGTTGTCTCTAAGTGGAAAAGAAAAGGCTATGGTAAGAAGAGTTTATAGGAAAGGAAAAATCCCACTAGTAAATTCAAATACATAGTAAAGACTGTGGATCAACCACTTAAATAAGCTATACAAAGATTTAATCTATACAGATTAAAAGACAAAAACTGTAAAAATCAACTATAACTACAACAAAGAGCTGAGGGATAGACATGAAGATGTAAAAAATGATGTCAAAAACACAAAATGTAGGACTTTCCTGGCGGCACAGTGGTTAAGAATCTGCCTGCCAAAGAAGGGGAGACGGGTTTGATCCCTGGTCTGGGAAGAGCCCACATGCTGCAGAGTAACTAAGCCCACGCGCCACAATTACTGAAGCTTGCACGCCCCAGAGCCTGCGCACCATAACTACTGAGCCCACGTGCCAAAACTACCAAAGTAGGCGCACTCCAGGGCCCATGTGCAGCAACTACTGAGCCTGCGTGCTGCAACTACTAAAGCCCACGTGCTCAAGGGCCCGCATGCCATGACTACTGAGTCCTGTGCACTCTAAGACCCACATTCTGCAACTACTGAGCCCGTGTGCCACAACTACTGAAGCCTGCATGCTCTAGGGCCCGTGTGCCACAATTACTGAGCCTGCATGCTGCAACTATTGAAGCCCGCATGCCTAGATCCTGTGCTCTGCAACAAGAGAAGCGACCACAATGAGAAGCCCGTGGGCCACAGAAAAGAGTAGCCCCTGCTTGACAAAACTAGAGAAAGCCCATGTGTAGCAACAAAGACCCAATGCAGCCAAAAAATAAACAAACAAACAAATAAATAAATGGGGGGGATCTTCAGATGATGGAGGAGTAAGACGTGGAGATCATCTTCCTCCCCACAAATACATAAAAAAATACATCTACATGTGGAACAACTCCTACAGAACACCTACTGAACACTGGCAGAAGACCTGACTTACAAAAAGGCAAGAAAATTCCCACGTACCTGGGTAGGGCAAAAGAAAAAAGAAAAAACAGAGACAAAAGAATAGAAACAGGAACCGCACCTCTGGGAGGGAGCTGTGAAGGAGGAAACATTTCCACGTACTAGGAAGCCCCTTCACTGGTGGAGATGGAGGGTGGGTGGGGGGGAAGCTTCAGAGCCATGGAGGAGAGCACAGCAACAGGGGTGCAGAGGGCAAAGCAGAGAGATTCCCGCACAGAACTCACCAGCCCGAGAGGCTTGTCTGCTCACCCGCCGGGGTGGGTGGGGCTGGGAGCTAAGGCTCAGGCTTCAGAGGTCAGATCCCAGGGAGTGGACTGGGGTTGGCTGCGTGAAGACACCCTGAAGGGAGCTAGTGCGCTACAACTAGCCAGGAGGGAGTTCGGGAAAAAGTCTGGACCTGCCGAAGAGGCAAGAGACCATTGTTTCGGGGTGCATGAGGAGAGGGGATTCCTTCCACATGAGTCCACAGAAGGCAGAGAACTGCCTAAGTGAGCTCCAGAGACAGGCGTGAGCTGCAGCTATCAGCTAGGACCCCAGAGACAGGCATGAAGTGTTAACACTGCTGCCGCTGCCACCAAGAATCCTGTGTGCAAGCACATGTCATTACCCACAGTCCCCCTGGGAGCCTGTACAGCCTGCCACTGCCAGGGGCCCGAGATCCACGGACAACTTCCCCGGGAGAATACAGCACGCCTCAGGCTGTTGCAATGTCATGCCCGCCTCTGCTGCCACAGGCTTGCCCCACATTCCAATTATGACCACCATACCCCTCCTTCTCCCCTGGCCTGATAGAGCAATAGAGTCATAATCAGCCACTGCTTTAACCCCCTCCTGTCTGGGCAGGAACAGACACCTGAGGGTGACCTACACGCAGAGGTGGGGCTGAAACCAAAGCTAAGCCCCAGGAGCTGTGTGAACAAAGGAGAGAAAGGGAAATTTCTCCCAGCAGCCTCAGGAGCAGTGGATTAAATCTCCACAATCAACTTAATGTACCCTGCATCTGTGGAATACATGAATAGGCAATGAGTGTTCCCAAAATTGAGGCATTGGACTTTGGGAGCAACTGTAGACTTGTGGTTTGCTGTCTGTGACTGATTTGTTTCTGATTTTTATGTTTCTCTTAGTTTAGTTTTTAGTGCTTGTTATCATTGGTGGATTTGTTTATTGGATTGTTACTCTCTTTTTTAAACTATTTTTAAAATTATTTTATTTTAATTTTCCTTCCTTTTCTTCAGAGCCATGTGGCTGACATGGTCTAGGTGCTCTGGTCGGGTGTCAGACCTGAGCCTCTGAGGTAGGAGAGCTGAGTCCAGGACATTGAACCATGAGAGACCTCCTGGCTCCATGTAACATCAATCAAAAAGACCTCTTCCAGAAACCTCCGTCTCAAAACTAAGACCCAGCTCCACCCAATGGCCAGCAAACTCCAGTGCTGGATGTGCCATGCCAAACAACTAGCAAGACAGGAACACAACCCCACCCATTAGTAGAGAGGCTGCCTAAACTCATACTAAGTTCACAGACACCCCAAAACACACCACCAGACACAGCCCTGCCCACCAGAGAGACAAGATCCAGCCCCACCCACCAGAGCACAAAGCACCAATCCCCTCCACCAGGAAGCCTACACAAGCCACAGAACCAACCTCATCCACTGGGGGCAGACATTAAAAATAACAGGAACTACAAACCTATAGCCTGTGAAAATGAGAACCCAAACACAGTAAGTTAAACAAAATGAGAAGACAGAGAAATATGCAGCAGTCGAAGGAGCAAGATAAAAACCCACCAGACCAAACAAATGAAGAGGAAATAGGGAGTCTACCTGAAAAAAGTCTACCTTCAGAATAATGAGAGTAAAGATGATCCAACATCTCAGATATAGAGGAGAGAAAATATAAGATACATTTAACAAGGACCTGGAAGAACTAAAGAGCAACCAAACAATGATGAACAACAAAATAAATGAAATTAAATATTCTCTAAAAGGAACCAATAGCAGAATAACTGAGGCAGAAGAACGCATAAGTGACCTGGAAGATAAAATAGTGGAAATAACTCTGACAGAACAGAATAAAGGAAAAAGAGTAAAAAGAATTGAGAACAGTCTCAGAGACCTCTGGGACAACATTAAATGCACCAACATGTGAATTATAGGGGTCCCAGAAAAAGAAAAGAAACAGAAAGGGACTGAGAAAATATTTGAAGAGATCATAGTCGAAAACTTCCCTAACATGCGAAGGAAACAGTCAATCAAGTCCAGGAAGCATAGAGAGTCCCATACAGGATAAATCCAAGGAGAAACATGCCAAGACACATACTAATCAAACTATCAAAGATTAAATACAAAGAAAAAATGTTAAAAGCAGCGAGGGAAAAGCAACAAATAACAGGCAAGGGAATCCCCAAAAGCTTAAAAGCTTATTTTTCAGCAGAAACTCTGCAAGCCAGAAGGGAGTGGCAGGACATATTTAAATTGATGAAATGGAAAAACCTTCAACCAAGATTACTCTACCCAGCAACAAATTCATTCAGATTCAACAGAGAAATTATAACCTTTACAGACAAACAAAAGCTAAGAGAATTCAGCACCACCAAACCAGCTTTATAACAAGTACTAAAGGAACTTCTCTAGGCAGGAAACACAAGAGAAGGAAAACACCTACAATAACAAACCCAAAACAATTAAGAAAATGGTAATAGGAACATACATATCAATAACTACCTTAAATGTAAATGGATTAATTGCACCAGCCAAAAGACATAGACGGGCTGAATGGATACAAAAACAAGACCCACATATATGCTGTCTACAAGAGACCCACTTCAGACCTAGTGACAAATACAGACTGAAAGTTGGGGGATGGAAAAAGATATTCCATGCAAATGGCAACCAAAAGAAAGCTGGAGTAGCAATTCTCATGTTAGACAAAACAGACTTTAAAATAAAGGTTATCTCAACAAAGAAGGACACTAAATAATGATCAAGGGATCAATCCAAGAAGGAGATATAACAATTGTAAATATTTACGCACCCAACATAGGAGCTCCTCAATACATAAAGTAAATGCTAATAGCCATAAAAGGGGAAATCAACAGTAAAACAATAATAGCAGGGGACTTTAACACCCCACTTTCACCAATGAACAGATAATCAAAAATAAGGAAACACAAGCTTTAAATGACACCTTAGACAAGATGGACTTAATTGATATTTATAGGATACTCCCTCCAAACAACAGAATACACCGTGTTCTCAAGTGCTCATGGAACAGTCTCCAGGACAGATCATATCTTGGGTCACAAATCAAGCCTCAGTAAATTTAAGAAAATTGAAATCGTATCAAGTATCTTTTCCAACCACATCACTATGAGACTAGAAATCAATTACAGGAAAAATGGTAAAAAATACAAACACATGGAGGATAAACAGTACGCTACTAAATAACCAAGAGAACACTGAAGAAATCAAAAAATGCCTAGAGGGAAAGGACAATGAAAACACAACAACCCCAAACCTATGGGATGCAGCAAAAGCACTTCTAAAAGGGAATTTTATAGCAATACAATACTACCTCAAGAAACAAGAAAAATCTCAAATAAACATTACACCTAAAGCAATTAGAGAAAGAAGAGGAAAAGAAACCCAAAGTTAGAAGAAATCATAAATATCCGATCAGAAATGAAAAAGAAATGAAGGAAACAATAGCAAAGATCAATAAAACTAAAAGCTAGTTCTTTGAGAAGGTAAACAAAATTGATAACCCATTAGCAAGACTCATCAAGAAAAAAGGGAGAAGACTCAAATCAATAGAATTAGAAATGAAAAAGGAGAAGTAACAACTAACCCTGCTGAAACACAAAGGATCATGAGAGACTACTACAAGCAACTCTATGCCAATAAAATGGACAACCTGGAAGAAATGGACAAATTCTTAGAAAAGCACACCCTTCCAAGACTGCAGGAAGAAATAGAAAATATGAACAGACCAATCACAAGCACTGATATTGAAACTGTGATTAAAAATCTTCCAACAAACAAAAGCCCAGGACCAGATGACTTCACAGGCGAATTCTATCAAACATTTAGAGAAGAGGTAACATCTAAACTTCTCAAACTCTTCCAAAATATAGCAGAGGAAGGAACACTCCCAAGCTCATTCTAGGAGGCCACCATCACCCTGATACCAAAACCAGACAAACCACAAAATAAGGAAACTACAGGCCAATACCACTGATGCACATAGATGCAAAAATCCTCAACAAAATACTAGCAAACAGAATCCAACAGCACATTAAAAGGATCATATACCATGATCAAGTGGGGGTTTATTCCAGGAATGCAAGGAATAAATATATGCAAATCAATGTGATACACCATATTAACAAACTGAAGAATAAAAACCATATGATAATCTCAATAGATGTAGAAAAAGCTTTTGATAAAATTCAACACCCATTTATGATAAAAACTCTCAAGAAAGTGGGCATAGAGGAAACTTACTTCAACATAATAAACGCCATATATGACAAGCCCACAGGCAACATTGTTCTCAAAAGTGAAAAACTGAAACCATTTCCTTTAAGATCAGGAACAAGACAAGGTTGCCCACTCTCACCAGTATCATTTAACATAGTTTTGGAAGCCCTAGCCATGGCAATCAGAGAAGAAAAAGGAATGCAAATTGGAAAAGAAGAAGTAAAACTATCACTGCAGATGACATGATACTATACATAGAAAATCCTAAAGATGTTACCAGAAAACGACTAGAGCTAATCAATGAATTGGTAAAAGCACGGCAGACAAAATTAATGTACAGAAATCTCTTCATTCCTATACATTAATGATGAAAAATCTGAAAGAGAAATTAAGGAGACACCCCCATTTACCACTGCAACAAAAAGAATAAAATACCTAGGAATAAACCTACCTAAGGAGACAAAAGAACTGTATGCAGAAAACTATAAGACACTGATGAAAGAAATTAAAGATGATACAAACAGGTGGAGAGATATACCATGTTCTTGGATTGGAATAATCAATATTGTGAAAATGACTATACTATTGAAAGCAATGTACAGATTCAATGCAATCCCTACCAAACTACCAGTGGCATTTTTCACAGGACTAGAAAAACATTTTTTTTTAATTTGTATGGAAACACAGAAGACCCCAAATAGCCAAAACAATCTTAAGAAAAGCAGAGCTGGAGGAATCAGACTCCTTCTCTTTGGACTACTCTACAAAGCTACAGTAATCAAGACACTATGGTACTGGCACAGAGCAATATAGATCAATGGAACAGGATAGAAAGCCCAGAGATAAACCCACAGAAATATGGTCATCTCATGTTTGATAAAGGAGGCAAGAATATACAATGGAGAAAAGACAGCCTCTTCAATAAGTGGTGCTGGGAAAACTGGACAGCTACATGTAAAAGAATGAAATTAGAACACACCCTAATACCATACAAAAAATTAACGCAAAATGGATTAAAGAATTAAATGTAAGGCGAGACACTATATACTCTTGGAGGAAAACATAGGCAGAACACTCTCTGACATAAATCACAGAAAGGTCCTTTTTTACCCACCTCCTAGAGATATAGAAATAAAAACAAAAATAAACAAATGGGACCTAATGAAAATTAAAAGCTTTTCTACAATAAAGAAAACCATAAACAAGATGAAAAGACAACCCTCAGAATGGAAGAAAATATTTGCAAACAAAGCAACTGACAAAGGATTAATCTCCAAAATATACAAACAGCTCATGAAGCTCAGTATCAAAAAAAGAAACAACCTAATCCAAAAATGGGCAGAAGACCTAAACAGACATTTCTCCAAAGAAGATATACATGTTGCCAACAAACACATGAAGGAATGTTCAACATCACTAATCATTAGAGAAGTGGAAATGAAAACCACAGTGAGGTATCACCCCACACCAGTCAGAATGGCCATCGTCAAAAAATCTACAAACAATAAATGCTGGAGAGGGTGTGGAGAAAAGGGAACCCTCTTGCACTGTTGGTGGGAATATAAGTTGATACAGTCACTATGGAGAACAGTATGGAGGTTCTTTAAAAAACTAAAAATAGAACTACCATACGACCCAGCAATCCCACTACTGGGCATATACCCTGAGAAAACCATAGTTCAAAAAGAGTCATGTACCACAGTGTTCATTGCAGCTGTACTTACAATAGTCAGGACGTGGAAGCAACCTAAGTGTCCATCGACAGATGAATGGATAAAGAAGATGTGGCACATATATACAATGGATTATTACTCAGCCATAGAAAGAAATGAAATTCAGTTATTTGTAGTGAGGTGGATGGACTTAGCTTCTGTCATACAGAGTGAAGTAAGTCAGAAAGAGAAAGACAAATACTGTACGCTAACACATATATATGGAATCTAAAAAAAAAAATGGTCATGAAGAACTTAGGGGCAAGATGGGAATAAAGAAGCTGATCTAGTAGAGGATGGACTTGAGGACACGGGGAGGGGGAAGGGTAAGCTGGGACAAAGTGAGAGAGTGGCATGGACATATATACACTACCAAATGTAAAATAGATAGCTAGTGGGAAGCAGCTGCATAGCACAGGGAGATCAGCTCAGTGCTTTGTGACCACCTAGAGTGGTGGGATAGGGAGGGTGGGAGGGAGGGAGACACAAGAGGGAAGAGATATGGGGACATATGTATATGAATAACTGATTCACTTTGTTATAAAGCAAAAACTAACACACCATTGTAAAGCAATTATACTCCAATACAGATGATAAAAAAAAACAACCCTGTGAAATATTAGTTTAACACTCACTAAGATGGCTATAATCAAAATGGCAGATGATGAGTGTTGAGAAGGTGGAGAAACTGAAACCCTCAAATAGTTTGGCTGTTCCTTATATAATTAAATGTAGTGAGGTACCAAATGGCTTAGGATTTTTACTCTTAGTTATATACTCAAGATAATTAAAAATATACATCTAAAAAAAACCTGTACATCAATGTTCATAGCAGCATTACTCATAACCTCCATAATAATAGACCCTTATGTCCATCAACTGACAAATGGATAAACAAATGTGGTATATCTATACAATGGAGTATTATTCACACATGAAAAGGAATGAAGTACTGGTACATGCTGTATCATTGATGATCCTTAAAAATATTATGCTAACTGAAAGAAGCCAGACACAAAGGAGTACATATTGTAGGGCTTCATTTATATGAATTGTCCAGAATACACAAATTAATAGTGACAGAAAGGAGATTAGTGGCTGCCAGGTGTTGGGGATTTGGGGGAATGGGGAGTGACTGCTAATGGGTAGTGTTATGAAAATGTTCTGGGATTAGACTGTGTTGGTGGTTGTACAATTTTGTTAATATACTGACATCATTGAATCAAATACTTTAGAAGGATTAATTTTATGGTATGTGAATTATATATCAGTAAAGATTATATGAGAAAATATGAAGGCAAAATAAAGACGTCTTAAGAAAGAACAAAAACAAGAAAAAAGCATAATGGAAAAATCTTAATAGAAAAGAAATTGAGTGACTATGCGATGCTTTATGCTATTTGCTTTTTGCCTTTGTTAATCAATGTGGAAGAAATTCCTGGTTCTTCCAAATATTTTCCATTCCCCCATATACAATGATGAATTATATATTACAAATGTACAATGCTAATAAACCTTTTGAAATAAAAACCAGATTTATAATTCACCTTGGATTTTAAAGCCTAAAACAGATTTCATCTGTAGGGATAATTAAATGCAAGAGTACAATCTTTAGTTACAATGTATCATTACTTGTTACTATAAAACTGTTCATAAATTTACTACATTATACTTCCTGAGATGGGCCACTGGAATGAATTATGTTTTCAGCATGAGGAAGAAATCTAAAATCCCTGCATTTAATTCCAGGTTTCTGCTCACAACTGGCCTCAAATTTTCCAGTAATCCCTGCCAATTTATTCAATAAGCAAAACTTGAATTAATTTTACTGTTTGGCTTCTTATTGTACTTAGAAGGAAACAAGTATCAGTTATGTTCCATAAAGCCTCTGCACCCTGACCTCTTTTTGTACCTGTTTTATGCTCACCTCTCTTGTACCACTCTCCTCTTTGCTGTCTTTTCTTTAGCCACATAGTTCTTCAGTTTTGCCTACAAGAGATCCATGATTCTAACTTCTTCATTAAGGTTATGGCATTAGGCTAGTTGGATTAATCCAACACAACAACCTATGAGCCAAGTTACCCGTGTATGTAACAGTTTGTCCTCCAAGAACAGTGAAGGCATTATCCTAATTACCTAATAGAGGGATACATTTGTCATCTTGGTTCCCTGCCTCTCTTTCCCTCTCACAAGCTTATTCAGTCAGATTCCAAATCGATGTGCTCCAAGTGTTTGGAGGTTTGAAGAGAGTGAAAGTCACATAGAACTGTCTCTGTAGAGAATTTGGTAAGATGTCAGTGAAAGACAAATATGAGAAGCTGTTGGTACTTTGGAGGAGTATTGTTCAGATCCAGAAAATGCATATAGTTTTAAACTTAATTAAAAGAGGTAAAATACCTAACTCAAAAGGCTGTTGTGAGAAGGAAATGAGATCATATAATAAATAATGACCAATCAACATTGAACTGCAGATGCTGAACAACTAGGACTCTCACTGACTGCTGGAGCAAGTACACTAGTCTAGAGTAATTTTCATTTGTGAATAACTTTACAGTGTAGATGTTCAGGATCACTCAGTGTAAACCACACACGCTGAAAACACACACACACAGAAGGTTCTGCTGAATATGTACTGCAATAAAACCTCTGAAGAGGTATGAATGAGACCATTTTCTGGTTGTAGAATACTTAAAATAGTATTAAGTGTGGTTAATAATTACTCCATAAAGGGGAAAATGATTCCCAAGGCTACATCTGTTCCAGAGTCCACTCGGTGTCCCAGATGCATCAGCAGCTGTATCAGCTGCCAGGACACATTTCCTCACAATTTCCACTCCTTCTTCTACACTCTGGTTTACTGGTAACATAAGTGTTAAATATGAAGAAAAGGTATTATGCAGTTTAATTAAATATATAAAATTCTTATTTTGGTTCTGACAGAGGAAATTGATATATTTAACAGATCTTGTGCAGATTTGGGGTCCCTGAGGTACAGTTGACTTTTTTTAAGTAGGACAGATGAATCAACAACCAAGTGTAAGATTTTGCCAAATAGAAACATTTTTTTCACCATATTGTGCTTATAGTTCATTAAGTGGTAAGAAAACAGCCTGCTAGTTGTCATTGTATGATCCTATATGTATGAGAAATCAAAGGTTGCTCTTCATACGAAAATCAACAAAAATTCCAACATAAAAATAATTTTTAAATGACTACAGCTCCATTATTCTATTCTAAAGACAAGCTCAGCAATGCCATTTGCTTTTCCTTTTTCAAACCAAAAACGTGGAGAGATATGCACTTTAAGGCAAGTACTGTTTTGATTTCATAAATCTGTGTTACTCCAACTCGTCTTTTATAATTTTGTGCTTTCTCAAAGAACTAGAGAGGAATATTGTGTTGTCTAGCAGTGCAGACATAAGTATGCAGTATAAATATGTGGTAAATTTACATTTCTGGATCCAAGCAAAGTTTTGCAGAGGTGCTTTTTTTCTGGCCTTAGCTGCAAAGAGTATTCAGGTCCTGAGAAGTGCTTTTTTGTTCTTTGTAATTCCTTATAGACCAAGACTAGCAGTTCATACATTTTCTCTAAATTTATAATATCTTTTCCTAAAGCACACATTTAATAAATGCCTTGAATCTATGCATATTTTGGAATAGTCAGCACATGTAGTTGTAACTTAGATTTACTCTTAATTTGTCCTGCCCTCTTCATCCAACCATCTAACCATCCATCCATCCATCCAACATTTACTGAGTACCTACTCAGTGCCAGGCACTTTTCCATGTGCTTGGAGTGTATCAGAGAAGAAAGAAAGACCTCTGCTCTTGGGGAGCTTACATTCTAGATAATGGGGAGATAGTAAAAAATAAATATAATGAGAAAATTATAATATGTTAGAAGATGATAAATTCCGTAGAAAAAAAAAGTGTAAGTAGAGCAGGACAAGGGGATTTACAGGTTCTGGAATAGAGTGGCTGGAACAAATGTGGTATTAAATAGTGTAGTAAAGGTAGGCCTCATTGAGAAGATTTGAGCAAAGACTTGAAGTAAGTGTGGGAGCTGGACAAACAGCTATTAGTGACAAGAGCATTCTAGGCACAAAGGAGAGGAGGAGCTGGTCCTGTATATAGGAGTTTGCTTGGTGGGCTTCAGGAAGTTCTTGGAGACCAACGTGGCTGCATTGTTGAGAGCAAGCAAAAGAGAAAGAGAAAAGGAAGTCAGAGCAGTAATGCAAGCCCAGTGACCTAAAGATTTAGACAGTATTTTAAGGACTTTAGAGTCTACTGTGAGGAAATGGCCAGCCATTGTAGTTTTTAGCAGAAGAGTAATATGAATTTACGGTTCCTCTTGTAAATAATAACAATATCTGCAAATGCTCAAGTCCCTTATATAAAATGGTATAGTATTTGCATGTAACCTACACATATCCTCCCATATACTTTATATTATCTCGATTGCTTATAATGCTTAATGCTATGTACATACTATGTAAATAGTTGCTGGTATGCAAATTCAAGTTTTGCTATTTGGAACATTCTGGAATTTTTTCCCCAAATATTTTCAATTTGTGGTTGAATCTGGGGATGGGAACCTGTGAATAGGAGGGCAGAATGTATTTAGATTTTAAAAGGATTATGCCCTATTCAGATAGGGCTGCTAGAACAAAATACCATCGACTGGTGGTTTAAACAACAAACATTTATGCCTTACAGTTCTGGAGGCTGCGAAATCCAGAATCAAGGTATCAAGAGACTCAGTATCTGATGAGAGCCTGCTTCTTGCCATGTAAATATCTACCTCCTTGCTGTATCCTCACATGGCATAAAGAGGAAGCTCTGGTGTCTCTTCTTCTTCTTAAAAGGACACCAGGGGCTTCCCTGGTGGCGCAGTGGTTGAGAATCTGCCTGCCAATGCAGGGGACACGGGTTCGAGCCCTGGTCTGGGAAGATCCCACATGCCGCAGAGCAACTGGGCCTGTGAGCCACAACTACTGAGCCTGCACGTCTGGAGCCTGTGCTCCGCAACAAGAGAGGCCACGACAGTGAGAGGCCTGCACACCGTGATGAAGAGTGGCCCCCACTCGCCGCAACTAGAGAAAGCCCTCGCACAGAAACGAAGACCCAACACAGCCAAAAATAAATAAATAAATAAATTTATTAAAAAAAAAGGACACCAGTTTCATCATGTGGGCTCTACCCTTTTGTGATTTTACCTGAACCTAATTATCTCCCAAAGGCCCACCTCCAAATACCATAAAATTGGAGATTAGGGCTTCGACTTGTGAGTTGGGGAGCAGAGGCACAAACATTCAGTCCATGGCAGATTCTTTTTTTTCTCTGTAAACACTAGATTGTAGAGGGGGCAAGGATAGACCTATGAAGACAAATAAGAAGGCTTTTTTTTTTTTTTTTAAGGTATGCGATTATGTCGTTTCCACCAAGGTACTGGAAGTAGAAGGTGTGTGGACTGCTCAAATAATGAATGCATTCCAGTGATGAAGCCAATAGCATTTCTTGGCAGTTCCTGATAGGTGAGGTATGATTCCAAAAGGCATAGATTTGAGAAACTGGAAGGATAGGGTTATAATTTAGGAGATGGGAGAGGCTGCAAGAGAAAGAGATTTGGGGGAGGGATTTGGAAGAGATAAAGCTGTGGTTTGCTTTTGAAATTGAGGTTCCGTTAAATATCTAAGTGGCAATGTCAAGTAGGCAACTGGATATGTGAGTCTGAAGATCGCACGAGAGGTCAGAACGATGGATATAAATTTAGGAATTAGTACATAAGGTGGTATATAAAGATATAAGACTAAACGAGATCAACAAGTGGATGAATGTAATTTTCCCCTTTACAGAGTAATTATTAACCACACATTCCATTGCCATGGAATGATCTCTGGGAAATTCCACATTAGAACAATAAGGACAAGAGAAGAAACTACCAAAGCAGATTGAGAGGGAACAACCGATGAGGCAAGAGAAAAATAAAGAAAGTTATGACATCTGAAGCTGAGTAAAATCTTTCAAAAAAGAGAGTGACCATCTGCGTCAAATGCTGCTTACAGGTCAGGTATGATGAGGGATATAAAATGACCATTGAATTTAGCATTGAGGTTATAGTGACTTCAGCAAGAACACTTCTAACACACAATGAACTACGAACCTCTTCCTACCCTCTTTTTTTTTTTTTTTTTTTTTATGCGTTACGCGGGCCTCTCACTGCTGCGGCCTCTCCCGTTGCGGAGGACAGGCTCCGGACGCGCAGGCCCAGCGGCCATGGCTCACGGGCCCAGCCGCTCCGCGGCACGTGGAACCCTCCCAGACCGGGGCACGAACCCGCGTCCCCCGCATCGGCAGGCGGACTCCCAACCACTGCGCCACCAGGGAAGCCCTTCCTACCCTCTTTAACCCTGCCTATCCATCTTCAATTCTATCTTCTTCCAATTTTGAATGCCAGTCATTAATTTTTCCTTGTGTTTCAAATTACAAAAAGAATATATGCTAGTTGAATTAGTGAAACAATTTCATACCGTTCTGCACTCTAACTGAAATAGTAAAAATATAAAATTATATTAAGGGCTCAGGTTTTTGTTTGCATTGACAAAAATTAGTCCTAATTACTGTGATAAAGCAATATAACTTGATTATTTTTAATAGTTGCATTTACATTGAGTAATATGTCTGAACCATAATTTAATCTATCTTTTCTGAACCAATAGGCATTCAGTGATGTTGAGTTTTAGTCTCTATAGATGAAACTACGACAACCAATATTCCTGTTCAAATATCCTGACAGAGTAGTGTTTTTGTTTCAACTGATTTCTCAAAAGTGGAATTCAGAGTAAAAAAGTATGTGTATTCAAATTTTAATTGTTCAATTGTTACACTCTCACTAGCAATTAATAAAAGTGTTCCTTTATCTTTATTAGCACTGGAGAGTATTAGTTTTGTTTGTTTATGTTTTTTAGTATTTTCTAATCTGAAAGATACACTAATTGTTGCTGTAATTTGCATTTCCCTGAAGAGCAATCAGGGCAAGCACCATATAATGTTAATGGTCTTTTGGTTTTATTCTTCTGTGAATTACCTGTTCTTTCCTTTTGTCCATCTAAATGTTCTTGTATTTTCCAGGAAATTACTTTCTCTAATATAATTTTCTAAATTCCTTTCATTTCTTCCACATGTGTACTTGTATCTCTTTGGTCAATCCTAGAACTGTATAATTTTGCTTCCACTTTTTTCCTTAATTGGGCTTTGCCAGGACTGAGTTACTACGTTAGTTGTTTCTAAGAAAGAGCTTTTTCTTTAAATGAATATTTGTTTGGTTGTCACGACAGGATGGTACTATGTTTGTCAGTAAAACAGAAATAGTTAAGGAAGTAATGTTTCTTTGATGGCAAAAGATGTGGAAACTTAGGAAGATAATTACTTAAACAGGAGACAACACAGCGTGCTCACTCATAGAGGTACAAGCTTACCAGTTTTTTCAGAATTCCCCCATAGAGGCATATAACTGCTCCCCAGGGCAGAAATACCCTAAAAGTGGGGCTCCAATTGCCACACCCTGGCTCCCTGGTCTTCATCTCAGCACACCAAACTCTTCTGGAGACTGGACACTGACTTTGTGGCCTCCTAATAATCAGGTACAACTCAGGCATCAACACATCAATACAAGTCCTCAGTACATAACTGGCCAAGAATTCCTCAGGTTTTCCAAGGTCTCATTATTGTTTTTGTTTTTCCCATTTCAACCCTGATTTCTACTTCTCTTCCCTTTCCCTGCTTGGGCAACCAAAAGAAAGTACTGAATATGTTTGTGGTAGTGGTTGATAACTTTTCCCCATATCTATTTGTTCACTTTTTCTCCCTATTATCTAATTAACAAAATGATGTTTTCAAAGGCTTAGCATAGTCTAAACCTTTTTTGCAGGTAGGTATGGCCATATGATTATGTTCTTGCCAGTGAAATGTAAGTGAAAGTAATGTGTGCAACTTTGACATCATTTACTTAAAAGAAGCATGCTTACCCTTTCTCTCCTCTCTTTCCACTCACCCATGGACTTAAATATGTATGTGGTGCTGGTCAAACAGCTTCTATCATGATGATGAAGGCAAGTTAGTCTACACTACAAGAGAGCAAAACATAAGATACAGAAATTTTGGTGGCTGCAACAGAAATATTGTTTGACCCTGCACTGCCTATCTACCTCTATGCAGTAAAATGAAAAACAAAAAACAAAAATACTGTCTTGTTTTGATCCACTATATTTTGGGGTCATTTCAAAATATCACAATAGTCTAGCCAAAGAATTGGCAATTATTTTTTTCTATGAAAGGCCAGGTAGTAAATATGTTCAGCTTTGCAGGCTATATAGTCTTTGTGTGACTACACTTTCTGCCCCAAAGCTACCCTTTTTAGTGTGAAAGGAGACAGACAATAGATAAATGGGTGAGCATAGCTGTGTTCCAATAAAACATTAAAAATACAAGTGCCTGGTCACATTTGGCTTATGGGTAGAATCTGATGTCTCCTGATCCAGCCTATAATATAACTGATACAATCTTTTTCATTATGCATATGTTTGAAAAAAAAATTTCTGTATGAGTATACATTTGTTTTTAATGTACATAAATTTTACACACTAAAGATATAATTTTTTAAAAAATTTTAATATGGTATGTTTAAGATCAATAATTTGCAAATGCTGCTGATTATTTCTGATTACTGTCTGGATTTCCTTTATAATAATTTGGAGACAATTGATATGCTAATACATTGAGTCTTCTGAGATACAAAAATGATATTATCTCTCATTTGTTTAGGTTCTCTTTAGTTTCCTTCAGAAATGTTCTATAGTTTTTGGTGAACCAAACTTGCATAATGTGCTTAAATCTATGTCTTATTCTTTTGTGTGCTTTGGCACTATGGTACATAGTATTTTTAAATTCCAATATCTAGTTGTTAAAGCCTAGTTATAAAAATGTACTCAAATTTACATATTAACTATATATGCTGCAACCTTAATAAATTCACTAGTAGTTCTGTTACCTTTTTCTGTGGATTCCTTAGTATTTTCTATAGAGATAACCATGTTGACAGAAAAGTAGAATTTTACTTTCTTTCAAATCTATGTGCATTTCTTTCTTGCTTCTTGGACTATTATACATTGAAGGACTTTCAGTACAGTTGTGAACAGAAGTGGTGAACATGGACATTTGTCTTGTCCCTGACCAAAGTGGGAATGCATTCAGTCTTTCATCATTAGCTATTGTGTAAGTTGAAAGGGGTTTTGAAGATTACCTTTATCAGGATGAGGAAGTTTCCTTTTATTCTAGTATGCTAAGAGTTTTTATTATAAATGAGTATTGCTTTTTCTGCAACCATTGTGACAAGCATATGGTTTTCCTTCTTCATTCTGCTAATGAGGTGAATTACACTGGTTATTTTATAATATCTTTGAGATATAAATCTCAAAGATGAAATTAATTATTTTGAACTGTATAACTCAGTGGTTTTTAGTATATTTATAAAACTGTATAATTATTATCACTATTGAATTCCAGAATATTTCCATCCAGTAAAGAAACTCTGTACCAACTAGCAGTCACTCCCCATTTCTCACTCTTACCACTCCTAACAACTAGTAATCTACTTTGACTCTACAGATTTATTTTGTACATTTCATATAAATGGAATCCTACAATACATAGTCTTTTGTGTCTGGATTCTTTGTCTTAGCATAACATTTTCAAGATTTGTCCATGATTTAGCATGTATCAGTGCTTCATTCCTTTTTGTAGGTGAATAATATTCCATTGTATGGCTATACTACATTTGTTTATACATGTGTCAGTTGATGGACATTTGAGTTCATTTCAATTTTGGGCTATTACGAATAATACTGTGAACGTTTTGTATTAACATATGCTTTCATTTCTCCCTCTTGGATATATACTCAGGGGTGGAATTGTTTGGTCATAGGGTAACAAAGTTTATCTTTAAGGAACTACCATATTGTTTTGTAAAGTGACTACACCACTTTACTATCCCACCAGCAGTATATTAGAGTTCCATCTCATACCACCTGCATGCTGAACACTTGCACTTACAGACTACACTTCTGTCTGCTGGGTCACTTGACACATTCATCAATTAATTGCATCTTATCAAAAGTCAGCTGTGGCTATCCAAAAATCAGTTTTTGCCAGTTTTACAGTAATCACTCAATGTAATGAAATGTTACATCAACAAATAAAAATGAACACAAATAAAGAAAATGTTCTCTTGAATTTGAAGTCGAAGGCTTTGGAAAGACTTGATAAAAGCTACTTACTAAAAGAATGCAGAGAAATCAGGTATGCACAAGACAATGCAAAAGATTAGAGAACTTCACAAAACTGCAATAAGATTCTAAACTCAATTTACTTCGGAAGTTTCTGGACATTTCTCTACCATTTTAAAGACAAGAAAGTGGAAATCATAGTTGATATTTTATGAGTATGGTTAAAAACAATGGACCACAAAAGCCAAAACAGAACTCTACTGAGTTCTGTTTTAAAACATCTTTTAAATTATTGCATTATTTTTTAAGGACAAAACTGATTGTCTCACCATATGTTAAAGTATCATTTCCATGCACCTATGTAATTTATTTTTCCCACTTTATATTCCATTTCTAATTCCATTCTTATCTTCTCCCATCCAGTCGCCATAATTTTATTACAAGATATGTACTGCCCCAAAATGTTGCTGTTTTTATGCTATAGATTTTGCTTTTCTTACTTTTATATTCAACATGAGGTTTTTGAGCTCATTAATGTGAGTATATGTAAATGTAGTTCCTTACTTTTAATTGATCCAGATACAAATATATAATTTACATATAGTACTTTTATTTATCCATTCTTTTGGTATTGGATTTCCTGTGTTTCCACCCTGTGGACTTTGCTAATCCCCTGTGATTTTTATCTCCTTATGGTACTTCCTCTTCTGGGATGGCCTTTTTTAGCATGGTTAGATTCCTCACTCTAGAGATATCACTTTCTAAATGGAGAAATCACATCTATACAGATATCCCTTGGGTGGTGTATGAAAGAGAAAGCACACAAAATCCATGATACACCTTCTCCAAAGATCTCTTTTTTAATGCACTTTAAAATTTTTCATAACTGGACACTGAATCTTCGCTTGACATTTGATTCCCTAATACTTCACCCTAGTTTTGACCATTTCTAGTGCTCTAAATAATACCATCAGAATAACCCTAATGTCATTGAATCAGTTCCATTTTGTCATGTATTTTTTTTTAAGACACTGGTTACCCTTTTGTTTTGTGTACGTTGCCCTTCCTGGTGTTCCATAGCTGCATTTCAGCAGCCTGCCACAGCAAATAATTAGTAATAAATTTTTGTGCCTTTGCTAATGACAATCATCCAGTCTGAAAAAATATCCATCATATTTCCTTTAGTTTATTGTGCTTAAGATCAGGCAGTGGGAGTCATTTCTGGCTGCTAATCCATATGCACTTACTCTGGGCATCTACCTTTGAATGCAGGTACATGTATTACCTCAGCAGCTGGCACAACAGCTCTACTCTGTGCTCCCCCAAATTTGACAATTCTGTGATGAAAATGAAATCACGGACCCAGGTCATTGAAAAGAATGTGGTCTAATATAACATGCATTTTAAAATTTAAAAAACTCTGCACTTCTAACTTTAGAATCTACGAGGAAATATTCTCCATTTAAAGGGAGATAAAGATGTAGAATCCTACCTCTTCAGTTTCTCACTTAAGCATCAGAATAAGAGAACAGAAGATAAGGCATATACAGAAACAACAAGTAATTTAGCTCTTTACCAGTTTCCATGGCAACCTTACTGTATAAAACTAAGAAAACGAATTTTTAAAATTCAGGATTTGCCTTGGCCTTGGTCATTGACACTTCCAGCATTATTTTCTTCAACACAATATGTAAAGCAACCAAATTTACATACGAGGCAAAATTCTGACACTACATATAAAGACTTTTATAAACATTAATGCAGGCCAGTCAGTGTATAGTAAATGGGGCAAAACATTCCTTTAAAAAGTCAAATTATAAACACTTGCCTATGAAATGACTGACAAACTAATCTGTAAATTGCCAGTTTAAGAGGGATTTACACAGGCTGGCTCTGTCCCATCTGCTCCTGAGATAAAATGACTTTCACACTATTCCCCTGGAATTTCACTGCTGACCCTGAGTCACTGAAGCTGAATGACTTGCCCAGGTTGTCCCAACAAAGTCAATAGCAGCCTTAAAAGCCTTCAGAATGGATCCTCCGGGACCCTAATCCTTGACAATAAAGATGCACTTTAAATTGAGCAGTCCTTATGGTTCTGAAAGAGGGAAGGTTATGCTGACACTTGGCACTTGATTCTCAGACTTGAAAGCTCTAATGTTCACAGAAAAACAAATATATCTGATTCCTCTGTCACAGCAATGCCTGAAGTTCTATGGCACAATGCTGTCTGGGGTTAGTTTCTTCACATGATGTTTTCCTGTTATGTGTATCTTTTTTTAGCAGGAGAAGGAAGGATTTATTACTTGCAGCAAGTAAGGAGAACACTGGGGATCTTTCCCAAAGCAGTGTCTCCCCGGCCATATGTATTTTAACAGATGATATTCTTAAATGGTTTCTGGCATCTTAATCCAGACTCCTGATAACATTTGAAATTTTTTAAATAGGCATGTTCTTTATAGAATCATATGATTTGACTTTTGTTTTACTCTTTTCCTTCATTATAGATTTGCTTTCATCTTTTCATTTGAATTTATTCTTAATATTTATTTGATCATTCTAAATAAAACTTTGTTGACCACATTTATTTTCAGGCTTAAGGAAGGAATTTTGTATATGATGGGTCCCTGTCACTAACACATTTATGTGCAGGGTTCCAGAGCAAAATACAATTTACACCAGGAATGTCAAGAAAGTCTTCTAGGAATTATTACTGAGTAAAATTGTTCTGGGGAGGGAGGAATTATCTACTTAAAGAAGTGAAGGAAACATTTTTGGCAGAAGGAAGCTCAGGTATGAGACAATGGAAGTATGAAAGACATTGGCCGATGCAAGGAGCTGGAAAAAATATTAAATATGCCATATGTGTGAGAACAGAGGGAAACGAAGCTGGAAAATGTGATAGGTAATGAAAAGTATGGGACGCTGTTGTGAAATCTTATGCAAATATTTTTATTGTCTTTGCATATAACAAACTTTGTATTGGGAATATGTAATAGAGAGTAGGGAAGCACAGCATAAGAGACATGGAGGCCATTTGAGTCAATGTTAATAATTTATGTAAGAATTGATAAGGACCTCAGTACATCTAGTAGAAGTACGAATGAGAAGAGAACAGGATATCGCTAAGGTGTATTAAGTAGATTGTTTCTGTAGGTTATTCGTAACTTTATTTTGAAATAATTTGAGACCTCCAGCAGTTGCAAAGATAGTACCTAGAATTCCTGAACACCTTTCCAACCAACTTACTCCCGATGTCAACCTTTTATGTAACATCTTAAATCACTGATTAATTAAAATAAAGAACTTAAAATTGCAACATCATTTTTAACTAAACCGTGGACTTTATTAGAATTTCTTCAGTTTTTCCACTAATGTCCTCTTTTTCCCCCCTAGGATTCAATCAAGGATACAACTAAATAGAAAAAGTATCTCCTTAATCACTTTGTTTCTGACAGTTCCTCAGTCTTTGTTTTGGATGACATTAACATTTTTGAGAAGTATTGATCATATATTTTAAAGAATGTTGGGAGGGAGGGAGGGAGATGCAAGAGGGAAGAGATACGGGGATATATGTATATGCATAACTGATTCACTTTGTTATAAAGCAGAAATTAACACACCATTGTAAAGCAATTATATTCCGATAAAGATGTTAAAAAAAATGGTCATGAAGAACCTAGGGGCAAGACAGGAATAAAGACGCAGACCTACTAGAGAATGGACTTGAGGATACAGGGAGGGGGAAGGGTCAGCTGGCACAAAGTGAGAGAGTGGCATGGACATATATACTACCAAATGTAAAATAGATAGCTAGCGGGAAGCAGCCACATAACACAGGGAGATCAGCTTGGTGCCTGTGACCACCTAGAGGGGTGGGATAGGGAGGGAGGGTGGGGGGGAGGGAGACGCAAGAGGGAAGAGATATGGGAACATATGTGTATGTATAACTGATTCACTTTGTTATAAAGCAGAAACTAACACACCATTGTAAAGCAATTATATTCCAATAAAGATGTTAAAAAAAAGTGTTGCTCAGTATGGGTTTGTCTGATGTCTTCTCATGAAGAAACTGATATTGTGGGTTTGGGGAGAGCATATTGCAGAGGTGAAATATCTTTTTTCACGCCTTCATATCATGGGATATACAATGTCAATATGTCTTATTATTGATGACACTAATTTTAATCACTTGGCTCAGATGGTGGCTGCAACATTTCTCTATTGGAAAGTTATGTATTTTCTTTTCAAATTTTTATTCATTAGAAATGAGTCAGAGATCCAGCCCTTATTCAAGAGGAAGAAAATTAAGCTTCACTTTGTAGAACTTGCGAACATTTTTTAAAACCACCAGAATATAACTAGAGGGTTGATAATTCTTACAAAGCCTCAAATTACCTAATAATTCTATTACTAGAATTACTATTTAATTCATCTGCCTGTAGTAATTATTGTTACGCTCTAAAAGTCATTTTCTACTTCCTTTATTCCTTCCACATTCATTAGTTGGAATTATTTTGTAAAAAAAGAGTCCCGTCTTCATTTATATATTATTTAATTGTTACTTAAACCAGAAATGACTCAGACATATTTATTTTATTGTTATAATCATTCACCTGTTTGTTACTGATTTGTTTCACAAATTGTTCCAGTTTGGCTATTGAAGCTCTCAGGTCAGCTTCTATATCATTTTGACAAGTATTCATTCTTTAAGCACTATCTTATTTTTGTCACCAAAAGGTGTTCCAGGCTCATTTTTTATTTATTTTATGCTTCTATTTTAGAATCAGCCAAGGAGCTCTGGCTCCTTTTATTTCAAAAGGGTATTTAGAAACAAAGATCTGAGTGCTAGGTGTGTTTGTTGGTATTATGATGTTCCTTCAAGGCCCCCTTAGTGGACAGAGCTAAGAAATGTCTGTGTGTATGCTAATAAACAGATACAAATATATATATGTATGTATCTATCTGGCTATTGGCATATGTATAGGTAGTAATATGCATGTGTATGTGTATATATATATTATTTTTATTTTGATAGCTCAGACTCCAATTTGGTAGCTGATTCTAGCATTTTTCCCTGTATTTGTAACTTTTTCTCTGAAAGTGAGAAAACTGTTTTCATTATCTATATTTACTTATAGAGTTGACCCTTGAATAACACAAAGTTTAGGGTCACTGACTACCCCCCCCCACACACAGTTGAAAATCTGAGTATAACTGTACAGTTGGCCCTCCATATCTGCAGTTCCACATCTGCAGATTCAACCAACCTCAGATCCTGTATGTATTTGGTGAAAAAAATCTGTTTAATGGACCTGTGCAGTTCAAACCCATGTTGTTCAAGGGCCAACTGTATGTTAAAACCTAGTTATATATGTAAGTAGTTTCATAATTGCTAATGTCTACCCCTGTGAGAAAAATTTACCAATGAGAGTACGGTACAAAAATTTATAGGGTTTTGGCTGTCTGTGAGGAAGGAATCAAAAGAAAAATCTTAGGTTCCTGATTTGAATGGTTGGCTATGTGGTGAGGTCATTAACTGAATGGATAATTCACTAGAGGAAACAAATGACATAAGATGCAATAAATTTTAGATATATTTAGTTCAAAATGGCTTCAGTTCATCTAAACAGATAAGTTCCAAAAGGCATTTGGAAGTATAGGCCCAAGGTCCACATAACAATCTCAACTAGAAATAAATATCTGTGAGTTCTAGCTGTGTCTAAGATATCCAGATACAGTATATAAAGTCAGAAGATAGAAGGATAAATAAGAGAACCCTATGGAAACAGACATGCATGCTCTGTGAAGAAAATTCACCAACTCTAGTATGGAGATAATAATTGTATCTCCTGAAACACACAGTAAAGATTTATGCATAATCCATGCAGAAAGTGTATTTCAGAACCACCCAATACATATATTCCAATATATACGCTTAAGAAGCTACACTTGGATTCACTGTCCATGAATATGGATTTATGTATAAACTGCTTATGTTTTCTAATATATTTAAATATTTGAAGGTTATATTAATTTGTAGTGCTGCTACAACGAATTACCACAAACTTAGTAAGTTTGCGTTGTGTAAAAGCCACTCTTTTACAGCTCTGGAGGTCAGAAGTCTGAAATGGGCTGGCAGGGATGCATTATTTCTGGAAGTTCCTAGGAATATTCCATTAGCTTCCCTTTTCCAATAGCTAGAATCTGCCCCTATTTCTTGACTTGTGGTCCTGCATCACTCCAATCTTTGCTTCCACTGTCACATCTCTTTCTAATTATGGCTCTCACGTCCCCCTCTTATAAGAATCCTTGTGAGTACATCAGACCCATTTGTATAATCAGAATAATCCCCCATTTTAAGACCCTTAACTTATTCACATTTGCAGAATCCCTTTGGCTATGTAAGATTACATATTCAAAGGTCTCTGGGATGAGAACATGGACAGTTTTGGGTTGGTGGGGGCATTATGCTGCCTACCACAGGGGCATTGGAATTTGTAATACACATTAGCTCAAGTAATATTAGCTGCTGTAAAAAAAACTACAAAGCCTCGGGCTTCCCTGGTGATGCAGTGGTTGAGAGTCCGCCTGCCGATGCAGGGGACACGGGTTCGTGCCCCGGTCCGGGAAGATCCCACATGCCACGGAGCTGCTGGGCCCATGAGCCGTGGCCGCTAAGCCTGCGCGTCCAGAGCCTGTGCTCTGCAACGGGAGAGGCCACAACAGTGAGAGTCCCGCGTACAGAAAAAAAAAAAAAAAAAAAAACACTACAAAGCCTCAATGACTCACATAACAGAGATACATTTCTTATTCCTATGCAGTATAGAACAGATGTTTATGATTGGTGGGCAATTCTTTGGCAAGCAATGATTCAGTGATGCAGTTTCCTTCTACATCATGGCTCCATCCTCTTCAAAAGGACATTTCCAAGTTCAACAGAAAAGAACTACAATGTAGGGAACACCAACACCCTGGGAAAGCTTTAGTGGGCCAGGCAGTGACATGGTTCCTATCACTTCTGCCCACATTCCAAAGGCTAGAACTCAGTTGCATGCCTATATTTAACAAGTAAGGCTAGGGAATTTAGACTAGCTATGTATCCAGCAGCAAGAACCATTGAGTATTGTGAACAGAATCTGGTCTACCAGTCAGTAGGTTTATAGGTAAAAGAACATTTCAGCATCTTTTAAATGAATTCTAGTCTAATCGTCTAGTAAAAACATCAGTAGAAAATAAAACAGACTAGTTCTAAATTACAGTTATGAGATGAAGCAGTTGACTTAAGGATAAATAGCTCTAAAATCACCATAGGATACATGGTATTTTTCTATTTATTGCTAATCCCAACTGGTATAATTCTACCCAGCAATTCAAACAGACCCTGATAAAGAAAACAGTCACTTTTATTTTTGGGGAAAAAAAGGTTTTATAGAATCTGAGTTTAAAGAAATACTATTTTCAGAAACACTATATTACCATTTACATGTAGAAGGACAATTCATGTGCTTGTTTAATACAGAGAACCAGCTCCTCATTTAATACAACTACACTCTTAGTGAAGAGATAATGAGAAATATTCTTTGTCTCAGGAGGAATCATTTGTTTCCATTTACAGTCACCAATGGGCTAACATTCATTTAAAATCTAAGCTAGGAAATTTTTCTGTCACCCTGAAAATATGATGATTAGGTTTCTTAACTCATATACTACTAATTTAAGACTATTTTTCTATAATTTCTATACCAGAAATAGATCAAGGAGACATCCTAAGACAAACGGAACAATGGTCACCCTGCCCCTAATAAGTTTATGGGCCATTTGTAAATCATTTCTAGGAAACAAAGCACTTGACTTCCTTTGACAGTGGTGTCTCCATTGTTCAGTACCACGGGACAAATCTAAATAACTATCATGACATATTGTTTTTGCTGTCAGTTTTGTATATATACTTTTGGAATCCTCAAGATGTACAGAGCTTTAAATGTAAAAGAAGAACATTTTTTAATCAGGCAGAATTAGGATACTGGAGTCATATATTACAAAATGTATGTAACAAATGTCTATGACCCCATTCTTGCCCTTGCTAATACAGCAACATCTGACAGTTTGTTAAAAAGAAAACCAAGAAATCAACCCCAGTAGCATGGAGTGGATTAATTTGATATTTAAATGCATTATGGAATGATACTAATCCAATTATATGGAACAAAGTTTAAAAGAGAAAAATGACTGCTAGGATTTTCACAATGTGCGGGAGATAAGAAAAACTGTTTAAAGAGTATCTCTCTTTGCAATGACTAATCAGTCAAAAGAAAGGAAAAACTTAACCTGAAATGATCATATGAAAGCATGAGGTTTCTACATTCCTCTGGTTTTGTAAAACAATCTTGAATTGTGAAAATTATGACAATTTCGTAATGTTTCTTATTTTAAGCATTGTTCTATGATTTTCCTTTTCTTAAATTTGCTTCCTCACTTATTCATATGCATAATTCTCCTCACATAACATTTGTTTTCATTATACATGCTGCTGTAATAGTAAATATTTTCTTTCCCAATGTGTCACTATATGTCATTTTAAAATCACTACAGTCACACACAAAAAAGGACATTTATTGGGCATTTTCTTTTATTCTAAATTTGTAAAATGTTCCACGATATGTATCAAATTTATATTATAATGAAAAGAAAATGAGGCCAAAAAGGCAATTCTGCCATTGGGTTTAGAGTCTTTAATCAACAGTGATAGCAGCACTTAGGGCCTCGCATTTCACTATGAGGTGAATGTAGAGGAAGCAGCACTTTCAAATTGGTGAATTAGAAATCATTTAGAAAGCATGCAATAATTCAAGTGGGAGTAATCATAGACACAGATTTTTCACCAAAAAAGCAGCAGCCCTCAGAATTTAGCAGTCCACATTGTGTGGAAATGAGGAAATCAACTTAGATAGATTTCTACATATAGTCAAAGAGTATTTTCTAATCTTTTGTACTACACTTCAATTGCACTGTTAGGAACAGCTGAAGACAATATTCTGATGTGAGTGTCAAGTAACTGATAATAAGTGGAAAGAGTTGTTTTGGGATATCAGGACTCTATATTATGTAACCGGCATCTTCTAATTTAATGTGTGGTAATCCCCAATAACAATAAGTAATACTCATGAAATTCTATGCAAGAATGTCTGGCTGATATGCCTGTTCTGGCATTAGACCATGACTGCTGCTTGTTAGGTCTATACACATAGTTCAGCAATCCGTCCTTAATGTATGGAGTGAACCCACCTGGATGGAAAAAATGGTCCTGCCACTTACAGTGTGACCTTCAGCACATTGTTTTAACCTCTTTAGTCTGTCTAATAATCCATATAAAAATCCCTACTAGTCATGCAGTAGTTATTCAGGAAACATACATTATGCTTATGCTACTGTGTTGGATACTACTATCCTTGCTGATTTGCTATCAGAATCGGCTGAGGAGGTAAGCAGCATGGAGTGCGCACATATAAAACTTGGTTGACAACCATATTCCTTACTAGGCCCACTGTGTAAATAGCAGCCCTACTTTCTCATGATGGTCAGGATCAATTATATTTCCTAAGATAGTCATTTCTTTCCTTGCCTGCTGGCCCCTGGTCACAAGAATCCCGAAGTAAGTAAACAGTATAAGTACATTATAGTGTAATCACACTCTGGCTGTAACCCCGGGCAGAATTACACCCACTGTGAGAATCAGGCCTCTAACCCCACGGAGATCAGAACTGTGGGAATGGGAAGTGCAAATTCCAAGTCAGTAACGAGGAGTGATAGCAAGTGAACACCTTGTACTTCAACTCCTTGGTTCCTAGATTTATGTACTCTCTTTACTGGGGGAATGCTGCCGTACAAAAGACTTAAAGTGAATAATGCACCATGGAGGATGGTACACCATCCTTGTAAAGTATTACTGAGCTGGCACTACAGGTGTGCTTTCAGCAAGGTGTTCCTATACTATATTAGATCATAATCATGGTGCCAACTCTTGTACCTCCCTTGCTGTAAACTGGTCTGACGTGATGTTAAATGAGATTCCATGCCAGTGGGTCAAACAATCAGTAAGTTCTCAAATACTGGTGATGGCCGAGGCCCTGAAAGCATAAAGAAAGCCCATACCCAGAATATGTATCTATTCTCTTAGAATGAATCACTGGTCCTTCCAAGGCAGAAGGAGTCAATATTGTTTACTTGTCACCAAGCGGCTGGTTTATTTCCTTCAGAAATGGTGCCATACTGGAGATTCAGTAATAATCTGCCTCTGTTATGGACAGGTTGAACATTCAGTATTGGCAGCAGATAGATCAGTTTCTGTCCGTGCATAGCCTCCCTCACTGCCACATGAGGATCATGTCAACATTTGGATGTCTGATGACAAAAACTGGCTGAGGGCAACTGGTAGACTTCTTGTTGAATGTCTCTTTAGTGGGGGATGCTACCTGTTCGTCCTTATCATGTAATTATAAGATCTTCGTACCTTGTACACACTACTAAATATACATCCACATCTTTCTATTCCAGATTTTGATCTTTTAGTATTTCTCCTTCCAGGCCTCTGACCACCAGCAAAGTGATTTTTCCATTGCCCATGTGTCTGTGTGTATTGTAACTTCAGGTCATTTCTCTTACTGCATGAAATGAATGACCAAATGCAGTGCATGAAGTTCTGCTCATTTTCTGTTTTCATTATTTCAAGGCCACTCCTGAGTTGAGTTAGACTGCATCTGTCATCATTTTCAGCTTCAATTTATAAACAGAGCCACCTTATAGGTCATAGCGTAGGTAGTAGCTAAGAGATAAGCTTTGGTGCAACAGTTGTGATGACGCAGCAATTGGGGCTACCTACCCATGCATATTGCTTTTATTCTTTTGGCTCTTCCATGCTCAATACTGGATATAGAGCTTTCATTTTACAATAAGCTCTTTCTGGACCCACCCAACCTTATGACTAGGTCGATTTGAGAAAGCATATTTCATGATGGACAATTGTAGTAGCATGGTCACTTAGCCCAGAAATACACCAGGATGGCATGACCTTTTTACAAAACCCCAGGGTCTGCAGTGCCTCTCCCCACCAGAGCTTGTCAAAAATCTCACAAAGCATCTTTTCCCACCACTGGTAGCCTGTATCTGCCTCAGTACTCTCTTTCGACTCTGAGTTCCACTCAATGCTGGCAGCCTTTTGCATCATGCAGTATATGATTTGGAGCAATTTTTCCAGTTGTAGAATATGCTGCCTCAAAATCCCAAAGAAGCCCTCATGGTATTGTTCTTCCTTCATGGTGGGAAGTGCAAGATGAAAAATCTGTTTTTTACTTCAGATGGAATATCCTGACAGGCTACCATCTGGACTCCTAAGTATTTTACAGATGTGGTAAGCCCCAGAAACTTCACAAACCTTAACTCCCAGTGTTAGGAGCACATTCATGGTCCCAAGACCTCCACTGTGTTAGTCATCTATGTGGAAGGAATGCATCCCTGCTCATCTGGACTAACATGATGCTATGATACATGATGTGCTGCACACATCAAGAAGTTCAAATCTATTTGTACTACACTGTGTTTCAGGATGGCGGGACTGAGATAGCCCTAGGAAAAAAACTATGAATGTATCTGTAGTGAATTCCACGTGAATTTGTACTATTTCTGATCTTTTTTTTTTTCTGTAAGGAGTGGAAAATAATGCATTCATCAAATCAGCGGCAACATACCATGTACCAAAGGTTGTGTTAATCTGCTGCCATTGCAGCTGTGATTAAGGCTAGTTGCTCGTAATTAAGGCTAGAGTTAGTTGAGTTTCAGGTAGTCTACTCCCTGTATATCCATCACTTTTGTGCAGGGTCAGACTGATGAATTTGACGGGAAAATGATGGGGAACCAGCACCCATGCATCCATTAAATATTTAAAATTGGCACTAACTTCCAAACTTTTCAGCATGTGATTTTCCTTTTGTTTTAGTATCGCCTCTGAGGGAGGGAACAGTTTTAGAGACACCTCCCTTGTTTTTCTCATTATGATTCCTCTTTTTTTTATAATTATTCTTAACCCACAGGCCAAGAACCTAATGTGGAGTTTTACTGAATACCATTCGTATCTATTCCAATTATACAGTCAGGGACCAGAGCAAAAAACCGTCATCCAGATACACAGACCCAGATACGTTTAATTATCTGGCCCCCATATGGTCCCAAACCAAACAGGGACCCATGAGAATGCTTTGAGTTTCTGGGAGTCAATGTCAACCTGAACTCTGTTTCCAGTAATCCTCAGAATACCTTTTGCCAGCATACAGTTACCAAAGCAAATGACCATAGGTTTCTTTGGGAAAGGACTGGGATAGTCACCACCATTATACTAACCACGGTGTTGCAGGTCCTTTCTCCTCAGGGCAAAGCCTATCCAACAGGCAGTGAGTTCTAAACTGTCTCATGTCTACAAACTGCAAAGGATGTTGTGACGTTTTTACTGAAGCAACTTCTATTAACTTCTTGATTTCTGATCCTTGGTTTCTTTTGAGGGTATAAATTGAACTGTACCCTTTTTGACCATTCATGTATCTTTGCTGTTGTTTTGACTAATATTCTAGTAAGTTGTGGATGCACTGTGTGCCAGATATATCTATATCTATATATCTGGCACACACACGTTCAATTTTCCTTTCTACAGGGACTCTATTGGAAGCTTCATGGCCACGGTGTTGACAAAATTTCCCTCTTTCATCTTAAGGAAACTGTGGATAAAATGACTTACTTCTCACCAATCTAGTCTCAAGGTTAGCACTGACCTTATACTATTATTTTCCTTAGTCCATTATGACCGTCAATTCTTACTACATTCTACAATCAGTCTTCTATGATCTATGGATATATTGGTGTGCTGTCTATATATCCCAGACACAATGCTTCTCATGTTTTCTTTATCTTGGAGGGAAAGAAACTTCTAGGCATTTAAGCTATAATTGTGTAGAGATAGCTCCACTTTGTCTCATTATATCGAAATTCCTTTGTAGATTATATTTTCACAGAACTTTTAAATCACCATTTAACCTTAGAGTGTGTTTTAAGTTGATTACACCTAAATGCTTATAAGGATGTCAAGTAAATTAATGTCCCCCCTAAAATTCCATGATCTAGAAATGGACCACATTCCTCAACTATGTTCAACTACAACTGTTAGCTATAAGTCCTCTGCAAATACTTCTTATGATTAAGTATACTACCCACCTATATATGTATACACACACACATACATACATTCATACATAATATTTTACATATTTTATATATTTTTTTCTATTAGAAAGTTTAATTCTGTCTTAAAATATCTAAAACACTAGAAGATTGATCTGGATCCTAGTATGACAATTAAATTAGTCCTATTAGTAAACACAATATATTTGATCCTAAAGACATTTACAAGTTATTTTAACCTGAGTGTTTAATATTGCAACATACTGAGAAAGTAGATACAAAACCATGTAACCAAAACAGACTTTTTGTTTGATCTAATTCTTCATGGGTGCTCAAGGGGAAAATGAATAAAAGTATTTTATTTCTTAAAATGGAATAACTTAAATCAGAAACTCCTCAAATACGTTTCAACACAGAGAGTAATGCAGTTACCAATATTGTTCCACTAATTTTCACAGAATCTTCACTTACTCACAAGGTCTTTAACAAAAGCGAGTGAAATTAAATCGGCAGTAGTAATCTTTTCTAAACCCCACATATTATTGTTGCATACTTCCTTTAAGAACTTGATTAATTTACCTTCCTTCCTTTAAACTTCAAGTTATTCCTCTGTACTGGTTTCTTCACTTCATCTCTGCACGTTATTAAGCTCTTTCTACCTCTTTGAACACCACCAAATTCTGCTTTTTCTCCCCACAGCAAATCTTCTAGAAATAGTTACATGCAGCTTTCATTTCCTTCCATTTATTCACTGCTCAACCCCTTTAAGTGTGGTTTCCATGCCAGTACTGAAACTGAAGCCCCATTCTGACCTCTCTGCAATCAGCCCACCTCAATGTCGTAGTAGGGCCTCAAATCATTAGAACTCACAAAGTCCTTCCCAAAAAACAAGGCCCAACAAGCTATTCTTTTCCATTTTTTCACCTTTTTTACATAATAGTAACAATATTTATTCTCCCAGAGTTTAGTTTTGACTATTAGATGCACCATTGATTTATCCTTCTAATCTTCCATCCCCATTATCAGTAGCATGATTCTTCCTTATCATAATTTCAAAATCCTTTGTATTAGTTTCCTATTGCTGTTGTAACAAGTTACAAAACACTGCAGGCATTTCTTACCTGTTTGGAGGTCAGAAGTATGAAATGGTTCTCACTGGATTAAAAACAAGTGTTGGCAAGACCACGAACCTTTTTGGACACTCTAAGGAAGACTCGGTGTTTGTGTCCTTTCCAGCTTCTAGAGCTGCCCAAATTACTTGGCTCAGACACACCCTTCCATCTTCAAACCTGACAATGGCTAGTAGAACGTCCTCACACCGTCAAACTCGGACTCAAACTCTCCTTCTCGCTCTCCCACATTTAAAGGAAGCTGTGATTATATTAGGCCCACCTGTATAATTCAGAATATTTTAAGTTGATTAGCAATCTTAGTTCCATCTGCTACTTTAGTTCCCTTTACCATTAAGGTAACATATTCATAGATTCTGGGGATTAGGCTTTGGGGGTTCCTATTTTTCTACCTACCACATCCTGCAATAAACATTGACATATGTACATTTTTCTGTAATAGGGCAAGTACAGTATTTATGTGATTTATATTTACAGAAGTAGAATTGCCAGGTTAAAGTATATAAACATTTTTTTTGTTAATAACTATTGCCAAAACACTCTTCAGTATGTCCTGATGTATATTCCAATTAATAGAGTCTGTGAACAACTATTCTCTAAACATTTGCTGTAGTGGATTAACTTTACTGGTTATACATTCCATGGTAGGGGGAGGGGGGAGTCTACAGCCAATAACTGACGAAGTGCTCAAGATAGGACTAACTCTGTTGTAATTAGTATTCTCAGCTGCTCACAGAGTTGAGCTGAAATAGCCTCCAGCTGACTGCATCCTCTCTTAGCTTTCTTCTGAAGCCCTACCCTGTTTCCTTCATTCCTCATCTTCTGAGGGTACTCTCTCAAGAAATCACTAGCACAGAAATCCCAGAATCTCAAGTTCCACTTTCAAAGAAGCCAGCCATTGACATTTACCAATTCTGGTAATTATCAAGTTTTTAATTGCTGCAAATATGATTGGTGCAATTCTCATTTATGGTTGAGACTCTTTAAATGTCACTGGTCATCCGTGTTTCTGCTTCAGCAAATTGCTTAACTCCTTTGATAAATTGATTTATTCAGATTTTTCTTATTAATTAGTATAAGATGTTTATGTTAAATATATATTGTTAGTAGTAAGAATTTCAAAAATATTACTTTCCCCACATATTTTCATTTCATTTATGAACTTTTTTCTTTTTAATTTTTTTGCGGTACGTGGGCCTCTCTCACTGTTGTGGCCTCTCCCGTTGCGGAGCACAGGCTCCGGACGCGCAGGCTTAGCGGCCATGGCTCACGGGCCCAGCCGCTCCGCGGCATATGGGATCTTCCCGGACCGGGGCACAAACCCGTGTCCCCTGCATCAGCAGGCGGACTCTCAACCACTGCACCACCTGGGAAGCTCTATGAACTTTTTTGTGATTTTTTTGGTTGTTTTTGACAAAAGTAATTAAAAGTAAAAATAAGATTGCATTGTATTATTGTAGGGAAAAAAATCACATTGTCTTAGTGTTATGTATTGTGGTAATTTGTTTATTGGTTCTAACAGGTTTTTTTTTCTGGATTTCTAAGAACACACAACATAATGTCATGCGTGAATAGAGATAATTTTACTCCTACCTTTCCAATCTGAAAGTTTTTCTTGCCTAAATGGCCTGGCTAGAAGTTCCTGTACAATGACAAGTATAAGTGGCTAGAGTGGACATTCTTAACTTGCTCCTGATCTTAGAGTGAAAGCACTCAGTGTGTCTACATTAAATATGATATTAGTTATAGGTTGTTTATGCCCTTTATCAGGTTGAGAAAGTTCCCTTTTATTCATTGTTTTATTTTGCTTTTATAATGAAAGGATATTGGATTCTGTCAAATACTTTTTTTTTTTTTTTTGTCAAATACTTTTTAATGTATCTATTTAGATGATATGATTTTGTCTCTTATTGTATAGATATGGTGTATTATATGAATTTATTTTGAATGTTAATCCAACATTCTATTCCTGGGATATATTCCACTTGGTCACGGTATAGTATATTTTTTGTATGTTGCTGGGTTTGGTTTGCTAGTACTTTGTTGATGATTTTTGCATCTATATTTATAAGATATATTGATGAGAAGTTTTATTTTCTTGTGATGTCTTTGTCTGGTTCTGGTATCAAGGTAATACTCTCCTCATGGAATTAGTTAGCAAGGGTTCTCTCCAATTTATTATGAAAGACTGTGAAGAATTGGTATGAATCATTTTTTAAATGTTTGGTAGTATACACCAGAAAACTTTCTGAGTGTTAGTTTGTGGAACATGTTTTTTAAATTACTAATTTAATCTCTTTACTTATTATTGGTCTATTACGATTTTCTATTTCTTCCCGAGTCCATTTTGGTAGTTGGTATCTTTCCAAGAATTTGTCTTTCAACGTCTTTACTATGATGTCTCTGTGTGTAAATATCTTTGTCTTTATACTACTTGGAGTTTGTTGAAGTTTTGGATGTGTATATTAATGTTTTTCATCAAATTTGTGAACTTTTTAGCCATTATTTCTTCAGAAAAATTTCTGCTTTTCTGTCCTCCTTTTGGTATTCACCTTATATGTGTTCTGATTTGCTCTTTTTCTCTTCTGCAAGTTCATATCTGCTGTTGAGCCCCTCCTGTGAATTTTTCACTGAGTTATTGTACTTTCAACTTGCGTTTTCATTTGGTTATTGTTAAAACTGTATATCTCTTTACTGATATTCTCTCTTTGATAGTTGATTGTTATCACACCTTCATTTACTTCTTTAAGCATAAGGTCTTTTAATTCTTCAAAAGTATTTATAATTCCTCCTTTGAAGACTGTTTTTATAAGCTGGTATCTGAGCCCTCTCACAGGCTGTTTCTGTTGTATGCTTTTGTCCCTTTGTATTGGTCACGTCTGCCTGGTTTTTTTTCATGTCTATTTATTTCATATTCAAACTGGACTTTTTTTTTTTTTTTTTTTTTGGTGGTACGTGGGCCTCTCACTGTTGTGGCCTCTCCCATTGCAGAGCACAGGCTCCAGACGCGCAGGCTCAGCGGCCATGGCTCATGGGCCCAGCTGCTCCGCGGCATGTGGGATCTTCCCGGACTGGGGCATGAACCCATGTCACCTGCATCGGCAGGCGGACTCTCAACCACTGCGCCACCAGGGAAGCCCTAAACTGGACATTTTTTATAATATATTGCAGCAGTTCTGGATACTAAATCCTCATACTCCTCTGGGGCTTACTGCTTTTTTATTTATCTGTTTAGTGACTTAGTTGGATAATTTTAGTGAAGTCTATTTCATCCAGTGTGAACCCTGCCTCTTTCAGGTAGACACTATAGCCTTTGACCGGGAGCTGGGGATAAGGAGCCCCATTTTCTTCACCACATGTACCCAGAGTAGAGCATCGATCAGGCTAAGCTGATAGGGGTGTAGAGGGAGACAGTGGTTTGTGGTTAATTATCAAAGACTATTGATGATCTTACTGAAATTTAATAGACTTTCTTGAATAAAAAATTACTTCATTTACTGTATCTTCTTAGGTTAATTTCTAGAGGCATTAAATGCATGTTTGTTTTTTAAAATAATTTTCACCAGTTATCATTGCTTCTCTGGTAAGCACGTTCACAAAATTTTTTATACATTATTCCAGAAATGAATCTGTCCACAATTAGTCTTTCCTACTTTGCTTCCCTAATCTCAACTTTATACCCCTCAGTATGCCTTGAAATTATATATTATTTTACAATTAATCAGGAAAAACATATATTCTTCATGCATCACTTATCCCTACCAAGGAGGTAACTTGCCTTAAAATGATATTAATAGGATTTATTTTGACCAATTATAAGTTGAAGTTTAATCATCTTGAAATGAGTGTTTTGTAATTATCCTGTTAAACACTATTACTGTGCTTTTCAGATTTTCATAGTTTTAAACAGTCCTCTTTTCCTGAACCAGTACTTCTCATCCAAAAGTAATGTTGCCCCTTTGGACACATTATCAATAACTGGAGACATTACTGATTGTCATGAGTGGGTGAGGGAAAGACTGTGCTTCTGGCATCCCGTGGAAGAGAGGCAGAGGTGCTCCTAAACATACTACAATGTACAAGACAGCATCCTACAACAAAGAATTATGTGGGCAAATGCCAATACTACCAAGTTTGAGCAACCCTGCCCTAGTTCATTTGTATGCTCTCTGAAGAATATTATTTCAGCCACATCACACTTTTATAGCATGTATCTCATGCTCCCCATAACCCTTATTAAATAGACTATGTCTAACTTTTAATTCAATAGAATTAACAAAAAACTCATATCAGTTCTCCTCTAGAAGCAAAAAGATACAAAACAAGTTAAAATAACATATAGAAAATTTAATGTAAATATTTTCTCATGTCTTTCTTTGGAAAAAATGAAAAAAATAAATCTTTATATATATATAATGAAACAAAAACTCAAAGCCTTAAGACATTGCTAATGAAAAGATAAATTATTCATACTGAAATAACAGCAAGAATCTTTCCTTTTAAGAAACATGAAAAGTATTTACCTCAAATATACAATAAGCAAAAAAAAAGGGGGATGGAAAAGAAAATAGAATCAATGAAAACAAAAATCAAATGAAAGGTAGATTAGAGTACTTAGAGTACCATCAAAAACAGTATCCCAAGTTCATCCCAAGATAAAGATAAATAGGACTCCAAAGGGAATAGAACATCCTTAGACTAACAAAAGAGTCTCTAACAGAAACTACACATAATACTTCTGGTTACTTTTTGGTGCTCAGCCAGATACAGTTGCAAACAATAAAAGTATTCTGGAAACTGGAAAAATATTGTTTATGCCAGTCAGCAAGCAAGCCCACATGAAATGGAGGCATTTGTAAAACTCTTAATTTGCTTTCAGGAAAATCTGTTCTTCGGCATCATTTGTTACTCATATTGGACTACGGGGAGAATCACTGTTAAATGACTTAGGAGTTTCTGTAAGATATATGAAATTCTTCCTAGGAAACTTTGAAAGTTAAGCTCATATTAAAGTTGGAAGTGATTAAATAATTTATTGGGGCAAAATGTCATTTTACTGTATTGATTTTATAATCAGTGTGTGTACACACACATGCATGCATAACACGTGCACACACATAATCACTTCCTAATATAGATACCAAATAGTTATGATTTGATATGAAATAATGGTTTAAATAATAAAATCTTTAAATCCCTTACATTAATAGGCACTACAGCATAATTAAGGCAAAGCCTGAAACTATTACTGAATTAAAATATCCTTTAACTTATGAAAGAACAGTGATCCTTTTATTCCTGTTAATTACTTACCTAAACATTCAACAAATCTCCCCCCTTTTTACTTAGTTTTCTAGAATCAAATGACACACTACCCTATAGTCACTCTTCTTTAAAACTTGCACAAAGGTGAAATGTTGATCTTACACCCTGGTTTCAAGGAGAGAAATGATGGAAACACACACAGGTCAAAACTGTTGAAATTGATTCCACTCTTCTGTAACAAGTGATTTAATAATCTTCATGCCTTGCTGCCTGGGATCTTTAAGAACACTGTGTTTTTCCACCTGAAGTTTATTTAATATTGGCAAGTAAGAAGTTCAAAGCAAGAAAAATGCTTTTATAATTTCACACCATTGACAGGACCAAAAATTATTATTGTGCATATTAATGAGATATACAAATGTAAACCAAACCATCTTACCTTATTGCAGAATCACTCTTTTCTGGATTTAGAAAATCATTGAAGAGACTGTGTTATATCATCCTAAGTTATTGATTCCTTGCTACATGACTAGATATTAGGAACTGAGAGAAATAGTAAGAAAAAGTGAAGCTTTGTCATTGACCAGATATAAACGCTAAGTGATTCTGCCTCATTTACGTAAGTTAGTTTTTGCTATTGCTTTTTTCATAATAAATTAGCCTATTCTTCTGCCTGCCTCTTTAAATTGAGCACTCAATTTATCTGCAGAAATCAGCAGTGTGAGAGAACTTTTAGTTCTCTTGCATTGTGGTTATCCCTTTTAGCTTATCATGTAGAAGTTAAGTAGGATTCTGAAATAAATTCATGTTGCATAAAAAGTTCCAATAATTAAATTGTGAGATCGTGTTTGATGTCATTGTTCTCTAAAACTCTGAGGCTTATTTTGACATGAGAAATAAAGGCTGTTGGCAGAATGGAGGGTCAGGAGTCCAGAGAACTGGGTCCTAGTTTCAGCTTTGCCTCTAGACAGTGATGAAACAAATTCATATTTTAAGGCAAGACAGGAAACATTTAAACAAATTTTTTCTCTGCCCATTTGGGCCTCCGCTCTCTCCTCTAGTGTGAATTGTGCATGTGCATTATGCATCGGCCAGACCTCCCCACTGGCAGAAATACCACCTCAACAATAAAGATCAATTTTTCTTCTTTTGGTACCAGGCATGTAACTCCTTAGAAGATAGAATTCCTTTCTCCCTGTAAGGGGTCACAATGACCCACCTCTCACCTTGTACATGCAGACATCTTTGGTGAACTTTATGTATAATACCAAAGTATCATTTCCCTTAAAGATAGTGATTGGTACAAAACAGACTAGGTCAGATGAGCTGGGGATATAAGGGACGGCACCTAGTAGAAGTTCTTAGCTTAAATACTTATGACCTTACTAATGTCACTAGCTATATTACTTTGCCTGTTTTACAAGACTATTATTTCTTGCATTACCAAAGTTGTGACAGACTCTGGTAAAAATAATGATGATTACATGACTTGGAACGATTGACCAAAGATATACTTGGAAATGACTCCCAATCCTTGGTCATAGTTAAGACTGGGAGGAAGGGAACTGTAAAATAAAGAATGTTGCCCACCATCCAGTTCTACAAGAATCAAGTCATCAGCCACTGCAGCTGCTGACCTACAATACAACCTGAAAGGAATTCAGGGCGATGATCAGGATGATGTATTCTGTGCTATGGAAAAACTGGTAGAACTGGCCCTCAGATAGGGAAATATTTTCAGGAGAAAATTTCATGAACCAAGTTTCTTGCATCTTTCCATACTTAGAAAAGCACTAAAAACCATTAACTTAGATGTCTGTTCTCCACAAATAGCAGTAACCTTCTACCAAGACGTGTGCTTGATCACACATACCCCTTTGCCAAAATCACAAATATCCCTTTATCTCTTTAGAACAGTCCTCAGAGCTTTCTGAAAGACTGTTTCCCAGGTTAAAATCCTCAAATCAGCTGGAATAAAATTTTCCATTTTTTTCTTAGACTGACTAGTACTTTTTCATCAACACCAGTCATGGGGTCTCAGACAAGTTGCCCCATTTGTGACACACAGTTCTTTACTCACATGGAAAGAATTATAAACTTGAACTTTAATGTGCCTTTGAATCACCTGGGGAATCTTTAAAATTAAGATCTTTATTAAATAAGCCTGAGGTGAGGCTCTAGATTTTGCATTTCTAACAGCTTTCCAGGTGATGCCAAGGCTGCTGGTTTGACAATCAAGTTTTGTGGAATAAGGAACTAGATGATTTTAAAATTTCTATCCAACATTTTAATTTACTTACAGTTTTAAGATGCTTTGAGGTTGTCTTTAATAAACTTGGTAGATAAAACAATCAGTTTAACAAATCTGTTCAATTTTTTTCACAGTTTTAGCAACCTGAATAGAAACAGTGGCAATCTGAATAAAAAGTTACTAAAACTCTTGCTCTTTCATATTTTGGGAAAATTATGACTTTTGAAAGAATTTCTCATATCTACTGTATTTAGCAGTTGAAGATTTTGTCACTGAGGTGTTCTCTGAAGCAAATATCAGATGCATTGCCCCCATTATACCTCATGAACTCATTCTGAAAATCAAAGACACATTAATATGAAGCTACTGGTTTGCCAAAAAGACATGTTGGATCTCTTCATATGAATTTCTAATTCTTGTTTATTGATGCACCATTTGAAATCACAGGATAGCACAGTTTAGTGACAGCTTTATCTCTGAGCTGACAGTGTGTGTGAGAATTACTTGGCATGCAAGTTCAGAGATGACCTTGTTCTACTGTAAACAAATTGCTGATCTGTAAAGCTGTGATGATTTTACAAAATGATCTATAATCTATCCTGTATTCTTTTGTGTGTTGTTTTAGGGGCACAATGATTAGAGACAAAATATTCTTTCAAGACCATTATGAGAATTTGCTTATAGTCTCATCTTCTTGATGATGTTATACTATGGGTAAAGGTACTCATCTCTCTATTGAACAGAAAGATTATCCAAACATAAGATTCTAGATGCTAGGTAATTTAATTTCATGTAAGATTACCTAAAAGAAATTATAGTCCTGATGGATTTGGAGTTCTAAAAATATTCCTCACATTTCCATTACCTCTAATCTTTCTAAAAACACCACTAAAATTTCAGGAAAATGTCAGTAAAGGATACGTGTGTGTGTGTGTGTGTGTGTGTGTGTGTGTGTGTGTGTGTGTACATATATCCTTTCTCATAAAGGACATTTTACCGTTTATTTTTTTTTCAACAAAGGATATATATAATGGAGGGCAAGATTCCAAGATGGCACTGAAGATTCCTACCTGCCAGTGTACACGTTTCAAGAAATCCCCATCCCTAAAATGCTGTGAATGTGATAGCATATAACTCCTGTAATTGTTACATTATATGTCAAGAGATTTTTCAGATGAATTTAAGATCCATGATTACTTAACTCTGAGTTCATTAAAAGGGAGATAATCTTGGGTGGGTCTGACCTAATCAGGTGAACCCTAAAAGGCGTCAGAAAGATTTGAAGTAAAAGAGATTCTCCTGCTGGCACTGAAGAGGACAATAATCATGTTGTGAGCTGCCTATGGTAAGTTCATGTGGCAAGGACTTTAGGATGGCTTCTAGGAGTTAAAAGCATTTTAACATTCAAAAAGAGCACTGGGTCTTCAGTCCTTTATATGCAAGGCACTGAATTCTTTCAACAACCAGTGATCTTGAAAGAGGATCCCAAGTCAACATCTTGATTTAGCCTTATGAAATTCTGAGCAGAACACTCAGCTAAACCATGTCCAGATTCCTGCCCCACAGACACCATGAGATAATAAATATGTATTACTTTAAGATGTTAAATTTGTAATTTGTTTTGAAGTAAGATACCTAATCATGAGAAACAAAAGAGATGGGAGAGGAAATAATAGTGGATGAGAGATGTCAACAAGTTTTTGGAAGACTGAAATAATCCAAATGATTGTAACTAAGGACAAAAGAAAATGAATTCTGTGTACCAACAGAAGTAGGTAATGATTGAAAAATCAAGAGCTTATTTACTCCATAGAGTACTGGAAAGAAAGGCAGAGGATGTGGAGGTTATAGGCACCTACTGTCCCCCTCACCATCCCTACAAAAGACCAAAGCTTTATTTTTGGGGGAAATGTAACCAGAGCATCCCTATATTTTGGAATACTGGGTACAGTAGAGGATGAGATGAGCTTCAAGACTGAAAAGTGGGATGGCAGAAGCACCTTCTCCCTGCCATAAAGGCATACATCAGAGCCAGGAAACTGGAGGTCTGTTTTCTACAGAAACTGTCAGTCCCCCAAAAAGGACCTTGACAGACAAGCATTTGGGGGTCTTCCAAAGAAAAGGCTATTTTCCTATTTCTCTGTCAATGTAGCCACCTGTTAATAATTCCTACCCATGTCCTCAGAGCTTCTGACAATCTTTTTCAGTGTTTTACTCTTAATTATTCATGTGAGGCCAAGATAGCCTGACATTGAAGAAACCTCAAGGGAAATAGAACCCCAAAACAAACAGGAAAAATAATAACAGAACTTAATAGTGACACTAGATATAAAAGACTGCAATGCCTTCAATACTATGAAAAAAAAAAAGTTTTTTTTAGGGGAATTCCCTGGTGGTCCAAAGGTTAGGACCTTTGATGTCTGAAAGATACTTTGATGTTTGAAAGATACTTTTCTCAAGAAGGTTGCATTCACAGATTCCCAGTGGACATATCTTTTAGGTGGCCACCATTCAACCCACTAGACTGGTTAAATCTTACTCTTACACTCTTGTCTTTATAGAGCTGTCCATCTTGATGAGTACTGCCACTGAACTAATTGAGTTTCCTGCAGGTGTATTTGTTATTTAAGAGTGGCAGTTTGTTTATTTTCCCCCAAAATATAAGAGCCAGCACTATTATTGAGAACAGGTAAACTTGAAGTCAATATAATGTTATTTCAGAGAACCAGAAGGCCATGTGATTTCACTGTCAAAGGGACAGTCTCTTTGTATTGGTGGGTCACTGATTTACAATAAATAAATGGGCTATTTATAATATCCTGCTGCCTTCTCAGGACCTAGAAATCCAGAGGGTTCTTTATTTTATGAGTGGGCAATGTGTCTGAATATGTGCATTTGGAAGAAATAGAACAGTAAGATTAGTTTGCTTTAAAAAAAGAGGCACTCAGCAAGAGGCTCAGGGAAAATAAAGGGTGGAAAAGCAGCACTGGGTCCTGCATGTACAACGGCAGGTGGAGAATGCCATATTTGTGAGAGTAAGAGAGATGCGCAGGGTGGAGTCGTGTCAAGAGAAAATTAGTTTTATGCCACGAAGGAAGTAATGTTAAGCCCCCATACTCTTCCCTTTTGAAATCTCTAGTTCAATCTATATTAGTCACTATTGCTGTGTAGGGTGAGTTATTTCAAAGAGATACTATGAAGGGCTGAGTTCTGCTTCACAGTTGGCTTGGAAGAAAAACAGAGGCTGCCCATAGGTCACAGATGACATTTATTATTACAGTTTATATTTCCTATAGATGGGTAGATGGATGCAATCACTTGTTTTACATTTAAGACCTGGTTCTGCCAGAAATTGGAGAGGGATGCTAAAGGCACTACTCACGCTCTTAACAGGACAAACTAAAGAGAGGGAAGAATAACAAAGAATGAGTCACCTCATGGCGTAACCGGATAATTAGTGCAGGTCCTTTGTTAAAACCATAAAACCAACGTAGTGTGGGTTGCATCATTCACTCTGTATAGCCAAATTTCTTTCAACCATCAAGATCAGTGTATAATTAATGATTACCTAGCAGACATAATAAGGGTAACTTTTAGCTCTTGAAATTGCAGTGTTGTGTGTGCGTAATTCTTCATGGAGTACTAAAACTATATCTTATAATTAAAATAAAATAGAATTTCTGTGGGAGAGATCAAAATATAGATTATGATAATAATTCCCTATATTTCTCTTTGGCACTCAATACACTGTGATTTGGCTATCTAAAGTATTTTTCCCTGTCATATTGTGAATTCCATGAGAAAAGTGACCCTCCTGTCTTGTCCAACTCAAAAATGTCACTCCAAAATTTTTTATAAACTACTTGACAATTAAACTCTATTTTCATTGTTGTCAAATACCTTATTCTGTAGAATATATTTTGGGAAAAATGAATCCAATCTATTTTGATTGTCTTTTATCACATGAGAAGTTAGAGGTAGACTGTGGTTTAAAATGAAGTTGGTGCTTCTATTTTTAGTCTCTTTATACCCTCCAGTGACTCTCTTTTCTTTAGAGAAGAAATGTGATGTTCTGCCTAAACTAAGATGGAAAGGGTTTGTTAAATTTATTCCCAGAAAGGAATGCATGACTGTCAATTCCTCACCAATGTCTTCTTCAAGGGGTATTAGATGTTTAATAAAAAGCAAAATGTTACATAGTTTTAATTCTACAATGTCAGATACAAGCTAGTATCTTGATGAGGCAAGGAAATCACATTCCTCTGCTTATTATTGCAGTTAATTTCCTTTTGATTTTTTTCTTTCATCATAGGCTTAAGTATTGCTAAGAGGTAGGGGAAATGGGGGGATAAGCCTACTTTGCGTTATCTTAGCAAATAATGAATAATCAATAGGGAGGTCATGTGTATCTTTCATTTGTCAGCAAGTTATTGAAGGTAACTTATATGTGATCTTATGAGAGCACCCATAGTTTTTTTTAAGGGGGTATATGGATTTCTATTCAAGTATAATTCCTTAAAAAACACAGAGTTCAGATTTTTCTTAAAAGAGTAGTTTTAATAAGAACAAATGAAAGATTAATATTGGAACATTCTGTGAAAAAATAGTAAGGATTCCTCATTTTCACTTTTCATATAAACTCTCTAAGCTATTGCCCTAAGTTTGGGTGATACTTTTTCTACAACATTTTTTCTTTAAAACATATATAGACATTGGAATGGCTCAAAGTCTTAAGGAATGTTCAGTATTGGGTGCTTTGTTGCTTCTAAACTGCTGGCTTGAGTTCCCCAGTGAGACAATCGTTATTGGTGGGTGTGGGTGTGTGTGTGTGTGTGTGTGTGTGTGTGTGTGTGTGTGAAAGAGGGGGGGAAGAGGTATGTGGTGAATGATATCATTAAAAATCCTATGATAATAGCAAAATATTAAGAAAACTTTTTAATAACAAATTTTTCAATTTTAATGAAAAAGATGAATTTCTTGAAAAGCATACCTTACAAACTGATGCAGGAAGAAATAGAAAATATAATTACACATACTCATTAAAGTAACTAAATAAGTAAGTAAAGTTTCTTACAAAAAAATTCTAGACTCAAATGGTTTCTCTGGTGAATTTTATCAAATATAAAGTATGAAATAATACTTATAAAACTTTCAGAAAATAGAAAGAAAACATTTTCTAACTTGCTTTATGAGGACAGAATGATCCTGCTATGACCTGACAATGATATTACAAGAAAAAAATTAGACCAATATCACTTTGGAACACAGACAAAATTTATTTGAAAAATATCAGAATATCAAAACCAGCAATATATAAAAATGAAAATGTAAAAATTATGACTAAGTGGAAATGTTAAGTATTTTTGTTTTGGGGTGTTGGGGTGAGAAACAGGATCATGTCAGTATGATGCAGACAAACTTATGCAGATAACTTCAATTTAATTAATGTTTTTAAAAAGTATGATTCTATTCACATAAATTTCAAGAGAAAGTCAAAGTAATGGTATTAAAAATCAGAACAATGATAGCCTTAGAAAAGGGGGAACTGCCTGTAAGGTATACAATGGGCCTTTCTGGTATGATAGGAATATCCCGTATCTTAATTATTTAGTGGTTTCAAGAGTGTATTCACTTATTTAGTCAAATTGTACACTTGGGATGTGTTCTTTTCCACATATAAATTTCACCTCAACTCAAAAAAATAAATGATTAAACAACTAATTACAAAAAAATCTCTGCATTTTAGTTTACTCATTTTTCAAAAGCTGTTTTCATGCATTGTAAAAAAAAATGCAATAAAGTTAATTGACAAAGTTCTTTGTAAGTTAGAACTTATTAAAAGTTGTTTACCATTTTACCTTACTGCTATGTTTTATAAAGGTAATCACATTTTGTGAAGACTTTCAGCCTGTTCAAATATTTGCATTCTGATACATTTGTCACATAATTTCAGACTTATCTCTATCTATAATCATCAATATTATGAAAACTTCTTTTCACGTTCTTCAAGAATATAACTACTTTTGGATATAAACTTCAAGAGTTTTATCTCCTGATCTGAGCACATACATTTGTAAAAATTCCACAAATCTCCAATTCTTTCTTAGATAAAAATTAGTATTTCTCTTAAAGTGGTATTTTCAAAATACTTTATTATACTGCCTGTTTAAAAACAGAAATTTTTGAAGGTGGATTTTCAGTAATAATATCCCTGCATTATTAGGAGAGATTGAATTTTACATACTTTTGGTATAAATTTGTAACAAAATTTATGAGAACCAAAATAGAATTGAATGGCCTATTTTGAAGTAAATAATTAGAAAAAATTATCCTTCACAAGCAGCTCTGGCTATGAACAGTATCTCAAAAAACTATTTTCTTTCTCTTCTTTTCTACTAAATATTGTTACCTGCATAAGTTAATTCTACTTAAGTTAGTTAAGGACATAGTAAAATGCAAAACTGAGAAGTTTCAGTATCAGATAAAGGAGAAACCATGTTTTTACTTCTCATAAGTAATTTATAGTAAAATATAATGCAATTCAATGAAACATATAATGCTTTCAAGAATGTCTACCGCAAGCATGTTTTTTCCACTTGATTGTTAAGTTTTACTTATTTATTTCATATTAAAATTTGTTGGGTTGGCAATACCATGAAATATTTGTCCTAAGAGTTAAATTTGTGTTCTTTCAATATCTTCTGTTGGCAGCAAGTAAATGCTTATTCAAATACATCTTCCAAACAGAAGCTTGAATATATTTTCCTGAGCTGTACATTTCTACATGCTTTTTAAAAGCATATATAACCAAAATGCTTCTTATAAACAGATTGTGATTGATCTATATTTCATATTGTATAAATTTGATCATTTATCACCAGAGGTATAATTTTGTCCTCATTATATTCTACAAAAGCATTGTGGAAAGCATTGAGGAAATTTGAGAAAGAAAGTGTAATACTATAGTGAAGATTTCTTGATGAGGAGATGGTCTTGTTTGTTTGGTTTAAAGAATATTAATGCATATCAATAATGGAGGAAATGACATTACTACCTAATATTGAAAAAATAAAAGATGTCTTACTTCTGAGAAATTGTTTTACTGTCATTGATGGTTACCTTCAATTAAAAAATTTTAATAGAGGAAAAGAAATTATACTATCTGTCATGAGACTAATTGCAAAAATGAAAGTAATTCTGCACCCTTCTCTGAATCCACCTCCTTAGACATTATTACATTTCTGCTCCATACATCATGAAGTAGAGTCTATTTTCCTGCCCCTTGAATCTTATTTGTCTTTGTGACTTGCTTTGGCCAGTAATGTGGAGGAAATAGCACTGTGCCTATTGCAGTAATTGCCTCAAAAGACTTTGGAACCTTACTTCTGCCATTAACACAAGCTCGTGGCAGTCTATAGGAGGATAAGAGACCACGTGGAGCAGAGCCCAGTCATTTCCACCAAGGCCAGTCCAAACCACTGAAAACTCTAGCAGAACCACTAGTTCATAATAGATGTGTGAATAAGCCCAAGTAAAATCAACCAAGCCTGACCAGATTAGCAGAATTTCCCAGCCTACCTGTATCTCCTACACAAAATAAACGTTACTGTTATTTTAAGCCACTGATTTTCCATTTGTTAGTCATGCAACAAAGCTAAATGATACAGCATCATTTAATTAAAGACACTGAAATGGTAATCGCCCTATTTTCATCCAAAAGTGCTCTATACGTCTCTATCTTGAAGTGATATAGAAGATTTCACATTACTTTTCATATTTAGATCTATTTTCCATCTGCAACTGAGTTTTTTTTTTTGTTTTTGGTTGTTCTGGGGTTTTATCTTTGTATAGTCTAAAGGAAGAATCAATTTCTTAATGTAAATATAAGTTGTTCTAGCACTGTATGTTTTAGAGTCCATTATTTTCCCCACTCATATGTAATTCCTATATCACCCCAATCCCTTATCTTAAACCAAGTTATCACATATGTGTGAGTATTTTCAGGGATGCAGTATTGTCTTCCATTGGTCTACTTATTTATCTATTCCTACACCTATACCCTACTAACCTTAAAGGCAAAAGGTCTTTATAGATATTGATATCTGGTAGGAGAATTTCCCCACAATTAGTTCTTTTTCTTTTTTTCTTTTCTTTTGCGGTGCACGGGCCTCTCACTGTTGTGGCCTCTCCTGTCGTGGAGCACAGGCTCCGGATGCACAGGCTCAGCAGCCATGGATCACGGGCCCAGCCGCTCCGCAGCATGTGGGATCCTCCCGGACCGGGGCACGAACCCGCATCCCCTGCGTCGGCAGGCGGACTCTCAACCACCGCACCACCAGGGAAGCCCCAGTTCTTTTTCTTTAGAACTATCTTGGTTGTACTTAGTCTTTTGCTCTTCCAACCAAGCAAATTATACTGTTAAATTCTGTGATGGACCATGTTGAAACTTTAATTAGAAAATATATTATAAATTAACTTTGTTAGAATGACATTTCTATGGGATTGAATATTTCTATCCAGGAAACTTCCATTTCCATTTATTTAAATCTTCTTTTATATGTTTAAATAAAATGTAAAAATTCAGTTCTAAAAAGTAATGCACATATTTAATTGGAATTATTCTCAGATTCTATATATTTTTACTGCTGAATGGCAAGGTATTTTCATACTACATTTTATATTACATTCTAAGTGATTATTTTTGTTGTAAAGGATCACAATTGAAATTTTAAAATTTACAGTCAGCAAAATTACTAGACTTATTTTTATTCTAATAATTCTTCTGTAGATACTCTTTATTTATTTAGATAATATGCAATCCAAATTAACAACTATGTTTCTTCTTTTTTGTTCTATATATATGGAACAATATATATTGTTCCATTTGGGTAGAGATAAATTAGGAGTTTGGGATTAACATATACACACCAATGTATAATAAATAACCAACAAGGGCCCACTGTATAGCACAGGGAACTATACTCAATATAGTATAAGTATCCAACAAAATTTATTATTATTTATGATTAAAAACTCTTCACAAGCTAGGGATGGAAGAAAACTCCCAATGTGATAAAGAATATCTACATAAAAGCTTGAAGAAGAAATTACACTTAATACTGAAAAGGCAAGAATGTTTTCTAATACTATGCTTATCCAGCATACTTCCAAAAGTCATAGCTAATGCTGTAAGAAACAAAATTAATTTATATTGACACAGCAATCGGCCAAGAAAAAGAAATAAAAAACATCCACATTGGAAAGGGAGAAGTCAAACTGTCACTGTTTGCCAGTGACATGATAACATACATAGGAAATTCTAAAGATGCCACCAAAAAATTACTAGAACTCATCAATAAATTTGGTAAACTTGCAGGGTGCAAAATTAGTACAAAGATATCTGTTGCATATCTATACACTAACAACAAACTATCAGAGAAATTAAGCAGACAATCCCATTTATCATCACTCAAAAAGAATAAAATACCTAGGAATAAATCTAACTAAGGAGGTAAAACCTATACTCAGAGAACTATAAGATACTGATGAAAGAAACTGAAGACAATACAAATAGCTGAAAAGGTATGCCATGCTCATGGATTGGAAGAAGAATTAATGTTGTTAAAATGGCTATCCTACCCAAGGCAATCTACAGATTCACTGCAATCCCTATCAAAATACCAATGGCATTTTTCACTGAACTATAACACATAATTCTAAAATGTAATTACAGAAATTATGGAAACACGAAAGACCCTGAAGAGTCAAAATAATCTTGAGAAAGAAGAACAAAACTGGAGTTATCATGCTCCCTGATTTCAAACTATACTTCAGACCTACAGTAATCAAAACAGTATGGTACTGGCAAAAAACAGACACATAGATCAATGGAACAGAATAGAGAACCCAGAAATGAACGTACACTTAAATGGGCAATTAAAATATGACAACAGTGGCAAGAATATACAATGGGGAAAAGATGGCCTCTTCAATATATGGTGTTGGGAAAACTGGACAGCTACATGCAAAAGAATCAAACTGGACTAATCTTTCACACCATGCACAAAAATAAATTCTAAATGCAAAAGATTTAAATATAATACCTAAAATCATAAAACTTCTAAAAGAAAACATGGGCAAGAAGCTCTTTAAAATTGCTCTTAGTAATAATTTTTTGAATAAATCTCTGCAGGCAAGGGAAAGAAAAGCAAAAATAAACAAATGGGACTACTTCAAATTAAAAAGCAAATACACAGTGAAGGGAACTATCAACAAAATGAAAAGAAATAAGATAATTGCAAATGATATATTTGATAAGGGGTTAATATCAAAAATAGACAAAGAACTCATACAATTCAGCATCAAAAAAAAAAAAAGATTAAAAGATGCACAGAGGATCTAAACAAGCACTTTTCCAAAGAAAAGTGGTCCATGAAAATATGTTCAACATCTCTAATCAGCGGGTAAATGCAAATCAAAACCACAGTGAGATACCACCTTACACATTTCACGATGGCTATTATCAAAAAGACAACAAGTAACAAGTGTTGACAAGGATATGGAGAAAAAGGAACTCTTGTGCACTGTTGATACAAATGTAAATTGGTATAGCCACTATGGAAAACAGCATGAAGATTCCTCAAAAAACTAAAAACAGAACTACCATACAATCCAGCAATTATACTCCTGGGTATTTTTCCAAAGAAAACATAAGCACTAATTCAAAGAGATATATGCAACTCTATGTTCATTGCAGCATTATTTACTATAGCTAAGATATGGAAGCAACCTAAGTGCTTGTCAACAGATGAATGGATAAAGATGATGTGGTATATATGGACTATTACTATTGGACTAATGGACTATTACTCAGCCATAAAAAATAATGAAATCTTGCCGTGTGTAACAACACGAATGGACCTCGAGGGTAATATGCTGAGTGAAATAAGTCATACAAATACTGTGTGATTTCACTTATATGTGGAATCTAAGACAAAATAAATGAACAAACATAACAAAACCAAAACAGAGTTATGGAGAACAGGTCATTGCTAGATGGGAGGGAGTGTGGGGAGAAAAGAAATAGCTGAGGGAGATAAAGAGGTGCAAACTTTGAGTTGCAAAATAAATGAGTCATGAATATGAAATATACAATGTGGGGAATATAGTCAATAACAATGTAATATCTTTATATATGGTGACATATCATAACTAGACTTACCGTGTGATCATTTTGAAATGTATAGAAATATCGAATCACTATGTTGTGTAACAGGAACTAACACAATGCAGAAGGTCAATTATACTTCAAAACAAGCAAACAAAATAGAAATTGCTATTTTTATTTCTATAAAAAATGTCATTGGGATTTTGATAAGGACTGTATAGAATTTATAGATCACTTTGTTTAGTATGGACATTTTAACACTATTAAGTCTTCTTATGCATAAACATGGATGTCTTTTTATTTATGTATGTCTTCTCTAAATTCTTTCATCACTGTTTTGTAGTTTTCAATATAAAAGTTCTTCACCTCCTCAGTTAAGTTTATTCCTAGTATTTTGGTGCTATTGTAAGTAGGATTTTTTTCTAATCTCCTTTTCAGATAGTTTGTTTGTTAGTGTATAGAAACACAACTGATATTTGTACATTTAGTTTGTATCCTGCAACTTTATTAAATTTGTTTACTAGTTCTAACAGTTTGGGTTGTTTTTTTTTTTACGGAGTCTTTAGGGTTTTCTATATGTAGGTCATGTCATCTGAAAACAGGGACGATTTTACTTCTTCCTTTCTGATTTGGATGCCTTTTGTTTCATTTTCTTGTCTAATTGCTCTAGGACCTCCAACACTTTGTTGAATAAAAGTGGCAAGAGTGGGCACCTTTGCCTTTCTCCTGATTTTAACCAGTTTTTTTCACCATTGGTTATGATATTAACTGTGGACTTTTCACATATAGCCTTTATTATGTTGAGATATTTTTCTTCTATTTCTAACTTGAGGGCTTTTTTAAAACTGTTAAAACTATTAAAATTTATTAAATGCTTTTTTTCTGTGTCTATTGAAATAATCATGTGATTTTGTATCCTTTATTTATTAATGTGGTGTATCACATTAGTTGATTTTCATATGTTGAACCACCCTTGTATCCCAGGAATAAATTATACTTAATCATGATGTATGATCTTTTCAGTGTACTGTTGAATTTGATTTGCTAGTAATCTGTTGAGGATTTTTGCACCTATGTTCATCAGGGATATTGGCCTGTGCTTTGGTATCAAGGTAATGCTTACCTAATAAAATGAATTTGCAAGTGTTACTTCTTTTTTAAATTGCTTGGAAGATATTGAGAAGCACTGACATTAATTCTTCTTTAAATATTTGGTAGACTTCACCAGTAAAACTGTCTGTTCCCGGGCTTTGGTTTCTTGGTAGGTTTTCAATTACTGAATTAATCTCCATACCACTTATAGGTCTGTTAAGACTTCCTATTTCTTCATTTTCTTCATGATTCAGTCTTTTTTTTTTTTTTTTTTTTTTTTTTTTAAACATCTTTATTGGGGTATAATTGCTTTACAATGGTGTGTTAGTTTCTGCTTTATAACAAAGTGAATCAGCTATACATATACATATGTTCCCATATGTCTTCCCTCTTGCGTCTCCCTCCCTCCCACTCTCCCCATCCCACCCTTCCAGGCTGTCACAAAGCACCGAGCTAATATCCCTGTGCCTTGCGGCTGCTTCCCCCCAGCTATCTACCTTACTACGTTTGTTAGTGTGTATATGTCCATGACTCTCTCTCGCCCTGTCAAAACTCACCCCTCCCCCTCCCCATACCCTCAAGTCCGTTCTCCAGTAGGTCTGCGTCTTTATTCCTGTCTTACCCCTAGGTTCTTCATGACATTTTTTTCCCTTAAATTCCATATATATGTGTTAGCATACGGTATTTGTCTTTTTCTTTCTGACTTACTTCACTCTGTATGACAGACTCTAGGTCTATCCATCTCATTACAAATAGCTCAATTTCATTTCTTTTTAAGGCTGAGTAATATTCCATTGTGTATATGTGCCACATCTTCTTTATCCATTCATCCGATGATGGGCGCTTAGGTTGTTTCCATGTCCTGGCTATTGTAAATAGAGCTGCAATGAACATTTTGGTACATGACTCTTTTTGAATTTTGGTTTTCTCAGGGTATATGCCAAGTAGTGGGATTGCTGGGTCATATGGTAATTCTATTTGTAGTTTTTTAAGGAACCTCCATACTGTTCTCCACAGTGGCTGAACCAATTCACATTCCCACCAGCAGTGCAAGAGTGTCCCCTTTTCTCCACACCCTCTCCAGCATTTATTGTTTCTAGATTTTTTGATGATGGCCATTCTGACTGGTGTGAGATGATATCTCATTGTAGTTTTGATTTGCATTTCTCTAATGATTAATGATGTTGAGCATTCTTTCATGTGTTTGTTGGCATTCTGTATATCTTCTTTGGAGAAAAGTCTATTTAGGTCTTCTGCCCATTTTTGGATGGGGTTGTTTGTTTTTTTGTTATTGAGCTGCATGAGCTGCTTGTAAATTTTGGAGATTAATCCTTTGTCAGTTGCTTCATTTGCAAATGTTTTCTCCCATTCTGAGGGTTGTCTTTTGGTCTTGGTTATGGTTTCCTTTGCTGTGCAAAAGCTTTGAAGTTTCATTAGGTCCCATTTGTTTATTTTTGTTTTTATTTCCATTACTCTAGGAGGTGGGTCAGAAAGGATCTTGCTGTGATTTATGTCATAGAGTGTTCTTCCTATGTTTTCTTCTAAGAGTTTGATAGTTTCTGGCCTTACATTTAGGTCTTTAATCCATTTTGAGCTTATTTTTGTGTATGGTGTTAGGGAGTGATCTAATCTCATACTTTTACATGTACCTGTCCAGTTTTCCCAGCACCATTTATTGAAGAGGCTGTCCTTTCTCCACTGTACATTCCTGCCTCCTTTATCAAAGATAAGGTGTCCATATGTGCGTGGGTTTATCTCTGGGCTTTCTATCCTGTTCCACTGATCTATCTTTCTGTTTTTGTGCCAGTACCATACTGTCTTGATTACTGTTGCTTTGTAATATAGTCTGAAGTCAGGGAGCCTTATTCCTCCAGCTCCTTTTTTCGTTCTCAAGATTGCTTTGGCTATTCGGGGTCTTTTGTGTTTCCATACAAATTGCGAAGTTTTTTGTTCTAGTTCTGTGAAAAATGCCAGTGGTAGTTTGATAGGGATTGCATTGAATCTGTAGATTGCTTTGGGTACTAGAGTCATTTTCACAATGTTGATTCTTCCCATCCAAGAACATGGTATATCTCTCCATCTATTTGTATCATCTTTAATTTCTTTCATCAGTGTCTTATAATTTTCTGCATACAGGTCTTTCGTATCCTTAGGTAGGTTTATTCCTAGATATTTTATTCTTTTTGTTGCAATGGTAAATGGGAGTGTTTTCTTGATTTCACTTTCAGATTTTTCATCATTAGTATATAGGAATGCCAGAGATTTCTGTGCATTAATTTTGTATCCTGCTACTTTACCAAATTCATTGATTAGCTCTAGTAGTTTTCTGGTAGCATCTTTAGGATTCTCTACGTATAGTATCATGTCATCTGCAAACAGTGACAGCTTTACTTCTTCTTTTCCGATTTGGATTCCTTTTATTTCCTTTTCTTCTCTGATTGCTGTGGCTAAAACTTCCAAAACTATGTTGAATAAGAGTGGTGAGAGTGGGCAACCTTGTCTTGTTCCCGATCTTAGTGGAAATGCTTTCAGTTTTTCACCATTGAGGATGATGTTTGCTGTGGGCTTGTCATATATGGCTTTTATTATGTTTAGGAAAGTTCCCTCTATGCCTACTTTCTGGAGGGTTTTTATCATAAATGGGTGTTGAATTTTGTCGAAAGCTTTCTCTGCATCTATTGAGATGATCATATGGTTTTTCTCCTTCAATTTCTTAATATGGTGTATCACATTGATAGATTTGCGTATATTGAAGAATCCTTGCATTCCTGGAATAAACCCCACTTGATCATGGTGTATGATCCTTTTAATGTGCTGTTGGATTCTGTTTGCTAGTATTTTGTTGAGGATTTTTGCATCTATGTTCATCAGTGATATTGGCCTGTAGTTTTCTTTCTTTGTGACATCCTTGTCTGGTTTTGGTATCAAGGTGATGGTGGCTTCGTAGAAGGAATTTGGGAGTGTTCCTCCCTCTGCTATATTTTGGAAGAGTTTGAGAAGGATAGGTGTTAGCTCTTCTCTAAACGTTTGATAGAATTCACCTGTGAAGCCATCTGGTCCTGGGCTTTTGTTTGTTGGAAGGTTTTTAATCACAGTTTCAATTTCAGTGCTTGTGATTGGTCTGTTCTTATTTTCTATTTCTTCCTGATTCAGTCTTGGCAGGTTGTGCATTTCTAAGAATTTGTCCATTTCTTCCAGATTGTCCATTTTATTGGCATAGAGTTGCTTGTAGTAATCTCTCATGATTTTTTTTATTTCTGCAGTGTCAGTTGTTACTTCTCCTTTTTCATTTCTAATTCTATTGATTTGAGTCTTCTCCCTTTTTTTCTTGATGAGTCTGGCTAGTGGTTTATCTATTTTGTTTATCTTCTCAAAGAACCAGCTTTTAGTTTTATTGATCTTTGCTATTGTTTCCTTCATTTCTTTTTCATTTATTTCTGATCTGATTTTTATGATTTCTTTCCTTCTGCTAGCTTTGGGGTTTTTTTGTTCTTCTTTCTCCAATTGCTTGAGGTGCAAGGTTAGGTTGTTTATTCGAGATGTTTCCTGCTTCTTAAGGTGGGCTTGTATTGCTATAAACTTCCCCCTTAGAACTGCTTTTGCTGCATCCCATAGGTTTTGGGTCGTTGTGTCTCCATTGTCATTTGTTTCTAGGTATTTTTTTATTTCCTCTTTGATTTCTTCAGTGATCACTTCATTATTAAGTAGTGTATTGTTTAGCCTCCATGTGTTTGTATTTTTTACAGATCTTTTCCTGTAATTGATATCTAGTCTCATGGCGTTGTGGTCGGAAAGGATACTTGATACAATTTCAGTTTTCTTAAATTTACCAAGGCTTGATTTGTGACCCAAGATATGATCTATCCTGGAGAATGTTCCATGAGCACTTGAGAAAAATGTGTATTCTGTTGTTTTTGGATGGAGTGTCCTATAAATATCAATTAAGTCCATCTTGTTTAATGTATCATTTAAAGCTTGTGTTTCCTTATTTATTTTCATTTTGGATGATCTGTCCATGGGTGAAAGTGGGGTGTTAAAGTCCCCTACTATGAATGTGTTACTGTTGATCTCCCCTTTTATGGTTGTTAGTATTTGCCTTATGTATTGAGGTGCTCCTATGTTGGGTGCATAAATATTTACAATTGTTATATCTTCTTCTTGGATCGATCCCTTGATCATTATGTAGTGTCCTTCTTTGTCCCTTTTAATAGTCCTTATTTTAAAGTCTATTTTGTCTGATATGAGAATTGCTACTCCAGCTTTCTTTTGGTTTCCATTTGCATGGAATATCTTTTTCCATCCCCTTACTTTCAGTCTGTATGTGTCTCTAGTTCTGAAGTGGGTCTCTTGTAGACAGCATATATAAGGGTCTTGTTTTTGTATCCATTCAGCCAATCTGTGTCTCTTGGTGGGAGCATTTAGTCCATTTACATTTAAGGTAATTATCGATATGTATGTTCCTATTTCCATTTTATATATTGTTTTGGGTTCGCTACTATAGGTCATTTCCTTCTCTTGTGTTTCGTGTCTAGAGAAGTTCCTTTAGCATTTGTTGTAAAGCTGGTTTGGTGGTGCTGAACTCTCTCAGCTTTTGCTTGTCTGTAAAGGTTTTAATTTCTCCATCAAATGTGAATGAGATCCTTGCTGGGTAGAGTAGTCTTGGTTGCAGGCTATTCTCCTTCATCACTTTCAGTATGTCCTGCCACTCCCTTCTGGCTTGTAGGGTTTCTGCTGAGAGATCAGCTGTTAACCTTATGGGGATTCCCTTGTGTGTTATTTGTTGTTTTTCCCTTGCTGCTTTTAATATGCTTTCTTTGTATTTAATTTTTGACAGTTTGATTAATATGTGTCTTGGCGTGTTTCTCCTTGTATTTATCCTGTATGGGACCCTCTGTGCTTCCTGGACTTGATTAACTATTTCCTTTCCCATATTAGGGAAGTTTTCAACTATAATCTCTTCAAATATTTTCTCAGTCCCTTTCTTTCTTTCTTCTTCTTCTGGAACCCCTATAATTCGAATGTTGGTGCGTTTCATGTTGTCCCAGAGGTCTCTGAGACTGTCCTCAGTTCTTTTCATTCTTTTTTCTTTATTCTGCTCTGCAGTAGTTATTTCCACTACTTTATCTTCCAGGTGACTTATCCGTTCTTCTGCCTCAGTTATTCTGCTATTGATCCTATCTAGAGTGATTTTAATTTCATTTATTGCATTGTTCATCGTTGCTTGTTTCATCTTTAGTTCTTGTAGGTCCTTGTTAACTGTTTCTTGCATTTTGTCCATTCTACTTCCAAGATTTCGGATCATCCTTACTATCATTATTCTGAATTCTTTTTCAGGTAGATTGCCTATTTCCTCTTCATTTGTTAGGTCTGGTGGGTTTTTATCTTGCTCCTTCATCTGCTGTGTGTTTTTCTGTCTTCTCATTTTGCTTATCTTACTGTGTTTGGGGTCTCCTTTTTGCAGGCTGCACTTTCGTAGTTCCCGTTGTTTTTGATGTCTGTCTCCAGTGGCTAAGGTTGTTTCAGTGGGTTGTGTAGGCTTCCTGGTGGAGGGGACTAGTGCCTGTGTTGTGCTGGATGAGGCTGGGTCTTGTCTCTCTAGTGGGCAGGTTCACGTCTGGTGGTGTGTTTTGGGGTGTCTGTGGCCTTATTATGATTTTAGGCAGCCTCTCTGCTAATGGGTGGGGTTGTGTTCCTGTTTTGCTAGTTGTTTGGCATAGGTTGTCCAGCACTGTGGCTTGCTGGTCGTTGAGTGAAGCTGGGTGCTGGTGTTAAGATGGAGGTCTCTGGGATATTTCCACCGTTTAATATTATGTGGAGCTGGGAGGTCTCTTGTTGACCAGTGTCCTGAAGTTGGCTCTCCTACCTCAGAGGCAGAGCCCTGACTCCTGGCTGGAGCACCAAGAGCCTTTCATCCACACAGCTCAGAATAAAAGGGAGAAAAAGTAGGGAGAATTAGTAGAAGTATGAGTAAAGAAAGAAGGAAAGGAGGAAAGGAAGGAAGGAAGAAGCAAAGAAGGAAAGAAAGGAGGGAGGGAGGGAGGGAGGGAGGAAGGAAGGAAGGAGGGAAAGAAGGAAAAAAGACAGAAAGAAAGATGATACAGTAAAAATAAAATAAAGTATAATATAGTTATTGAATTAAAAAATATTTAGAAAAAAAAAAAAGGGACGGATAGAACCTTAGGACAAATGTTGGAAGCAAAGCTATGCAGAGAAAATCTTACACAGAAGCATACACATACACCTTCACAAAAAGAGGTAAAGGGGGAAAAATCATAAATCCTGCTCCCTGAGACCACCTCCTCAATTTGGGGTGATTCGTTGTCTAAAGGAGGGAAGGAAGGAAGGAAAGAAAGAAAGAACGAAGGTAAAGTATAATAAAGTTATTACAATTAAACTTAATTATTAAGAAAAAGAATTTTTTAAAAAAGTCATGGACGGATAGAGCCCTAGGACAAATGGTGGAAGCAAGAGTATACAGACCAGATCTCACACTGAAGCATACACGTACACATTCACAAAAAGAGGAAAAGGGAAAAAAATCATAGATCTCGCTCCTAAATTCCACCTCTTCAATTTGGGATCATTCCTTGTCTATTCAGGTATTCCACAGATGCAGGGTATATCAAGTTGATTGTGGAGCTTTAATCCGCTGCTTCTGTGGCTGCTGGGAGAGATTTCCCTTTCTCTTCTCTGTTCTCACAGCTCACAGGAGCTCAGCTTTGGATTTGGCCCTGCCTCTGCGTGTAGGTCGCTGGAGGGCGTCTGTTTTTTCGCTCAGACAGGACGGGGTTAAAGGAGCCGCTGATTCGGGGCCTCCGGCTCACTCAGGCCGGGGGTTGGGGGATGGGGGAAGGAGGGGCACCGCGTGCGGGGCGGGCCTGCGGCGGCAGAGGCAGCGTGACGTTGCGGCAGAGGCCGGCGTGACGTTGCACCAGCCTGAGGCCCGCCGTGCGTTGTCCTGGGGAAATTGTCCCTGGATCCCGGGAACCTGGCAGTGGCGGGCTGCACAGGCTCCGCGGAAGAGGGGTGTGGAGAGTGACCTGTGCTCGCACACAGGCCCCTTGGTGGCGGCAGCAGCAGCCTTAGCGTCTCCCGCCCGTCTCTGGGGTCCGCGGTTTTAGCCGCGGCTCGCGCCCGTCTCTGGGGTTTGCGTTTTCAGCCGCGGCTTGCGCCCGTCTCGGGGGCTCGCGCTTTTAGCCGCGGCTCGCGCCCGTCTCTGGAGTTCCTTTAAGCAGCGCTCTTAAACCCCTCTCCTCGCGCACCAGGAAACAAAGAGGGAAGAAAAAGTCTCTTGCCTCTTCGGCCGGTGCAGGCTTTTCCCCGAACTCCCTCCCGGCTAGTCGTGGTGCACTAACCCCTTCAGGCTATGTTCAAGCCGCCAACCCCAGTCCTCTCCCTGAGCTCCGTCCAAAACCAAAACCCGAGCCTCAGCTCGCAGCCCCGCCCGCCCCGGCGGATGAGCAGACAAGCCACTCGGGCTGGTGAGTGCCGGTCGGCACCGATCGTCTGTGCAGGAATCTCCCCGCTTTGCCCTCCGCACCCGTCGCTGTGCACTACTCCGCGGTCCCGAAACTCCCCCCTCCGCCTCCCGCAGTCTCCGCCCGCGGAGGGGCTTCCTAGTGTGTGGAAACTTTTCCTCCTTCACAGCTCCCTCCCACTGGTGCAGGTGCCGTCCTTATTCTTTTGTCTCTGTTTTTTCTTTTGCCCTACCCAGTTACGTGGGGAGTTTCTTGCCTTTTGGGAGGTCTGAGGTCTTCTGCCAGCCTTCAGTAGGAGTTCTGTAAGAGTTGTTCCACGTGTGGATGTATTTCTGGTGTATCCGTGGGGAGGAAGGCGATCTCCGCGTCTTACTCTTCCGCCATCTTCAAGGTCCCCCCCTAGTCTTCCATGATTCAGTCTTGAATCATGTGTTGTATGTTGCTGGGAATTTCATTTCCTCTAGGTTATCCAGTTTGGTAATGTCAAAATTTTCATAGTAGTCTCATAATATACTTTTTTATTTCTCTGGCACCATTTGTAATGTCTGCTCTTTATTTCTAACTTTATTCATTTGAGTCTTTTCTCCTTTGTCTTAGTCTAGCTAAGGGTTTGCAACTTGGCTTTTTTCTAAGAAAACAACACTACTTTCATTGATTTTTGCTGTTGTTTTTCTATTTTGTTTAATAGCATAATATGTTATTGTATTGAAAATGCTATTGTATTTCTATTTAGATTGTCTGCTCTAATCTTTATTATTTCCTTCTGCTAACTTTGGGCTTAATCTTCTTATTTCTCTATTTCTTTAATGTATAAAGTTATGTTGTTTATTTAAGATCTTCCTTTTTATTTAATGGAAGGGTTTAACACAATAAACCCTCAGTACTACTTTTGTAGCATTACATAAGATTTGGTATTTGGTGTTTATATTTTCCTTTGTTTTAAAACATCTTCTAATTTCTTTTTAATTTATTATTTTTTCCTGGTTGTTCCATAGTGTGTTGTTTAATTTCCACATTTTTGTGAATTTTATAGTTTTCCTTCTGCTTTTGATATCTAATTTTATTTAATTGTGGCCAGAAAAAATATTTCGTATAGTCTTCTTAAATTTATTAAGACTTGGTTGGTGACCTAACACGTGATCACGTGAGAAAGTTCCATTCACGTGTGAGAGGAATATGTATTCTGATGCTGTTAGTTAGGTAGAATGGTATGTATTTATCTGTTAGGTCCATTTCATCTATAGTATTGACAGTATTGTTCAAGTTGTTCCCCTTGTTGATCTTCTGTCTGGATGTTCCTGTCATTATTTAAAGTGACATGTTGAAATCTCTTACTATTATTGTGCTGCTATCTGTTTCTTTCTTTAATTCTGTTAATTTTTGCTTTTTATATTTACGTACTCTGATGTTGGGTGCATATATATAATTGGAATATTTTCCTAGTAAATTGATCCTTTTTACATACAATGTCCTTCTTTGTCTCTGTGATACTTTTTGATATACAGTCTATATTGTCTGATTTAAGTATGGCCACCTTTGCTCTCTTTTGGTTACAATTTTCATGGAATATCTTTTTTAATTCCTTTACATTCAGTCTACATGTGACCTTAATTCTGAAGTGAGTTTCTTATAGACATTATATAGGTAGGCCTAATTTTTAAAAATCCATTCAGCTATTCTATGTGTTTTGATTGGTGAGTTCAAACCATTTACATTTAAAGTTATTATTGAAAGGTTATGATTTACTATTGCCAATTTGTTAATTGTTTTCTGTTAGTCTCATAGTTCTTTTGTCTGTCTTCCCTTCTCTTACTGTTTTCATTTGTGTTTAAAAAAATTTTTTGTATTGATATGCTTTGATTCCTTTTTTTTTTTGAGTAACTTCTATAGGTGTGTGTGTGTGTGTTTGTGTGTGTGTGTGTGTGTGTGTGTGGCTACCTTAGTGCTTACATATAATATAGACATAACTCTATTTTAAGCTGGTAACAAACGAGTTCAATCACATACAAAATTTTACACTTTAACTTCTCCCCACCACACTTTATGGTATGCTTGTCACAATTTACATCTATACTTTTTGCATATCTTTTCACATATTTTAATTGTTATTTGTAATACTTTTCTCTATTTTTTACTAGAAATAAAAGTTACTCACTTACCACTATTACAATAATACAATATTCTGTGTTTATATATATTAACTTTACCAATGAGTTTCATACTTTTCTTATGCTATTTTATTGCTGTTCATTGTCCTTTCATTTCAGATTGAGGAACTCCCTTTAGCGTTTTTTGCAAGGCAGGTCAAGTGGTGATGAACACCCTCAGTTTTCGTTTGCTGAAAAAAGCATTTTTCTGTCCCTTATTTCTGAAGGATAGCTTAACAGGTTAAATGTTATTTGTTGGTAGTTTTTTTTTCTTTTTCCCTGCACTTTGAATAAACCATCCCACTCCCACATGGCTTGCAATATTTCTGCTGAAAAAATCTGCCAATCGTCTGGGTGTTCCTTTGCATGTAATAAGTTACTTTTGTCTTGCTGCTTTGAAAACTCTCTTTGTCTTTAACTTTTGACAATTTGATTATAATGTGTTTCCATGTGTATTTCTTTGAATTCATCCTATCTGATGGCCTTAGGATGATACTCATTTCCTTTTCAAGATTTGGGAAGTTTTCAGTCATTATTTCTTTGAATAAGCATTCTCCTTCTTGGACTCCCATAATGTGTGTATTTGTACACTTGATAATATCCCATAAGTCCCTTAAGCTTTCTTCATTCTTTTTTCTTTGGGGGTGATTTGTTCTGTATAAGATGACAATGTGGGCTTCCCCGGTGGCACAGTGGTTGAGAGTCCACCTGCCGATGCAGGGGACAGGGGTTTGTGCCCCGGTCCGGGAGGATCCCACATGCCGTGAAGCAGCTGGGCCCATGAGCCACGGCCGCCAAAACAAAAAAAAAGATGACAATGTTATGCGGGTGTAGAAAACTGCAAAGAATATTTTCAGTGATGAAAACCCTGAACAAAGTACACCCCAGAAGGAAAATGGGCCTAGATATTTCTGCACTTCTTGTGATTTTAGACTTCTGCTTTTTCCCCTTAACCCTGAGATTTACATAACACGGTTTTAAGACACACAGACTTTTGTTTGGTTATTCTCCTGTAAAAGGTTCCATTAACAATGGTATTAGCCCAAACAGTGGGCATTTTCTAAATATTATTGGGGGGCTTGATTCATCAAAGGCACAAACTTATACTTAAATTTTCTTCAGTAATTTTCTAGTAACAAACCAAGGTCTAAATTAGTCACAGAAAGAGAAATATTGTTTGTTGTTATTTTTCTTATGCTATATCCCCAAGTTTTTCAGACTCATTTGAGTAAAAGCTTGAGTGAGTAAGAGATAGAGCTGAGTGAGGTATCTGAGCTATGAAATATAACACTGCAAGATGTTATTTTTATTCAGGAAATAGGGAATATTTAAGTCATATAAATTCTTATTCTAAAATATTTACACCTGACTTCACAGTATGCACATTTTCCTATGTAGACGAGTCTTATTTCCATTTCTTCAGTTAAGTTAAAGCTACATGTTCCTCTTTCCCCACGTTTTTGCTTATTAGTATATTTCTTGAGCTGTTTTTATGTTATTTCTTTCCTTTATGGAATTTTTAAAACTTGGAACATCAAGTACTAAAGATGTATGTTTTCATCTGACAGTTACACCAGAGGTTGACTGTCTAGTTGAGAAGATTGAACCTATAGCTTGTATTTGTTTTTAAAATTAAACTGATCCTGGATAAAAGTTAATTTTTTTAGGAGTTAGTCCTTAACCACTAGTTTGATACAATCTCCACTTTAGGTAACCTCTTTCACCAGCAGGACTGTTATTCTCCTAACTAACTGTATAAGTTAAGATGACTAAATATATAAGTGCTTGAAATGGAATAAATAGATCTTCTATATAAAAAAAAAGGAGAAGGAAAGAAAAGACCTCTAAATTGGAAATGTAGAGGTATAACTATCTCTATTCACAGATGACACAATCCTACACACGGAAAATCCCAAAGAACCCACCAAAAAGCTACTAAAGCTAATAAACAAATTCTGAAAATTTCCAGGGTTCAAGGTAACACAAAAAAATCAGTTGTTCTAAAAAAAAAAAAAAAAAAAAAATCAGTTGTTCTATAAACCAGGAATGAACAATTCAAAAAGTAAATTAAGAAAACAATCCCATTTACAGTAGCATCCAGAAGAATAAAATTTTTAGAAATAAATTTAGCCAAGGAAGTGGAAGACTTGTACACTGAAAACTATAAAACATTGCTAAAAGATATTTAAAAGAACTTAATAAGAAGAAATCCTCTGTCCACGAATTGGAAGACTTCTATTGTTAAGATGTCAGGACTACCCAAAGCAATTTACAGATTCAATACAATCTCTATCAAAATTCCAACAAGGTTTTTTCAAAACCTGATGGAAAAGCTGATCCTCACATTTAAGTGGAATTGCCCTGTATCTCCAATAGCCAAAACAACATTGAGAAAGAAGAACAAAGGTGGAGGACTCACATTTCCTGATTTCAAAACTTACTACAAAATTACAGTATTCAAAACACTGTGGTACTGTCATAGGGACAGACATATAGACCAACAGAATAGCACTGAGAGTCCAACAATAACCTCATATGTCTTTGGCCAATTGACTTTTGACAAGGATGCCATTCAATAAGAAAAGAATTGTCTCTTCAAGTAATATTACTGGGACAACTGCATGTCCACATACAAAAGAATGAAGTCAGACTCCTACTTCACACAATACACAAAAAGTAGCTCAAAATGGATCAATGACAAACGTAAGAGCTAAAACTAGAAAACTTGAAGAAGAAAACATAGGAGGAAACTTTCATGATCTTGGATTTATCAATGAATTCTTAGATATAACACAAAATGAACAAGCAGCAAAAGAAAAAACAGATGAATTAGACTTCATAAAAATTAAAAGCCTTTGTGAATCAAAGGGCATTATTAATAAAATGAAAATACAACTTACAGCATGGGAGAAAAATATTCGCATATCATGTATCTGAAAAGGGTCTATTATCCAAATTATATAAAAAACACAACTCAATAACAAAAAGCAAATGACCCAATAAAAAAATGAGCAAAGGTGGCCTTGAATAGACATTTCTCAAAAAAAGATATACAAATGGCCAAAAGCACATCAAAGGATTCTCAACATCACTGGTCATTAAGGAAATGCAAATGAATGTGGTAATGAGATACCACATCACACCGATTAAGGTAGCTATTTTTTTCAAAAGTGAAAATAGCAAGTGTTGGTGAGGATGAGAAGTTGGAACTTTCATAAATTGCTGGTAGGAATATAAAATGGTTTAGTAACTGTGTGAAACAATTTGGTGGTTCCTCAAGAAGTTAAACATAAAATTACAATATGAACACCCCTATTCCATTCCTATTCAGATAACCCCAAATAATTGAAAACAGGTGTTCAAACAAGTATGTGTAAATGAGTGTTCATAGAAGCATTATTTACAACAGTCAAAAGGTAGAAGCAATCAACGTGTTCATTAGCTGATGAACAGATAAATAAAATACACATACAATAGAATATTAATCAGAATTAAAGTTCTGAGATATGCTACAACAGGGATGTATCTTGAAAACGCTATGCTAAGTGATATAAATGAGATGCACAAAAAACATGTTGTATGTTTTCACTTGTATGAAACATGTAGAATGGATAAATTCATAGAGACAAAAAGCAAGTTAGATGCTACCAGGGGCTTGGAGAAGGGGGATAATGGTGAGTTTTGTCTTAATGTATACTGGGTTTCTATATGGGGACATAAAAAGTTTTAGAAATAAATAGTGGTGATGATTGCATTGTGAAGGTAATTAATGCCACTGAAGTGTAGACTTGAAAATGGTAAATATGGCCAATTTTATATTAAATGAATGAATAAATAAATAAATAAAACAGACAAAAGTTGTCCAAATGTATGTTTACTATAGATATCTGGTAATAAAGCTCTATTTTTAAGTATAACTTGTTGAGAAGGCCATGGAATTCTGATAACTTTTACTGGGAAAAACTAATTAAACTTTGGAAATCTGCTGATATGGGAAAAATATAAAGACTTATCTATGTAAATAATGTCCTATTATTGCTTTCTAAAGAAGACTTAAGATTCATAAGCATGCTTGTATTAAGTAATCTTGTGTGGTTTTAGTAAAAACTATACAAAGAAGCTCATCATAAATTTCTCAGTCTTATTATCCCAGATTATTTTTCATATAAGATTCTTAGCACTAATATTAAAGAGATAATTTAAGGTTTTGAAATTCCATTTCTATGACTTTGTTCCTACTATGCCCAAACTGGAACGCTGTCAGCAACTTTATTGTAAATTTTAAAACAGGTTTTGAGCAAAAAAATTAAGAAATCATTTTTGGGTAATCATAGAAACTTTCTAACTTTCTGAACTTGTCTTGATCTGAAGATAAAAACATGAAAATGTAAATTTTCTTTCTTTAAGCTCTCTAACACAGTTGGAAGAAAGTGCCAACCACAGAGTTAGTATATACCTTATGCCAACCTTGGCAGCCACGTGGTCCATCACAACCTTAACTTCAATAGGCATTTCATACTGTGTAACACACTTGATAATGTAAGTAACTGGTTCATTAGTCTATGGTATGATGTCACAGAATTGTGTACCATCTACTAAAGGTAAGTTGATTTTCCCTAGTGTCAAACGAGTCAGATTAAATCAGAAAGGCAATCACAGAGTTCTCCTTTCTTTGAAGTTAAATGACTACAAATACTTCTCACACCTCTGTATGGTTCAAGTTATGCAGAAAGGTTTAATAGGTGCATATAAGACCATTGCAGCAGGGGAAGGAGGGGTGGACATGCAACCAGAAGAGTAAGCTCTAGGCTGAACACAGTGAATCAAAGCCCAGGAAAATCCTCTCTGCCACTGCCATATCTGGGAAAGCTACCATTGCCACTTCAATAACTACTTATAGCAAAATGATATTTCTATCTCCATTGCAACTAGAGCTGTGATATAGAAAAATGGTGCCATCGCTGTAGTAAGCTGCAGATTCAGGAAGGTTTTAGCTTCAAAACTATTCCATCACTACTGTGATCAAATCTGGTAAAATAAATGTCTTGCATCCTTCCTTTCTTCTCACATTTCTCAGTTCCAAATTGGTAAAACTATTGCAGAACCCAAACTTTAAGAAGATTGGAAAGGATATTGAACAAGTTAATCATATTACCCACCACACAAGAAAAGCACAAATTTTGCATTTGTTTTCCCTTTCTTTAACAAAATATAAGACTCACTGATTTTATAAAAGGAATTCTACTGAGTCAAAGATCAAGACAGGATTTCCATTGTCGATCAGTCTGAACTTGAAACTGAAGGTCAAAACAAGTTATGGATAATACATATATTGAAGGACAACTTTAACATTTAGGAATGCAAAATTTATTTCTTTTGTGAATAGCAAATAGGTCTTCTTTTGTTTCTTTCTTTTGTTTTTAAAACACTAACCATTTGAACATATTAAATCTTATCTCAGAATTCAACTTAACTTAGAAACTTGAACACTATTCTATAATTAGATTTCTAAGCCCTGATTATCTTTGGAGCACTGTCTATAGTTTAGATGTACCTCTGTAAATTTCTACTGCTGCTCAGGGAAAAGACTTATGAAAGTCTAAATTCAAGTGCATTATCCTTATTTCTTATTAATCTGCCTTCCTACACATAACTGTAAAAAAGTTCTGATCTGCACAATGCATTAACTCCACAATTTTATCACCATTACTTCACTGGCACGCAGTCTAAATCAGTCATAGTCATTTTGATTATTATTAGTTTACGATGAAACAGAGATAAACAGTCATAATATATTCTTACACAGATAATAAGAAACGCTGAAACTCAATGGCATCAGGAAAAAATGTCTTAAACTTCATTAGTAGATGCAGTTATATCATTACTTCTGTTGATGTATTTTAAATGTGTTTTGAAGGAATAATGTTCTGATGTATCTTTGGTGTGTGTGAGTGTGCATGCAGGCATGTATGTATGTATGTGTGTTTTACAATAAAAACCGTTTCATATTTCAAGGGTAACTATCTAAGGACCAGTTCTGTACACTCTCAAAATACCAAAGGCCTTTTGCCCTCCTAGTTTTCTTTCTACATAAGGTTTAGAAAACTTGATGAATTAGTGTTATTACTAAATTGTGCATCATCACAAATTGAATGTTTAGTATTAGTGCTTTAGCCACTGACCCATATACAACGCTGTATTTGCATTTTCAAGAAATAGTTACAATTTTAGTTTACTAGTTTAAGGTTTCAAGCAGGAATGATAAAACTATGTAAAAGACAAAATACAATAGCTTTTTATGGTGTTCCTGCATTGAAATTTCAATTGCAATATAGACGCTATTTATTTTAAAATACCTTCCTGAAAGATGGCTCAGAGGACTATCCTGATAATATTATAATGCATTCATTTCTTTCTCTGAATTTTATCTATTAAAAATTCACTTTAAATTCAGAGAAAGTGAAAGAAGAGGAGGATGAGGATCCAGAGAAACAAAGCTGAAAAAATGTATTACTAAATCAAAGAATTTTCAGGCAAAGTCACATTAACATTGGAAAAAGAAAATGACAATGATATTTTAAAGGATACTGCAAATGCAGACAATGTACCTGTGAAACTATTGATGATTCTTTGATTTCTACAAATCTTTAAGAAGAATAAATAAGGAGAGTAAATAAGAACATTGTCTTTTTCATCAAACTGAATATTTTCTGTGTTTAAACTGTCCCATTTACTTACTCAATCTTCATCTAGGACAAATTCTAAGTGTAGTATTTGTCATAGAATCTTTAACCATACTTTTAAAAGTAAAATTACTTTGGCATATAATAAAGGAACAAAATATAGCAGATTAAAGAGAAAATTTCACAGTATTATTACTAGCATAAGATATATAGACTTTGAACATAATGGAAAATCAGTATAGAAACAAAGAAACTCAGCCTTTGGTTGGATGCTGTTGAACTGGAAACCCATAAAAGTCTTATACACAAATGTTCTTCCTTAGTTGGTAAGCACATCTATAAAAAATAATATTTATACAAGAGAAGAGTTGGAGACATAGGGAAGGGAAAGTAAAATTAGATAGATCATTGTTCCATGGACTTAGAATGGAATTTTTAGGGTTTTTGTTTGTTTGTTTGCTTTGGTTGGCTGGTTTTTGCTTTTTTTTTTAAGCATGACTCTGCCTCATCATGAAGTGCTTGCCATTAGATATCCTGCTTACAGTCTGAAACTAGCAGGTAATCATAAAACATAACACACTACTTTCTATCTACATGGAGATACAATTTTGTGGATTTCATTTATCCAACTGTGAATCTCACAGTAAACACAAGGAAAAAATAGTAAATAAATAAATAAAATAAAATGACAAAGTACTAACACTAAAGAAAACCAACAAAATACAAGGGGAAAGAGAAAGAGAAGAAGAAAGTAATAGAGAGGAACCACAAAATTAGCTAGAAGACAATTGTTTAAATGGCAATAAGTACATGCTTACCAATACTTATTTTAAATGTAAATGGAATAAATTCACCAATCAAAAGATATAGAGTGGCTAAATAGATAAAAAATGAAATAAAACAAAACAAAATCCATCTGTATGCTGCCTGCAAGAGACTCACTTCTGATGTAAAAACACACAAAGACTGAAAGTGAAGGATGGAAAAATATATTCCATGCAAAGGTAAATGAAAAGAAAGCTGTAGTAAGTATATTTATATCAGATAAAATAGACTTTAAAACTAAGACTGCAATAAAAGACAAAAAAAGCATTACATAGTGATAAAGGGGTCAATCCAGCAAGAAGATATAACAATTGTAAATATATATGCACACAACACAGTAACACCTAAATACATAAAGCAAATATTAACAAATATAAAGGAAGAACTTGAAAGCAATGCAATAATAGTTGGAGACTTTAACACTCACTTACATCAATGGATAGATCATCCCAACAGAAAACCAGTAAGTTTCATCAGACTTACACTACATGTTACATCAGATAAATTTAACACATATATACAAAACATTTCATCCAAAAGCAGCAGAATACATATCCTTGTCAAGTGAACATGGACCACTCTCCAGGATAGATCACATGTTAGGTTACAAAGCAAGTCTCAATAAATTCAAGAAGACTGAAATCACATCAAACATCTTCTCCAACCACAGTGACATGAAACTAGAAGTCAATCACAAGAAATAAATGGGAAAAGCACAAAAAAATGGCCATTAAACAGCATATTACTATCATCAAAGAAAGCAAAGGAGAAATTTAAAAATACTGAGAGACAAATGAGAACAGAAATACAACATACCAAAATTTATAGAATGCAGCAAAAGCAGTTCTGAGAAGGAAGTTCACAGCAATAGAGGCCTACATCAAGAAACAAGAAAAGCCCAAAACAAACAATCTAACTTTATACCTAAAGGAACTAGAAAAAGAAGAACAAAAGAAGCCCAAAATTAGTAGAAGGAAGGAAACAATAAATATAAGAATGGAAATAAATAAAATTAATACTAAAAGACTTTATTAATGAAAAATGAAAAGTGTATTATTGAAAATTAATGAATCTAAAAGCAGGTTCTTTGAAAAGATAAAGTTGAAAAGCCATTAGTTAGCCTCTTCCATAAAAAGAGAGAGAGCTCAAATAAATAACATCAGAAATGAAGGAGAAGAAATTACTACTGATACCATAGAAATACAAAGCATCATCATAAGAGAATACTACAAACAATTATATATCAACACGAATGGACAACCTAGGAAAAATGGATAACTTTCTAGAAACATGCAATCTGTCAAGATTGAATCATGAAGAAATAGAAAATCTGAATATAGGCATATCTCATGTTAATGTACTTTGGTTTACTGTGATTCACAGTAATCGCTTTTTTTTTTTTTTTAACAAATTGAAGGTTTGTGGAAACTCTGCTTCAAGCAAATCTATCAGCACAATTTTTCCAACAGCATATGCTCACTTCATGTCTCTGTGTTACATCTTGGTAATTCTCACAATATTTTAAACTTTTTCCTTATTATTAGATTTATTTTGATGATCTGTGATCAACGATCTTTCATGTTACTGTTGTAATGGTTTTGGGGAAACCACAAACCACACCCATATTAGAGAGTGAAATTAATTAATAAATGTTATGTGTGTTCTGACTACTCCACCAATGAGCCACTACTCCATCTCTCTCTGTCTCTCAAACCTCCCTATTCCATGAGACAAAACAGTATCGCAATTAGGCCAATTAATAACCCTACAGTACTCTCTAAGTGTACAAATGAAAGGAAGAGTCACATGTCTCTCACTTTCAATCGAAAGCTAGAAATGGTTAAGCTTACTGAGAAAGGCATGTAAAAAGCTGAGACAGGTCTCATAGGCCTCTTGCAACAAACAGTTAGCCAAGTTGTGAATGCAAAGGAAAATTAAAGTGCTACTCCAGTGAACACATGAATGATAAGAAAGTGAAACAGCCTTATTGCTGATATGGAAAAAGTTTTAGTGGTCTGGATAGAAGATCAAACAAGCCACAACATTCCCTTAAGCCACAGCCTAATTCAGAGCAAGGTCCTATGGCTCTTCAATTCTATGAAGACTGAGAGAGGTGAGGAAGTGCAGAAGAAAAGTTTGAAGCTAGCAGAGGTTGGTTCATCAGGTTTAAGGAAAGAAGCTGTCTCCATAACATAAAAGTATGAGATGAAGCAGCAAGTGCTGCTGTAGTAGCTGCAGCAAGTTATTCAGAAAAGCTTGCTAAAATAATTAATGAGGGTGGCTACACTAAACAATCGATTTTCAGTGCAGATGAAACAGCCTTCTATTGGAAGAAGATGCCATCTAGGACTTTATAGCTAGGGAAGAGAAGTCAATGCCTGGCTTCAAATCTTCACAGGACAGGCTGACTCTCTTGTTAGGGGCTAATGCAGCTGGTGACTTTCAGTTGAAGCCAATGCTCATTTACCATTCAGAAAATCCTAGGGTCCTTAAGAATTATGCTAAATCGACCCTGCCTATGTGCTATACATGGAACAACACAACCTGAATAAGAGCATATTTGTCTACAACATAGTTTACTGAATATTTTAAGCCCACTGATGAGGCTTAAATCTCAGAAAAATAGATTTCTTTCAAAATATTGACAATGCACCTGGTCACCCAAGGGTTCTGATGGAGATATACAATGAGATTGATGTTGTTTTCATGCCTGCAACACATCTATTCTGCAGCCCATGGATCAAGGGGTAATTTTGACTCTCAAGTCTTATTATTTAAGAAATACATTTTGTAAGTCTGAAGCTGCCATAGATAGTGATTACTCTGATGGATTAGGGCCAAGTCAATTTGAAAACTTCTGGAAAGGATACACCATTCTAGGTGCAATGAAGAACATTTTTGATTTATGGAAAGAGGTAGAAATGTCAACATTCACAGGAGTTTGGAAGAATTTGATTTCAACTCTCATGGATGAATTTGAGGAGTCAAGACTTTAGTGGAGGAAGTAATTTCATATGTAGTAAAAATAACAAGAGAACAATAATTTAAATTGGAGCCTGAAGATGTGACTGAATTGCTGTAATCTTACATTAAAAATTCAATGAATGAGGAGTTGCTTCTTATGGATGAGCAAAGAAAGTGTTTCTTGAGATGGAATCTACTCCTGATAAAGATGCTGTGAAGGTTGTTGAAATGTCAGCAAAGGACTTAGAACATTACATGTACTTAGTTGATAAAACAGTGGCAGGGCTTGAGAGGATTGACTCTAATTTTCAAAGTTTTACTGTGGGTAAAGTGCTATCAAACATCATTGCATGCTACAGAGAAATTGCTCATGAAAGGAAGAGTCAATAACTTCAGCAAACTTCACTGTTGTCGTATTTCAAGAAATTGCCACAGTCACCATAATACTCACCAACCACCACCCTGATCAGTCATCAGTCATTAACATCAAGGCAAGATACTGCACCAGCGAAAAGATTATGACTCACTGAAGGCTCAGATGATGGTTAGCATTCTTCAGCAATAAAGTATTCTTAAATTCACATGTGCTCACTTTTTTTAGACATAATCCTACTGCACACTTAACAGACTGCAGTATAGTGTAAACATAGTTTTATATGCACTGACAAACCAAGAAATTAGTGTGACTCACTTTATTTTGATATTCACTATTGCAGTGGTCTGGAACCAACCCCGCAATGTCTCTGAGGTATGCCTGCCGATCTATCACTAATGAGGAGATTGAAACAGTAATCAAAACTCTCCAAAAAGTATATATTATATATATATTTTTATATACATCTGAGTTACTTTGCTGCATTCCTGAAACTAACACAACATTGTAAATGAACTTTGCTTCAATAAAAAAATTTACAAAAAAAAGAAATCTCCCAACAAGGAAAAGCCCAGAATAAGATGGCTCCACTGGTGCATTCTACAAAACAGTCAAAGAAGAATTAATACCTATCCTTCCCAAACTCTTCAAAAAATTTAAGAGGGGGGAAACTTTCCAAACACATTTTATGAAGGTAGTATTACCCTGGTAACAAAACTAGGCAAGGACATCACAAAAAAGAAAATTACAGGCCAATATCCTTGATGAACATCGATGCAAAAATCCTCAAACAAATCTTAGCAAATCAAATCCAATAATTGACTAAAAGGATCATACACCATAATCAAGTGGCATTTACTCTAGGGATGTTAGGATGGCTCAACAAATACAAATCAATAAACATGATACATCACACTAAGAGTATGAAGGATAAAATCATATGATCATCTCAACAGATGCAGGAAAAATATTTGATAATATTCAACAACAATTTATGATAAACCCTCTCAACAAAGTGGATGTTGAGAGAATGGACTTCAACATAATAAAGGCTATATATGACAAACCCACAGCTAACATCATACTCAACGGTAAAAAGGTGAAACCTTTTCCTCTAAAATCAGGAACAAGACAACAATGTCCACTCTCACCACTTTTATTCAATATAGTATTGAAAGTCCTAGCCACAACAGTTAGGCAAGAAAAAGAAATAAAAACATCCAAATTGGAAAGGAAGAATTAAAACTGTTACTATTTGGAGATGGCAGGATACTATATATAGAAAACCCTAAAGATGCTACCAAAGAAATTTTAGAACTAATAAATGAATTCAATAAAGTTACAGGATACAAAATCTATACACTAATAAAAACTATCAGAAAGAGAAATTAAGAAGACAATCCCACTTACAACTGCATCAAAAAGAATAAAATACCTGGGAATAAATTTAACTAAGGAGGTCAAAGACCTGTACTCTGAAAATATGAGACACTGATGAAAGAAACTGAGGAAGACACAAATAAATGGAAAAATATACTCTGCTCAAGAATTGGAAGAATTAAGGTAGTTAAAAATGTCCATTATACCCAAATCGATCTACAGATTCAATGCAGTCCCCATCAAAATGGTAATGGCATATTTCACAGAACTAGAAAAAATAATTCTAAAATTTGTAGGCAACAATAAATGTCCTTTAATAACCAAAACAACCTTGAGAAAGAAGAACAAAGCTGGAAGTAACATGCTCCCTGATTTCAAACTATACTATCAAGCCATAGTAATTACAACAGTATGGTACTGGCACAAAAACTGACATGTAAATCAATGAAACAGAATTGAGAGCCCAGAAATAAATCCACACATATATGGACAATTAATTTATGAAAAATGAACCAAGAATGTACAATAGAGAAAAAACAGTCTCTTCAATAAAATGGTGTTGGGAGAAATGAGCAACCACATGGAAAAGAGTGAAACTAGACCACTATCTTACACCTTATATAAAAATTAACTAAAAATGGACTGAAGGCTTGAATGTAAGACCTGAAATTATAAAATTCATAGAAGAAAACATAGGTGGTAACTTCATTGATATTGATCTTAGTGTTTTTGTGGATCTGACTTCAAAGGCAAGGGAAACAAAATAAAAAATAACTGTGTGGGACTACATCAAATTAAAAAGCTTCTACATAGTGAAGGAAACCACCATAAAAATGAAAAGGCAACCTACTAAATGGGAAACGATACTTGCAAATCATATACCTGGTAAGCGGTTAATATCCAAAATATATAAAGAATTCATCCAACAAAACACCAAACAAGCAGATTAAAAAATGGCCTGAGAATCTGAGTAGACATTTTTCCAAAGATGACATATAGATGGCCAACAGGCACATGAAAAATGTTCAACGTTATTAATTACCAGGGAAATGCAACTCAAAACCCTAATGAGATTTCACCTAACACCTGTTAGAATGGCTATTATCAAAAAGACAAGAAAAAACAGATGTTGGAGAGGATGTGGAGAAAAGATAATCTTCATACATTATTGGTGGGAATGTAAATTACTGCAGCTTCTATGGAAAACAGTATAGCGATTCCTCAAAAAATTAAAAATAGAATTACCATATGACCTAGGCTTTTCACTTCTGGGTATTTATCTGAAGAACACAAAACCACTAATTCAAAAAGATATATGCACCCCTATGTTCACTGCAGCATTATTTACAGCAGCTAAGATGTAGAAACAACCAAAGTATTCATTGAAGGATGAATGGATAAAGAAGAAGTGATACAAATATATCTAATAGAATACTACTTTGCTAGAAAAAAGAATGAAATCCTGCCATTTGTGACAACATGGATGAAACTTGAGGATATTATGCTAAGTAAAATAAGTCAGAAGGAGAAAGAAAAATACTGTATGATTTTACTTATATGTGAAATCTAAAAACAAAATGAAAGAAAAAGCAAACAAAAGTAAAGTAAACTACTCATAGGTACAGAGAACAGATTAGTGATTATCAAAGGAGAAGGTGGTTGGAGGTTGGGCAAAATGGATAAAGGGGGTCAACTCTATGGTGATGGATGGTAAACAGACTTGTGACGGTGATCACTCTGTACTATATACAGGTATTGAAGTACAATGCTCTATAAATAAAAGTTATATATGAAAAAATTTTTTAAAGTTTAAAGAATTCAATGGGCATGGTTATGCTTGCATGTAATACCTGGAACTGCTACCCCTGCCTTGCAACCAGGAGGGAACACAACACTGACAGACTGAAATTGGCAGACTAGAAGAGGAAAAGCCTCTGATTCTTTGTTATTATTAAGCCACAAATTAACCTAAAATATTTCCCCTATTTTGTTATATAATATTACATGCATCTTGACATTTAATTCAATTTGGATTGTCTATTTGGTTATTTGTAGCCCAAAGAATTCCAACTGATACAATAAATGTCTTTTATATATACCTCCTCCAAAAAGAACAATTCAGAACATCTCTGTATTAGTTGTCTTTTGCTGTTTGACAGTTCAGTCACTTAACCCTCATTTATTATTTCAAAGTCCTGTGGGACAGAGGTCAGGGTAGACTCAAATGGTCCTGTCTCACGATGTTGAAATCAAGGTCTTGGCAGAAATGGGCTCTTCTCTGGAGGCTGTGGGGAAGAATCATCTTTCAGGCTCATCTAAGTTGTTAGCTGAATTCAGTTCCCTGACTTGGAGGATCCTTTTTTTCCTTCCTTGCTGTCAGCCAGGGATTGCTCCTGGCTTCTGGAGACAACTCTCCTGTAATTGCACAGGATGCCCTCCATCTTCGAGCCAACAACAGTATGTCAACGTTAGGCTTCCAATTTCTCTGACTTCCCCTTTTCCTACTAGCTTGAGAAAACTCTCTGCTTTCAAAGGGATCATATAATTCTATGATTAGGCCCACCTGATAATCCAAAGCAACCTCTTTATTTTAAAGCAAATTGATCCGTCGTCTTAATTATATCTGCAAAGTCCTTTTTGCCATGGTAGGTAACATATTCACAGCCATAAAATATTATCATATTCATAGTCCCAAGTTGCTAGGGCAGGTAATCTTGGGTGGAGGGGGCACTTTTAGAGTTCTGTCTATCACATTCATTTAGAAAAAACCCAACTTTTAGATTTTTGCCAATAAAAATATGTAATTTTTAGAAATTTTTCTTTTAAATTTAAAAAGACTTTCCTTTTGATTCAGTTGTCAGTTTTGAAAAATTAATTTTCAGATCATTTGTGCTGTGAAGAGAATAACTTCAAAAGAATATTCAAGTAAATAAATAGTTGACGGGTTTGAAGCAGAGAAGCTTCACGGAGATAACAGCAGAAAAGCAGTGATGTGTAAATTGTTGAGCTAAGAAAGTGAGTTCACCATTCCCACGTAAATCCAGGAATGCCTTCAAAACACAGTCTGTGCTCTGCTTCTGCACATCAGAGAAATCAAGGGGCCCACAACAGTGTCAGATTATCCCACAGAGGTTTGTTGTGCAGGATGTTTCCTGACTGATTGCATCCTTGGGAGTGTATTTGATTACGTTTCTAGCAATTCAGTTGTAAACAAATACTTGGTGCTGTTATCTTTAATAAGCCTCTAAGAGAAATGATAGCTGAATAGTTTGGGGATTTCTTTGATTGGGCCAAGTCTTCCCAGGCATTTCAGACATTGATGAAAGCAGTATTTTCTTTCTGATATTTAGTTGTTTCATTAACCAGGAAAAAATATATTGAACAATCCCTCAGAGCTAATATGGTTGAAAAAACGGTGGTGAGAAGTGTCATAATGGAGGAATCGTTTCTGTGGATGCAAGCTGTTAAGGTGAGGAAGGATGTCTATAAACTAATGTGAAGTGCATCTTTTAAACCAGTATATTAAATGGCATTCTGAACGGCAGGCTACTCATATCTTAATACTACGTGAATCACAATTTCAAGGAAGCCAGCATAAAAAGCCAACATTAGAGCTAGACTGATTCAAATTTTCAGTCTAGCTCAACTTCATACCACATTTTCATAGTTATAACTTTCCTATTATCCAGGTTGAATTCTCCTTGTGATAAAAAAATGTATAGTAAGTCCCCAGTCATGTGCAACTGAAGGGGTCCGAAGGTAAGTTTTGCTAAGACAATGCTTGTTGCATGCAGCGGGATTTTCATGGGTCTTTCTCATGGCAGCTCCACTGTACTCTTCCTGTTCTAAAGAAAAATTTTCAGAAACAATGGAGATGGCGTCTGTGTGTCTTTGATCCCAAACATCTCTGAAGCAGACTCAGAAGGCAGCGTTACTTCCAAGGGAAACTACAGATTTTTCAGGGGCCAGAAAGGCAAAGAATATGAGGCCTCGAGGTGCTCAGATTTGTCCCTGCCTGATTCATCTACAGCAGGCAGAGAAAGGGACATACACCTGACTGAATTCACACAGCTTTACAGCTCAAGGCACTTAAGAGACATACAGTTGATATTAGGTACTGATTGAGAGTCAGTTAATCTTTCAACTAAAATAACTAGGGCAAGGTATAATAGTCACACTGCCACATTCAATAAGTATGGAAATCATTAGGGAAGAACTTACTAAGACACCATTAAGAGTGAAACTATTTGTGAGGAATGAGAGTTATAAAACATTTACTTAAAGTCACTATTTCAAAAAATTCAAAAGCGTATGTCTGACAAGAATGTCAAATAATATGAATGTAAAATTTTTATCATTGTGATTTGTGGAATAAGAAAAAGTAAAAATTGCTTTGTACTGGTATACAAATTCATTATTTTTTGTGACATTTATGATGTTTAAAAATTACAAAGTTGTCTTAAGTAGTTGAATAAGCAAAGGGCTTTCAGATTTGGGATTTCTCTGTCTGAAATGTGTTGGCCTGCATAATTTCCTATCTATTAATGGTGACATAGGCACTTTTTAAAATATGGCAACATTTGTCTGAGAAGGGTCATCCAATAACATGGTTGAAAGTATCAGTAAAGCACACACTTGTTTATCCTGCTGTGTCTGCTGCTTTAGAGATGTTGAAAGCATGTGAGATTTCTGGCCTGCTAGGAAGCATGAATGACCCTAAGACTTTTTAAAGGGATTATGAATGGTGGACTGTGGTAATGCCTTTCATTGGTTTCCATTTGTTGGATTCCCTGTTATCCACAATGTTTTTAAATCATTCAAATGTCATATTAGTTACAGTGGCTAAAAACCTTTTAAGGGAACTATCTGACTTCCAGACTACAGGGAAACGGTTCCATCTCTAACCCTTTTTATAAGTTAAGGTTATGTTTTGGTTTTGACTAGCCAGCCTGGTAGGCATTTAAGTTTTTTGATTTACACAGTATTTAAAATAAAATATTTTTATTATTTGAAATAATTTTCAGATATTGAAAGCTACTTTCCATATAGAAAAACAGAGTCTGGTGTGATAGTGGAAATTGGGAAGAATATGGATGAGATGTGAAAATCTCTATTCTTGCTAAACTATCCACAGTAGCAATGGAACAGACTAACAGGTCAAATAGAGCTGCTGAAGAGGAACTGCTCCAATTATTCGATTTGGGTAATAATTCATAATGAATCTTTAGGCTACATATTTGTTAATATATTTATTCAAAAATATGCAAGGCCATGTGGTAGGCATTTCAGCTTCCTTTATTCAGGGAGAATAAAAGAATTTACATATTCTAGTTGACAATGGGAAAATAGACAAAGATAAAGAAAATGAATAAAGAAAGCAATGGGCTGGGTGTTCCGTAACAGAGAATAACAGGTTTGGGTGAGTATTGGTTCAAAAAGATGTTGCTGGAAAGAGAATTCATCTAGCAAGAGAGAATCATTCAAGGAAAACCCTCTGTGAGGACACAGTATGTTAAGTTGAAAGCTGAAGTGTGAGAAAAGTCAGTCATAGGAAGAGTAGAGAAAAGCTTTTTTAAAGCTCTTTAAAAGAGAACAGTGCACGTCTAAAGAGTTTAAGGCATGAAAAAAGTGTTGCTTTTGAGAAAATGGAAGACTAGTGACCTGAAACTTAAGAAGTGAGTCCAGAGTACAAATATAATGCAGCCTATCCACCAGCTTATAGATACCAGCCCCAGGACCACTGCAGCACTTTAACCTGTAATGACAGGACCCAGCCCACCCACCAGCAGGTTGGCAACAGACCTGGGATTCCTGGGCCCTGACCCCACCCACCAGCAGGCCAAGACCAGCTCTGAGAAACCATGGACCCATCAGCCAGCTGCCCTGACCTACCAGTTGGCCTATACAAGCTTTAGGACATCCCAGACCCTGTAGCCAGCTGTGTCAGGAACAGGCCCTGCCCACTAGCAGGCCAACACCAGCTCAAAGACTCCTAGGGCTTTATAGCCAGTGATGCCAGGATTCAGCCCCACCCAACTGTGATATAGCACCAGTTCTGGGACCTCTAGGCCCTGCAGCCATAGACACTACCTGGCTCTGCATATCACTGGGTCTAGCCCCTGGGCCCTGGCCTCACCAACCAGTGGGCAGGCATCAGCCCAGGGACCACTGCAGCCCCACAGCCTGCTTTGTCAAGATTCAGCCAACAAAACAGGAGGCTGGCACCAGACCAGGGGTGCCCCAACCCCAGCTTTGCCCATCAGCAGGCCAACCAGCTCTGTAACACCTTGGGACCCTGAGTCAGTGGCCCCAGGATCCAGCCCTACCCACCAGAGGGTGATACCAGCTTCAGGACTCCTTGGACCCCACAGTCAGAGAATCTGGAACTCAGCCCAGTGAGCTGGCACTAATGTCAGGACACCCTGGGCCCAGGCTCTGCCCACCAGTAGGCACCAGCTCTGAGGCACCTTGGATCCCTAAGCTAGCCACCCTGGGATCCAGCCCCACTCACCAGTGGGCCAGCATCAGCTTTAAGACACCCAGGAACCCACAGCCAGCCATGTCAAGAACAAGGCCCACTCACCAGCAGGCCAACATTAGATGCAGAAACCATGGCCACACAACAGCCCACCCCAGGTCCTGGCTCTGCCCACCAATGGGCCAATCTAGGCCCAGGACACCCTAGGATTCTGCAGCCAGACGTCTGTGACCTGACCCCACCAAAAATGTCTGGCAGCCTCCATAACGTAGGACCTGGCAACAAAGTTGATTAGGGGCCAACCATGCCTACCAGACTGCCCACAATAGTCAGCCCACCACAACAGAAGGACCCATGCAGCCCACATAGGGGGCACACTAGAGTATATAGCTCTGGCAAACAGAGGGGGGTGTGCTGCTGGAATCATAGGATGCTCACACAAAAGGCCACTTCTCCAAGGTTGGAAAACATAACCAACCTGCCAGATACATAGGAATAAAAACAGCAAATTAGGCAAAATTTGACATCAAAGAAACATGTTTCAAATGGAAGAATATGATAAAACCTCAAAAGAAGAACCATTGGAAGTGGAGATAGGTAAGCTACCCAAGAAAGTGTTCAGATAATGATTGTAAATATGTTTAAAGACTCAGGAGAAGAATGGAAGAATACAGTGAGAAGTTGAACAAAGCGTCAGTAGATATAAAGAAGAACCAAACAGAGATGAAGAATATAATAACTAAGATAAAAAGTACACTAGAAGGAAACAGTAATAGATTAAAAGATGCAGAAGAACAGATCAATGAGCTTGAAAACAGAATAATGGAAATCATTGAAGCTAAACAGAAAAAAGAATAAAAAGAAATAAGGACAGTTTAAGAGACCTCTCAGACAACATTAAGCATACTAACATTTGCAGTATAGGGATTCCAGAAAGAGAAGAGAGAGATAAAAGGCTGAGAACATATTTGACAACATAATAGCTGAAAACTTCCCTAACCTGTTATAGGAAACAAATACCCAGGTCCAGGAAGCATAGAGAGTCCTAACAAGATCAACCCAAAGAGAACCACACCAAGACACATTATAATTAAAATGGCAGGAATGAAAGATAAAGAGAGTATATTGAAAGCAGTGAAGGGAAAGCAACAATTATTTATACACACAAGGGAACTCCCATAACGCTATCAGCTGGTTTTTCAGCAGAAACTCTACAGTCCAGGAAGGGTGGCATGATATATTTAAAGTGATGAAAGGGAAAAAACCTACAACTAAGAATATTCTACCCAGAAAGGCTTTCATTCAGATTTGATGGGGAGATCAAAAGTTTTACAGACAAGCACAGCTAAAAGAGTTCAGCACCACCAAGCCAGCTTTACAAGAAATGTTAAAGTGACTACTCTAAGCAAAAAAAAAAAAAAAAAAAAAAAAAAGGCCAAAACTAGAAACATGAAAATTATTAAAGGAAAAAGATCATTGGTAAAACCAAATATACAGGAAAGGTAGTAAATCCACATGTACAAAGCTAGTAGGAAGGTTAAAGACGAAAGTAGCAAAGTCATCTATATCCACAATATGTAGTTAAGGAATACACATAACAAAAAGATGTAAGATATGATGTCAAAAATAGTAATTGTTGGGGGGGGAGTAAAAAGGAAGGTAGTTAAAATGCATTTAAAATTAAGAGACCACTAACTTAAAATAATCACATGTATATATAGATTGCTATACACAAGCTACACAGTAACCATGAACCAAAAATCTATAATAGATACACACACAAAAACGAGAAAGGAATTCGAACGTAATGCTAAAGATAGCCATCAAATCATAAGGGAAGAGAACAAAAGAAGGAACAAAAAAGAACTGCAAAAACAATTAATAAAATTGTTATAAGTACATACCTATCAATAATTACTTAAATGTAAATGGACTAAGTGCTCAAGTCAAAAAACATGAAATTGCTAAATGGACAAAAAACAAGACTCATATTTATGTTGCCTACAGGAGATTCACTTCAGACACACGCAGACTGAAAGTGAAGGGATGAAAAAGGTATTCCATGCAAACAGAAACTAAAAGAAAGCCAAGGCAACAATACTTATATCCAGACAAAATAGACTTTAAAACCAAGAAACAAGGAAGGACATTGCATAATGATCAAGGGATAAATCTAAGAAGAATATAAAACAATAGTAAATATATGTGCACCCAACATGGGGTCACCTAGTACATGAAGGAAATATTAACAGACATAAAGGGAGAAACTGACAGTAACACAATAATAGTAGGAAACAATACCACTTCACTTAGTAAGGAAATAGTGGTCTTAAATGACCTATTAGAAAAATGTACATAATAGATATACATAGAACATTCCACCCAAAATCAGTATACATTCTTTTCCTGTGCACATGGAACATTCACCAGGATAGATCGCATGGTAGGCTACAAAACAAGTCTCAGTAAGTTTAAGAAAATTGAAATCATATCCAGCATCCATTCTGACCACAATACTATGAGACTAGAAATCAACTACAAGAAAAAATACTGCAAAAAACACAATCACATGGAGGGTAACAGTATGCTACTAAACAACCCATGGATCACTGAAGAAATCAAAGAAGAAATTTTAAAAATATCCGGAGACAAATGAAAATGAAAACAATGATTCAAAATCTACAGAACACAGCAAAAGTAGTACTAATAGTGAAGTTTATAGCCATATAAGCCTAACTCAGGAAACAAAGAAAGTCTCAAATGAACAGCCTTACATTATACCTAAAGGAACTAGAAATAGAAGAACAAACAAATCCCAAAGTTAGTAGAAGGAAAGAAATCATAAAGATCAGAGCAGAAATAAATTAAGTAGAGACTAAAAAACATACAAAAGATCAGTGAAATGAAGAGCTGGTTCAGCTCTTCTTTGAAAAGATAAACAAAATTGAGAAATCTTTAGCCAGATTCATCAAGAAAAAGAGAGGGCCCAAATCAGTAAAATCAGAAATGAAAAAGGAGAAGTTAAAGGCAAATGAAACAAAAGCAAAAATAAACAATGGGACCTAATTAAACTAAAAGTTTTGCACAGCAAAGGAACCTATCAACAAAACAAAAAGGCAACCTATGGAATGGGAAAAGATATTTGCAAATGATATGACCAATAATGGATTAATAGTCAATATATATAGATAGCTCATACAACACAATACCAAAAAAACAAACAACCTGAATAAAAATGGGTAGAAGAGCTGAACATTTTTCCAAAGAAAACATGTAGATGACCAACAGGCACATGAAAATATGTACAAAATCGCTAATCATCAGAGAAATGTAAATCAAAACCACAATGAGATATAACTTCACACTTGTCACAATTTGAGTGGTTATCATCAAATTGACCACAATTAACAAATGTTGGCAAGGATATGGAATAAAGGAAACCCTTGTAAACTATTGGTGGGAATGCAAATTGGTGCAGCCACTATGGAAAACCGTATGGGGGGGGTCTTCAAAAAACTAAAATTAGAACTATCATATGATCCATCAATTCCACTCCTGGGTATATATCCAAGTGAATAAAACAGTAATTCAAAAAAAATATACAGCCTAATGTTCATAGCAGCATTATTTACAGTACTCAAAATATGAAGCAAATTAAGTGCCCATCAACAGATGAATGGATAAAATAGATGTATTATATATGTACAATGGAATATGAAATTTTGCCATTTGCCACAATATCAACCAACCTAGAGGGTATTACACTTAATTAAGTAAGCCAGATAGAAAAAGACAAATATTGAAGGTTATCACTTACATGTGGAATCTAAAACATAATACAAATAAATATAACAAAATAAAAAACAGACTCACAGGTATAGAGAACAAAGTAATTACCAGTGGGAAGAGGGAAGGGAGGAGGACTAGATAGGGATAGCAGATTAAGAGGTACAAACTACTATTTATAAAATAAATAAGCTACAAGGATATATTGTACGGACACAGGAATATAACCAATATTTTATAATAATTTAAAATAGAGTATAATCTATAAACATTTTGAATCGGTATATTGTACACCTGAAACTACTATAATATTGTAAATCAAGTACACTTCAGTAAAAAAATATTAAAATAAATAAACAAATATAATGTAGGACCTTGAAGGTTAATGTAAGTAGTTTGGATATTAATCTAAATTCAATGGGAAGCCACTGACAATTTTCACCTGTGTGTTTCCATTTGAAATGATGAGTCTGTTTCCTGAATGAAGACTGAATTGGACTGAAAAAGAATAGTAAGAAAGGGGACAAGAGACTGTTGCATAGACCAGGGAAGGAATGTTGATGACATGCAGTCAAATTGATGAGATGGAAACTGATAAAAGTGGATGGATTGGTCATATAATTCTGAGGTTGAATCAACAGAATTTGCTAGTTAATTGGATGTGGAGGATGAGGTGAAATCAGGAATCAAGAATGGCTCAGATTCTAAGCTCAAGCAATTACATGTATAATGAAGCATTCATTAAGATTGGGAAAAATGCTATCAAATTCTATGATAATTGAGGTTGACACACTGAAGTTACCTGACAATTTAAAATCCTGAAGATTCTCATGAGGAAAATATTTTCTTTGTTGTAAGCTTTTCATTACTTAGATTGTCACAGGTTGTCTAATATGCATTATCTGATACATAAATTATTGTTCATTTTCTAGTCTATTATGAGCTACTCCTTTGAAACATGAGAAGTCTGGTATAAAATAAATGTGTGATATTTGAGTGAGACAAGACAAATTCATACCTGCCTCACACCTATTTCTCAGTTACTCTACTTTTTCCAGAAATGTGAGCACAACTTTCTTGATATTTATTGCATTGTGATTGGTATAAAATTATTGGAGCAGCTCATAAAACTTGAAAATATAAAAAAAATAGAGTTAAAATCAACAGAAATAGATAACACTGACAAAATATTTAAAGTAAAAGCCTAAGGAAGACACTGGTAATTGCTGTCAAAATTTAATTTGATGATTTATTTTGCATTTCTCTCTCTGTGGTAGCCAGCCTCCCAGAGAGCCCCAAGGATCCTGACCTCCTGGTGTTCACATCCTTGCATAGTCAGGCCCCTCCCACATTGTATCAGGGCTGGGCTCTAGGAGTGATGGCATGTCACTTCTGAGGGGAGATCACTAAAGACAATGTGTCTTTTTCTTCTCTCTTGGATCAGTAGCTCTCAGAAAGCTAGCTTTCATGCCCTAAGAAGTCCACATGGTGAAGAACTGAGGCTTCTGGAGAACAGCTAATGAGGGACTACAACATCTTATTAACAGCCATATGAGTGAGTTAGGAAGGAGATCCTCTAGCCCTCATCAAACCTTCAGATGACTGCAGCTCTGGCCAACATCTGGATTAAAACCCCACGAGAGGGCTTCCCTGGTGGCGCAGTGGTTGGGAGTCCGCCTGCCGATGCGGGGGACGCGGGCTCATGCCCTGGTCCGGGAGGATCCCGTGTGCCGCGGAGCGGCTGGGCCCGTGGCTGCTGGGCCTGCGCGTCCGGAGCCGGTGCTCCGCAACGGGAGAGGCCACAGCAGTTGGGGGCCTGCGTACCACAGAAAAAAAAGAAACATGAGAAACTCTGAGCCTCAATTACTAACTAAGTTGTTTCCAAATTCGCAGCTTACAGAGGCTGTGAGATAATAAACACGAGATAATAAACTCTGAAAGTTTTGGAGGTAATTTGTTACACAGCAATAGAAAACCAATGCTCTATTCCTTGTAAGAAACAGAGGAAATAAATGAATCTTCCAAATCTGTGAGGGTTTTTATATCCTGGACTAACTTAGAGAAAATACTGATATGGTTTTGAGATTCAGATTTATTGAAATGATGTTAAATATGTCTTTTTGTTTCTTTTGAGACTTCCAGTTAATGCCCGATTTTCTTGTGGTGTATATTAAGGGGGAGATAAAGGAGCCATGAAGTCAGGCTCATAGATGAAAATTCACCTTTGAGGAGGGACTGATGGAGAAGTCAGCTGGGAAGGATATATTAATACTTCAGATATAATGTCTGTAACTGCAATTATGAAAAGATAAAAGAAAAGGACAGCGTGCTTGTATTCAAGAGACATAGTCTTATTAAGAAAATTGAGGCAGGTTTGGAAAGTGTTCTGCTAACAAAAGATTTGTGAGATGTTTTGTGAAGAAAAAGAGGTGAGTGAGTAATTTGGAAAACATAAGGCATAATCTCATTAAAAAAAAATCACCATGAAGATTTGCACAGTAAATACACCTATTTACCTTACTTTCCCCCTCAGTTGTTAGTCCACTTGGACTGTTGTAACAAAATACCACAGACTTGGGGGCTTAAGAAACAGAAATTTATTTTCTCAGACTTCTGGAGGCTGAAAGTCCAAGATGAAGGTACTGGCAGGTTTGGTTTCTACTGAGGCCTCTCTCCTTGGCTTGTACATGACTGCCTTCTTCTCACTGTGTCCTCACATGACCTCGTCTCTGTGTGCTTACATTCTCCAGTGTCTCTTTCTGTATGTCTTAATCTCCTCTTTTTATAAGGAAACCAGGTGCATTGGATTAAAACCTACCCATAAGACCTCATTTAACCTTAATTACCACTGTAAAGGCACTACCTCTAATGCAGTCACATTATGAGCTACTAGGGGTTAGGGCTTCAACATATGAATCCTAGGGGGACACAATTTATTCCATAACAGCCACCTTTCCCCAAATGATTTGACTATGATAACCTGCACTCAGATTAAAAGGCATCCCTGATGTCTAGGAATTCATCAAATTAGTTCTCAATGTACCTTAAGTAATCTCTTTGCACTAAAATATTATCTAATAAATCAGTCACTTAAACATTAATGTCTCCTCCAACAATCTGCCAGACTCAATAGGAAAATACATCCCTGCCCATCATGAGCAACATTTCACTCCTTGTACCAGTGTGGCACAATCAAGAAAACAGAAATCACTTCACTCATTTAAAACAGGTGGAACTTAATCCAGAGAAACGGTTCCAAGAGCAAAGGCAAAATGAGGGGTCGTGAAAGCAGCAAAAGAAGGAAAAGGCAATGTTGAGGAGCTGCCACCACTCCTGTTCCGGAACCCACAAGCTGCCACCACTCCTGTTCCGGAACCCACAAGCTCGTAACTGCTGCTGTATTTTGGAGATTCTGTAATATTTGGTTTTGGGTCCACCCCCCAAAAATGCAGCAGTGGCCAGGCTACTAGTATCAACAAGTACGCTGCCTCCGCTCAGACTTCAGGAAGCCAAACTTACCTCATCCCTCCTGTTGCCAAAAGGCAACCTCCAGCAGCTCTCAGACTTACGGAGACAGAAGACAGACGTTTCTCTCTTCTTCCTGCCTTGTGATTTCCTATAACTGTTTCCTCTTGGCAGTGCCTAGGGGAAGCCTCTAACAAGGCAGACTGGGAAATAAAATTGGAGACTCCCAGCCCCAGCAGTTTGAGATTGAGAGACAGGTAAATAGCTAACATAGTAGTGGCACAGTCTATGGTCGATTGTACTGTATGGTTAAAAAAAGCAAATGCAGTACAATCATTGCAAACAAAATGAAAATGTTGCAAATGATGCAATGACTGATTGAAGTCAAAAGAGTAATTAAGAACACTGAATTAGCTTTCAGATATTTTTGCAAAAATTGTCCTTTTCAAAAGTTTTTATGAGTCAAATATGAAGTTCAGGATTTGGTGTCATATACTACTTGGTGTTATTAGTAGAACGGTGCAAAAATTTTTAATGTTATTTATTTCTAAAATTAGTACATTATAATACTAACACAGTTTTTAAGATAATGCTCTTAACTAATTTCCATTGTTTTTCATTTTATTTTGTAAGATACAGGTAGAAATCAAAATATTAAAATTATTTACCATGCAATTAAATTCCATTTCTAAGTGGATTCACTTAAATTAGACTTTTCCTGCTACCAGTTTATTCAGCAAATGGAAACTTCTGTCATGGTATCAACATGCTGCAAAACCACTTTTCTACAAGTATATTTTGGGGAACATTGATGAAAGGATAAAAGTCAGATTTGCCACAATTACTGCTTTTATATAAACTGGGGAAATTTGGTTTGCTTTATGACTTATGTGAATTTTCAGTATACTTTTTCAGGGATACGTGATTAGGAACAGTAGTTTCGCAAGCCTAAAATATAAACTAAAGAACTGATGTGTTCCTTTTCTAGCTGACGATCTATGTGCCATGGGCTTTGGTTCAATATTAGTATGTGTTTTGCTTATGAGTTCCTGCAGTTCTGTTCTCCCATGATATAGAGTAAGGTTAGCTTAGAGTATACTTTTGCAGCAATAAAATAATTTTGTGGAAGATCTGTTCGTACCTTGTGTGTTTCCCTGATATCCACATGACTTATTTTATTTTTCTATACTGCTAAAGGAGGCAGGCAGATGGCTAAATAAATGCTTCAAGCCTGTTAAAATTAAACCTGACATTTCTGATTATCTTGGCAGATACTGCCACTGATTTACCACAATGAAATTTTGGGATAAATGATTTCAAACTTTTCATTTTTATATAAAATGTAGTTCTAAGAATAAAAAATATCATACAGAAGACCATATTTATATGATGACATACCTGACAGCTATATATGCTTTTTAACTTTTTAAGACTATACTGTTTAAAATTATGAAACTTTTATCAGTTATAATTCAGAGTCTTAAGACAAATTAGTACTTTCATAAACACAGTAATGTTACCAAGCTTAAGAAACATTTAGTGAAAACTTGCTCATCCCTACAGTGCCTGCTTTGGAAGTCAAGTATTTTATCTCTGCCTCACAACCTCGCTATCTTCCTGGGAGGAAGAAGGTGACAGCCTCATTTTTACACTAACTGAAATAATACCGTGGCCAGAGGAATAGGCAGACATAGGATTAGAATTTAAGTTACACATTATGTGTAAAAAGATGAACTGACTTGGTTGGCTGTCACGCATGGGATCGATAATAGAGTTGCAGTTAATTGGGCCAGTGTTTAAAAGGAAGATTTCTCTACTTGGTTACCAACTAGTGAGTGCCTTTATAATCCCCTAAATATTCTTGGAATTGTGAGACAAGATGGTAGCACTGACACATTATAAAACTTGACAATCTGCTTCAAACTTATGAGAGGTAAAAATATATTTTAACTATTAAAATAAATGATGTGTAAAAACAAGATGAAATTTTTCATAAATATATATTAAAAGGACAGCCAAGCTTCTAAGTTGGCACTGAAGTCACAGGGTTCTGTAAAGGCTGGTATAAGAGACAGCTTCCTAGGGCCAGTGTTTTAGTGACTGAGTCCTGGCATCAAATAGGTACCTGCCATCAATGTCAGAGAAATGACGCTGAGCTCAATGTTTGAGGTGAAGAGTGGGAACATGCATCTGAATCATAAACAGGGGAGAAAATATTTCCACCCATTCTCCTAGAATTCAGCAGAAAATTTATGGTTGCCTATATCCAGAAAAAAATCAAAGATACAAATTAAATGTTGGAAACAGCCAGCCTTTGACCTATAGCTATCAATACAAGACTTAATTTGAAGACCTGAACTCCGAAGACCTTGGGATGAAGTAATTGATAAAAACCATTTAACAGAGAATAAAAAACTCTTCACACAGTTTGCATCTCCAACTAAAACTACAAAATTCATTAAGGAATCCTATGCCCTCAAATGTAAACCCAAGATTCCCAAACAAGCAACAAGACATTCAAGAAAATAGAATATAATATCTGAAATAGATGTTAAATTGTGATTAAAATTCTCTACTTATAGGTGGAAATAACATCTATTAGAGGTTTTTAATTAATAAGTAGGTAAGCTTAAAAAAAAAAGATCATCTGGCAACAATGAAAATGTAGTAACTGGAAAGATGGAATAAATGATGGTTTTGACAAACTGAAGAGAGGATATTGACTTAAGAGGTTAAAAGTATCAAACCTGTCTGCAGGCAACTTGGAGAAATGAAGTTAAGGAAAATATAGGAAAGAAGTTACAGACAGGGAAGATAATCCATGATCTTCTAAACCAATAACTGTAACGATTTCCCAAAGGATATAATAGAATGGAGAAGAAAAAAATGATGAAAAAAGAAAATGACTGAAAATTCTCTGGAACAAGAGAACATGATTCTCAAAACAAACAAACAAAAAAAATTCACAGAGTGCTGAGTATGATTAAAAAATAACTTAGGAGGCTAACAACAAAATGGTAGTATTATAGTCATTGAATTTGAAGTATTTCCTATAGTAACAGATAGAACACATAGGCATAATAAAACCTAGAGATAAACTCTGCAACAAAACTAAGTAAGGTATAACAAATACCATCATAAGAGTGAGTAGTGCCAAATCACCTACATCAGCATCGTGCAGAAAGAAATGAAATCAGAGGGACTTAACGATATCTCTGAAAACTAGACTCCCTGTTATGGGTTGAATTGTATGCCCCCAACAGATATGTTGAGGCTCAAATAAGTATTTAGAATATGACCTTATTTGGAAATAAGGTCTTTATAGAGGCAGTCAAGTTAAAATGAGATCATTTAGGTGGACTGTAATCTAGCCTAACTAGTGTCCTTATAAAAAGGGGAAATTTGGACATAGACACATGCACACAGGGAGAATGCCATGTGAACAAGAAAGCAGGGATCAAGATGATGCAACTACAAGCCAAGGAAGGTCAAAGATTGCCAGCAAATTAGAAGCTAGGAGAGAAGCATGGAACAGTTTCCTCCTCGGTAGAAACTGACCCTGCCAACACCTTGATCTTGGACTTTTAGCCCCAGAATTGTAAGAAAATAAACTTCTGTTGTATAAGGTACCCAGTCTGTGATACTTTGTATGGCAGCCCTAGCAAACAAATACAGAACCAGATATCAAATTGTCAACACCTTTTTTTTTTTTTTTGGTAATGCTCAGAGTCCATATGAGAACAGCTTCTGAAGAAAGGCTCTAGTTTTCTGGAGAGGGCAAGGGGACCACTAAATGTCATCTGAGTCCTAATATCTCTTATCTGTATGGAAAATGTTCACCTAATAGAAAGAGTGATCACGTGGTTGAGTCGCCTAATGTCTCCAGTTTTATATTTCTATCTCCGTAATTCTGCCAGAATTTTTGATGGTTTCTCTATCCTGTTGCAGTAGCTCTACCTGGGAAAGCCTGGATTCTCAGCCTCTTGCTCTGCACTCAGAATTGGTAAGCACCTCCCAGAGGAAAACCAAAAGCAGAATGTTGGCTCAACTCTTTGGCCCTTACTTCTTGGTAATATTAGTCTTTCTTATCCTGGCTTTTTGAAGAGCTCTCTGATGCCTATGAACAGGTAATCTTTAAGAATCCAACTTGTTTTACAGTGCACCCAACTTTTAAAATTATTCATGACAGAGGTACTTGTGTACTCTAAACCACTCTATCCTATTAAAAGGTAGAAGTTAGTGTTGTCTTATGTTTGAACTAATAAGGTATAGTCCAAAATGAATTTAAGACACTGCCTCTCACTCATATCCATTATCTATCTTGTATATAAAATGTATATGCATGGCTGTATATACATGTATATATACATGTGGCTTTCTGTATTTTTATTTCCATATTTTTAGTCATATATGTGTGTGTTGCCTTTCATATATTTGTTGGAAGCATTAAGTATGACTTGAACCTTTTTTATAAAGACTTTGGGAAAATTAATTAATACCGTTAAACATCAAAAAGATAAATACTATATTTGGTCCTGTATCTTTAAAAAGATGTAAGCAAAATATTTGGCTATACAATTTATAAACTTGTGTTATTCCCTCCTTTTCAGGTAAATTTCCTCAGCTTGTAGTTCTATATCCTCCTCAAGAATGACTATTTCACACCATGACTCTCCTTAGTGCAAATGAGATAAAACTATTTCTCAGCATATGCTCACTTAGAATTACCTTAAGAAGAAGAGAGTTAGGAGCCTGGAGGTCCTTATTAACATTTAGGGGAGCCTAATCTAATGATCTGTTTGTGTTTAAAGTAACCCTAGAATCTGTGCTTGAACTTTATATTGAAGCTTTATATCCCTTATATGTTAAACCTAAATTAACATGCTTAATGCAAATAACAAAGTGATCTCAAACCTAAGTTTCTTCCAGAAATTATTTGGGCTGACTTTCAATGTGCGAAATATCTGAAGTAATGTGATTTGGCCACACCCTTCTATACTAAAACATGTGAAAGTTCTCAGAATTCATAAAATACAAAACCACCTATTTGACTTCTTTCACTTCTTTTCTAGACTTGAAAAGTACAGGATATTCTCCCTCAACTCCTCTTCTTGTCACAAAGTTTGAATTCAAGGGATGAATCCATTTACATTAGGAATAAGTCACCCTAAGACAAAAAGGGAAGGAAACACTCAAATGCTCCCCCCATCCAACCTATTACACCACAAAAATATACATTTTTCCTCATAAAATTCATTTAAGTGGAGCACAATTCAGTTCAAGGAAAAGATTACCTAACAATACAAAAGATACACATAAAGTGTTCATTTCCTAATTTATTCTTTCGTTATATATGTTTTCTCTTTATCCATTAATAAGAAAACCATCGCAGCACATTGATAATTATTAGCTCCTTACTAACAGTCACAACGGCAATTTGGTTAAATGTTTTATAAACTGTTTGGGTTCACAAATAAGATTATTTTCCCCATGTTATACGAAGGGTTCGGCACATGATGTTCATGAACAATAAAATGAGTTTGGTGACTCATTCCCTTTTCTGCTACCAGACTGGAACATTTCCCATAAATTTTATTTGTGTTCATCTGCTTGTGACAACCATCTGCTTAGCCTGCACACTATTTTGTGTTTAGCCAAGATGAAATTAAAATTGACAGAGGTATCTACTATAAAAAAAGCAGCACAGATAATTGGGGAGTGGAATGTAAGTCAGCACCATTGCTTTGCATCCAGCACCCTCATTATGACAGTGTTCTGCACTCAAATATTTGAGAGTTGCTGAGAAGAATTAATTCATAAGGGGGTGTGTACATTTAAGGAAACTGAATTTTGAGGATGTATAAATATTTATTTCATTAAGTGAAAAGGTTAGCAATTTAAAGCTTCATACTATAAAGCATTCCTTTTGAAACAATGTTAACCCTCATATTTTTTCCTCCCTTATTACAGGCATAAGATTCTGAAACAATATTATCATTTAATAGTAAACACTGAACCACACAAGACTTTTATGTCAAAGATTTTAACTATCTCAATAGATTGTAGCTCTAATTCCTGGTCATAGGGAAAACTGTGAGCTTATCAGCTTGTTATTATAAGAAAGGAAAATAGCAAGGGAATGGCAATATGTGAAACACTAATAATATGTTCTGTCAAATTATTTGAAGATAGAAGAAAAATATTCTATGGAGTCCATTGAACACATTTAAGTAAAATTGAGATTGACTGTATCAATCACAGAAATGAAATTTATTTTTGCCCTTTCTAATCAACTGGCTTTAAGTGTGGGTAATGAAAGACACACCCAAATAAGATTAGTCCTTACTTTGGCACCATTCTTTAAAGGAGGAGTCTTGACAATACCCACTTAAAATTGATCATTTAAATACGGCTATCACCTCTTTTCAGAATGTTTAGGCAATTCTCTCAATTACCATCAAATAGGAAATAATGATCACTGAACATTTTCTTTGGTGTAAAACTACATTTTGTAGTTTTTTGGGAGTCCGCCTGCCGGTGCAGGGGACACGGGTTTGTGCCCCGGTCCGGGAGGATCCCACATGCCGTGGAGCGACTGGTCCCGTGAGCCATGGCCACTGAGCCTGCGCGTCCGGAGCCTGTGCTCCGCAAAGGGAGAGGCCACAAGAGTGGCCTCAGTTACTGGATCATATGGTAAGATTCTGATGAGCTTTGTAAGAAACTTCCAAATGGTCTTCCAAAATTGTGGTACCTTCTTTCATCCTCACTACCTGTGAAGGTGAATTCCTGTTGCCCTACATCCTAACCACCATTTGCTATTGTCAGCTTTCTCAATTTTAGCTATTCTAATAGGTATATAGTGGTATCTCATGATTGTTTTAATTTACAATTCTCTAATGCCATACGATGAGCACCTTTTATTATGTATATTTATTATTGTTTATCATCTACAGTAATGTATCTGTTTAGATCTTTTACCTATCTTTTAATTGGATTGTTGTATTATTGTTGAATTTTAAGTGTTCTTTTTATATTTTGGATACAAGTCTTTTATCAGATATCTGTTCTGCAAATATTTCCACCTAGTCTGTGACTTATCTTTTCATTCTCTTAAACAAGATCTCATATAGAACACAAGATTCAACTGATGGATGGTGAAGTTCTGTTCAACTATAGTTTTACTGAACTTCTGCCTGCTGCATTTGTCAATTACTGGTGTAGAGGGGTACTGAAATCTCCAATTCTAACAGTGGATTTGTCTATTTCTCTTTGCAGTTCCATTAGGTTTTGCCTCACGTTTTGAAGATCTGTTTTCAGGCATATATCCATTAAGGATTATTATGTCTTCATGGAGACTTGACCCCTCTATCATTATGTAATGCTTCTCTTTATCCCTGATGTTTCTCCTTGTTCTGAGTGTGCTTTGTCTGAAATTAATTCAGCCATTCCTGCTTCCTTTTGATCTGTTACCATGATATATCTTTTTCCATCTCTTTACTTTTAATCTACACATGTATATATTTTTAATGTGGGTTTCTTGTAGACAAAGTATAGTTGTTTTTTGATCTACTCACTCTGTCAGTCTGTCTCACTTAACTGGTGTATTAAATCATTCACATTTATTGTGCTTATTGATATAGTTGGATTAATAGCCATAATATTTGTAACTATTTTCTGTTAGTTGCTCTGGCTCTTTTTCTTTTTTCCTCCACCCTTTTTATGCCTTCTGTGGTTTTATCTGAGTATTTTATATTATTCCATTTTCCCTTCTCTCTTAGCATATCAATTCTACTTATTTTTTTAAAAATTTATTGTGATTGTCCTAGAGTTTGCAATATACGTTTGTCCTCAATTCTCTGAAGTATCTAAGAAGAGTTGCTGGTTTTCATTTTGTTCAGATATTTTCTTGTTATAATATTTGGAGTAACAACTTCCAAGCTCTTTACATAGTAGATCAGGAGCTGGAAGCCTAAATAGCACGTTTTTAAAAATGCACAAAAGGTTTACTAAGTTAATTAGTAAAAAAGAACATAGATGTATATGTGAAGTTGTGAAACTCTATTTTGGTTAAGTATATTTAACAAATCATGCAACTATAAGTTGATTATAATAGTGTCAGAGAAATTAAATTACTTTCAATGGAACAAAAATTATACTGACCCTGACTTTCTAAAGGAAACAATGGGGACTTCCCTGGTGTCACAGTTGTTAAGAATCCACCTGCCAATGCAGGAGACACGGGTTCGAGCCCTGGTCCAGGAAGATCCCACATGCCGCAGAGCAACTAAGCCCGTGTGCCACAACTAATGAGCCTGTGCTCTAGAGCCCGTGAGCCACAACTAGTGAAGCCCGTGTGCCTAGAGCCCATGCTCCGCAACAAGAGAAGCCACCACAATGAGAAGCCTGCACACTGCAACAAAGAGTAACCCCCGGTCGCCTCAACTAGAGAAAGCCTGCACACAGCAACGAAGACCCAATGCAGCCACAAATAAATAAATTTATTTTTTTTTAAAAAGAAAGAAACAATGGAAGTCAGAAAGTAGTGGAATAATGTTTTACTTAGTCATTGCTTTCTTGACAAACATCCTTTGTCAGGAGGAGATAAAAAAAGACCTTCTCCAACAACAATAAACAGAGATTTAACAAATGAAATGTTACTAAAGAAAATTCTTAAGTAGGTACTGTAGGCAGAAGAAAATAATACCAATTGAAAATTTCAAGATGCAAAAAATAAAGAAAAAAAGCTATAAATAAGTGCAAAAATCTAAAGAAATCTGTAAAAACAATAATAATTAACTCCTCTGTGTGTTTCACAAAGGAAGAAATAATATACATGATAAAACCAGCATATAAATTTCAAGTGATGTGTTTGACATTAAAGTAGTCTCAAGTTCTTGCATAAGGGAGAGTAGTAAATATATTGACTAATTTTATACTTTGATGACCTAAGAATTAATAAAATATTTAATAACTAAAAAAATTAAAAATAGAATGTGTAATATTCTAATTAGTAGAAGAAAACAATAAATTGAAAAAAATTACTCTGGCAATCAAAAGGAGGATATTGCAATGGTGTCAGGACATAGAAATGTACTGTAATAGAACATATAAGTTAAGACTGTAAGATAATAAATTCAAATACATCAAGGATTTCAAAGAAAAATTTGGCTATTTTTTTAATAGGAGAGTCACTATAAAGTTTGAATCAAACTTCATGCAAACAGAAATACCGAATAGAGAGAAAAAGAAAAAAGTTTAGAACAAAAGGGAAAGTCAAGCAAATAATAAATACTAACTTTAAAAAGAAAATAACTTCTATTATTTTGTGATATTGTATAGATATGCATGTAGAGTTGTTAAGCACAGGGAGCGATATCTGTCCTGTAGAGGCATATTAGAGAATCTTTGTGTATATATAATATTTAAAGCCACAGGACTTGATAAGACACCAAGAGAATGAATTTCGTAAGATAAATGAATCAAGCCTGAGTGCCAGAAACCACCAGCTTTAAGATGTCAGAGATGAGGAATCTGAAGTGAAGAAAGTAGTATGACAATGAGAAATGATTGATGAACCATGCCAAACTCTGCTTATAGTTCAAATAATATTAGAGATGATGATCAATTATTTGATAACAATGATGAGGATACTGGTGATGCTGATAACTCCTATCGTATATTGTGTTCCCCTATCCTCTTATTATCAACTTCCCATTCCTTCATCGGAAATAGTGGTTTATTTTTTAACAATAATTCTCCCTCATCTTCCTTTTTTAAATCATAAATGAGAATTTACTTTCCATTGGCTTGTTTATTCCCAAACTCTACACATTAAATATAGAGGGGCTCTTTATTCTAGACTTAACTGGTTTGTGTCCCTCAGGGAGAGAAATTTCATTTAAATGTTTTTCTTATGGTCAAGTCTTGCTGAGCAGAACAAGTCATTATATTTAGAGTACACAAACAGATTGATGTTTCTTTTTTTCATCAATATAGATGACATTTTTAGAAAAACAACTGTAAGAAATATTCTATCCAGGATCATGCAAGACACTGACAGGGAATAAATGGAGAACAACCTCAGCTGCTTCTGGGGATTCTTCTGTTCCAGGAAGACTGACCACTAAGTTCCATATGTTTGCTCTAAAAGTACCACCACTTCTTTTAATTCCAACCCACCCCATGGAACTTGTATAGACATTCTTGCTGATCTAGGTCTAAATGAGTTTATCACATCCCTTTAGATAGGACTTTTATTGACTAGATATCCACATGGAATCAGTCCTTCTAAGCTATTTTCTGTAATCCATTTTTCTTTTCTATTTTTTTTTTTGCGGTACGCGGGCCTCTCACTGCTGTGGCCTCTCCTGTTGCAGTGCACAGGCTCCGGATGCGCAGGCTCAGTGGCCATGGCCCACGGGCCCAGCCGCTCCACAGCATGTGGCATCCTCCTGGACCGGGGCATGAACTCGTGTCCCCTGCATCGGCAGGCAGATTCTCAACCACTGTGCCACCAGGGAAGCCCATTTTCTGTAATCTTAAACTTGCCAAATTTAACTTCTTTCTCTTCCTACTGGTTTGCTTCTGAGAGTCCAAATTTCCATATATAAAGCTTAAATTATGACAAAAGCTGAAGGTCAAAATTTGGTCTTTATAATTCAAAATAGTAGTCATATTTTGGGAAGAGAAAAACAAGATCTCCAATTTTCATATGCCATCAACTATGCCATCCACCTGCTTCCACTGACAGAGTATTTACAAATATTTATATTGCAAAGGCATACATCAGGAAAATTCTCAATATATTTGGGTGTATTTTGTTTCAACTACAGGTTTTTTTATTCCCAGCTAACTAACCAAGGCCTCATGTGTGTCTTGAAGTTTCCTTATGCTCCTTTTATTCATGGCCTATACTGAAGGAAGATAAAAATTGCCTGCTTTATGATTCCCTTTCCATGATCCCCAACTTGATTCCTATTTGACCTTATAGGGGGATGGCAATCCCCAAGCACAGATTATATCAGGTCTCATCTTTCAAGCCATGTGGAAATGTAAAAAAGAGAAAAAGTAGAACTTGAAGATCATAGGAAGAAAATGGAATAGTTCTGCCTAATCTCTATTGTAATGACTTTTCTCCTTCACATTAAAAGTCAACTCCATATTAAGGTGGACCAACTATGATTTTCATAATCCCATATAGTTCTTTACTAACAGGGATTCTAGAGGGGTAGAGTACAGCAAACAGCGTGTAGCTCTGAACTCACCCAACAGATTAGAATGTGTGATCAAGTAATTATTATTTACAGCACCATTTAAAAATGTGCCCAAACCTAGAAAATAGCAACTTATCTTAAACAAAATAGGGTCATTTTTGTTTGCATCCTGACAAAGTTGAGATTTCTATCCAATCTATAATATGACATATACTCTATGACATCTGTATATGAGTAAATAAAAAAGAGTAAATTCATTCATGAAAGTTTGCATGATTTGTAATGAGGAATGTTATACACTAAGAAACCAATGCCAATTATTCTTTTAAAGACTCACCTATTATGTAATTAGAGAGAGCAATGAACAATAGTGCTGAAACTAAAAGCAGAATTGATAAAATCTGGGACTACATTAATGTCTTTCTTGACCTAATATAGTATAACACATAATCATTTCAATGTATAGTGTGATTAGGCTAGGAGAACAGGAAAAAAGAGCAAAGAGGTAAATTGAAGAAATCTCTTCAGTGAGAACTGAGCTCAATTCATCATGTATAAAATTGGAGATATGGAACTAGATTTTTTCCATTGTTCTTGCCATACCTAAAATTCTGTGAGTTTTTTAAACATTTGTTTCTGAGTGGCTCTTTGCATGTTTTGAAAAACAATCCCTTTATATTGCACGGTGTATATTCACAGAGTGAATGAAGATAAAGTCGGGTTGACATGGATTTGAAGGAAAAGCTCTAAAAAGTGTCTCATAAAATGGAGCATTTGATCAGCCTAATAGACTCTGGTTATGCTGATTTTTTTCTTTTACCTCTAAGATCATTTTAATACCTGCCTGGAAAAGGTCATAATTCAGTCTTTGATCTCCTTTCCTTAATGTTAATTCCTTTCCTTAATTCAGAACCAGACAGAAAATGGCATATTCTTTCCCTATGACTCATATATTAACCAGAACTACTAGAATTTCTATGAGGAATTATAAGTATCTCAGAAATTCTTTCCAGGTAGTTTAATTTTAGTGAATAAATAGATCAAATCTATTTCCTCCTTTTGCTGACAGAGTTGTTAGCAAAATTTGCAGTGAATGAAAATAATTGCTATGCTATCTGGAATTAGTACAATTTCTAGGAAGCTCCAAAAATTCTGGGCAACTTGTATGAATTTAAGGAGAATTTCAATTTCTTGTCGCTGGTGAACTCATCCAGGTTTCTCAATAATCTCTGATCGATAAAATTCCAGGTCCAAATGATTAGAGGTTGTGAAACTGAACACATCCTATAGCACATATTTTATGTTGGGAATTTCTTCTGCACTAATATCCAGTCATACTAAAATGCAGATTTCTACAACCTCATGGGAATCATAAATGAACATACGTTCTGAATTCAAACCACGTATCACTGCTATTTAAGTATCAAATGATTCCAAGACAGAATATGCGCTTAGTGATTATTTATTCATCACTGAATAGGACCAAAAAATTTTTGATGCAGAATTTGTTCACTGATTTACATTTTATTTTATATAAATATACATCTGAGTATTCTAAGTAGGTATCAGAACATTTGTAGTTCATACACTTCAAAATACTTTTTATTGTATTGTTCAACAAAAGTGACTGAGAAGGAGTTGTGCATATGTGTATGTGAGTCTGTGTATGTGAGTACATGAGTAAAAGTACGTAAGAGAATAAATGACTGGAACCATAGATTATTATAGCGTGGCGGCCGTAGGTTTCTCCATGAAATGGCACTGAGTATTACTTTATTTTTTAATGCAGAGACACTTGTCATCTTTATGCAGCCTATAGGACTGAGCTACTCACTTGAATTGATTATTTTTGCACCAGTGAATTCTCCTTTCCTCCACTATGTTGGTATGTCATGAGGGTCATCTTCAAGGTACCATGGCCAATACCATGCTCCTGAGCACTTAGGCAGAAGTTCCTGGATTTTGGCATTGGGCACTACATTGAGACACACAAAGTGCAGTGGAATGCAGAGGACCTGAATGTTGAAAGATCTGAGTGTACGATGAAAATGGGTACTATTTATTAGGGGGAGGTGTAAAATCCTGGGGACAGAGAATGTGAAATTGCAAAAGGAGTTAAGCTGTATTTGTTTGACAAAAGCAAAATAAACATTAAGACATAAACTACTAACAACCACGTTTAAATGCAGATCATATTTTGAAATTGTCATAGTTAAACTAGGATTTAATACCGAAGAGTAAAAAACATAATCTTCCTGATCAATCCACCATGTGAACCATCAATGGAGTAATATGTTGAATAAATATTTTGATCTTGGTCTAAGTCCCTGTTAACACAGAGACAGTTGAAACATCTACTATCTTTTGGGTTATTTCTGTGGAAGCAAACTTAGCTGTAATGTTCTAATGTTCAACACCAGTCATGATATTGACTATCATGTCAATAGTGAATGACATGACTGTGATAAGGCAGTGATACACTTCTAGATGAATTTGGCATCTCACTAATTAAAACAGTAAAAGATAAAGTCTTAATGTTGGGTTATATGTCTATATCCAAAAGCTAATAATCACGACTGCTTTTGGCCACAATGAGCGAACAGAAACCAGATTGATCTTACTATCTTAAGTAAAAAAAAATGGACAAAACTGATGAAACAATGTTTTTCAAATTTGGGGGAACAAACATTAATCTCTGAGAGAGCAAAAATAAATGAGTCATAGCTTGTAGTACAGAGAGAGTTTCCTAGTAGCAGTCTAGGGAGGAGGAACCCAAATTTTGGCAATCTCCCTAGCTGAAGAAACAGAGTTCAGAGTTGGGGAGACCTAAGCAGGTAAAATTTGCAGGACAGAGTACTGGGGAGGAAAGAGCTGAGCATACAAGTGCACCCCCCCCCACCCCACACACACATACACACACACTGATCCAAGAACCTCAGGGGATTTCCCGCAAGTCTACAGCTGAATTCTGATCAGTCTGTTCATGTGGGAAAATTCCCAAATAAAAATGTTAAAACCAGTGACTTAACTTTCTAATTTCAGAAATTATAATAAGAAAAGCAAATTAAAACCAAAGTAAGCAGAAGAAAGTTAATAAAGATAAGAGCAGGAATTATTAAAAGAGACGACAAAAGAGTAGAAAAAATGAATATAAGCAAAGCTAGTTCTTGAAACGGTCATAATGATAGTTCTCTAGCCACACTGACCAAGAAGAAAAAGAGAGAAGACAAGAATTACCGAAGACAAGAATTACCAAAGACAAGAATGGGAGAAGGGACATCAATGAACATTCTATATTATACAGATACTAAGAGTTTAATTAGGGAATATTATTAAAAATTTTATGACAATAAATTCAACAACACAGATGAAATGAAAACACACAAGCACATACAAGAAGCAATACATAAACTGAGTCACCCTACATCTACTAAAGAACTTAAATTTGTAGTTAATCATTTTTCTTTGACGAGAACTCCAACTCTTGATGGTTTCACTACTAACATATTCAAAAATTTACTGGAGAAATATTATCAATTAGGTACACAATTTCATTCCGTGAGGCCAACATTTCCCTGATGCTAAAACACAAAAATGACATTCCAAGAGAACTTCATACCAGTATCTCTCAGGAACAGAGACACAAAAATCCTTAGCAAAATTTTAGTAAGTTGAATCTAATAACATATGAAAAGGATAAGACATCAAGACCTTGTGGCATATTTACCACCAGGAAAGTTGATGTAACCATTGAAAATCTATGTAATTCAACATGTTAAAAATGTTTTAAAGTAATCTGTCCTAACCAGAACATTGAGGGGTGGGGGAGGAGAAAGAAACAAAATGCAATCAGATGGCAAAAGAAGTACTAGTGTTAATCACAGAAACATGATTATCTAGGTAGAAAATACTAAGGAATCCACAGAAAAGACTTTAGAACTAATGAGTGCATTTAGTAAGTTTACAGGATACAAATTCAATATATAATTGATTCTATTTATTGAAACAAGCAATGATCAGCTAGAAATATTTTTTTAATTAATATCACTTTCAGTAACATTAAAACATAATAAATTAGGAATATATTTGATAAAAAAAGTATAAGTTCAACACATTGAAAGCTGCAATATATTACTGAGAAAAATTAAAGCACTAAATAAGTGGAAAGACAAACTATGTCCATGTATCAGAATAATCAATATTATTAAAATATCACTTCTCCCCATATCACTCTATAGATTCAACACAATCTCTATAAAACTCTCAGCAGTTGACATTATAGGAATTGATGAATTTATTCCACAGTGTACATGGAAATGGAAAGGACCTAAGACCTAAGTTAATGAAGAAAAACTAATTAAAGAAGAACTGAAGCAGAGATGTAAAAGTGACATATTAAAAACAAAAAAACACTGAAAAGTTAGCAATATCCAAGAAACAAAGGGGATCCAAAAATATTATCAGATTGAAGAAAATCTGTCTAATGTCAAGGAGTAACAGATGTATATTCTATTATAGTGATTTGTTTCTCCCTGTTGTTGCAAGATATTATATCTAGAAAGGACATGGCCATGACAGAGAGCAGCTCACAGCTACTGGAGATGGTGGGAGTTTACAGGGACATAGCACATTTACATTGCAGGTCCAAGTAGGAGCACAAAGAGAACTGCAAATATTTCATTGCCTTTTCTTGCTAAGCTGAATTAAGTAATGTGCCATGTGATTATAGAACTACCTGCTTTGATTTTTATGAGAGCGTTTATCAAAGCACGTTGTAGTCATCTACTATTTGTCTTAGTCTTCTCCACTGTGCTGTATACAATTTGAGGAAAAGTACTTTTTTTTTTTAACTTTTTTTTCTCGTTTTATTATCATTTTTTAACATCTTTATTGGATTATAATAGCTTTACAATGGTGTGTTAGTTTCTGCTTTATAACAAAGTGAATCAGCTATACATAGAAAAACAAATACCATATGCTAACACATATATATGGACTCTAAAAAAAAAAAAAGAGGAAAAGTACTTTTAAAAACCTGTATCCTTAGTACCTAACTCTGTGTGGTTCATAGTATCATTCATTAAATATTTGCTAACTGAATGATACATGAATGCACAAGTGGGGAAATATATCTTTTGTTTTAGCCCAAATGATCATGTCAAGAAACAATAAGTGGACATTTTAAGAACATTTATTTTGGTTCTAGATAGTAAGTGGGCATTTTAAGAACATTTATTTTGGATCTAGATAAGACAGATATTTCAAATACTTAGAACAATCTAAAAAAGAAGGAGAATTGCATATTTTATGATCATTTAAGTTCATTTCTATCCTAACATTATATGATATTACTTCCAGTCTTTAATATTCTCAGTACTATATGATACAGTTTCTAGTTCTCAAAAAAGTAATGGGGTTTGAGAAGAAGAAAAATAGTTATTATAAAAAGCACTAAGAAAGTGAAAAATTAGAGAATGAAGAGAAAATGCATATGGGTTATTTAATGTATTATTAGATACAATTTAAAACAGTCATTAAGAAAATACCTATTATTACTAAAGGTAAACTGGTTGCAAAAATTTAGTCTCTTCCTCTGTCAGCCTCTCTCTCTAAGGAAAAGGACAGAATGGCAAATACAAATACTGAAACAGTAATTTTCAGGGCAAGTTTTGTGCTACTTTCCTAAATAAAACAATTTTTTAAACAAATAACTACTTGTTACACATCATCAGAAAAGTAACTTATCATAGATAATCATAGTCAAACAATAAACCTAATGCTTCTATAGCAGAGGGGGCAAAAAAGTGATGAAGATCAGAAAAGCAGTCGATCAATTTATGACTCAAATTTATAATGACTCAAAATCAAAATATATGACAGTAAAATGATTTCTTATGACAATTATGAGGATAATAATATTATTTTTAACATGAGTGGAATAATTTATTTCTATATTTAAAATGTTATCACTTTGTCAACACTTACTTTTGCAAATATCCATATTTTTCCTATATATCATGTGAAAAAAAACAAAATGTCACTAACATGTTTTTATCAATTTACCATTTTTGATAGGTCAAAATATTGAACATTTTAAATACATTTATTGGCTGTCAAGTATATATTTGTGATGGTACATACTCAGCTTCAGTGTCATAAGGCTTCTTTTATTGAAATATGAAATAATTCAGCCTTCAGTTGTTATCACTAATTGATACTAAATTAACTTTATTAAAAAATTCAATACCTTGATAGATATTCTGTACTGCATGATCTTTAATTTACTCATTTGAGAATGAATTTTTACCTAGGGAGTATTTTACAATTACTTTATATGAATGAATCTTATTCTTTTATAAACAAGGTGAAAACATAGTGTGCTTTCAAATAATTTCATGTGTGTGTTCCAGAGAATTGTTTCCGATGATTCTGTAGATATGCAAATAATAATTAGAAAATGAGATGTAAACAAAAAGATATTCAAGATGCATATTTCCTTACGAAAGAATAAGAAATATAAGTTCAGGTAAGAAATAAATGCAAATTTATGGAGTACCATTTTAATAAAAGGTATGAGACTGGCATGTGGCAAAAACATGTTCTCTTCTTTGATTGTTTTCCCTTTTAACTGGGTCTTGAAGTGGTTTAATAATACAAGTAAGACATTTCAAATAATGAACACTTGAGATCAAACCCAGATTGCATTTTGTGTACTCAGTGAACATGGCAGGGATTTCAGTTTGTCAAAGGAGAAATCAAGATAATCAAACACTGAAATAAAGTGAATTATCTTTTAAATTTATGCTGGCTGTTGTGAGAATTCAACAACAGAGAGATAAGGTATGAAAAGTGCTCAATAGTGTACCTGGCACAGACTGAGGGCTTAATAAGGAAAGGTATGACTATAAATACAAACAATTATTCAATAAAATTTACACTCTTTTTTTTTTTTTGCGGTACACGGGCCTATCACTGCTGTGGCCTCTCCCGTTGCGGAGCACAGGCTCCGGGCGCGCAGGCTCAGCGGCCATGGCTCACGGGCCCAGCCGCTCTGCGGCATGTGGGATCTTCCCGGACCGGGGCACAAATCCGTGTCCCCTGCTTTGGCAGGCGGACTCTCAACCACTGCGCCAGGAAAGCCCTACACTCTTTGAAGACATAGAATCATAGCTTTGAGGAAAATAAATAATTCAAGATTTTTAAAATCTTAATCCTCAGTAATTTTTTGAGTGGGACTCTGAAACATCTAGCCCACATATATTGCCCTGTTCCTCTATGTGAACACTCATATGCCCATAATTCATTCCCACCATACCAACTTAAACTAATCCCATTTTCTCTTTTTCTTAATACTATGTACATCATACTTTATTATCATCAGCAATTTCATTTTTATTCTTGCTCAGTTTTTCATCTCACATTAAATCTTTTGTCATGATCAGATTTGGCTGGAACTTCCCCAGTTATGCTGCTCTTTCTTTTTCTATTATTTGGTATTCTGTAAAGCTACCTTAATCTCTGATTTACCTACTTTCCCCAACCCCTTCAGTGAACGTTAATTGACTTATTTATGAATATATATTTATTAAGTGTCATCCATGTGACAGGTAGTATTACAGGCACTCGAGATACATCAGTGAACATAATATCTAGAAATGTTTGCTCTGGAGTTATTTCTGCTTTAAGGAGGGTGTGGGAGATAGACCGTAAACAATAAATTTTAAAAAATGAAATTATAATGAACGTTAAAATTGATAATTGCTATAAAAAAGAACAGAATAAAGGGGATAGGAGTGAGCTAGTAGATCAATAGCAGGAGAAGAATTTTGCCGCAGGATGAATTGTACCTTGAGTATCATCCATATCTGATGTAGAAGATATTTAGATGAGACTGGACTTTAGAGCTCATGCTGGAATTAGTTAAGACTTTTGCAACTGTTGGGATGGAATGAATATATTTTGCACGTAAGACAGACAAGAAGTGGGGTCGTGGGCAGGGGAAGAACACAACGGACTGAATGTTTATATCCTTCTCATATTCACATGTTGAAATCTTAGCCCCCCAATGTATGTGGGGCCTTCAGGAGGGAGGGGAATAATTAGATCATGAGAGTGGACCCTTCATGAACAGGATTAGTGCCATTCTAAAAGACAGTGCTCATCCTTTTTCATCCTAGAGAGTGCTCATCCTTTTTCCACCATGTGAAGTTACAAGGTGAGGTATGCAATTCAGAATAGAACTCTCACCAGTACCCAACCATGCTGACACCCTGATCTCAAATTTTCAGCCTCCAGAACTGTAAGAAATAAATTTTTGTTTTTGATAAGCCACTCAGTCTACGGTAATTTGTGATAGCAGCCTGAAATAAGACAGGATGGTGGATTTCCATTTGAAACAGAATGGTCAGGGCAGGGCTCATTTAGCAGAGCAAAGTGGGAGAACATAAAGGTATTAGCCTCATGGATACTTGAGGGAAGAGAATTTCAGGAAAAGGAGAGAGCCAGTTTTAAAGCTAGGAATTTTTGAGAAACTCCAAGGAAGCAATTGCACCTAAAATAAAGTGAGTAGGAGGTAGAGTATTTGGAGGGGAAGTCAGAGACATAACAGCAGACAGATTTTGTATAGACTCATAAGCCATGAAAGAGATAGCCTATGTTGCTTTTACACAGAGGAATAAGAGTTATTGAAGGGTTTTGAGCAGAACAGTGTTAAGATCTGAATTAACATTTTGGAAGAATCATTTTTATGTTGAGAACAGAAAACACGGGATGAGGAGTGGTGGCAACAATGAAAAAGGACCAAAATTTCCATTTCATTTATTTCCATTTTTTACGTCCATATAATCAATGTCAATCTATTCACTTTGCAATTCACTTTTTCTACTTTCTAGGTTATTTAGGTCTCAGGTTATATTTTTCTTTTACTGCAATATCTGCTGCCAGTATTGGTAACTCTAACATCCATTTTGATCATCTATTAAATAGCTAACATCAAATATCCCTAACTCGTTTTACTCCATTGATATTTATGTCACACTGCACCCTGGCCATATCCCAAATCCTGGATACACAAAGAATATCCCACCTTTCAGATAGGGAATTTGTTCTAACACCTCTCTTCTTAAGAGTTCTTAGCTCATCTTCCAAGATTATTACAGCTTTTGGATTATGTCACCTGAACTGACCCTGACATATGTTCCTTAATTTCACCAAGATTGTTAACATTCCCTAGCAAAATGAAATTATACCTTAATATAAATTTTAGACTCAGTTATAGCAAACAAATTCTTAGTACCATTCTTCTCAATTTATTAATGTCATTTCCCTGCTTTTAATCATTTATGCAATATTTAATTTGAAGTGTTTTTTTACCTTGAACTTAAGGTTCAGGTAAAAATCCATCAATGTTAATTAAAGCATGCAGTGAGATAATGAGCTTGATTTAAGTAGAGGATCATATTTTTAGATTCATTGCTGCATTTCTACTTCTTCTGTATTCCCACTACAAAAGCCAAAATGCTATTTCCAGAACGTTTTGTGTCCTGAGATAATAAAAGAGAAGTGTAAAAAGATGTGCAACATGAATTCCACTGCAGTGTTATTTATGAGACAATAGATACAAATTAAATATGCAGCAGTGGGAGATAGTAAATTATATCATGTTATATCACCTTAATGGACTATTATACAGCCACTAAAATTAACAGATATAAGACTGCATTATCTTGAAAATGACTTTGATAAAGAAAATCTAAAAATTTAATACTCTATCTCTTCAATGATTGTGAAGACTATATATGTGGCCAAAAACTGGAATGAAGTATTGAAAATAAAAATATGATTTGTTAAAGTGGTCAGTTTACTAGTGATATTTTACTATAGTTTTCATTTTTATAATATCTGGTTAACAATATTTAAGATCTCTAAGGAAATGTCTTGAATTTACATAGTCATATGATTTTGGTCAATCAAGGGATGAATATGCATATCTGAATACATAGAATGGACTAGATCCAACATGTGCATCTCCCTATCCATAAATAATATTTAGAATTTTAACCCTCATATGGAAGTCCAAATCCCATCTTCCAAAATTTTTCCTTTTGCTTCTATTATAAAGGATGCTTTTATTTTCAGATTTTCTGTTGCATTTCAACTACTGATAATCTGCAAATCATTTTTGGCATGTATCCCATGTCATATGCAGGTTTATAAAATGTTTTACACATTATCAGTAAGTTCATTCTTTTTGTCATTTCTAACAGGTGTGAAACAAATTAATTCTAACACTGTTTTCCCTTTAACTGATTAAAATTACTGTTATTTTGACAATTTTGTATACTTTTGGAATCAGCAATGCTAGATTTTGTTTACGGATTATTTATGAAGAATAGTATGAAATCTCCATACCAGCTGCAATATATTGTTGAGCTCTCCAGAGAACACTTGCTATTATTTCTCTCTCTCTGTCTTTGTCTTTCTTTTCCCCTCTAGTTTTACATCAGGCTACACTGTTTTCTGGAGTGAAAATGATGATCATATCTGTTGTAATTCTAAAGTTTCTTCAAGTGAAAAAGGATATGTAAATCTTACATTATCTATAATTCTATCTGTATTTGGAATGAAATGTTATTAGATTAGCATTGAAAAATGATTTTTAAAAAAACATCTTTTTATTGTCTAGGAATATTTTTTTGGTCTAAACCTATATCTTCTAATATAGTTTTGCAGCAAATACCCTATGTTACAAAATTTAACTTGAACATATCTCTATACTGTTCCTCTTCCTTAGTATTTTTTCCTCCAATTATTAAAGGATTTGAAACAGTGCTTATTCACATCTACTTTCTTAAAAATATTCAAGTTACTTTATACACTGTCTTTTTTGATCCAAAAAACTCAATACAAGATACTACTGTATACTATTCATATCTTTTCATATACTTAATAGACTTGCAGATGTACTGGTTTAGATATTTGTCATTGTGATATCATCTCAATATATAAATTGTACCCACAACTTAACCATTTAAATGTACAATAATTAATTGAATCAATTATATTGGATTATTGAGTTTCAGTATGGTAGAAACCCAAGCAGGGATATATAATTTCTAAATAAAAATATTAAGTATAATAAGAAAACTCTTCTTCTAATTTACCCATCAAAGACTGGCTTTACAAAATAAGTATAAAATTTTAATTATTTTCAAAAGGTACCTTACCTGTCAAAAATGTATTTTTGAGTAGCTTGTATGGGTAAAATTATTTCACTTTTAGTTGTAACGCATCAGAATTCTCTGGAAGCCTAATTTAATATATAAGGCTTTTCAGGAAAATCATGAGTGTTTCAAAACTATTAAGTGTCAAGCCAGATAACACAGACTCTGGAGTCTACCTTGTGAAATTTGGACTGGAGGAATGGATAGGAAAATCTTCTTAATGTTGTTTCTAAAACCCCTTCTGGGCATTCTGTCCCATAGCTTCCTGTGGCTCCAGGCATGTCTTAATTCATTGCCAGCCATGCTGCCTAACATAAGACTTTGCTACTGTGACCACAGCCGACTGGATCAAAGGAGAGCACTAGGCTCGAGGGAAGATCAACCACATGTTCATCAGTGGACTTTAAAAATTCCTTAGTAATGAATGTTTTAGCTGACAGGGAACAGGTGCCTAAATTAAACCATAAAAATCTTTCGGTGAGGAATTTGAAAGTGTTATTTTATAAAAAGCCAGTGTTTACCAGCAGCTGCTGGAGCTGAGAGACACAGGAGGAAAGGGTTATCAGAGGCTGCAGGGAGAAGGAAAGAATAAGATTAATAATACTTATATTATGAGCACAACCACTCCTAGTAGTAATGTATAGAAATACCTGGTGAATAGCAAAAGGAGACTAGAGGGAGCACATAAATCGTGAAAATGATGCAGTACTAAAATGAAGAAGGAATTTTCACTATTGATACCTTAGCAAGATAATATTATCACAGGGTATAGCGGCCACTCTAGATCCTGAATTACCTCCTGGTTCCCATTATCTAGTTTATAAGAGGTATGACAGTACTGCAGTTCTGAATTTCACTTGCATGTCCTGGTCTATCTACTATTCCTGGATTCCCCCAAGGCTTGGCTGTAACAAGGAAATAAACTTTCTCCTTATTTCCTTGTATATTTTTTAACCAACTCCCTTTTTCTAATCTAAATAGGTTGACATCTAAAGAAGATTAACACAGAATTTAGCCACTCTAAGGAGAGTTAACATCTTCAAGTGTCTTTTGGTACTTAGTCAAAAGTATGACCCCAAACTTATTTCAACTAGAAGTAAATCATCACAGAGAACACAGCTGTAGGGAGGAATGCAATCTACTGCATATAACTTTACAAATAGTGCTAACCCAACCCTTTTCTCAACAAGTCAACTTTTTATAATTTAATTGTTCAGTAGCAGTTCAAATAAATATATAATTCCTCGTGTTGTGGAGAATGATTGTACTTATAACTAAACACTGAAAATAATTCATAAACATCTATGATATCACATTAAGAAAGCCATCAAGAAATGTGTGTATAAATGAAATTCTTTGATGTTAGGAATTGTCACCAGCAGTGCAAAGAAATATGTCATATCAGATCAAGGAATTTTAGGGGGAAGATGGCGGAAGAGTACGATGCGGAGATCACCTTCCTCCCCACCAATACACCAGAAACACATCTACACATGGAACAACTCCTACAGAACACCTACTGAACGCTGGCAGAAGACCTCAGACCTCCCAAAGCAAGAAACTCCCCACGCACCTGGGTAGGGCAAAAGAAAAAAGAAACAACAGAGACAAAAGGATAGGGATGGGGCCTGCACCAGTGGGAGGGAGCTGGGAAGGAGGAAAGCTTTCCACACACTAGGAAGCTCCTTCGCGGGTGGAGACTGCGGGTGGCGGAGGGGGAAGCTTCGGAGCCGCGGAGGAGAGTGCAGCAACAGGGGTGCGGAAAGCAAAGCGGGGAGATTCCCGCACAGAGGGGTCGGTGCCGACCGGCACTCACCAGCCCGAGAGGCTTGTCTGCTCACCCGCCGGGGCGGGCGGGGCTGGGAGCTGAGGCTCGGGCTTCGGTCGGATCCCAGGGAGAGAGAGGACTAGGGTTGGCGGCATGAACACAGCCTGCTGGGGGTTGGTGCGCCACAGCTAGGTGGGAGGGAGTCCGGGTAAAAGTCTGGAGCTGCCGAAGAGGCAAGAGACTTTTTCTTACCTCTTTGTTTCCTGGTGCGCGAGGAGAGGGGATTAAGAGCGCTGCTTAAAGGAGCTCCAGAGACGGGCGCGAGCTGCGGCTAAAAGCGCGGATCCCAGAGACCGGCATGAGACGCTAAGGCTGCTGCTGCCGCCATCAAGAAGCCTGTGTGCGAGCACAGGTCACTCTCCACACCTCCCTTCCGGGGAGCCTGTGCAGCCCGCCACGGCCAGGGTCCCGGAGTCCAGGGACAATTTCCCCGGGAGAACGCACTGCACGCCTCAGGCTGATGCAACCTCACACCCGCCTCTGCCGACGCAGGCCCGCCCCGCAGGCCGTGCCCCTCCCTCCCCCCGGGCCGGAGTGCGCCAGAGCCTCCGCATCAGCTGCTCTTTAACCCTCTCCTGTCTGAGCGGGAACACACGCCCTTCGGCAACCTACACGCAGAGGCGGGGCCAAATCCAAAGCTGAGACCCTGGAAGCTGTGAGAACACAGAAGAGAAAGGGAAATCTCTCCCAGCAGCCTCAGGAGCAGCGGATTAAAGCTCCACAATCAACTTGAGGTACCTGCACTGTGGAATACCTGAATAATCATCCCAAATTGAGGAGGTGGCCTTTGAGAGCAAGATTTATTATTTTTTCCCGTTTTCCTCTTTTTGTGAGTGTGTATATGTATGCTTCTGTGTGACATTTTGTCTGTATAGCTTTGCTTTCACCATTTGTCCTAGCGTCCTATCTATCCGTTTTTTTTTTTTTTACTTTTTAAAAATCTTTTTAATAATTATTTTCTTATTTTAATAACTTTATTTTTATTTTTTGATTTTTATTTTTTGTGGTACGTGGGCCTCTCACTGTTGTGGCCTCTCCTGTTGTGGAGCACAAGCTCCGGACACACAGGCTCAGCAGCCATGGCTCACAGGCCCAGCCACTCCACTGGCATGTGGAATCTTCCTGGACCAGGGCATGAACCCATGTCCCCTGCATCGGCAGGCAGACTCTCAACCAAGCGCCACCAGGGAAGCCCTAATAACTTTATTTTTTTTTTTACCATACTTTATTTTATTTTATTTTATCCTCTTTCTTTCTTTCTACTTCTTCTCCCTTTTATTCTGAGCCGTGTGGATGAAAGGCTCTTGGTGGTGCAGCCAGGAGTCAGTGCTCTGCCTCTGAGGTGGGAGAGCCAACTTCAGGACACTGGTCCACAAGAGACCTCCCAGCTCCACATAATATCAAACGGAGAAAATATCCCAGAGATCTCCATCTCAACACCAACACCCAGCTTCACTCAACGAGCAGCAAGCTACAGTGCTGGACATCCTATGCCAAACAACTAGCAAGACAGGAACACAACCCCACCCATTAGCAGAGAGGCTGCCTAAAATCATAATAAGTCCACAGACACCCCAAAACACACCACCAGACATGGACCTGCCCACCAGAAAGACAAGATCCAGCCTCATCCACCAGAACACAGGCACTAGTCCCCTGCACCAGGAAGCCTACACAATCCACTGAACCAACCTTAGCCACTGGGGACAGACACCAAAAACAATGGGAACTACGAACCTGCAGCCTGCAAAAAGGAGACCCCAAACACAGTAAGATAAGCAAAATAAGAAGACAGAAAAACACAAGCAGATGAAGGAGCAAGATAGAAACCCACCAGACCTAAGAAATGAAGAGGAAACAGGCAGTCTACCTGAAAAAGAATTCAGAATAATGATAGTAAAGATGATCCAAAATCTTGGAAATAAAATAGTGAAAATGCAAGAAACATTTAACAAGAACCTAGAAGAACTAAAGATGAAACAAAGAATGATGAACAACAGAATAAATGAAAAATACTCTAGATGGGATCAATAGCAGAATAACTGAGGCAGAAGAACGGATAACTGACCCGGAAGATAAAATAGTGGAAATAACTACTGCAGAGCAGAATAAAGAAAAAAGAATGAAAAGAACTGAGGACACTCTCAGAGACCTCTGGGACAACATTAAACGCACCAACATTTGACTTATAGGGGTTCCAGAAGAAGAACAGAAAAAGAAAGGGACTGAGATAATATTTGAAGAGATTATAGTTGAAAACTTCCCCAATCTGGGAAAGGAAATAGTTAATCAAGTCCAGGAAGCACAGAGTGCCATACAGGATAAATCCAAGGAGAAATACGCCAAGACACATATTAATCAAACTGTCAAAAATTAAATACAAAGAAAGCATATTAAAAGCAGCAAGGGAAAAACAACAAATAACACACAAGGGGATCCCCATAAGGTTAACAGCTGATATTTCAGCAGAAACTCTGCAAGCCAGAAAGGACTGGCAGGACATAGTCAAAGTGATGAAGGAGAATAACCTACAACCAAGATTACTCTACCCAGCAAGGATCTCATTCAGATTTGATGGAGAAATGAAAACCTTTACAGACAAGCAAAAGCTGAGAGAGTTCAGCACCACCAAACCAGCTTTACAACAAATGCTAAAGGATCTTCTCTAGGCAAGAAACACAAGAGAAGGAAAAGACCTATAATAACAAACCCAAAACAATTAAGAATATGGGAATAGGAACATACATATAGGTAATTACCTTAAATGTAAATGGATTCAATGTTCCCACCAAAAGACACAGACTGGCTGAATGGATACAAAAACAGACCCATATATATGCTGTCTAAAAGAGACCCACTTCAGACCCAGAGACACATACAGACTGAAAGTGAGGGGATGGAAAAAGATATTCCATGCAAAGGGAAACCAAAAGAAAGCTGGAGTAGCAATTCTCATATCAGACAAAATAGACTTTAAAATAAAGGCTATTAGAAGAGACAAAGAAGGACACTACATAATGATCAAGGGATCAATCCAAGAAGAAGATATAACAATTTTAAATATTTATGCACCCAACATAGGAGTACCTCAATACATAAGGCAAATACTAACAGCCATAAAAGGGGAAATCAGCAATAACACATTCATAGGAGGGGACTTTAACACCCCACTTTCACCGATGGACAGATCATCCAAAATGAAAATAAATAAACACAAGCTTTAAATGATACATTAAACAAGATGGACTTAATTGATATTTATAGGACATTACATCCAAAAACAACAAAATACACATTTTTCTCAAGTGCTCTTGGAACATTCTCCAGGATAGATCATATCTTGGGTCACAAATCAAGCCTCGGTAAATTTAATAAAATTGAAATTGTATCAACTATCTTTTCTGACCACAACACTATGAGACCAGATATCAGTTACAGGAAAAGATCTGTAAAAAATACAAACACATGGAGGCTAAACAATACACTACTTAATAACGAAGTGATCACTGAAGAAATCAAAGAGGATATAAAAAAATACCTAGAAACAAATGACAACGAAGACACGACGACCCAAAACCCACAGGATGCAGCAGAAGCAGTTCTAAGAGGGAAGTTTATAGCAACACAATCCTACCTTAAGAAACAGGAAACATCTCGAATAAACAACCTAACCTTGCATCTAAAGCAATTAGAGAAAGAAGAACAAAAAAAAAAACAAAGCTAGAGAAGGAAAGAAATCATAAAGATCAGATCAGAAATAAATGAAAAAGAAATGAAGGAAACGATAGCAAAGATCAATAAAACTAAAAGCTGGTTCTTTGAGAAGATAAACAAAAATGATAAACCATTAGCCAGACTCATCAAGAAACAAAGGGAGAAGACTCAAATCAATAGAATTAGAAATGAAAAAGGAGAAGTAACAACTGACACTGCAGAAATACAAAAGATCTTGAGAAATTACTACAAGCAACTCTATGCAAATAAAATGGACAACCTGGAAGAAATGGACAAATTCTTAGAAATGCACAACCTGCCAAGACTGAATCAGGAAGAAATAGAAAATATGAACAGACCAATCACAAGCACTGAAATTGAAACTGTGATTAAAAATCTTCCAACAAACAAAAGCCCAGGACCAGAAGGCTTCACAGGCGAATTCTACCAAACATTTAGTGAAGAGCTAATACCCATCCTTCTCAAACTCTTCCAAAATATAGCAGAGGGAGGAACACTCCCAAACTCATTCTACGAGGCCATCATCACCCTGATACCAAAACCAGACAAGGATGTCACAAAGAAAGAAAACTACAGGCCAATATTACTGATGAACATAGATGCAAAACTCCTCAACAAAATACTAGCAAACAGAATCCAACAGCACATTAAAAGGATCATACACCATGATCAAGTGGGGTTTATTCCAGGAAAGCAAGGATTCTTCAATATACACAAATCAATCAACGTGATACACCATATTAACAAATTGAAGGAGAAAAACCATATGGTCATATCAATAGATGCAGAGAAAGCTTTCTACAAAATTCAACACCCATTTATGATAAACACACTCCAGAAAGTAGGCATAGAGGGAACTTTCCTCAACATAATAAAGGCCATATATGACAAACCCACAGCCAACATTGTCCTCAATGGTGAAAAACTGAAAGCATTTCCACTAAGATCAGGAACAAGACAAGGTGGCCCATTCTCACTACTCTTATTCAACATAGTTTTGGAAGTTTTAGCCACAGCAATCAGAGAAGAAAAGGAAATAAAAGGAATCCAAATCGGAAAAGAAGAAGTAAAGCTATCACTGTTTGCAGATGACATGATACTATACATAGAGAAATCTAAAGATGCTACCAGAAAACTACTAGAGCTAATCAATGAATTTGGTAAAGTAGCCGGATACAAAATTAATGCACAGAAAACTCTTGCATTCCTATACACTAATGAGGAAAAATCTGAAAGTGAAATCAAGAAAACACTCCCATTTACCACTGCAACAAAAAGAATAAAATATCTAGGAATAAACCTACCTAAGGAGACAAAAGACCTGTATGCAGAAAATTATAAGACACTGATGAAAGAAATTAAAGATGATACAAATAGATGGAGAGATATACCATGTTCTTGGATTGGAAGAATCAACATTGTGAAAATGACTCTACTACCCAAAGCAATCTACAGATTCAATGCAATCCTTATCAAACTACCAATGGCATTTTTCACAGAACTAGAACAAAAAATTTCACAATTTGTATGGAAACACAAAAGACCCTGAATAGCCAAAGCAATCTTGAGAACGAAAAAAGGAGCTGGAGGAATCAGGCTCCTTGACTTCAGACTATACTATAAAGTTACAGTTATCAAGACAGTATGGTACTGGCACAAAAACAGAAAGATCAATGGAACAGGATAGAAAGCCTGGAGATAAACCCACGCACATATGGTCACCTTATCTTTGATAAAGGGGGCAGGAATGTACAGTGGAGAAAGGACAGCCTCTTCAATAAGTGGTGCTGGGAAAACTGGACAGGTACATGTAAAAGTATGAGATTAGAACACTCCCTAACACCATGCACAAAAATAAGGTCAAAATGGATTAAAGACCGAAATGTAAGGCCAGAAGCTATCAAACTCTTAGAGGAAAACATAGGCGGAACACTCTATGACATAAATCACAGCAAGATCCTTTTTGACCCACCTCCGAGAGAAATGGAAATAAAAACAAAAATAAACAAATGGGACCTAATGAAACTTCAAAGCTTTTGCACAGCAAAGGAAACCATAAACAAGACCAAAAGACAACCCTCAGAATGGGAGAAAATATTTGCAAATGAAGCAACTGACAAAGGATTAACCTCCAAAATTTACAAGCAGCTCATGCAGCTCAATAACAAAAAAACAAACCACCCCATCCAAAAATGGGCAGAAGACCTAAATAGACATTTCTCCAAAGAACATATACAGACTGCCAACAAACACATGAAGGAATGCTTAACATCATTAATCATTAGATAAATGCAAATCAAAACTACAATGAGATATCATCTCACACCAGTCAGAATGGCCATCATCAAAAAATCTAGAAACAGAGCTTCCCTGGTGGCGCAGTGGTTGAGAGTCCGCCTACCGATGCAGGGGACACAGGTTCGTGCCCCGGTCCGGGAGGATCCCACATGCCGCGGAGCGGCTGAGCCCATGAGCCATGGCCGCTGGGCCTGCGCGTCCGGAGCCTGTGCTCCGCAACGGGAGAGGCCACAACAGTGAGAGGCCTGTGTACCGCAAAAAAAAAAAAAAAAAAAAAAAATCTAGAAACAATAAATGCTGGAGAGGGTGTGGAGAAAAGGGAACCCTCTTCCACTGCTGGTGGTTATGTGAATTGGTACAGCCACTATGGAGAACAGTATGGAGGTTCCTTAAAAAACTACAAATAGAACTATCATATGACCCAGCAATCCCACTACTGGGCGTATACCCTGAGCAAACCATAATTCAAACAGAGTCATGTATCAAAATGTTCACTGCAGCTCTATTTACAATAGCCCAGAGATGGAAACAACCTAAGTGTGCATCATCGGATGAATGGATAAAGAAGATACGGCACATATATACAATGGAATATTACTCAGCCATAAAACGAAACGAAATTGAGCTATTTGTAATGAGGTGGATGGACCTAGAGTCTGTCATACAGAGTGAAGTAAGTCAGAAAGAAAAACACAAATACCGTATGCTAACACATATATATGGAATTTAAGAAAAAAAAATGTCATGAAGAACTTAGGGGTAAGACAGGAATAAAGACACAGACCTACTAGAGAATGGACTTGAGGATACGGGGAGGGGGAAGGGTAAGCTGTGACAAAGTGACAGAGTGGCATGGACATATATACACTACCAAACATAAAATAGATAGCTAGTGGGAAGCAGCCGCATAGCTCGGTGAGAGATCAGCTCGGTGCTTTGTGACCACCTAGAGGCGTGGGATAGGGAGGGTCGGAGGGAGGGAGACGCAAGAGGGAAGAGATATGGGAACATATGTCTATGTATAACTGATTCACTTTGTTATAAAGCAGAAACTAACACACAATTGTAAAGCGATTATACTCCAATAAAGATGTAAAAAAAAAAAAGATAAAGTCAGTTTAATTTTTTTTTCTTTTTTTCGTTACGCTGGCCTCTCACTGTTGTGGCCCCTCCCGTTGTGGAGCACAGGCTCCGGACACGCAGGCTCAGCGGCCATGGCTCACGGGCCCAGCCGCTCCGCGGCATGTGGGATCTTTCCGGACCGGGGCACAAACCCGTGTCCCCTGCATCGGCAGGCGGACTCTCAACCACTGTGCCACCAGGGAAGCCCGATAAAGTTATTTTAATACAAATAATAAAAACAAAACAACAAAGATGTTAAAAACATTTTTAAATATAATATAGTACCTAAATAAAACAGAAAACAAAAAAGGTCAAGAATACTTACAGTGAATTTATAGTGTTAAAAGATAAACTGAGACATATTAAAAATTTTAAGTGTTTTTTTTTTTTCTCAGCAAAAGTTGATTCATCTAATCTAGCCGATAGAAACAAGCTCCAAGGAGCTGTACAAAATGAAGACTTTATAGGCTGAAGAGAGTCAGAAGAAGTTATACTAGGCAAAAAAGCAGGTTGGTTATTACAAGGTTACTTTCTTTTAGGGGTCTATCAGGCAGATTACCTAACTAGTGCTTATCAGGTGATTCTTGATTGACTGGTTTAAGATTCCATTTCTGAGAGAGTCGAAACTAATTAAGTTAAGTTTGGTTGTGATGTGGAGCTTAGCATAAATGGTCCATTTGGAGCCTGTTGTCTTTTTTTTAACAATAGCCATATTTCAATTAGTAATTTCCTTATCTTTATTGTTCATCCTAAACACTAATCTATGTTTTAGGTGGGATTTTCGTCTTTTCCCATAAATATTCCTTTTCAGCTTTTCTCTTAACGAATATGCACCTTTGGGAAATCAGTGGGAATGAACAGTTCCTCTTCATATGGCATTAATAAAAATTTTAAAATATGTTACAGATATTTGGAAATAAATGTAAATAGTAGTATAAAGTGAAAAGCAATAATAGGAATATTCGAAAGGTAATAGAAAAAATAAATCTTTAAAAGAGAAATTAACAAAACAGGGGAAAGACAAGCATAAAATATAGATAGAAACAATCTTTTAAAAATTTACAACAATAGGGCTTCCCTGGTGGTGCAGTGGTTAAGAATCCACCTGCCAATGCAGGGGGCACGAGTTCGAGCCCTGGTCTGGGAAGATCCCACATGCCACAGAGCAACTAAGCTCTTGCTCCACAACTACTGAGCCTGTGCTCTAGAGCCCATGAGCCACAACTACTGAGCCCACGCACCACAACTACTGAAGCCCGCATGCCTAGAGCCCGTGCTCCGCAACAAGAGAAGCCACCACAATGAGAAGCTCACGCACCACAATGAAGAGTAGCCCCCGCTTGCCCCAACTAGAGAAAGCCCGCCCACAGCAACAAAGACCCAACGCAGCCAAAATAAAAAAAAAAATTTTTTTTAGTTTACAACAATTAGTGTTCTAGAATTCAAGTAAAAAATAAGGGAAAAAGTCCAAAAATATAGGCTGATATATGTGTATGTATAACTGAATCACTTTGCTGTACATCTGAAACTAATACAACATTGTAAATCAACTATTCTTCAATTTTTAAAAATTAAAATTAAAAAATATAAGCTGAAACTAAGATACAATCAAGAACTAACTATGAATATAATTAAAGTATCTTCTCAAACCTTTAGTAAGATATTTATGAGAGGGGCCTCTCTGTGAGTGTACATGGTTTTGACTGTATTTTGATTTATATTATTAATTTTAAAACATAAAATAAATACAGCTCTAAGAAATTCCCTTGTATCAATTTGATAACTTTTTTCTATTTTCTCTATGATTTTCTTTGGAATTCTAATAGGAAGATACTGAGACTGCTGAAAAGAACCTCTATAATTCTTATTTATCTATGTTACTCTTCATCTCTTTGGGTTTTTGTTCTGCTCTCTGTGTCATTTCTAATATTCCAATATTTTTATTGCTTGCCTAATAATTTCTGCAATTATATTTGTAATTTGAAAAATTATTTATTACTGAATCATTCTTGTGACTCTTCATTTCACTTCAACACTTAGAGGCCACTGTAGGGTTGTTAATTGACCTAATTTCAATAATTTTGTGTCACAGGGAATAGGGAGGCCTGATAAGAAGGAGAGAGATGGGGGAACTGCCAATTAGCGGAGTGGTCAGAACATATACAACATTTACTGATTAAGTTCACCATATTATATGGGCATAGTTTGTGATGCTCCAAAACAATTACAATAGTAATATCAAAGATCACTGATCACAGGTCACCATAACAAATATAATCATAATGAAAATATTTAAACTATTGCAAGAATTACCAAAAGTGACACAGACACATGAAGTGAGCATATGCTGTTGGAAAAATGGCACCAATAGACTTGCTGTGTGTAGGGTTGCCACAAACTTCAATGTATAAAGAACACAGTAAAATGAGGTATGCCTGTATGTGATAAAATATTTATGAAATTATGCAAAACAACTAAATAATAATCAACAGACCTATACCATAATCCCCTTTAACAATCAAAAAAATCAATCTGCAATAAAGTATATACTCTTCTCTCCATCCTGCATGTTCAAATGTAAAAAATATTCTGAATGTTTTTATATTCCCATATATTTCTTGTTATCTTACTACATTTTCATGTATCATGAAAAAATAATCTTATTGAATACACTGAATATTTTCTGTAAATGGTATCATATATCTATATTCTTCTTGCTTTTACCATTCAATATTATACTTTCCAGTATCGTGCATATGGATGTACGTTAATCTTGTTCATTCATATTCATTGCTAATGGTACTAATTTGTTTAGATAGATGACCATTTAGTTATCCACTTTTGTTTTAATAGGTTATTACCCCCTTTTTTCTCTTTTAAAATAAGGCTGCTATGAACATGAACATTGGTATATGTCCCCCTGTGCTATGAGAAAGAATTTCTCAAGGATATAAGGACTAAGGTGTGGAAATGATGAATCATGTGCCATGCACTTTCTCAATTTAGATATTGATCTCCAGATTGGTTTCATCAAGGCACATTTATCCTCCATTTCCAGCAACATAAGAGTTCCCTTTCTCTACATCCTTCTTAATTTCACACACATATAAAGAATATATATAAAGAAGTCTCTTTATATCCCTAAGAGATAATTTTGGAATAGAATTTGAGACATGTAAGATTGTATCATCTGAGACAGGCAAGTTTTTGTGTCATCTGTTTGCTGGCAGCTTGATTTGTCTTGGTTCACCTTAGTAAACTTTGGGTGTCCTAGCTTGCTGCAAGATGTGCGCGTCCCAACTATCCAACTTGTGTGCCCCAAAGAAATATCTCCTTTTCCCCAAAGGTCTGGTAAGGCAATAACCTTTAGGTCACAGGATTTGGAAATCACCTGAATGTTCCTTTAACTTCAGTAGCAGCTTACTAATGTGATGTGCTTCATATCTGCTCATTTAAGAAGAAGGCATACAAATGGCCAGATGACACATGAAAGAATGCTCAACATCACTAATCATCAGGGTATTGCAAATCAAAAGCATAAGGCATACCACCTCACACCTGTCAGAATGGGTATCATTAAAAAGAGACATTAAATAACAAGTGTTGGTGAGGATGAAAGGGAACCCTCATGCACTGTTGGGAGTATTGTAAATTGGTGCAGTCACTGCGGAGGCAGTACGGAGTTTTCTCAGAACATTAAAAATAAAACTACCATATGATCCAGCAATTTCACTTCTGGGTATTTACCCAATGAAAACAAAAACACAAATTTGAAATCTGAAAAATCCATTGTTCACTGCAACATTATTTACAATAGCCAAGATATGGAAGCAACCTACATGTCCATTGATAGATGAATGGATACAGAAGAAGTACACATACACACACACACACACACACACACACACACACACACAGGAATATTACTCAGCCATTAAAAATGAAATCTTGCCATTTTCCACAACATGAATGGATCTAGAAGGTATTATGCTAAATAAGAGAGAAAGATAAATCCCACATGATCTCGCTTATATGTGGAATATAATAAAACAAAACAAGCAAAAAACAAAACAAAACAACAGACTCATAGACACAGAGAGCAGATGAGTGGTAGCAGAAGTGGGTGGGTGAGAGGGTGAGTGAAATAGGTGAAGGAGATCAAAAGATACAAACCTTCAGCTATATAATAAGTCACAGGGGTGTAATAAACAGTGTCACGAATATAGTCAATAACAATATAATAATTTTGTATGGGGACAGATGGTTACTAGACTAATTGTGCATCATGATGTGTGTAAATGTCAAGTAATTATGTAGTACACCTGATACTATCATAATAGTGTATATCAACCATATTTCAATCAAAAATAGAGAAGAAATTTAAAACGATACACTCTCCCAGCTCCACCCCCCCCCCAAAAAAAATTAAAAGAATAGAAAAAGAAGAAAGAAAAGCAAAGAATACAAGCTAATTAGGAGCTCTGGTTACATGGGTGTGGTCTGACATACATCACCTACAGAAATGCCAAAATGAAGAAGTCTTTACTCTGCTTTAATACCCACAGTGTCTTCTTCAGGTGTCTTCCAGAAATTTTATTTACTCAGCATTGAGAAAAACCTCCCTAATTTTGACTGGGATGTAAACAAACCGGCTTCTGCGTGTTCTGTACATGCGATGAGAGTGTATTACCTAAAATCACAAGTACATACCTGTAAACAATGCTTTGCTGTCACTATGAGATTTTATCCCACAAGTTCTGTCTAAAAAAAACCATGCATCTAGGATGCTACAAGGAATGTTGGGTCCACCCTGGCTCAGCCCCTCTATGTATACTTTTAACTTCCCTGTCCTCTGTTTTTCTTCACCAGTTATCATTCTCCAAACCCACTTCAGTTCTTCAGAAATCTCTTGAAAGGGCATTTATTTTCCTGCTTGTTCAAATTTCTCATTCTCTTCAGATTTGTGGGTATTAATTTATTTTAAAACATTTTACTATCAATTAAATGGAACTATGGGAGGGAGAAAGTAGATAAGCCCATACGTGATGTCCAGCATCTTAAATTAAAAATTCCTGCTAACTAGTTGTCTACACGTCTTTTTTTAAATTAATTTTTATTGAAGTATAGTTGGTTTACAATGTTGTATTAGTTTCTGTTGTATAGCAAAGTGAATCAATTATGCATAACATATATCCACTCTTTTTTAGATCCTTTGCCCATATAAGAAAATACTCTCTTATTACAGAGTATTAAGTAGAGTTCCCTGTGCTATACAGTAGGTTCTTCTTAGTTATCTATTTTATATACAGTAGTATGTATATGTCAATCCGAATCTCCTAATTCATCCCTCCTCCCCTTTCCCCTGGTAACCATAAATTTGTTTTCTACATCTGTGACTCTATTTCTGTTTTGCAAATAAGTTTATTTGTACCATTTTTTTTAGATTCCACATATAAGCGATATCGTATGATATTTGTCTTTCTCCGTCTGACTTACTTCTTAATATTTTCTTAAAGGTGAAAGGCAGTATTAATAAATAGTGTGGATTCTAGTAATTTAGTTAGTTAATCCCCTTCTAATAGATAGCTACTTTTTAGATTCGTGCAGGAATGTAGGCCTGGTATTATCAGATTTCATGATTTTTAGAAATATATCAGTCATCAGAATTTTCAAATCAGACCTCCTACTTTCTTAATGAGGGCATGATTTTTGCTAGCACTGTGTGAGCTGAACATGTCTGCAACAAGTATCCAGAGGGCATGATGCCAGTGCATCATATTTCTCTTAGATCTATTATGAAGTTAATTATTTTTAAGAATCCTGACAACTAGTTATTAGTTTCCAAATTTACAAATGAATAAACTGAGATGGTCTAATATTAATTAGTCTGCCAGATGCTACAGAGAGGACTAGAATTTTGGTCTAAGTCCAGGTTGTCTGACATCCAACTCATCATACTCTGAAGAACAGTGTACGTCGGTGCTAAGTAGGTAATAAATAAAAGAAACCATACAGTTACCTCACGAAATGTAAATCTTATCTAAGTTACTTTTGAAAATGCTACCTATGTTTTAAAAATATCTTTCGATTCAGGGGCTTTTGAAGATTACCTCATTTTCTTCATCATCAAACTGGAAAGAAGGAGCCAATACTAACTTCCTTCAGTCTTAACCTCCTGCTCATTTCTCAGGGTCTCGCAAACTGATTTCAGCTCCACCCACTATATATTCCAAAGAAGACAAGAGTTGACATTTTAAGGGGTGTTTTATTTTTATATGCAACAGGTGGGAATTATTTCTCACTAGACACTTCATAAATGTGTTTAATAATGAATGCACTGCTTGGCAAGTGAAATTGTGTTAGTGTTATGTGTCACCTCCTCCTATACGTGGGGTTTTAATAAGTTATGCTCAACAAACCAAGAACAATTTGAAATACACAGTTGCAGATAGTCTGTGTGACTCCCAAGAGATATCGTTAGTAAAATTTTTGCTACTAACGTTCTGTGGTATTAATGTTTTGTTCTATGATTGTGTAAGATATAAAAGTCATGTTTCTATTTTTCTTTAAAAATTTTGAATTTTTGATCAATAAATGGTGCATTTATTCATTTTATATGTTCCAAAATGAATAAACCTTATTTGTTTTATATGTTCCAAATACTTCAAATAATTATTTTACCAGATAATTAGAAACTATTTTATTAATTTATCAAATATGCCTATTATATATATATATTTGTGTGTATATACATGTATGTATGTACATATGTAATTTAAAATACATGCAGTTTTCTTACTAAACATATAGAAAATTAATCTATGAAGTCATTACTTGATTAAATAGGCTTGATCTAATCACCACCTATACTGGTTACACTGACATCCAGGCCTCCATCATTTCTCTCCAGGACGACTGTCCAGGAACTCCTAATAATCTCTTTAGTCCAGTTTTACCCTCTTCCCTACTTATGTATTCATTTTTCATACAGAAGAGTTTTTAAAACATAACACATCTTTTCATGCCACTGCTTACACTACTTCAATAACTTTCATCAAGCTTAACATAAAAATACATAGCCCCATATTCACCTACCTGGCCCTACATAAATCTTGCACTAACTTTCTTCTCCAGCTCGTATCTGAACTTTCTCCCTTTCCTCATTACATTCCAGCCACAGTGATGGTATTGTCATCCATCCAAAACTCCACCTTAGGGCTTTGCCAGTTTCCCAAACATGGCACCCTATTTGTAGCTTATACAAAACTGATTTTTTAAAATTATATATTCTGAACTTTCATACTCATACTGTTTTTTCTTTTAATTTTTTATGGAGGTATCCATACTACAGAAAAGCACACAAGCCCGAGTGCACAGCTCAGCTAACTTACAAAGTGAACACGTCCATTTAACCACCACTTGAATCAAGATAGTGGATACCACAAACACTGTAGAAGTCTCCATTATTCTCTGTCCCAGTCACATCCTCCTAAAGATAAACAATGTTCTGACCTTTATTTCCATATGTTAGATTTCCCTATTTTAACTTCGTATCAGTGAATTATACAGCATGTATTATTTTGTGACTGACATTTCTTACACTCTGTTTTATGTATTATTATGTCTGATTTCTTTTTTATTGTGGCAAATAAACATATATTGAGAAATCTACCTCTTAAACAAATTGTTAAGTGTATAGTACAGTATTGTTAACTACATGCACATTGCTGTGAAACAAAGCTCTAGAAATTGTTTCCATCTTGCATGAAAAAAAAGCTCACTCTCCCCCAAACCCTGGAAACCACCTTTCTACTTTCTTCTTCTAAGAGTTTGACTACTTTAGATACCTCATTTAAGTGGAATCTTCCAGTGTTTGTCCTTCTGTGATGGCCTTATTTCACTTAGCAAAATGTCCTCAAGGTTCATCCATGTTACCACATATGGCAGGATTTCCTTTTTTATAAAGGTTGAATAATATTCTATTGTATGTATATATACTGCATTTTCTTTATCCATTCATCTATGGATGAACATTAGGTTGTTCCCACCTCTTGGTTATTGAATAATGCTGCAATGAACATGAGAGGGCAACTATCTCTTCCAGATTCTGATTTTAATTCTTTTGGATAAATATTCAGAACTGGGATTGGCAGATCATAAGGTAGTTCTATTTCTAATGTTTCGTAGTTCTTTTCTTCCCCCCCTTTTTAAATTAATTTTATTTTTGGCTGTATTGGGTCTTTGTTGCTGTGCGCAGGCTTTCTCTAGTTGCAGTGAGCGGGGGCTACTCTTCGTTGCAGTGTGCTGGCCTCTCATTGTGGTGGCTTCTCTTGTTGCAGAGCATGGGCTCTAGGCACGCAGGTTCAGTAGTTGTGGCTCGCGGGCTCTAGAGCGTAGGCTCAGTAGTTGTGGCTCACGGGCTTAGTTGCTCCGCGACATGTAGGATCTTCCCGGACCGGGGATCGAACCCACGTCCCCTGCATAGGGACCAGGGAAGTCCCTATTTCTAATGTTTTGGATGAATTTCCATACTGTTTTCCACAGTGAGTGCGCCTTTTTACATTCCCATCAATGGTGCACAAGGTTTCCAATTTCTTTAAATCCTCACCAGCACTTATTTCCTGGTTTTAGGATAATTTTTTTTTTTTTTTTTGGTTTTGGTTTTTCAGTTTTGATAACGGCCATGCTAACAGGTGTGAGGTGACATTTCATTGTGATTTTGATTTGCATTTCTCTGATGATTACTGATGTTGAGCATCTTTTCATGTACCTGAGATCTGTATATCTTTTTGGAGAAATGCTTATTCAACTCTTTAGCCTATTTTTAAATCAGGTTATTTTTATAATAACTATTAAAAGTATGGTTTGCGAATAATTTCTCTCATTCCATAGGTTGCCTTTAACTCTACTGATTGGTTTTTTTGTTTTTTTTTTTTTTTGCGGTACGCGGGCCTCTCACTGTCGCGGCCTCTCCCGTTGAGGAGCACAGGCTCCGGACGCGCAGGCCCAGCGGCCATGGCTCACGGGCCCAGCAGCTCCGCGGCATGCGGGATCCTCCCGGACCGGGACACGAACCCACGTCCCCTGCATCGGCAGGCGGACTCCTAACCACTGCACCACCAGGGAGGCCCTGGGGTTTTGTTTGTTTGTTGTTGTGGAGAAGCTTTATAGTTTGATGTACTCAACGTAGGCAATGATTTTTTGGATATGATACCAAAAGTACAAGTTATAAAAGCGAAAATAGACAAGTGGGACTACATCAATGCCAAATTTATTTGGATTTTGAGTCACTAGATCTGTAAATTGCTAGTATTCTTGGTTCTCCACTAACAGAAAGCAGAAGTTAAATTCCAAAAGAGGGATGTATGTATGTGTGTATTTGTGTGTGGTGATTTGTGTGCCCATATTTGTTTACATGGTTGCCTGTTGTTGGATAGAGGGAAAGGAAGGCTAAAGAAAGAGAATCATTTCACAAGGAAAAACAATAAGTTACTTTCTGATGAAAAATTTTATACAAAATGTTGGAATTATAAACGAAGGGTGCTTATAGAAGGAAAGAATTTTTGATCTTCTATTTTATTGCTAGAGCTAAGGACAGCACTGGAAATGTTAAAATGTTTAACTGCATCAGCAAAGATGCTCCCCCTCCTCCAGGTGTTTGTGATCCACAAAGAGAAATGGGGATACATTAAGTAACTAAGAGTAAATGAGCCTGAAAGTAGCCTAAAAGAAAGGGCAGGTTAAACAAAACAAAACAAAAAAAGCTAAGCAGAGAAAATATGAAGGATTATGCATCATAGCAAAATATAGCAAATGCTAATGGACACTCTAATATGGAAATATTCCTCAACTGAACTAGTACCACGTCATGGAGGAAAATCAATAAAAATGACGAAAGAATGTGGTGCATTGTGGAGCTTTAGGATAAGGATTTGTTGTAATCTTAGCATTTATTAGCTTGGAGATCTTGAGCAAACTTAAATGACCTGAGCTTCACTTTCATCATTTGTAACATAGAAATGCCTACTTCATTTAGGATTATTATAGGGATCTTGAGATAACATATTCTAAAACGTTAAGTAACACAAGGCACACAATGATAATGGTAGTGTTCTAAACAAGAAAACATGGTTCTAATCATTGTAATCAGAAAGCTTTGCCACCTCCTTCACACCATCAATATTTCTATATATTTCATATATCAAATTAAATTCCATCAATGTATATATTTGGAATAATGGGAATATGTAGTTGCAAATACCCTTTATAACTGTTAAGTTAATCTCTACTAATGTCCAATATATGCTCCTAGTCTGATGACATTACAACAATCTTTGATACTTCCTCCTTTGTAAAATGAGAGGTTTTGAGATAAGTGATCCAGTTAAAACATTGTAAGGCTTTATAATATTTAAAAATTCAAAGCACTTCAGAGTTTAATTGAAGTTTTGGAATAAAGCAAAATAAATTCATGTTAAAAATTTTAATGTATCACTTAATATTATCCATTTTGCCATGTCAAAGTTAGTTGAGTAACTTCTGTAACCAAATTTCACCCAAAGAGTTAACTTCTATGCTAATTCATTCTTAACATCTCACCTATTCTACAAATAGTCTCTGTCATTTAAAGGCTCTTTTTTTCACTAGGATTACTGGTACTACTATGGCGTGTATAATCACTATCATAGTTTAAAAATAATATAAGCAATTCCTTCATTATCATTCTCATCACTTTAAAACAAACTCAAGAGGAAGAGATATGGGGACATATGTGTATGTATAACTGATTCACTTTTTTATAAAACAGAAACTAACACACCATTGTAAAGCAGTTATACTCCAATAAAGATGTTAAAAAAGACCTCATTATCTAGAAATATCATATTCATTTTGAAGCCCTTGATTTTCCCTATTCATTCATAAGCTCAGTTGGTATACTATCCTTCTTTGATTCAAAAAATTCTTCTGCTTATAATTTGCCATTCTACTCATTCAATCCAAGCTGTGATTTTTTTAAAATAGGCTTCACTTTTTAAGTTTATAACATTTCGTGTTTCCTTTCTGCCTTTTGCATTAATTCTAAATCTCAAAGTCCATTATTTGCCAATCTTTCCTAGTTGATGTCCTCATGGTAACTGCATGAATTTTCATACTCTTGATTGGTATTGAAAATTTTCTTTACTTCTTCTAATAATACATCTAAGTGAAGAAGTCTTGTCTCCTCTAAAATTAAAGGAAATAACTATAACCAAATGTGTAATATTAGTTAACTGTACACTGAAAAGAACAACAGGTATCTGTCACCAAGAACAATTTCATGATGCCATTGAAATCAGAATACTCAGAATATTATGTTAATGTTACTTAAACAAATAAAAACTTTTATATGGCACAGTATTATTCTTGTTTTAAATTTTCAAAATGTTTTCTAGTGCTCTAGTGTTTTGTATTAATAGAAAAATGTTTGGGGTTTTTAATATAAGCTTTATTTTTGTTTCCTAGGCCTGCCATAACAAATAACCACAAACTGGCTGGCTTAAAACAACAAAAATTTATTCTTTCACAGTTCTGGAGGGTAGGAGTCTGAAATCAAAGTGTTAGCAAGGGCTTCCCTGGTGGCGCAGTGGTTGAGAGTCCGCCTGCCGATGCAGGGGACATGAGTTCGTGCCCCGGTCCGGGAGGATCCCACATGCCGCGGAGTGGCTGGGCCTGTGAAACATGGCCGCTGAGCCTGCGCGTCCGGAGCCTGTGCTCCACAACAGGAGAGGCCGTGGTGGTGAGAGGCCCACGTACCGCAAAAAAAAAAAAAAAAAAAAAAAAGTGTTATCAAGATTGGTTCCTCTGGAGGTTCTGAGGGAGAATCTTTTCCACACCTGTCTTTTAGTTTCTAGTGGTTGCTGGGAATCCAAGGTATTCTTCGGCTTGACTCTACTCTCTGCCTCCATCATCACAAGGTGTTCTCTCTGTGTGTATTGTCTGTGTCTTCCTATGGTCTGTTTAGTAAGGACACCAGTCCTCATTAAAAGTCAATTGATTTAGGGCCCACCCTGATCCAGTATGACCTCATTTTAACTAATTACATCTGCAATGACTCTATTTCCAAATAAGACCATATTCTGAGGTTGCCATAAATATGAACTTTGTGGGAGAGGGTACTATTCAACTTGGTACACAGCTGGAATATAAAAGAAGTTATAAGACTGTGTTAAGTATGAAACATTTGATTCTTAAAATTATGATTTCCTATGAGATCAATAATAAAATGCAATAACAAAGCAATTTTTCTGAAAACATTTAATATAGTTATAAGCCAATTTTGTATCATTTTCACTTATGAGGGATATAGTCTCTGATTTACAGGCTCACATGTCTTGGAGATAACATTCTAAATATGTATATTCTCTACCTAAAAATTCTATTATACTGATATTTCTAGGGTACAAAAATATGAATTTCCAGACTTTGGCATTTCCTGTGGCAATCATTGAGAGACAGTGTACTATATATTGTGACAAGACTTTTATACATATTGCCAATATATATTTAGCATGTTATTGAAGAAGTTCCTACCTCATTCATAGTCTCATGTAAATAAGTACTACTATACAGTTGTTAATAATTTACCCTTAGTGATATTGAGAATATAGTCTATAACTAAAGTCTAAGCTCCAGGATTTAATAAAATAGATCAAAACTGTCTCATTTACTCCTGGATCCCTGGCATATAGATTGTCTCTAGCCCACAGTGAGCTCAGGAAAGAGTATAATGAAAGAATGAGTATCTTAGTAAGATAGGTCCTTAATTGATGGAGATTAAGAAACCTAATATTTAGTGTTTTATTCATCATTTCTTAAGGAAATTCCTAAACATCCTAATTTCCAAATATATAGTTGTCTACTAATGCTTCCTTTTTCTTTAGATGCCAAAGTGTTTTTTTAAGGATAAAAATATAATTGTAATGGATGCATCTAAACTAATTGGTGATATTTTCAATTTTCACCAAGTAAAAACTTCTTCCCTGGTTTGAGTAGCTATTGTTTTCTTATTGAAACAGGTGCCATCCATCTCCACAGTGTGATCAAGTCACTAAAACACCTGTCTGATTTTCACTGAACTTTACAGGATGTGAAAATAGAGGGAAAATCTAGAAATATTTCTGAGGATTTTTAAATAGTCAGCTGCCTTTACCTTTTATTAGCAAGCACATAAATATTCAAAGAGCAATCCCAAAAGAGGAGAATTAAAAGATATCTAATATTAGATTGCTCCTGAATTCTTGTTAAGGAGAATCTTAGAATTTAATACTTAAGTGGCAAATGTATAAAATTTTATCTTATTACTCATAAGCATTATTGAAAGTATTAACTTTAATCTACCAGCGATTGATATTTCTGAAGACTTTTTATCAATCTACCATAAACACAATTACATTAATTCAATATCGTTATGTGTTTGGTAGAGCATTTGGCCATGAGATAATTCTAAATGATTTATTTATAACTGTTTCCCCAAATTTAATTCTCATTAAGGAAGTTTTCATTAAGATATTTTCATTAAGTTAGATGCCGTGTTGATTAACTAATCACTGAAAGAAGAAAACAAATGTGGAATTTTTTTCTTGAGATATTTAATAGAAATACAATATTTTCTACATGGTAAAAAAATTAATCTAATGCATATATATCTTTTATAAATCTATATATTTAAATGTAAACAATGAGATCATCTCAATTATTAAAGTACTAAATATATAGGTTTTTATAAATATTAAATATTTAATTTATTAAACATATAGATTTAATAATCACAAAGTAAATGGTAGAGAATTAAATTATCTTAATTACTAAACTAGTCATTTATTAAACCATTGGTTTAAACTATAATTAAAAGCATTCTTATGTGTTATTTACCAATGATTTGAGAAAACATGGTCAACCACTAGAAATTTTCATTAAAATGTTTTAGCTTTTGTTTTAGTAGGAAAAGAAAAATTATTAATTTTTAGGTGAACTCTGTATAAGGAAAATCATTTCAAATGGCTTAAACAATAAAAATGTTTTACATCTCAAGTAACTAGAAATCGAGGTAATCAACCAATGATATCATCAAAGACCTATGTTCCTTTCATTTCCCTGCTGTTCTATCTTCTCTGTTATCCTAAGGCTAGTAACCCTTATGGTAGCAAGATGAGTGCATGTGAAAGTTTTGTTTTGTTTTGTTTTGTTTTGCTTTTCTGTTTACATATAATGGGAATGAAGAGCAAAGAGAGAAATAAACAAAAGAACTGTAAATTCTTCCCTTCAAATTTAATGGGCCAAGTTCAGTCACATGACCATTTCTGGAGTAACACCAGCTGTCAGGAGAATGATCTAAACTGATTGGCTTAAATTTATCAAGATACCTTCCTACTTGAACTTGCAGAGTTGGAGATAGAGTGGAACCCTTTAAAAAATAAGTTTTGTTTGGAAGAAATAAGTTAATATGGAATAAGATACATATATGTGTGTGTGTATATATATATATATATATATATATATATATATATAGAGAGAGAGAGAGAGAGAGAGAGAGAGAGAGAGAGAGAGAGAGAGGAAAGCAGGCAACCAACATTATCTGAAGTATCTGCTAATGATACTTTTCAGTTTCACCTAATGTCTACACTATGTCAGCAATAGTTAGCAAAAATTAAAGTTGTATATTAGAGTGCACTTTATACAAATATGTCATAACCCAATGAAATATACTTAGTATTCTTTTTTACTTTTTAACCAAAGTCTGTACTTTCCAATGTTTCCAAGACCATGGAAACATTTAGGTCTTTAGCTGACTTAGGGATGTTCAGTCTTGGAGTCTTCTATAATCACTCTCTTTTAAGACCATTACCATCTACCTCTGACTTTGTTCTGTTTCAAAGGTGTGGGATTCTGGTTTTCATCCTCTGATAGGTGCTTCATCCATTCTCCCACTCCTGTTTACACTACTCCAATGAGTCCTGATGACATTAAATTGATTGTTAAAGATGGAGATTATAAAAATGATCATAATTTTAATTGTCTTTCCCAGACAAACTTGGAAAAAATCATATTTAACTATAGATCTATATGTTAATTCTATTCCATCAGATACTAAAATATAAAGTTTACATTTTGAACACTTGGCAATGGACATCCTAATTGGCATCAAGAGGGAAAAAAAAAGTACTGTAAGGGAACAAAGAATACTTTTTTTAATGTATAATAGCTATCTGGAATTACTTTCACAGCTATTTCAGTATACTTTCAATAAAATAATTAGAACACAACATCTATATCATCTTAATTTAAAATCAAAATAACACTAACAGCTGTCAAAACTAGGCTCATTAGTCAAAGCTTCTTATCCCTAATATAGTCATAACTCTTCAGTAGTTCAGTATTTCCGTGACTAAAGCTTAAAATACAAATATTGCCACTGAATTATTAAATCTGTTTTCAGCTTTGTTGCAGTACAACTAACATACTGAACATATTTAATGTCCACAATTTAATGAATTTTTGACATATGTATACACCTTTGAAATTATTACCACATCAAGATAATGAACTCTACCACCCCAAAGTTTCCTCTTTCTCTTTTAAAATTCCACCCACTTCCTCTCCTCAGCTTTCCCATCTCCAGGCAAACTCTATGTCTATACTTTTGTTTGCATTTTCTAGAATTTTATGTAAAGAAACCATAGAGAATGTTTTGCTTTTTTTTCATTCAAGATAAGTATTTCAAGGTTCACCCATATTAATGTATGTTTAAATAGTTCATTCCCTCTTATGGATGAGTACTATGCCATTGTATAGCTAAATAACAAATTTTCATTCACGTGTTGAGATTTTGGGTATTAGCAGTTTGGGCTTTAGAAATAAAGTGCTATGAACATTTGTGTACAAGTCTTTACATGGATAGATCTTTTTATTTCCCTTAGGTAAATATCTAGGGTGGGAGGTTGGGTTATAGGATAGAAACTATCTCAAATCGCAAAACTATTTCCAAATGTATCATTTTATAGTACCCGAGGAGTGCAATACACAGGAGAGATACAGTTACTTCACCTCAATTCCAATATTTGGTATTTTTCAATCCTTTTCATTTTTTGCCATTCTGGTGGGAGTGTAGTGATATGCCTTTATAAGTTTAATTGTATTTTCCTAAAGGCAGGTATTTTTTCATGTGCTTATTTATTGTTCCTATAAATTCTTTGAGAAAGTGTCTGTTCAAACAATTTGGCCATTTTTAATAGAGTTCTTTTTCTTCTTGTAATTGAGTGGTAAGTGTTCTTTATATTTTCTAGATGTAAACCCTTGGTCTGCCATATGTTTGCACATATTTTCTCCCAGGCAATGGCTTACATTTTCATTTTTGTAGAAATGCCATTTTGCAATCAAAAGTTTTTAATTTAGGGGCTTCCCTGGTGGTGCAGTGATTGAGAGTCCGCCTGCTGATGCAGGGGACATGGGTTCGTGCCCCGGTCCGGGAAGATCCCACATGCCGCGGAGCGGCTGGGCCCATAAGCCATGGCCGTGGAGCCTGCGCATCCGGAGCCTGTGCTCCGCAACGGGAGAGGCCACAACAGTGAGGGGCCCGCGTACCGAAAAAAAAAAAAAAAGTTTTTAATTTAAATGAAGTACAATTTTAAAAACGTTTCTTTTACAGTTCATACATGGCATATCCTAATTAGGAAATATTTTCCTAACCAAAAATTACTATTTTTTTTGAAAAATTTTATAGTTTTACATTGAAGTTTATGATGTATTTTGAGTGATTTTTTTGTGTATGACATGAGGTAACCTTTAAAATTCTGGTTTTGTTTTTTGTGCTTATTTTCCGGGGGTGGGTGGTGGTGCATATGTCTATACAACTTTTCCAGCACAAATTTTTGAAAAAACATATCATTTCCCCCATTAAATTATCTTAACACCTTTATCAAAAATTAATGATCATTTATATATGCTTCTATTTCTGGACTCTATTATGTCCCATTGTTTGTCCATCTTTATGGTTGTATTATACTGTCCTGATTACTATAGTTTTATAATATCTTGAAATCTTCTAATTTTCTTCTTAGAGTTCAAATATGCTTTAGCTATTCGAGGTCCTATACATATCTCTATACTTCTTAAAATCAGATTGTCATTTTCTACAAAAACACTTCTAGAAACTGGATTGGAATTATGGTGAATCTCTGGATCAACTATAACCTCTTCTTTTATTTAATTATTTATTTATTTTTGGCTGCACCCCACACTCCCACAGCTTGCCAGATCTTAGTTCCTCAAGCAGATAGAACCCCAGCCCATGGCAATGAAAGCACCAAGTCCTAACCACGGGACCACCACAGAATTCCCAAGTGTGACCTTTTCATTATCGAGTCTTCCAATACAGGAGCAAGGTATATTTCTATAGTCATTTAGGTATTATTAAATTTCTTTTAGCAATGCACAGGTCCTGTACCACTTCTGTTCAATTTACCCCTAAATATTTAATGTACTTAATGCTATTTTAAATATTATTATTTTTAATATGAATTTCTGTTAATTGCTGTTACATAGACATTCAGTCGATTTTTGTATATTGGCCTTGTAGCTGGCAAATTTGCTGAATTCATTTATTACTTGTAGTAACTTTTTGATAGCTTCCATATGGATGTCTTATATACTTGATCATGTAATTTTCAAATAATTGCAGTTTTACCTTCTTTTCTCTGAACTGAATGTTTTGTTTTGGGTTTTTTTTGCCTTATTGTACTGCCTAGAACACTTAGTACAATGTTTATAGAAGTTTTGAGAGACAACATATTTGCCTTGTTCTTGATCTTACAGGGAAAGCCTTCAGACTTTCACCATTAAGTATGATGTTAACTGTAAGTTTCTCACAGACACCTTGTATAAGTTTGAGGAAGTTCTTTTCTATTTGTAACTTGCCAGAAGTTTTTATCAGGATAGGATGTTAGATTTTGTCATATGCTTTTTAAGTCTACTGAGATGGTTATAAAGTTTGTTTAGTTGTCTGTTTCTCATTTTTAAACTGTTAATGTGGCAAATTACATTGATTGACTTTGGAATGTAAAACCAACATTTCATTCCTGGGAGAGACTCCATAATGTCAATAATTTATTATTTTAAAATACTGTTGAGTTTAATTTGGTAATTTTTTATGAATTTGCATATATGTTTATGAGGAATATTGTTCTGTAGTTTTATTTTCTTAATATTTTGGGGCTCTCACTCTCTTTTTTTTTTTTTTCAGTATCAGGGTAATGCTAACCTCATAGAATGAATTAGGAAATGGTCTCTCCTCTGTGTACAATTAGTATTATTTCTTCCTGAAATATCTTCTACAATTCAATTAGGACATCTGGGTCTGGGATTTTTTTGGTGGGAAAACTTCTAACTAAAAATCAGTTTTCTTAATAGATGTAGAGCCATTCAGATTACTTATTTCTTCTTGAAGTTTGACAATTTTTATTTTTATAGCGATTTGCTTATTTGTGATATGTTCTAGAATTTATTATAATAAAATTGTTCATAATACTCCCTCATTATCATTTGAGCATCTTTAGAATCTGTAGTGATGTCACCTCTCTCATTCATATAATTTGTAATTTATGTCCTCTTTTTTCTTTTTCTTTTTCTTTTTCTTTTTCTCAGTAGTCTGGCAATTTTATTCATCTCAAAGAATCAACTTTTAATTTTATTGGTTTTCTCCATTGTTTTTGTTCTTATGTTTCACAGATTTCTTCTCTTATTTTTAATATTTCTTCTACTAACTTTGGACTTAGTGGATTTTCCTCTGATCATTTAAGAAGGTAACTAAGTTAAATGATTTAGAGACCATTCTTACTCTCTCAGTACTACTTAATTGAATCTCACAATTTTTTTTTGTTGTGTTTTCTTATTAATTCAATGCCAAATACTAATTTTTCTTGTAATTTCTTCTTTGATGCACTGGGTTTTTCTTAATGTGTGCTATTTAGTTTGCAAATATTTTGTTTTCCAGATATTTCTCTGAAATCTATTTCTCGTTTAATTTTACAGGACCAAAGTCTGTATTTTGTATGACTGAATCCTTCTAAATATATTCAGATATGCTTTATGGCCCAGAATATGGCCTATTTGGTATACGTTCTGTGTTATTTTGATATGAATGTTCATTCTGCTGTTGTTGAGTGCAGTGTTACATAAATATCAATTAATTAAAGTTGGTTATTCAAGTCATCTATACATTTACTGATTTTCTCCATTCTTAGTCTATCAATTATTGAGAGGGTTTAAATCTCTGACTATGATTTGTGCATTAATCTTTTCAGGGCTTTTTAAAGTTTTGCTTCATTTTGGACTTTCATGAAGTGCATAAATGTTCAGAATGACATGCTGATACATGATACAACATAGATGAACCTTAAAAATATAATGCTAAGTGAAAGAAGCCAGTCACAAGACCATATATTGTGTGATTTTATTTACATGAAACACCCAGAATAGGCATCCTAATGGGTATAAAGTAGTATCTCATTGTATTTTTAAAATGAATTCTTATTGAAATATATTTGATACATAACAGTATGTAAATTTAAGGTGTACAGCATATTTATACATACATTGATTTGAAACATTTATATATTGTAACATGACTGCCATTGTAGTGATAATTAGCACCTCTATCATGTCACATAATTATCATTTCTTTTTTGTGGTGGAAAAAATTAAGATCTAATCTCTCAAATTTGATAAGTATAATAGTGTCATTGTCTATATTCACTACACTGTATATTAGATCACCAGAAATTAATTGTCTACTAGTTGCAAGGTTGTACCATTAAACAACATCTCTCCTATTCTAACACACAGCCTCTGGTAACCACCATTTACTCTCTCCTTTTACAAGTTTAACTTTTTAGATTCACATGTAAGGGATATCAGTATTTTTTTTCTTTGACTGACTTATCTCACTTAGCATAATATCCTCAAGATCCTGTGTTGTCCCAAATGGCAAGGTTTCCTTCTTTCTCATGGCTGAATAATATTTGTATATATTTTTACCATATCTTCTTTATCCAGTCATCTACTGTGGGCACTTGGGTTGTTTCCATATCTTGGCTATGATGAATAATGCTACAATAAACAAGGCAGTGCATGTATCTCTTCAATATCATGTTTTCATTTCCTTTGACTGTATACCCAGAAGTGGTATTGCTGGATCATATGGTAGTTCTATTTTAAATTTTTTGAGGAACCTCAAAACCTATTGTTTTCCACAGTATCTGACCAAATTTACATTCCCACCAACAGTATACAAGAGTTCTCTTTCTCCACATCTTCACCAACATGTAGCTCTTGTTTCTTGATGATAGTCATTCTATATGGTGTGAGATAAGATCTGACTGTGGTTTTGATTTGAATTTCTCTAATGACTAATGATGTTGGGCATCTTTTCATGTGCTTGTTTGGCCACCAGTATATCTTCTTTGGAAGAACATTTATTTCAAGGTCTTTGCTTAATTTATATTTGAATTATTTATTTTTTGTTGGGTTATGGGTTATCTTTATATATTCTGGATACTAGATCCCTTATCAGATATACAAATATTCTATCTCATTCTGTGGATTGTCTTTTAACTTTCTTGATAGTGTCCTTTGACATATAATTTTTTTTATTTTGATGAAGTCCAATTTGTCTATTTTTTCTTTGGTTGCTTATGCTTTAGTTGTCACCTAAGAAACTGTGGCTTAATCCAAGGACATGTAGATTTACATTATGCTTCCTTATAAGAATTTTATAGTTTTAGCTCTCACGTTAAGGTCCTTTGTCTATTTGAGTTAATATGGTATATATATATAGATGGTAATATGGTTCTGTATGGTAGAACTTAGGTATCCAGATTAATTCTTATGCATGTGGATATCCGGTTAGCCCAACAGCATTTCCCCCACTGAATGATTTTGGAACGCTTGTTAATAATCAATTGACCATAAATATATGAGTTATTTCTGGACTCTCAATTCTATTACATTGGTCTACATGTCTATTTATATGGTAGTACCACATTAAAAAAATTACTGTAGCTTTCTTCTAAATTTTAAATTTTACTTATTGAATAGTGTGGCTCTTCCAACTTTGTTCTTTATTTTTGGCTAACTAACTTCCCTGCATTTCTATATGAATTTTACGATCACTTCCTCAACCTGAGAAAGGAAACTAGGAAAGACCTATAGGTTTTCTTTCTTTCACATTCTTAATTATAAAAAATTGAATGGTTTCCCTGCTAAGTTCAGGAAGAAAGAAAGGAGTGCTACTCTCAACATTGCTACTCAACACTGAACTTGTACTTCTAGGCAGTGCAATAAACAACAGAAAAATAAATAAAACAAATCAACTTGGTAAAAGAAGAAATAACTCTCCTTGTTTGCAGATGACATAATCATCTATGAAGAGAATTCTATGGAATGTACAAAAAACTATTAGAAATAGTGATTGCATTTTGCAAGATGCAGTAGTGATTGCAATATATATAATATAAATTATAATTTATATTTATTAACAATAAAAAGATGAAAATTTTAAATGAAAAAGAATACTTTTTAAAAGAACGTGATAATTTTTAAATAATTAAGGATAAATATGATAAAAGTTATAAAAGACCTATATGCTAAAATGTATAAATTATTGTTGAATAAATTGAAGAAAGAATATTTATACATGGAGAGACAGGCAGTGTTAATACAACAGTATACTTAAAAGGTTAATTCTACCCCTTTTGAATTACAGATTTCTCATAATCCCAGTGAAAATCCCAGGAGGCTTTGTGTAACTACCGACAAACTTATGAGAAAGTAGCAGTCATCAAGAGAGGGGATACTGTGAAAAGGTGGACAAATAGATCAGTGGAACACTGTAGTGTGTCAACAAATAGACCCACACATAGATGGACAATTTATTTTTGACAAAGTATAAAGGCAATTTCTTGGAGAAAAATAGCCCTTTCAGCAAATGTTTATAAAACCAAATTTGACCCATATTTATCACTACACAAATCTTCACTCAGATTGTAACATAGATCTATGTATAAAACTAAAGACTTAAAATGTCAAGAAAAATACATAAGAGAAGACCTTTGTGACCTTGTGTTAGACAAATGTATTTATTAGACACCAAATGTATGATACACTAAATAAATAAATGTTAAATAGACTTTATCAAAATTAAGCTCTTGGAAAGACACTAAGAGAATGAAAAAACAATTTCAAGTCACACACTGGACAACCCATAAGCCATTAAACATGTGCAGAAGATTTGAAGAGACATTTAATGAAAGAAGATATGTGGATTGCAAGCAACAAGCATATAGAATATGTCCAACACCATTAGTCATTAGAAAAATGCCATTTAAAATCACAGTGAAATACTACTATACACCTAGTAGAATGACTCCATAGTAAAAATGTGCCACTGCTAGGTAAATGTAAAATGATACAATATTTTGCAAACAGCTTGGGAGTTTCATAAACTTTAAATGTAGGTCCCAGGCATTCTATTCCAAGGTAGTGAAAAAAATAAGTAAAAGCGTATGTCCACAGAGAGACTTTTACATACATATTCATGACAGCTTTACTTTTACTAGCCCTAAACTACTAACAACAGTGAAAATACCATTAACAGGTAAATAGACAATCAAATGATGGTATATCCATACAATGGAATACTACTGAGCAATTAAAAGGAATAGACTACTAATACATTCAACAGCATAAATGAAGCTCAAAATAATTATGCTGAGTGAAAGTAATCAGACAAGAAAGAATATATACTTTATGATTCCTTTATATAAAATTATAGGATATTCAAACTAATCAATAATGAGAGAAAGCAGGTCAATTGTTACCTGGTGATGGGTATGGGATGGGGAAAGGTGAAAAGAAGAAATTACAAAAAGCACTGTGGATGGACAGTTATGTTCATTATCTTAATTGCAGTGATGGTTTCAAGCATAAACATATATCGCAACTAATTAGATTGTATAATTTAAATATATACAGTGATTTTTACAGCACTTTTTACACCTCAAATTCGCTTTAACTTTACATAATAAAATCCTTGAATGAAATGTTGCTTACATTACTTATAGAAGCATAGTTTTTTAAAATATAGGCTTTATATTTAATTATTATAGGATAAAGAAATTAGTCTGTAAAAATAAATTATAATTTATAATTATAATAATCTCTGTTGACTAGCATAATGAAACAGTAGGAAAAAATTAAGCAATATTGATTGACAGAATTTAAAGCACTTAAGAAACATCATGCCGTTTTCATAGAAACATGTATAATGTACTAATATATATTAAGTACTAATATATTGTTGTGGGATGCTACATGAGTGAAGCATTAGTGTATTTTAAGCACATGTATTGTCTGAGGTCACCAACTGAGGTCATCAGTGTATTTTATTAGAAACCTATATTCTATGTACATGTATGATGTTATAGATACATATTAAAGAAGTCTAGAAAAGTGCCTGGCGCATTGTAGAGACTCAGTAAATATTTGTTGAATAAATATTGCTTGAAGCCTTTAAAAATCACTTTACAATGTATAATTAATTTTTTAACATCTTTATTGGAGTATAATTGCTTTACAATGGTGTGTTAGTTTCTGCTTTATAACTAAGTGAATCAGTTATACATATATATATATATATATATATATATATATATATATATATATCTCCCCATATCTCTTCCCTCTTGCATCTCCCTCCCACCCTCCCTATCCCACCACTCTAGGTGGTCACAAAGCACTGAGCTGACCTCCCTGTGCTATGCGGCTGCTTCCCACTAGCTATCTATTTTACCTTTGGTAGTGTATATATGTCCATGCCACTCTCTCACTTTGTTCCAGCTTACCCTTCACCCTCCCCATATCCTCAAGTCCATTCTCTAGTAGGTCTGCGTCTTTATTCCCATCTTGCCCCTAGGTTCTTCATGACCATTTTGTTTATTTGTTTTTTAGATTCCATATATATGTGTTAGCATATGGTATTTGTTTTTCTCTTTCTGAGTTACTTCACTCTGTATGACAGATGGTAGGTCCATCCACCTCAGTACAAATAACTCAATTTCATTTCTTTTTATGGCTGAGTAACATTCCATTGTATGTATGTGCCACATCTTCTTTATCTATTCATCTGTTGATGGACACTTAGGTTGCTTCCATGTCCTGACTATTGTAAATAGAGCTGCAATGAACATTGTGGTACATGACTCTTTTTGAATCATGGTTTTCTCAGGATATACGCCCAGTAGTGGGATTGCTGGGTTGTATGGTAGTTCCATTTTTAGTTTTTTAAGGAACCTCCATAATGTTCTCCATAGTAACTGTATTAATTTACATTCCCACCGACAGTGCAAGAGGGTTCCCTTTTCTGCATACCCTCTCCAGCATTTATTGTTTGTACATTTTTTGATGATGGCCATTCTGACCGGTGTGAGATGATATCTCATTGTAGTTTTGACTTGCATTTTTCTAATGATTAATGATGTTGAGCATTCTTTCATGTGTTTGTTGGCAATCTGTATATCTTCTATTGGAGAAATGTCTATTTAGGTCTTCTGCCCATAAAATGGATAATGAACTCTTAAGATGTTATATTTTAATCCCAATTAGAATTAACATTTTCACTATTCAAAAGCTGCATCCTAGTTTGCCTATAATAGATTATTTCTCCCTTGTCTAAAAATGTATGAGTTCTTATTCTCCTACCCAGAGCTTGTCTTTTTAATTTTCCCTTGAGTCTGAATAGTGTTTAGTGATGGTATCTTGACTACCTCCCAGGGCACCCTATTAAATTGCCTCATTGACCTCATGACTAAGAATTTCTTCATCTAATCTAGCTTAAGAGTTCTCCATGTTTCGGGCCATTACTTCTTGTCTTACCATCTTTAACTATCTTGAGTAATTCATTCCCTCAGGAATTTTAGCTACCCATAAATATAAAAAGAAAAAGGCATATCTCATTGCCTGACAGTTGTGAAAATTAAGACAACTCTATTCGAAAGACAGCAGTACTTAGGGCAGGCAGAGAGCAACGGTGGAGGAAAAAAAGCCCTGGTTTGCTGACCTGAGGCAACGTAACTATATTTTATATGCATAGAGCTCTGAAACTACTGTTCATTTATCAAACGTGTAATGTTTTAATTTGTGATATTGACATATTTTATCAATTTTTCCTTTGAACTGTGTCCATATGTATTGCTGCTTCTCTTTAAATGATAGGAAAAGGAAGAGAGAAGTAAAACTTTTTTTTATAAATTATCAAAATATTATCATTTTGTGGCCACTTCTCTCTTGACTCCATTTTCTATTTTTTCAAAGGATTCCTTTTGTTTTATTATTTTAGATCTTAGTAAATTCAAGAGTCTATAATATTTGAAATATATGATCCAAAATATGAAAAATATTTTGGCTTAGGAAGATTTGATTCTCTCGAGTTTTAGTGGACTCAAAACACTTTTGAGATGCTTCCATGTATAAAAGCTTAAAAATATATTATGTACACTCACACACACATACACACACAAATATATATTTATGTTTATATATTTCCTGGTATAAACTATTTGTCCCTGGAAGAGTAGACTTTAAACTACTTAAACCCCCTTGCTCATCAAATTTCACTTCAAAATCCTCTTCACATAGTACAAATCAATCCAAATCTATAGTGTCAGAAACTCTGTACAATTTCAACCAGTTCTCTTTTAAGACCCACTTTCAAATCACACAGTCCAGCACCTAAAACTATAAATACCTTTCTCTAATTTCTTCTTTTTGAGAATCTATTAAGATTAGCATTTGTCCTTAATGCAGTAAGTCTAATAAACTTAGTTTTGCTTGATTAGCAGGTTTCTCTAGTGTTCTTTCGAGGTGTTGGTAGGTGACATTTACCTACCACAAAGTTTATCTTGTTATCAATCTGAATTTAAAAAAACAAACCAATGCAAAATAGTTTTCTATTATTTATTATCAGGTTCACTAGAAAATGATGCACTTTTTTATTTACCTTTTTGATACCCATGATATAATTTTGTACCATGTTGCAGGATGAATTTTGCCCCCCCCAAAAGATATGTCTAAGTCCTAATCATTGGTACCTGTGAATGATACCTTATTTGAAAATAAGAAGTTTGTAGACACAGTCAAGGTAAGATGAGTAAGATGAGCTTATACTGGAACAGCACGGGTTCTCGTCTAACAATTGGTATCTTTATGAGAAGAAGAAATTCTGCCTCAAGACTGCAGTACCAACTCCTGTTTGAGTTTCTTGCCTGTTAACTGCCCTAAAGATTTTGGACTTGTAAACTCCTACACTCAAATAAACAAATTGCTTAAAATAGATCTCTTCATAGACGAATGGATGGATGGATGGATGGATATATATACAGATAGATAGGTGATATAGATATTGAAATAGACACAGAGGCAGATATAGATAAATAGATATAGATATAATCTCTTATTGTTTCTCTGTAGAACCCTAACTAATACAGATTTTGATACTGGAAAGTGGAGTGCTGCCATAATAAATACCTAAAAATGCAGAAGTGATTTTGGAATTGGGTAGTAGATAAAGGCTAGAAGAGTTTTGAAACACATGACAGAAAAAGCCTAGATTACCTTGAAGTAATTGTTTATAAAAATATGAACATTAAAACTGATTCTGGTGAAGACTCAGAAAGAAGTGAAGAGAACTATAGAGAAAGCTTCTATCATTTACACACACACACACAAACACACACACTCATACATATATATATATATAATCATTAACCAAACACTGCTAGAGTATGAAAGGTCTTTCTATTGAGGTCTCAGGTGGAAATGAAGAACGTTATTGGACGCTGGAGGAAAGGGGATTCTTGTTATAAAGCATCAGAAACTGGCTGAACTGTGTTCAACTATTGGGTGGTAAGTAGAATTTGCAAGGAATGAACTCGAACATTTACCTGAGCAGATTTCCAAGTAATATGTAGAAGGTGCAAGCTGGTTTCTCCTTGATGCTCTCTCAGAGACTCCAGGAAGAAATAACCCTCCTGACACAATGATTTTGGACTTCTAGTGTCCAAAACTGTAAGAGAATGTCCCATACTCTTTTGTGGTGATTTGTTACAGTAGCCCTAGGAAACTAATACAAGGCCCATATGGTAAGTTTTAGAGATCTTTTTTTTTTTTTTTTAGGAAGGAAATTCTTTAAAAAATTTTTTTTAATTTATTTTATTTTTTGTTGCGTTGGGCCTTCATTGCTGTGCATGGGCTTTTCTCTAGTTGCGGAGAACAGGGGCTACTCTTTGTTGCAGTGTGCGGGCTTCTCATTGTGGTGGCTTCTCTTGTTGTGGAGCACGGGCTCTAGGGGCGTGGGCTTCAGTAGTTGTGGCATGCAGGCTCAGTAGTTGTGGCTTGCGGGCTCTAGAGAACAGGCTCAGTAGTTGTGGTGCACGGGCTTAGTTGCTGCATGACATGTGGGATCTTCCCGGAGCAGGGCTCAAACCCGTGTCCCCTGCATTAGCAGGCAGATTCTTAACCACTGCACCACCAGGGAAGCCCTAGAGATCTTCTAATTGAAAATCATAAATTTTAAAGGAAGAGTTAGAGAGGAGAGAAGGTGTAAAGTAGGGCATGATCCAAAGAAAAAATTGATAATTGGAACTTACTAAAATGAAAAACTTTGCTTTGCAAAATACACTTAAAAAACAAAATGACAAACCACATACTTGTAGAAAATACTTGCTAAGCACATATCTGGTAATGAACTTGTGTCCAAAGCATACAAAAGACGCTTAAAATTCAATAATAAGAAAATAAACATGTCAATTAAAAAATGGGCAAAATATCCTGACCTTGCCAAAGGAGATATGTAGGTGGTAAATAAGTATCTGCAAAAGTGCTCAACAAGATATGTCATTAGGCAATTGCAAATGAAACAAAGAGATACAGATGAGATACATGTATATTAGAATGGCTTTTTAAAAATATTAAAACTAAAAACATCAAATATTGGTGAGGATGTGAAGCAGCAAGGAACTCACGTTAACGGCTGATGAGAATGCAAAATGGTTCAGCCACGTTGGAAGACAGTTTAGCAGTTTCTTACAAAGCTAAGCATAGTCTAACTATATGATCCAACAACTATACTACCAGTTGTTTCTCCAGATGAGTTGAAAACATATACCTACACACACAAAAGCTGCACATGAATGTTTGAGGCAACTTTATTCATAATTGCCTAAAACTGGAAGCAACCAAGTTTTCTTTCAATAGGCTGATGAAGAAACAAATTGTGGTACATCTATACAATAGAATATCACTCAGCAACAAAAAGAAACAAGCCTCAAGCCACAAAAAGACATGGAGGGAGGACTGACATCACCACAATGGCAACATATATTTTTCATGACTTCATTCCCCTTAACAAGAAGAACAACTAACAATTATTTAAGAACAAAGCATCATTGAGAGAATCCTAAAACACAGGGGTGAGGCTGAAGCACCCCTTGCAACAAAGAGACCAAGACAGACTACATTGGAAGGGTAAGAAAAGTGGCTACATGTAGACTGTACTGCCCCTCCCCCAGGCCAGCAGAATACCATGTGGAGAGGTCTCCTCTGAGCCTTTGGTTGCTCTAGTGGGAAAAGAGAACACAGAAGGGACAACAAGCCCCCTACACACACACACACACACACACACACACACACACACACACACACACACACACACACACACAGAGCATCGTGGGTTGCTTTGCAGGAGCCTCTACTCTGATGTCGCACCACAGGGATTGCAGGGGAATCTGCAGGGCTGAACCACTGGAAATATGACGGTGAGAGGAAAGGGCTTGCAACAGCCAGCACATAGATCTTAGCAGACCAAGTTCACACTTGTGAACCCGAGTAGTAATACTACCCTGTGGCTTTGCTCATTGCAGAATCCAGTCAGGGGCACACTCTGATGAGGGAACTTGGTTGGGTACAGACCTGCCTGATTTGGATCCTCAAACAAGGAGTTTTGCCAGCCCTAGAGTCCAGTTTTCCTACACCCAGGCAAGGAGCTGAGTCACAGTCTCCCCCCCACCCCCCACCCCCCACCGTGGAGAGTGTCCTCAGGCCCATCTGACCAAAAGGGCAGGCTACAACTCTTGGAAACGGTGCAGCTCAGTGGCATTTGAGTCAAAGGTAATAGGAAAGAACTGATTGGCCCTGAAGCAAAGCCAGTACCGAGCATGGAATATTCCCATGCTACACACAGATGGGGGATTAATTTACAGCCAAGGCTGAGGGTAGCTCCTGGTGCATCCCAAATGGAGAGCCTGTGTAGGAAATTGAGACTAGTCTGGAACAGCCCCACCCCCTTTCACCCAGGCAAAGAGCTGAATCACAGACCACTAACTGTGGAAAGTGTTTCCTGGCCCCATCTAACCAGAAGAGCTGACATCAACTCACAGACGCTGTACAGCCTAGCTGCACTCTAGCTGCAAGGCAGATGGGAAAACTGATAGTTTCCAAAACAAAGTTAGTGGCCCTGTTGGTCAGGGAACTTGGGGTGTGGTCAGCTTTGTTAAGACAATATACAAAGAGCTTTACCAGCTTTAGAGATGCTTCTTCCACTGCCTCTGGGCAGGGAATTTAATGCATAGCCCTGCTCGTCACTGAATACAGCCTTCAGCCTGTCTAACCAGGGAACCCAAGCAAAGCACACAGAATGCTGTGTAGCCCTACATACAGTGGCACTTGAACAGAGAGCATGGCCCATGGCTTCCCCCATCTGCAGAGCAAAACCAGTGGCCTCACATGACCAAAGAATTTAGTGCACACACTGTAGTCTGATTTGGTTCTTCAAATCTTGGTCCCATCCTTCTGCCCTGCCAGAGTAGGGAAGCCAATTCATAGCCCTGTCTACTACTGAATATAGTATCCACTCCCATCTAGTAAGCATGACCAGAGAATCCAGGCAACTGTGCAGCCCATCTTCCAGCCTCACTTAGGTAGGGAACCAAGCCAGAATTTCTATCCAACTATTCTTAGCCAGTGGCATACCCCCATCTCTATTCTCAGAGCTCAACACTTGCCTCACTCAAAAATAGCAGAACCCATCTTCCCAAAGATATTACCAGCAGGCACACACAGAAACCCAAAACGAACCAACTGATGAACAACTGACTCTGCCAAAGCAAATCTGTAAAGTGTGGAAGAGGAACCCAGTTACTCGAATGTGAAGGTACTGATGTAAGGAATCAAGGATCACAAAAAATCAGGTAAATAGGACAGAGGAAATTAATAAAGGCCTGATAACTGGCCCTATAGAAACAGAGATCTATGAACTGTCAGACAAAGAATTCAGAATAATCCTCTTAAGGAAGTTTAGTGAACTTCAAAAAACACAGACAGAGCACTAAATGAAATTAGGAAAACAATGCATAAACTCAATGAGAAGTTCAACAAGCAAACAGCAAACATCAAAAAAAAAAATTCCCAGAGTTTAAAAATATAATAACTGAGTTGAAAAATTCAATAGAGAGTTTCAAAAGTAGACTCGAACATGCATCAGAAAGAATCAGCTACTTAGAGGATAAGACACTGGAAATTATCCAGTGAGAAAAGCAAAAAAAAAAAAAAAAAAAAGAAAAGAATGAAAAAAAGTGAAGAAAGCTTATGGGAATTATGGGACATAATGAAAAGGAACAATATTTGCATTATGGGAATTTCAGAAGGAGATGAGGAAGAGAAAGGGATAGAAAGTATATTTAAAGCATTTATGTTTAAAGTAATTATTGGTAGGTAAGGACTTAACTGTTGCATTTTGTTAATTATTTTCTGGTTGTTTTGTAGACCCAATGTTCCTTGTTTCTTATCCTGCTGGTGTGTATGTGTGTGTGTGTGTTTAACCATGGTATATGCAAATCAATCAATATGATACATCACATTAATAGAATGAAACAAAGGACACATGTGATCATCTCAACAGACGCAGAAAAAGCATCTGACAAAATTCAAAATCAATTCATGATAAAAAACCCTTAAATTAGGCATAGAGGAAACATATAACAACATAATAAAGGCCATATATGACAAGTCCATAGATAATATCATATTCAATATGAAAAGTTGAAGTTTTTCCTCTAAGATCAGGAACAAGACAAGGGTGCCAACTCTTACCACTCTTATTCAACTTATAGTACTACAAGTACTATATCCTACCTAGAGTAGTCACGAAAAAGAAATAAAAGGTATCAGACTTGGAAAGGAAGAAGCGGAATTGTCACTATTTGCAGATAACATGATTTTATATAGAAAAATCCTAAAGACACAACCGAAAAACTGTGAGATCTAATCAATGAATTCAGTAAAGTTGCAGGACACAAAATTAACATATAAAAATTAATAGCATTTCTATACACTAACAATGAATTTTCTGAAAAACAAAGAAATCAATCCCATTTACAACAGCATCAAAAATGATATAATAGGGCTTCCCTGGTGGTGCAGTGGTTGAGAGTCCGCAAAAAAAAAAAACGATACAATACTTAGGAATAAACTTAACTAAAGAAAATTGCAAGAAGTCAATGAAAGAAATTTAAAAAGACATAAATACATGAAAAAGTATCTGATGTTCATGGATTGGAAGAATTAAAATTATTAAAATGTCAATACTAACAAAAAGCCATCTGTAGATTCAATCCAATCCCTATCAAGATTCTGATGGCATTTTTCCCCCCCACCCCGGTACGCGGGCCTCTCACTGCCGTGGCCTCTCCCGTTGTGGAGCACAGGCTCTGGACGCGCAGGCTCAGCGGCCATGGCCCATGGGCCCAGATGCCCCGTGGCATGTGGGATCCTCCTGGACCGGGGCACGAACCCGTGTCCCCTGCGTCGGCAGGTGGACTCCCAACCACTGTGCTACCGGGGAAGCCCCTGATGGCATTTTTTTACAGAAGTAAAAAAAATATCCTAAAACTTATATGGAACCAAAAAAGCCCTGAATAGCCAAAGCAATCCTGAAAAAGAACAAAGCAGGAGGCATCATACTTTCTGATTTCAAGCTATACCCTAAACCTATATTTATCAAAACATTATGGTAATGGTATAAAAACAAATAGACCAGGACCTCCCTGGCGGACCAGTGGGGGACTTTGCCTTTCAATACGAGGGGTGCAGGTTCAGTCCCTGGCTGGACAGCTAGGATCCAACATGCCTCACAGCCAAGGGACTAAGGCATGAAATGGAAGCAATGTTGTAATGGGTTCAATGGAGACTTCAAAAATGGTCCACATCAACAAAATCTTTAAAAAACAAACAAAAAAACAAATAGACCAATGGAATAGAATTGAGAGCTCAGAAATA